>NC_087253.1:10025000-11225000 GCF_037042905.1 Lytechinus pictus
TTCAACCTTACTGTATACTATAGGCCTATAGAGATGATATATACAAAATGAATATAAAGAAGAAGAAGAAAGAGGAGAAGAAGAAGAAAAAAGAAGAAGAAGAAGAAGAAAGATTACCTTGAATGTTGCGTCCGGGTCGTCTAGTTTCTCTGCTATGGCATCTCCTATGAACTGATAGATAGCGCGGCCAGGATGCCAGCCAAGATGTCTTAAGAAATTTGGTACCATGCTACAACCACCAAGTGAAGCATCTAAAGCAAAATGATGATATTAATGATAATGATGATAACAATGATGATGATAATAACAATGCCATCATAATAATAATGATGATAAAATAATAATGATAATGATAATAAGAAGAATGATAATAAAAATAATAGTAATAATGATTATAATAATAATGCCATCATAATAATAATGATGATAAAATAATAATAATAAGAATGATGATAATAATAATTTGGATAATAATTACAATAATAATAACAAACTGAAACATTTATAAAGCGCTTAAAATAATGTTTCTAAGCATGCGCTGGATGCTATTACCCCGGCTTTAGCACGACTACCCTAATCGAGCATCCAATGAATTTCATCCTACCGGGTACACATTTACTACATGACCACATCAGGAGTGTTGCGGTGGGATTCGAACCCCGGACCGTGTGGTTCAAAGTCTGGAGACTTATCCACTGAACCACAACACATCTACATCCACAACACCTCTACGCGGGCCAATTAAAATAATTGACAATTATACATCATTATATAACCACAATCAATCCATTTATTTTGCGAACTTTCAAAATTTAAAAGCGCAATGAACATTCTGAATAAAATACACAATACATACATGTAATTGCAAAGTATGATGTATATGATGCAATTAAATTCACTGTCTAAACTGCAAGTTAACAGTTATTAAGTATTCCTGATTATTTCAAGCATGTCAAACAAGGCAATCATACTGTTTAACTCTTTTACATATCCCATCAAGCATTATCAACATTATTTCGAATCAATTTTCGAATGCATTACCTGATGACATTAAATTAAGTGTATCACTCAATTCTTTCAAACGATTATTAAAAAAAAAATATTACTTATAAAATTATCAGGCTTTGTTTGTTCAAGTGCTGTGTAGGGTTTGTCTTGGAATATTAATAATTTGTATTTTTATTTATCATCCTTATTTTCTAGTTATTATGTTAAAATGTCCATTTTAAAATGTTTGTGCTTAAATTTTGGTGGCAGCACTGTATAAGACTTGGTTCTTCTAAGCTGTCTCCACATTCTTATATTGATATTTTGTTTATTACTATGTATATTTATGTGTTTTTATGAATGAAATAAATTAAATTGATTTAAAAAACTGATTTAAATTGATTTAAATTGAATCCGCATACCTAGAAGATCATTAATCTGAGGACCTTTGAGTATAGAAAGGAATTTCTCGGAACCATGTCCCATTGCCAAGCAACAAGCCGTGAATGCACCGATGCTAGCACCACCGAAACGACGAAGCTTGCTCAGATACCCCAGCCTCTCCATCTCCTGATTGATGAGAAATATAAAATGATATTGATAGTAATATAGTAGTATTACGCCTTTTACGTTAAACGACAATTCCACCCCAACAAAAAGCTGATTTTTAACATATAGAAAAAAATCCAAGAAGCATAACACTGAAAATTTTATAAAAATCGGATGTAAAATAGGAGAGTTATGACACTTTAAAGTTTTGCTAGATTTCACAAACAGTTATATGTACATCCTGGTCGGTATGCCAATGAGGGAACTGATGACGTCACTCACTCACCATTTCTTTTGTATATGAAATATTTTATTTCGTCCTCATTGAAAGGTGAAATAAGTTTTCTTCCTCCATGAACATTGGAAATTACAATTGTTCTAACATTTTATGGTTCAGTAAAGCTGGTCCTTATTGTCAAATCTGTAAAAAATTGAAATATTGTATAATTCAAACAAAAAAAAAACAAAGGAAATAATGAGTGAGGGACATCATACACTCTTTCATTTGCGTGTTGCTGAGTTGTGCATATAACTGTTTTGTGAAAAATAAGCGAAACTTTAAAATGTCATAACTTTCCAGTTCAAGGACAAAAAGAAGGGGAAAAAGAATTTTAAAAGCTAGGATAAGTTGTTGTCTTGTTAATAGTACCACAAAACCAGATCTTCATTGAATTGGCCAAATTTGCGCTCGCTCTCGAATTTTTTTTTTAATATAAATTTTGCCACATTTTCCATACCGTGCCCATTTAAACCTTAAAGGAGAATGAAACCTTTGGAACAAGATAGCTTGTGTGAAAACAGAAAAATCAAAGAAACGGATCAACGAAAGTTTGAGAAAAATCGGACAAATAATGAGAAAGTTATGAGCATTTGGATATTGCGATCATTAATGCTATGGAGATCCTCATATTGGCAATGCGACAAAGATGTATGATGTCACTTGTGAACAACTCTCCCAATTACTTTAGTATACATTTCACTTAAACTGCCTCTTTCTTGCATGTCAGTAGATCATGTATTAGGAGAGCATGTAATACAGATTTTTAAAGAATGCATCATGGATAAAGAGTAGGCCTATGTATCACCATAAGAAAGAGCAAAAAATAGACACTTTGGGGTATTTTATCGTCTATCACAGGGAAAGTTGTTCACATGTGACATCACACATCTTAATTTGTCGCATTGCCAATGGGAGGATCTCCATAGCATTAGTGATTGCAATATTCAACTGCTCATAACTTTCTCATTATTTGTCCGATTTTTCTCAAACTTTCTTTGTTCCTACTCTTTGATTTTTCTGTTTCAACACAAGCCTACTTGTTCCAAAGGTTACATTCCCCTTTAAAAATATTTTGGCTCAATACGCCATTAAAGGTCAAGTCCACCCCAGGAAAATGCTAACTTGAATAAATAGAGAAAAATCAAACTAGCATAGTGCTGAAAATTTCATAAGAATCGGATGTAAAATAAGAAAGTTATGACATTTTAAAGTTTCGCTTATTTTTCAAAAAAACAGTGATATGCACAACTAGGTGAGTCAGTCGATGATGTCCATCACTCACTATTTCTTTTGTTTTTTTATTGTTTGAATTATACAATATTTCATTTTTTTTATAGATTTGACAATAAGGACCAACTTGACTGAACCATATAGTATTAAACAATGCTAATTCCACATGTTCAGGGAGGAATTAATCGTTGTATCACTTGACAATGAGGAGAAAATTAGAATATTTCATATTTCATACAATAAAATACAAAAGAAATAGTGAGTGGATGACGTCATAATCTCCTCATTTGCATATACCAGCCAGGATGTGCTAATAACTGTTTTGTGAAATTAAGCGAAACTTTAAAATGTCATAACTTTCTTATTTTACAACCGATTTTGATGAAATTTTCAGTGTTATGCTTGTTGGATTTTTCTCTTTTTATTCAAATAAACTTTTTGTTGGGGTGGACTTGTCCTTTAAAAGCTCACAAACCAAGGTCCAATGAAGCTTGCACTGACCCTCGTAAAGTAAAAGCTTCGTGAACAAAAGAAAGAAGAGACAAACCTTATCTCACTGCGCATGACCGAATAAATTAATCTAGAAGACAACGGCTGGGTCCGGTTAAAGGGCACTGATCATTCAGTCGGGAAAAGTAATTTAATCAGCTTTGCATTCGTTAAACTTAAAGGAGAATGAAACTCTTGGAGCAAGTTAGCTTTTGTGAAAGCAGAAAAATCAAAGAATAAGATCAACAAAAATTTGAGTAAAATAGGACTAGCAATAGAAGAGTTATGAGCATTTGAATGTCGAGATCACTAATGCTATGGAGATCCTCCCATTGGCAATGCGACCAAGATCTATGATGTCACAGATGAACAACTCTCCCCTTTTGGACACTGAAAATATACCCCAAAACATCTCTTTTTGCTCATTCTAATCATATGACAAACGATTCATCGATGATATATAATGTTGTGAAACCTCTGTACTTGTCCTCTCATAAAGAGAACACCTCACCTTGTGATAGACTCTATAAAAGTGAGAATATAAGTGAAATAAGTACTAAAGTAATGAGTGAGTTGTACGTGTGTGACATCACAGATCTTGGTCGCATTGCCAATGGGAAGATCTGCATGGCATTAGTGATCTCAATATTCAAATGCTCATAACTTTCTTATTATTCATTCAATCTTCCTCAAACTTTCAACAATATGTTTCTCTGATTTTTCTCTTTGATATGAATTCAGCTGGTTTCAAGGGTTTCATTCTCCTATTGGTTTGTGAACATGAATTACGACTTGAAAAAACTCTGAACTGGAAGGTCGGATTTGCCTCCTATGTCTATAATATGTCACAAATATGAAGCCATGACAAAGGGCACCAGAAAATCATTACCTAGTGCGTCGAAAAGTGGAAAATAAAAATGACAAGAGACACCATTTTGATTTTATTTCATATATTACAGTGCATTACGACCAATCTTCCCGGAGATACATAAGATTTTAATAATGATAATTCCTCAGTCACAGATCTTTTGAAAGCGTATGCCCGGATTTGATTTTCTTCGCTTCCTAGATGACCTTTTTTTTTTTTTTCAATTTGAACAATTTCATAAACACCACACATCAAAGTTCGGTTTTTTTATTTTTTTATTTAAACGATGTCTTTAACATAGCAAACAAGAGGATTATTCAGAGTGAGCATGTCTAGTGACAAAGAAATCCCTCAGTTGACACAATTAGGTAAGATTTAAACCTTACTGCCCCAAAACTGGGGGAGATTGCATAACCTGGTGGTTTCAAAATCACTGAGCTTCGTCATGTAGCCTATGTTGTATATAAATAATAAACAAAAACATGATAAATTCAAAACTATTACTTTATGCTGGATACGGGTGACTTTTCAACCGTTTCTTAAATCTTTCATTGAAGGTATATACACGAAAATGTTGGACAGACTTTAAGAGAAATACCTACCAAAATAGCATCAATATAAGCATTTCCCTGCGCCCTGCCTTCTTCTAAAATAAGATTTTCAACGGGGAAATCAAAGTATTTAAGCCTGGTGTTTTCAAAGTCACAGAGTTTAAACATGTAGCTCATGTTTTTATGAATAATGGAACAAAAACATGGTAGATTCAAAACTATATTTATGCTGGATACGGGTGACTTTTCAGCTGTTTCTTAAATCTTTCATTGGAGGTATATACACGAAAATGTTGGACAGAATATAAGAGAAATACGTACCAAAATAGCACCAATATAAGCATTTCCCTGTGCGCCGCCTCCTTCCAGAATAAGATTTTCAAAGGGGAAATCAAAGTCTTTCAGCTCGTCTTCGATATTCGAGAGAACATCTTCTTCATGTTTTTGGAAAACGTTCGCAGACTTTTTTGGCTGGCTTGTGGTGGCAACATCCTCTTCATCTTTATCGAAGCTAAGAATTAGAAAAAATAGATAGAAATGATAGAAAAAAAGGTGAGCAAACAGTAATAATGAAGTATTTCGAAATCTTAGTAATTTACACGGCCGCGATGGAGATCAGTCTTGTAACTGTTTTTTTTTTCCTAAATAGACTCAATCTATCAATCAATATATCTATCTACATGATCTATCATCTATCTATCTATCTATCTATCTATCTATCTATCTATCTATCTATCTATCTATCTATCTGTCTATCTATCTATCTATCTATCTATCTATCTATCTATCTATCTATCTATCTATCTATCTATCTATCTATCTATCTATCTATCTATCTATCTATCTATCTATCTATCGGGGCGGATCCAGGATTTTCCAAAAGGGGGGGGGGGCACATTTTCCCGAGGAAAAATTGAAAGCAAAAAAGGGTCTTCGCTTTCAAGGGGGGGGGGGTGGCATGGGCCGGCTGAGCCCCCCCCCCCTGAATCTGTCTGCCTATCTGTCTGCCTACCTATCTATCTCCCTATCTATCTCTCCCTCCCCCCCCCCTCTCTCTCTCTCTCTATCAATCTATCTAATCTACTTTTTTCGGAAAGGGGTGCTCGTCATGAATAGCCTACTGCAAATGTTATAAAAATGACATCTGTATCAAACGCTTTGTGAATGCATGTTATTATTTACATTATTATAGTATTCATAAATGTTAATATCAATTTGTAACAATTTAATCTATGTTTTACAATGAGGGGTAAAAATGACAATCACAAAAGGAGTCTGCGTTGCTCCCTTCTCCAGCAGTTTCAATTATTCATACGCGAGGGAGCTTCGCAAACGAGCACGATTTGTTTTTTCAAGAGTAAAACATTACATTTTTAGAGAATTTTGAACATATTATACACATAATACGTAATATGGTAATGCGGTGAACGTAGGTTTTATCGCTAATACTACCCCTCCACTCCCTTGCGTGCGTCACAAGGATTTTCGATCAAATTCGCTGCAGATCTTGAGAGTTGTAATCTGGGGCCCGTTTCACGGAGCTTATAGCATACATCATACAAAATTGATTTACGATTGATTTCATTGACTACAGTGTACAAAACTCGTAAAAAATAAAGTGTAAGATTTGAAATCAGCAACCTTTGTGTTAAGGGACCCTATGAAAGTTTCACATGCAAGTTCATTTTACACGCTTATACGAGTATGCGTAAATGCCTCAGCTTGTCATAATTCCAGGTTATAATACCTTTCTTTTCAGCTGGATTTTTGAATAGTCCGTGAACAGGATTTGCAAATGAATCCCTTTCAAATCTATACAATGCCGTATTGAAGTGGGAAATATCTTGACGAGAGGCCTCGAAGGTCTTTGAATTCATTTTTTTTTTCGAATAATATTATCGTCGACTTGACTTGTCTAGCTACTATATCCATATCAAAATAAGAAGAACGTCTAATATTGGTGAGCTATTGCAGTGAACGTATCTTAACAATGAAATCAGACAGACTGAAAACACGAATTTGATACGAACGAGAAGGCAAATCTGAGGGCAGCTTATAAAATTGTCCTTCACTGGACATCACTAGCGTACCTACGGGGGGGGGGGCAGAGGGGGCACTCTGCCCCCCCCCCTGACGAGCCACAACCCATACAAAAGACATATACCTGCCCCCCTTGACGAGCTTAAAAGACCTTTTTTGCCCCCTGACGAACTTGAAGACCTTTAATGCCCCCCCCCCCTTTTTTTGCTTGTCAAATTATTTTCTGGTACGAAAACCTAAATTTTTTTATTGAAGACCTTTTTTTTTTTTTTCTTTTTTTTGCTTGTCAAATTTTTTCTAGTACGAAAACCTAAATTTTTTTATTGAAGACCATTTTTTTTTTTTTTTTGCTTGTCAAATTTTTTTCTGGTACGAAAACCTAAATTTTATTTTTTTTTTGCTTATCAAATTTTTTTCTGGTACGAAAACCTAATTTTTTTACCATATGCCCAAGAAAGATACATGGTGTACCGTGAAACCTACTACACTATTCTTCTTCGCCATGGAAACCTTCAGAAATTATACTAATTTTTTTTATTGAAGACCTTTTTTTATTTTATTTATTTATTTATTTATTTTATTTTTTTGCTTGTCAAATTTTTGGGCGGCCGATTTTGCCCCCCCCCCCTGTGGAAAATCCTAGATACGCCACTGCTGGACATGGTCGGTGGCTCAGTGGTAGAGCGCCCGTCTCATGAACGGGAGATTGAGGCTTCGATACGCAGCCGAGTCATACCAAAGACTTTTAAAACTGGGGCCTTGCGCTTTCTTTTCAGGCGTTCAATATATTACAACGGAGAAGGGTAATAATGATCCTATGCAGGGCCCGCTGAGACAACAACTCATAAGAGCTGAAGTGGCTCAAGGGTGTATAGGCTGGTTTAAGCAAGGGGAGGTGCTCATATCCTGGGGAGGTGGGTATAAAATGGGATGGGGATGCACATTATGTCTTGGGGAGGTGGATTTAAAGTTTGGAAAATCAGCTCTTGAAAGCAGAAGAAGGGGTACAAATTTCGTTTTGCTTTTGGCCAGTGTCGGAACTCCTCTGCCTCAGCAGGAGGGTGCACGCGCATCCAGTGCGACCTACGACCTTGTGGCTACCCTGAGTAAATATCTCATCGTATTATATTCAGTATAAGAATATGTGATCATTACTTGGTTCTTTTAAAATAAAAAAATGGGTTTTATGTTTTCATGGCTTATTTTATATAAGGTGCCCAAAAGGATTTTTGTAATTAACCACAAATATTGATTATATTTTGAATCATTAAGCACCAGTATAAAACATGAACAAAAATGGGGGGGGGGGGGGCCGGGGGCAGACATGACGTATGGGGCTGAATTTCTTAAAAGCTAATTGAGGGAGCGAAGCGAGTAAGCCAACAATTTGACGTGTTTAATTCAAAGATCTAATTTTTAGAAAGCTTTTGACATAATATTAAAAAATAGTATTATATTTTACCCTTTTTCATTTCCTTTACCGTCCCCCTTTTTTCATAGTAGTGGACATTTTTGGGTCCATGACCCCTAAGCTGCCCCCTATATGGTCGCAAAGAGGAGATACTGCGACGAAATGATATCCCAACCTTGCTATCACAACATCTATAATGATTGGTAAATATATATGTATAGTATGAAAGAGAAAAGCATAGCCTTTGTTTGCCCCTCAAAATGATTATGAATCACAACAACTACCTACAACAACTAACGGAGAGTCAGTAGTTGGAGTCAAAACTAAAATCAAAAGATCAACATCAAACTGGAATTCATCAATTTAGCCCGGGGGGCCACTTCCATTGACGAGTGGATACCATGCGCGACCATGGGGTCTCGAAAAGCACCCTAAACACGTATTTTCCATATTTTGAAAATGCACCCCTTAACAAGTATTGGCGTCTGAAACCCTACCCTTAACAAGACTGGAAATAAAACGACACTCTTGGCAAGTATTCCCTGAAATGAACCACTAAACAAGTACAGCGATATTTGTTATGTCACGGGTCCGTCGGTCGTCGGTTTTACCTTTACACACCGTGTTGGGGCAAAAAGGATCCTTTATAAAACATTTTAATTTTGTTTCATCATCCCCGCAAATTTGACCCTAAACACGTAACTTTCCTAGCGAAATAGATACCCTTTTTCCATTATTTTTGTGTTTTTGACACCCTTTTCACGTTACGTACGCAACGTGCCCTATCTTGAAAAAGACATCCTTTTTACGTGTTTTTTGGTCGCGCATGGTATCCACTCGTCAATGTAAGTGCCCCCCCCCCCGGGCAATTTAGCCGTCCAGTCACCGACAACAACCATTGCAACTCAGTAGCAATAGAGAACTGATCCCAAAGTACACTGAAAAGATACTAGATTGTGTATGTGCTGAGAATGAAACTTTCATGAAGATCGAGCACTAACCTTCCGCAGTGATCATCAACAAGAATATAATGTTGGTTCCTTCGGCGATCGTGAGGGGCTGAGGTGCTCGACCCCATTTTTTCGATGATGCTAGATGTCTCCTTTTATCAGATCTGAGTCTCTGCCACTTTGTTTTTTAGCTTACCCCCTTTCCCGTCATCTGGGCGAACAATATTGTCCACCCAGCTTTTGTTAAATAAATTGTTAACCGAACTGTGTATAGTTAATGCCTTGCTAGTTCTCTTAAATCGAGAATAAATACAGTCATGCGCGGTGATTTCGAGAGCATTGATCGTGGTTCCAGGAGACGTGGGGGGGAGGGGGAGGGGGGGGGGGTGGTCGGAAAAGACGCCTTCTCTCACGAGCATTTGTACAGACTTCGAAACTTGAGGAGGGTGACTCAAATCCACCACCCCCCCCCCCCGATCGCCGCCCACTATCGTATTGATTTCTCTTAGAGGAAAGAAAACCCCTGGAAATAGGTTTGAATAACAAATGTCAAACATCAGAACATTTCAGCAACATCCCCGATATGTACGTGAGATGCCGAAATGTTGTATTTCATTTAACTCATTGTATGTATTCACTCTAAAAACATTGAGTAAAATTCAACCAAATATTTTTTTACCCAATATTGGGTAGAAAGGGGGTCATGCGTGTTTGCTGTGGTCATTTTTTTACCCCATTCTAGGCAATTTTAACGCAAAATTTACAAAATATTCGGTATCTTTTTACCCAACCAACATGCATGTTCCCATTTTACCCAATATTGGGTAAACCTTTTTTTAAAGAGTGTTGTATTACTCTGTATTGTGATTGTATCTTTTTGATTTGTAAATTCCGCATGGTGGGCTCAGTGGTAGAGCGCCCGCCCGCCTCATGAACGGGAGGTCGTGGGTTCGATCCTTGACCGAGTCAAACCAAAGACTTATAAAAATGGGTCCTCCTGCTTTCTTGCTAGGCGCTTAGCATTAGATTGGAGAAGGGTAATAATAACATGTTATGTTATGCAGGGCCCGCTGGTAGAGCAGTTTTCTGACTGAAGTGGCTACCCTGGGTAAATAACACGTTATTATTATTATTATTATCATCATTATTATTATTATTATCATCATCATTATTATTATTATTATTATTATTATCATCTTATCATCATCATTATTATTATTATTATCATTATTATTGTTATTATTATTATCATTATAATCATTATCATTATTATTATTATTATTATTATTGTTGTTATTATTATCATTATTATTATCATTATTATTATTATCATTATTATTATTATTATTATTATTATTGTTATTATTATCATCACGGTCTGCAATGATCAGTAAATAAACAAATATTACTACATCAACACATCGTCACTGCCACAGTCACATCGAAGAAACCACGACTCCACACCGATCAAAGCTATTACGTTATTCCCAATTACATAAAATTGACCGATTTGGATTTGGTTACATTGGTGTGGATGTAGCATGGAAATGAAGCAGTTCCATTACATTTGCTCCGGCGACACACTGCAAAAACTCCGGTGTTCATTTAACACCAGCCCGGATCTATATATATCCACAACAGAGAAGTGTTAAACAACATCAGTTTCGTTTTGGTTAACACCACAAAGGTGTTTATACAACACCAATTAGTATTAAAACTGAATTGGTTTGATTCAAACTGGTGTTGTTTTAATACTTCTACGGTGTGGACATACATAGATTCCGGGCTGGTGTTAAATCAACACCGGAGTTTTTGCAGTGCAATTATTCCTCCTCTGTAAATCCCACACATCAATGGAACGACCAACTTCAACCATGGATTAAACACTATACCCTATCCTAAACCCAATCCTAAACCTCACATAAAACCCTATTGCAACCCTAACCCTATATCTCAGACGAAATATTAAAGCCCGGAGCAATTGTCGCCAGAGCAAATGTCGTGTCACTACTACACTACGGTTGTTGGTGCTGGCTGGAAAAAATGAAATAGGGGCCTACCAATCCACAATGTGCATATGTGCCATTAGAACCGAAATTCTATACTAACATTTGTTGTTGGAGAGACAACACGTACTTGGCTTGAGATTCAGACTGCAAAACATTGGGAAAATAATATTGTGATAGTTGACATGTACGATGCATTGCACTGTGCTCTTGAAGAAATTGGAAATGTAAAACAAACATAATACTTGTTAATACTATCATTGTATATAGGACCCTATTGTAACACAAAATGTTCATGTCAAATGAATGAAGTGTGTTAATAAATTCAAATTCAAATTCAAACTCCAGTTAGAAGTAGTTTTTTTAACTTTTTATTTGTTAGCTAGCATATCTGAGACCCCTTCACGGGTCAATTAAAGGGGAATCCAACCCAAATGAAAACGTGTTTTTAGAAGGAAAAGAAAAATCAGACAAGTTGATAGGTGAAAGTTTGAACAATATTGGACAAACAACAAGAAAGTTATGAATTTTCAAAAGTTGTAAATATTGGTAATCACTTTACCCATGGACACTTCAAATTGGCCGCATATGGGATGTCATAGTGATGTAAGGCAAGGACTACTCTTCCATGTACTCCAATACATATTATGGCTAAAATGTCATTTTTCCAAAAAGTTTTATTTCAAATTCTATTTTTCTTTCATGAGGACATAAAACAATATACTACCTGGGTTATATTTAGATTACTGCCCCAGGGGAATGGGTACCTGATAATCCCTGATAATAAAGTACATGGCCTATGGGGAAGTTGTCCTTGCCCTTGTCATAATTTACTTACCCAGTTGCCAATTTGAAATCTACATAGTATTAGTGATCTCAATTTTAAAGCAGCTATAATTTTCTTATTGCTTGTCCGATTTCTTTCAAACTTTCACCATTCTGTTTAATTTATTTTTCTCCTTCACAACACAACATTTTATGGCAAAGGCTGGATTCCCCTTTAAGTGAATAAATCGGAGTGTTAGTCATGCCTGACCAATTCGTTTCCACTTTGAAAGGCAGGACTGAAAGGTTCACTTGTCATGTTGAATTGTTTGGTAGATAGAGTTAATAGTCGTACTCTTGTAGCTTTTGTATTTATCTCATGATCCGCACTTTTGATGTCGTTGTGAGCTTTCTTTTTGGTTTCACCAAAAAACAACTACTACAGGGTAAAGTTGGCAAGTAGATTGGGTTAACTAAAAGCGGTTTCTCGCTTGAAATAACGCCTTATCCCTTAGCGTGTTCCATAGTGTGTTCATAGTGTGAAATACAATAATTGCCACACTGTTAAATTCGAGTACTTAATGGTGCAGTCACAATTCCCCTTCGGCGGCCGTACGGAGAGTCGTAAACAGCCGTTTTAACTTTTTATCTGTTTAACAGCTACATATAGGTGGCTTGAATAGAAATCAATAAAACACATTTTTCGACTCGCTGTACGGCCGCCGTAGGGGAAATGTGACTGCAGCAAATGACGATGTGAAATGTGTTTTCATACAGGCAACTATAATTTGAATCCTCACAGTGTATAGAGGCGTCTACAGTGTGGAATTTTATGCACGCTTTTATTTGAGCAATTTAAAAGTGTCAATCACGTGTTCAGATAGTACGCTATGAAAGCATCGTGCAACTTGAGCACTGAGCACCATTTCCAATTGAACTAATATTCAATCAATCAATATTTGAAAAATAACGATATTACCATGGTTATATGAACGTGAACTACATCTGAAAGATTTAAATACATATCTGACACAAAACGATCCTCAGTAAAACAGGATTAAGTTTAGTGTATATAGAGGTCATGACACCAATCCATCTTCGAGAACTGAGCTTCAGGCAGATGAGAGAAAATTTCATAGAAATGAAAAGAATTCATACTTGATTGGTACAAAATTTCCTCCAGGCTTTTTATTCATACAGCGCAAACCCTATTTGCGTTTTTGTTAGGATTTCTTTCCCGTTTTTAAAAGAAATCTCAATACATCACGCTTAAAGTATTCGGCCTGCATACATCGAACAAGCATTAAAAAGAACCCTCTACACATTAAATGCTTTATACGTACTTTTTTTTTCTTTTTTAGAAGCACATATAGCTTAAGAAAAAACAAATCAACAATGAACTTTATTGATCAGATAAAGGAATTTAAAAAAAACATATGCCTACTACAATATTATTCAAATTTGTATGAATTAATAATTGGACATACAATAACATCATTTCGTTTTTCTTAATTTATTTGAAATAAAATATTATATTAATCAACAACAGTGTTTTTACGTATTCACGTCACTACGATACATTGGAACGCGTTTGGAACACAGTGTTGGCACACTTTGTTTTTAGCACAGTGTGTAAACACTGTTACAGATATTGACTTAACCACAAAGTGAAATACGCGATCATAGTGTGAGTAGTAGTTGATGGAAGCAGCAGCGGCAGTAGTAGTATGGTGGTGGTGGTGGTGGTGGTGGTGGTGGTGGTGGTGGTGATGGTAGTAGTAGTAGTAGTAGTAGTATAAGTAGTAGCAGTAGCAGCAGTAGTACTATACTACTAGTAGCAGTGGTGGTAGTAGTAGATTGTGGTGGTGGAGGAGATGGTAATATTGGTAGTAGATGGTGGTGGCAACAGTAGTAGTAGTAGTAGTAGTAGTAGTAGTAGTAGTAGAAGTAGTAGTAGTAGTAGTAGTAGTAGTAGTAGTAGTAGTAGTAGTAGTAGAAGTAGTAGTAGAAGTAGTAGTAGTAGTAGTAGTAGTAGTAGTAGTAGTAGTAGTAGTAGTAGTATTAGTAGTAGTAGTAGTAGTAGTAGTATAGTGGTGGTAGTAGTAGTAGTAGTAGTAGTAGTAGTAGTAGTAGTAGTAGTAGTAGTAGTAGTAGTATAGTGGTGGTAGTAGTAGTAGTAGTAGTAGTAGTAGTAGTAGTAGTAGTAGTAGTAGTAGTAGTAGTAGTATAGTGGTGGTAGTAGTAGTAGTAGTAGTAGTAGTAGTAGTAGTATAGTGGTGGTAGTAGTAGTAGTAGTAGTAGTAGTAGTAGTAGTAGTAGTAATAGTAGTAGTAGTAGTAGTAGTAGTAGTAGTAGTAGTAGAAGTAGTAGTAGTAGTAGTAGTAGTAGTAGTAGTAGTAGTATAGTGGTGGTAGTAGTAGTAGTAGTAGAAGTAGTAGTAGTAGTAGTAGTAGTAGTAGTAGTAGTTGTAGTAGAAGCAGGGGCGGAAATCTCTCCCAAAAGATAGGGGGACAAGGGGCTGGAAAATTTGACAAGCAAAAAAAAACAGTTTATCATCCCAAAATTAAGGACATCTCGTCCTAAAATATGTTTCATTTCGATTTTGAATGATGTATTTCTAACCATCATAAAAGACCACAAATAGTAGGGGGGGACATTTGATATTGTGTCCCCCCTACTATTTTGAGTAGTTTGAAAAGTTTGGATTTATTTCAGATTTAACGCAAGCAAAACGATATCCAGTCTTTTCCCTTATTTGCATGAGTAACGCCACGAAGGGATCGCAAAGCCAACACAATTGAGGGGGGGGGGGTGTAATATATCCTTGATAGCTATATTCATTTCCAAATTTTCAGCTTTTGACAAATACGGTGAAACATATATACTGTGCATGAATATAATCCGTAAGATGACAGTCACCCACGACAAATCAAATCGAAAAGGCATTTCAGCCACATAATAAAATCTGCAAACGTGACTCTGGCGTACATTATAACATCTTGATATAATTTCTTTTTGTGTGTAAACTTGGTAAAAAGGACATTAGATATTGTGTCCCCCCTTCTATTTTGAGCAGGGGGGACACGTCCCCCTGTCCCCCTGGGATTTCCGCCCATGAGAAGTAGTAGTAGTAGTAGTAGTAGCATGTAGTAGTAACATCAATATCAAACAAGGGAAAATAACGCAAAGTTCAAAATGAATTTATCATCAGAAAAACAGACCTGGCTGAAGCGCGCAATGATCATCAATTCGATTCTTACTACTCACCTAAAATCGATATCATCCTCATGTATAATGTGATATGCATCCGAATTGTCTTTTGATGATGAAGCCCCCATGATAACGTGACGTAAACGATGTTATTTATTCAAAGAGGTTGCATATTTAGAGAACCTGATCCCCTTCCATATCCTTGGCAGATTAAATATGACTTTCAGAAACGCCCAGCACCGTTCCCGCAATATCTATCTATCGCTTTTTTGTTATTGACGTATTTCTACCGAATATACATATACTACCAGGCATGGGCGAAAATCTGTCCCAAAAGGTAAGGGGGACCAGGGGCTGGAAATTTTACAAGCAAAAACATGGTTAGCACCCAAAGTAAGGTCATTTCATATTATACCCAAAACAAACAATACAAGCAAAAAAAAAAAAGAAGGTTTTTACCCCAAAATGCAAGGTCATTTAGTCCAAAATACATGTTTTATTTTGCTTGTGAATGATAATTTTTTCTTCATCATAAAAAAACAATAATAGTAGGGGGACATTTGATATTGTGTCCCCCCTACTATTTTTGGAAGGGGAACACGGCCCCCCTGTCCCCCCTTGGATTTTCGCCCATGCTACCAGGTACATTATTGCATACCCTACTTTTGCGATAAGAATAGAATAGCGTCATCATGGTCATGGAATAGGCAGACAATCTAATAAAGTGAGTTCTCTCTGAAATAAATATTTCTTCTTTTCATGTTCGTTGACCGCAACTGTATGGATTTTGATGGCATTGTCGCTGATAGTCAGGGGACTGATGGCTTTCACGTGCGATCTGATTTGGTATTGATGATTAAAGCAAAATATGGAAGTGGATTCTTTCCAGGTCAGAAGAGGATCGAGAACAGTTAGCGAGCACAGTACAGAACAAGTCGAAAAAAGATGCCATTTTCAATAGTAATTTGCTCACAAGAAATCAATATTGCACTGTTTATTTTATTTCATTCTGTATGAGCCTGGTTATATACATGCGTAGTGACCATTAGCAGTATCTTTAATTGAACAAACAAACAAAAAAGAAACTCGGAAAGAATAAACTATAAATTTTTGATCGATTCTTTCACCACACATATCATCAAATGTAGGGCATGTGTTATTTTATGATGACCGTTTGATTAGCTTTAACCATGGTAAATTTTAAGTTTATTCTTCTCTTATTGAATACGAATGTCATGATTACAGTGAATCAATAAATACATAAATAAACAAACAAATAAATAAATAAATGAAAATAGATTGAATCAAATAAACAAATAAGTAAATTAATAAATAATAATAATAATATAGGGTATTTATATTGCGCACATATCCACCTTGTTAGGTGCTCAAGGCGCTCCTATAAATGAATAATTAATAACTCTATCTCGTACTCGGTTATTGTATGGCATCGTCACTAATCTCCAAAAGAATCAAATCATATCGCTCCTCAAATGATCATAACATAAATCTGTAAGCGATTTGTCCTACACGCATGATAAAATCCATTTAAAAGAGACTGTGTTGTATATCATATCATTAATACAAGTACACGTATTAGAATACCGTCTATTGTACAGTATATACTATAGATATTGCATGGTGTGGGTCCAGTATTGATTATTTATTTTCCCAATGAAAGTCAAGTAATGATATTTCCATTCATAAGCACGCCGCTATTACGCGATGTACACGATAGTATTATGTCGGTTCTCCTTTTTTTTTCTATTGGTACATCTAGTATACGGCCTTTCATTTACGGCGAGAAAAGGGGCATGACGTAATAAAGCAATATTTGGATACGATATTACACAGTGGAAGCAGGGAACAAAAACAGCAATTAACAGTATCATGATGGCTAATGATAAATATAAGGGTCCCGTTTCATAAAGACTTGTTATGATAACAAATGCAGAAATTCTATAAAAAAATGCTACTATCCAATCAGATTGAAGGATTTCAGTAGCTTTTAACGATTATTGATAATTCGCTATTATAACAAGTTTTATGCAACGGATCCGTGTGGGGATCAGCAAGAAATGCCAAAGACATACTTAGGGTTGCACGCGCCTATTAACGGGAAGGCAAAAGATATTCATTTGAGTCAACCCATTCTCATTTCTTTTCTGGGGGGTATAGCTTATTGACAAAGTGTATGAATGTGATTGTCCATCTAACACTGAATGTATGGAGGGTAACTACTGAACTCCCTTTTCCAAAATTGGGGGAAATCACCAACTTTGGGACTATATTTGACTGGCGGAAGGACTAGGGCTGTTTTACTGTTTCAGGTGATGAATTTGAGCCCTCAGGAGATGTCTTCATAAATGCCGATTTATTTTTAAAATGAGCAGGTAGGTGAACCTTTTTTTGGTCAGATATGGATTCTCAGATAGATACCCCATCACTCACTGGTAGACCCCCGAATTTCATCCTTATATTTTATGTTTTTTTAAGTGCCAGTTAAGCACACAAGTCTATGGGAAATGTTTCAGGCCCGTGAGACGTAATATAAGACAAATTTCCACCGGCAAATCAGAACCCAAACCGAGTAACCGACCGAGATGGCGTGTCATTCGAAATAACGTAATCGCTTTGATCGGTAGTGTAATGTTGGTATGACTGTATGTACGAATTGTCTTTTTGTTAGAAACCGCAGTTAAACGACGATTTCGTGTTGTCTAAGGTTACACGTGAAAAACATTATAAAAAAAGAAATGTATACAGTTCTGTTTCTCTCTACTACACATCATCTCTACTCGCCGACTCAAGCCAGCATCTCCTCATTAGCTCTACTACTCAAGCTGTTCTCAACTCATCAATCTTTCCTGGTTTACAGTCCTTTTCAGGACTACTTTCAAGAAAGAATACTCTACTCTCAAATCTCCACTTTCTCGCCTATCAATTTCTTCTCTTCTTTTATCCACTGTTTCTATAACACTCCACATGGTGTACCGTAAACCACATCAGCGAGTTCTGTTTTGGTTTACATTTTTTTCACGGAATTTTTCGTATTTAATTTTTGCCTGAAAATTGCTTTCCCCTGAAATTCCTTAAATCCCGTATGATCTTCCTGAATTCCACGATTTTTTTTTTTTTTGGGGGGGGTAGAATACGTTTTTACCAGGGGAAGAGTTAAGCAATTGCATCTGTGAATCTAGAAAAAAATCACATATTGTCTAACCAGTTTGAAAAGTTCGGATTTATTTCAGATTTAACGCAAGCAAAATGATATCCCACCATTTCTATCATTTGCATGAGTAACGTCACGAAGGGATCGCAAAGCCAACACAATTGAGTGAGGTGTAATATATCCTTTGATAGCTATATTCATTTCCAAATTTTCAGCTTTTGACAAACACGGTGAAACATATACTGTGCATGAATACCAATAAAAATTATACCGTAAGATGACAGTCACCCACGACAAATCAAATCGAAAAGCCATTTCAGCCACATAATGAAATTTGCAAACGTGACTCTGGCGTACTTTATTGTATCTTGATATTATTCCTTTTTGTATATAAACTTGGTAAAAAGGACTTCACGATTCCATTTCTCTTTCAGTGAGAAAAAAAATTAATTGTTCGTGCAGAGGAACACGTTAATGTTCTGATTTTGCTGCCTCATGCATAGGCGGATCCAGCTTTCGTCGAAAGGGGGGGGGGGCGTACTGCCGAGCGGCGCACATATTTTTGCACTTCACCGGCGCACATATTTTTGCACTTCACCGGCGCCATGTTGAAAAAGGGGTAAAGTCTCACCCTGTCAAATGCTCTTTTCAAAATGTAGGATTTCCAGTCATGCCATTTTGCATGACCACACGCAGATGATATTTCAGGGGGAAGACTCGAACATATTTTTGAAAAAAATAAAAATAAAAACGATAGAGTAAACGGACCGAGCTGCTCAATGGGGCGATTATTTTTTTTACAAGTCTAATACAAGTATTTGGTGCACATCTCACATTTGCACATTTTTCATAGTTTTCATGAAATGTTAAGGAAAAAAAATGTGTTTTCACAACAGCTGATCGGGAATTTGCCCCCCCCCCCTTCCCCCTTGCTGCATACGACCATTCCTGAAGTCCACTTAATCATATCTCATTATAACAGAAAATATACATCAATTTAAACATATAATCTTTCTAAAACATATGTAGAGAGAGATTGAAAAACTTATTAAAGAAAGAAACAAGCAAAAAGTAACACAAATTATGCATGTTATGTGCGATTTCAAAATCTCGTGTACTAACCCTTTTATTGCGATGAGGCCAATACTTTTGTATATTAATTGAAATACAATTTTTTTTAACTATATATACATACACAGGGGCGTCGATCCTTTTTTCAGATGGGGGGGGGGGCAAAATCATGAATCAACTTTCCAAAGGCGCTCGATCACACAAAACAAACAAACTTACACACACACACACACACACATATATATATATATATATATATTTATTTATTTATATGACTCATGAGATAGAGACACATATCTCACCAACAAATTAATGCGAGCGTGCGAGCGCGAGCTGAAATGTTTTAGTATACTGACCTGAAAACAGGAAAAAGGTGCCTGTTTAAGACTGTTTAGAATAACTCATGAGGAGGATACATATCTCTCTACACAGATAATGCGAGTGCCGAGGGCGAGCTGAAATTTCTTTATTTTCTGACTAGAAAGCTTGATATTCTAAGCATTTTTGGTACTAATGATTAAGATGGGTATCTAAAAAACCAATAGATACGAGCGCGAAGCGCGAGCTTAAAATTTTGAAATTTCGATCTGAAAAAAAAATTCAGTTTAATGGACGTTTTTAATAAAGAACAAAATTATATCCAACAAAAAATTATTGCAAAACGAAGCGGGAGTTCTTTTGAGCTTTAGAACTGAAAACGGGACATTCTATTCACCTATTTAATCATGAAAAGTATGGGGTTTTGCTACAGAAATGATGCGAGCGCGAAGCGCGAGCTGAAAATTGTTATATTCCAATCTGAAAAGCGGACAATTTGAGCACGATTTTAAATAAAGAACGAGTTGTGTAGCTCAATCTCGCTTGCTGATTTCTGTGTAACATTACCATCTTATTCTATTTTTGCACATGCGGAATTATTGGGAGGGCAAAACGATATGTTTGCCCCCCCCCCCCAGGATCGATGCCTCTGTATATACAATGATACTACATCATGAATCATTTGGAATACATCACCGATCCAGGTTTATATATTATCATTCAATTTTTATGTACATGATGTATAAGCCTATATACAGAATTTGGTATTTATATATATATTGTGATGCTTTTCACTAAATCTAATGCAATTTGTAATGATGAGTAATTTTTATCTAATTACTTTGATGAAACTGGATATAATGCTTATGACTTGAATTCAGAAAGAGATCCTTCAAGAAAGAGCTTTGGAAATAGTTCTCCAGTTTTACAGGTATCGTTGTCTTTGTTTTAACTTCTTCCTGAGTGATCAGATGAATCATATTTAACTTAATGGAAGATGAAAATAAATCAAATTTTGTGGCGTAAGCATTTAAACGTGAAAACAAAGGTATTGACAAACTGTATTTATACATTGAAACTGATAATATTTAGTGGTTTAAGGTCTAACGAATATACGTCTGGCTGCGTAATTATACACTCCCGGTATTAGCAACGGGTTTTAGCAAAGTTTTGGACTAAAATATCGAATCATCTTCATAAAACACTATAGTAGCTGTCTTACACTAAAGGCCATAGAGGTGGCACAATGTGGAATGTGTAAAGAAGAAAAGTGACTGACCTTTTTTTATTAAAGCATTGGAAAATAAGATCAAAATTAAAGGATTTGCTCTACACTCTCGTATGATTCTGGGATTTTTAAATAACAAATTAAAGATTTCATGACATCTGTGGGCAACTGCCCCAGTCCACTCTGTAAGGGCATGCGATAAGCTTTGTTATTCGTTATGACCATTCAACAATAAAATGTATAACCAGGTGCCGCTGATCATTCTTGACCGGTGCCGATCTAGATTTAGTTGGCAATAGGCCCTTCTTCATTATTCTACCGGCGCCTATTTATTGGAACCAGGGGACGCTGATTATTCTTGACCGGCGCCGATTTAAAGTTAGGTGGCGCCGGTTAAGACAAAGGCACCGCCGATTTGTCTTGACCGGCGCCGATCTAGAACAAGTAGTGCTGATTATTTTTACCGACGTCACGTAAGATTCAGGCAGCGGCAATTCATAATCGACTGGCGCGGATTTAGAACCAGGCGGCGCAGATTATTCTTGACTGGCGACGATTTTTAACCAGGTGGTGCTGATTATTCTTGACAAGCCCCGATTTAGATGTAGGTGGCGCAGATTATCCTTGATCAGCGCCGGTTAAGAACTCAGGCAGCGCCGATTTTTCTTTACCGGCGCCGATTTATAACCAGATGGCGCCGATTATTCTTGTCCGGTGCCGATTTAGATTTAGGTGGAGCTGATTATTCTTGATCGGCGCCGGTTAAGACTCAGGCAGCGCCGATTTATAACCAGATGGCATCGATTATTCTTGTCCGGTGCCGATTTAGATTTAGGTGGCACTGATTATCCTTGATCGGCGCCGGTTAAGACTCTGGCAGTACCGATTTTTCTTGACTGGCGCCGATTTATAACCAAATGGCGCTGATTATTCTTGTCCGGCGCCGATTTAGATTTAGGTGGCGCTGATTATTCTTGATTGGCGCCAGTTATATGCAGACAGCGCACTGCTGATTATTTTTAACCGGCGAAGTTGTTGGGAAAAGGGTAGTTAAAAGAAAAGATAAGGAAGATGATATGATTGTGCTTTACTGGGGGATAGTCTTTCCTTTACTGTTGCTAATATTATATTAGTGTATAATGTTTTTAAGTGGCGCCTTTTCTTTTCTTTCCTTTATTTATATTTTTTCAAGCGGCGCCTTTTCTATCTTTTACCTTTTTTTTGTTTTTTTGAGCGGCGCCTTCGGCGCCGCTCAAATATTAGGGGGAGGGGCGCGCGCCCCCTGTGCCCCCCTGGATCCGCCACTGTCATGTTAACTTGCATTTAACTGTTGAAACTGATATCTGCATGATAAGATAATTTGATTCCTTCTTGTGTATAAAAGGGCTTTCGTTTCGTTACTCCCTTTGTTGCTAAAAAAGTGGGATTGTGCGTGGAGTCAAAAGAACTCATTTTATATTCTGAATGTGCTTCCAAAATAATGAAAGCTATGTTTGGCTTTATAATAATATTTTATCGACACGGGTTGTTGGAGCTATGGAGAAACATTTGAAATCAAAAGACTTGTCAAACATATTCATGATGTTCGCACGCATCAGCTGAATCGATATAGCTGGTGACTGATGTATTGATTTCTGTAATGCTATCATTCATCTATTGTTATGCCTGACATTTACACATTCATTTATAATAATATACGCGAAATATAGAAACCTGTAGAAACGAGGAAAATTCGATATTTTCATGATTTGTTGATTATTGCTATGGTTTATAACAGTTGCCGGTGGAGCAGAACTACGTGAGTTGCAATATTTAACTTTTTTCACGATTATACAGTATGATATATGTATTACATTTCTAATGCGAGGTGAGGCTCTAATTGGTTAGTATCTTAAGCTCTATTCATATTATTCAAAGTTTATTTGTAAAATTTGTTTTATCACTGGCAGATCCCGGAGGGGGGGGGGGGGGCACAGCCGGCCCGTTCCCCCCCCCCCCCCCGCCTTTGAGAGGCACAATTAAAATTTGTAATATAAACGTGCCGTTAAACCATTTGCGTGCCCCTCTTTTTTCGTAGATGCAATGTCCATAATATTTAGGGATAAAACCCCTTTTTCCTCTTGTCAAATAGGTACCCAGTATGAGGCAAAAGCCTTTGAAGTATGCCTAGCGTAGCAATTGAGTCTTGGAAGTCTTGTTGGAATGCTCCCCATGGAGTGGAGAAGATGCATGCATTGCATGCGGGCATACAAATATCCGATGACTGCGGTAATAATATGATGTAAAGCGCTTTGGGCCATTATGGGAAAAGCGCTATATGAAAAATAGCTATTATTGTTATTATTAGATTGGCCTGTAAACTGATCATGAGACAATGCCTATAATTCATAAAAATAACCTTGACGTCATAATCTAATAACAAAATCTTGATTTTCTCAAAAATGAATGTCAAACACACTTATTATGGATTGACTCTGTCGGTCGGTAATTCAAGTCATGCCATTTTGCATGACCACACGCAGATGATATTTTAGGGGGAAGACTCGAACATATTTTTGAAAAAATAAAAATAAAAACGATAGAGTAAACGGACTGAGCTGCTCAATGGGGCGATTATTTTTTTTACAAGTGTAATACAAGTATTTGAAGCACATCTCACATTTGCACATTTTTCATAGTTTTCATGAAATGTTAAGGAAAAAAAAAGTGTTTTCACAACAGCTGATCGGGAAATTGCCCCCCCCCCCTTCCCCCTTTCTGCATACGACCATTCCTGAAGTCCACTTAATCATATCTCATTATAACAGAAAATATACATCAATTTAAACATATAATCTTTCTAAAACATATGTAGAGAGAGATTGAAAAACTTATTAAAGAAATAAACAAGCAAAAAGTAACACAAATTATGCATGTTATGTGCGATTTTAAAATCTCGTGTACTAACCCTTTTATTGCGATGAGGCCAATACTTTTGTATATTAATTGAAATACAAGTTTTTTTTTACTATATATATATACACAGGGGCGTCGATCCTTTTTTCAGGGGGGGGGGCAAAATCATGAATCAACTTTCCAAAGGCGCTCGATCACACAAAACAAACAAACTCACACACACACACACATATATATATATACATATATATATATATATATATATATATATATATATATATATATATATATATATATATATATATACATATATATATATATATATATATATATATATATTTATTTATTTATATGACTCATGAGATAGAGACACATATCTCACCAACAAATTAATGCGAGCGTGCGAGGAAACAGGAAAAATGTGCCTGTTTAAGACTGTTTGTAATAACTCATGAGGAGGATACATATCTCACTACGCAGATAATGCGAGTGCCGAGGGCGAGCTGAAATTTCTTTATATTCTGACTAGAAAGCTTGATATTCTAAGCATTTTTGGTACCAATGATTAAGATGGGTACCAAAAAAAAACAATAGATACGAGCGCGAAGCGCGAGCTTAAAATTTTGATATTTCGATCTGAAGAAAAATGTCAGTTTAATGGACGTTTTTAATAAAAAACAAGATTATATCCAACAAAAATTATTGCAAATCGAAGCGGGAGTTCTTTTGAGGTTTAGAACTAAAAACGGGACATTCTATTCACCTATTTAATCATGAAAAGTATGGGGTTTTGCTACAGAAATGATGCGAGCGCGAAGCGTGAGCTGAAATTTTTTATATTTCCAATCTGAAAAGCGGACAATTTGAGCACGATTTTAAATAAAGAACGAGTTGTGTAGCTCAATCTCGCTTGCTGATTTCTGTGTAATATTACCATCTTATTTTATTTTTGCACATGCGGAATTATTGGGAGGGCAAAACGATATGTTTGCCCCCCCCCCCAATATTTTCATTGGTGGGGCGATCGCCCCCCCCCCCAGGATCGATGCCTCTGTATATACAATGATACTACATCATGAATCATTTGGAATACATCACCGATCCAGGTTTATATATTATCATTCAATTTCCATGTACATGATGTATAAGCCTATATACAGAATTTGGTATTTATATATATATATTGTGATGCTTTTCACTAAATCGAATGCAATTTGTAATGATGGGTATTTTTTATCTAATTACTTTGATGAAACTGGATATAATGCTTATGACTTGAATTCAGAAAGAGATCCTTCAAGAAAGAGCTTTGGAAATAGTTCTCCAGTTTTACAGGTATCGTTGTCTTTGTTTTTAAATTGCCTCCGACGAAGATTCTGCTAGGATCGAAAGCTTAGGCCCCTTTTTGACTTTCTAATTTACTCCATTGGCTCTCTTTTATTAGATAAGCAGTTTTCAGCAGCTTCTCTTTGCCATTTCTTTCTGAGTGATCAGATGAATCATATTTAACTTAATGGAAGATGAAAATAAATCAAATTTTGTGGCGTAAACATTTAAACGTTAAAATAAAGGTATTGACAAACTGTATTTATACATTGAAACTGATATTTAGTGGTTTAAGGTCTAACAAATATACGTCTAGCTGCGTAATTATACACTCCCGGTATTAGCAACGGGTTTTAGCAAAGTTTTGGACTAAAATATCGAATCATCTTCATAAAACACTATAGTGGCTGTCTTACACTAAAGGCCATAGAGGTGGCACAATGTGGAATGTGTAAAGAAGAAAAGTGATTGACCTTTTTTATTAAAGCATTGGAAAATAAGATCAAAATTAAAGGATTTGCTCTACACTTTTGTATGATTCTGGGATTTTTAAATAACAAATTAAAGATTTCATGCCATCTGTTGGCAACTGCTCCAGTCCACTCTGTAAGGGCATGCGATAAGCTTTGTTATTCGTTATGACCATTCAACAATAAAATGTATAACCAGGTGCCGCTGATCATTCTTGACCGCCGCCGATCTAGATTTAGTTGGCAATAAGCCCTTCTTCATCATTCTACCGGCGCCTATTTATTGGAACCAAGGGACGCTGATTATTCTTGACCGGCGCCGATTTAAATTTAGGTGGCGCCGGTTAAGACAAAGGCAGCGCCGATTTGTCTTGACCGGCGCCGATCTAGAACAAGTAGTGCTGATTATTTTTACCGACGTCACATAAGATTCAGGCAGCGGCAATTCATAATCGACTGGCGCCGATTATTTTTAACCAGGTGGTGCTGATTATTCTTGACCAGCCCCGATTTAGATGTAGGTGGCGCAGATTATCCTTGATCAGCGCCGGTAAAGAACTCAGGCAGCGCCGATTTTGCTTTACCGGCGCCGATTTATAACCAGATGGCGCCGATTATTCTTGTCCGGTGCCGATTTAGATTTAGGTGGAGCTGATTATTCTTGATCGGCGCCAGTTAAGACTCAGGCAGCGCCGATTTATAACCAGATGGCGCCGATTATTCTTGTCCGGTGCCGATTTAGATTTAGGTGGCGCTGATTATCCTTGATCGGCGCCGGTTAAGACTCTGGCAGTACCGATTTTTCTTGACTGGCGCCGATTTATAACCAAATGGCGCTGATTATTCTTTTCCGGCGCCGATTTAGATTTAGGTGGCGCTGATTATTCTTGATTGGCGCCAGTTATATGCAGACAGCGCACTGCTGCTTATTTTTAACCGGTGAAGTTGTTGGGAAAAGGGTAGTTAAAAGAAAAGATAAGGAAGATGATATGATTGTGCTTTACTGGGGGATAGTCTTTCCTTTACTGTTGCTTATATTATATTAGTGTATAATGATTTTAAGCGGCGCCTTTTCTTTTCTTTCCTTTATTTTTATTTTTTCAAGCGGCGCCTTTTCTATCTTTTACTTTTCTTTTCTTTTTGAGCGGCTCCAAATATTAGGGGGAGGGGCGCGCGCCCCCTGTACCCCCCTGGATCTGCCACTGTCATGTTAACTTGCATTTAACTGTTGAAACTGATATCTGCATGATAAGATAATTTGATTCCTTCTTGTGTATAAAATGGCTTTCGTTTCGTTACTCCCTTTGTTGCTAAAAAAGTGGGATTGTGCGTGGAGTCAAAAGAACTCATTTTATATTCTGAATGTGCTTCCAAAATAATGAAAGCTATGTTTGGCTTTATAATAATATTTTATCGACACGGGTCGTTGGAGCTATGGAGAAACATTTGAAATCAAAAGACTTGTTAAACATATTAATGATGTTCATGATGATCGCACGCATCAGCTGAATCGATATAGCTGGTGACTGATGTATTGATTCCTGTAATGCTATCATTCATCTATTGTTATGCCTGACATTTACACATTCATTTATAATAATATACGCGAAATATAGGAACCTGTAGAAACGAGGAAAATTCGATATTTTCATGATTTGTTGATTATTGATATGGTTTATAACAGTTACCGGTGGAGCAGAACTACGTGAGTTGCAATATTTAACTTTTTTCACGATTATACAGTATGATATATGTATTACATTTCTAATGCGATGTGAGGCTCTAATTGGTTAGTATCTTAAGCTATTTATATTATTCAAAGTTTATTTGTAGAATTTGTTTGATCACTGGCAGATCCCGGAGGGGGGAGGGGGCACAGCCGGCCCGTCCCCCCCCCCCGCCTTTGAGAGGCACAATTAAAATTTGTAATATAAACGTGCCGTTAAACCACTTGCGTGCCCCTCTTTTTTCGTAGATGCAATGTCCATAATATTTAGGGATAAAACCCTTTTTTCCTCTTGTCAAATAGGTACCCAGTATGAGGCGAAAGCCTTTGAAGTATGCCTAGCGTAGCAATTGAGTCTTGGAAGTCTTGTTGGAATGCTCCCCATGGAGTGGAGAAGATGCATGCATTGCATGCGGGCATACAAATATCCGATGACCGCGGTAATAATATGATGTAAAGCGCTTTGGGCCATTATGGGAAAAGCGCTATATGAAAAATAGCTATTATTGTTATTATTAGATTGGCCTGTAAACTGATCATGAGACAATGCCTATAATTTATAAAAATAACCTTGACGTCATAATCTAATAACAAAATCTTGATTTTCTCAAAAAATGAATGTCAAACACACTTATTATGGATTGACTCAATAATTTATTATCTGAATTACACTATTATTAACTATATTGACAAAACTATTAATCGCTTTTTTAAAATTCAGTAATACCTCGGATATCATCTTATTGAAAATGTTACGATTATAAGGAATTTGAACACAATTGATAATAACAGCGACAATGAAAGTACTGAAAATCATAAGAATACGCATCGACTCGGAGTCGGTTGGCACGGGTGGTTCTTAACTTTCCCTGAAGTGATTAGACACTCCTTAAATTGGCCACTCGAGAACTTGACCAAACATCAAGTAGACCTAGCTTCTCTCATCAGGTAAATCACATTCCACTCGTAAAATTGCCATTGTTGAGTTCGACCGCGAATATACGTAATTGCAAATAAATTGAATCTTGTTTTCTACACTTTTTTTTTTCGCTTCCCGAATTATTAGTATTCTGTGCCCTTGATTTCCCCCCACCTCTTTAACCTTTTCTTATAACCATGCAAAAACTAGTTGTCGACGGTACATCTTATCATATTTCCATGCAGGATGATTTAAGAAACCGTTAGTGAATTCATTGAATCCCCTTCCGCTCTTTATGTGGATTTGTTTGTGTATTTGCGTGAGCGCGCACGCGAGGGCGGGTGTGTGTGAGTTAGTGTGTGTGGGAGAGGGTACGTGTGTGTGTGTTTGAATGGGCATTTTTGTTGATTTTCACTGGTTTTATTGATATAAAATTTAATATTTAGGGGTACATCTGTACAATACAAGATTTACGGGGAAAAAAGATCTGCAGTATACAGAATAGGACCTTGATAACGATTTCATGACATTTGCTCCGGCGACAATTGCTCCACTGCAAATTCCACACATTCATGGAATAACCATCCACCCTGGGTTTGACACTATACCCTATCCTAAACCCAAATTTAAACCTAACATAAAACCCTACTGCAACCCTAACCCTATATATCTCAGACTAAATAAAGCCCCGAGGAATTATCGCCGGATCAAATGCCGTGTGGTAACATCGCATGAAAGCTTGTCAGCAATGGCAGGTTAAGTGTCATTCTTCAATAGTTACTAAATACTGTTATTTTTTTTAAAGAACGCTGTTAACTATATAAATCGTTCAGCAGCACAGTTTAAACATGAGTTAAGCATGGTTGTTTAAAATTGTTAAACAACTACTCTACGATTCATACAGTAAACAGCGTTGTTTAAAAACTTTAAACGGCGTTTTTACTGTGAAATAACAGTCAGAGGACTTGATTCTCAGCTAATCAGAATGAAGGATTTACCATGTTTGCCGACACTGGGGCCCGTTGCAGAAAGAGTTGCGATCGAACACAACTCAAAAAATCTTGCATAACTTGATTTTCAGCCAATGAAGCATCCGCAATCGGGACTTGCATTTGATATTTTGACGCAACTCTTTCTGCAACAGGCCCCCGACCACTTCGTCAGTGGTGACAACTTTCATGGAATATCTTAGGAGTACAATATTAGATAACTTCTATAGACACGATCAGGGACCTACCCGCGGAGGATTAGTCTACTGGGGGTGCTGAGCATTGTCACAGCACCCCCAGTAACAATAGATAATCCTCCGTGGCCAGGTCCATGGACACGATAATACACTACACCACACGCTTGCAATGTGTCACGGCCAAAACAAAATGATTATGCAATTCAGTTGGAGTAAGCCAGAAATGTTTTTTATACCAACTTAATAGATTCAAACCGTAAGTGATAAAAAGGTAAATTTAGAGCTTTATAGAAATGATGTTACTTTTGTTATGATGATCGAATTGTGGAAACATAATTGTGCAGTTTTAGGTTATTGACTTATGCCATCAATTTCCTCAATGTCATCTTTCACACATATGTTGTAGGTCTATTTGTTTTGTTGAAACAAGTGCAATAGACGTTGATATTTCTTATAACATATATTATGGCTCCATTTCCTTATCAAACCAGCCTGGTATCTATGTCGGTCCACACCAGAGAAGCGTTGACACTAATTGGTTTTTGCTTAAATGCCATATTGTTGTTTAGCCTAACGCCAAACCGGTGTTGTTTCAACACCTCTCTGGTGTAAACCGATATAGATAGGGCCTACCCGGCTGGTGTTAAATCAACACCGGCGTTTTTGCAGTTACGAAGCATCTAAATAAACTTTTTTTTCACATGAAAATTACCTCTACTCTACTGGTATATAATTCTACTAAACATAAACGGTACTAAGACTGATTTTATATTTGTACACCAAGAGCACTAGACTGTAAAATTTTGGGGCGTTAAAATTGACACCAGTTGGCGTCCCGAGAGGACCACATCCTGAGGTGTTAAAATTACAACACAGAGGTTGAACGTAAAAGCAAACAGTTTTAAAGTAACAGCCAACGGTGTCAACCTTAGGTGCCTAACTAACACTGTTAATTAACACCGGAGTGCAATGATTGGTGTTATCCTGTATATGTACACCGGTTATTAACACCACAGTTTTTGCTATGGGTGATGTATTCCCCAATCGACTTCATTCAATGTTATTATGATGGGTCATGGAGTAATCAGTAGCTGAAACTCCGGTGTCATCTCTGAGTTCTTTCTTACAACATGATCTCAGCATACGCACGACACTCTGACGGAAAACACGATCCATTTTAGAGTACACGAAGGGATTGATGGCCGAACTGACGTAGAAGAGAAGGCAGGACACGTGCGTCAGGGCACTGTTCAACGCGAAGTCTTCGGAAACGACAAAACACAGGTGCATTATACCAACGGGGAGGTGGCAAAAGATGAAAGCAGTTACGATGAATAACACAATCTTAGAAGCCTTGATTTTCCTCCTGGCGTCTTCCCGGCCTTCTGCATCCACCACTGGGCCTGCGGATGAGCATTGGTGCGCTGCTATGCGGCGAGACTGCACTATAGCAGTCCGCAAAATGATGACATTCAACAGAACCACCGTGACCCCACCAAATAGCGTCAAACAAAAAGTCAAGATATCAACAATCAGAGTGGCGGCTGAAGGTTCTTTTCTAACAGGAGAGCAATAAAAGCCTGGTACTGTCACCTGCGAACTACCAAGCGCAATAAGAGTTGCATTGTACGCAATGGATACAACCCAAGTAAGAATGACTGCAATCAGTATACGTCGTGGCGTCACGTAGATGTTATATCTCAATGGCTTGACAACGGCCAGGTACCTATCAAATGTGACTAACAACATAAGTAACATGGAATCTAGCCCACAAATGTAGGTGACACTGGTAAGGTATACATCCCATTTTGCTGAGCAGGTGATGTCATCGGTTACAGTTCTCCTGTAGACCTCAAATGGGACACCAATTATCCCAGTCAAGAGGTCAGTGATAGCAAGGCTTGTCAGGATGTAGTATGAGGGTTTCTTCAGAGCTCCCTGGGTGAACACGGTTACAACCACCAGGATGTTGCCAGCTAGAAGAACTGCCACTAGAGGAATCGAAACGGACACGTAGAGCGCAGTTCGGCCAGGAAAGTCGTTTAGTCGGAACGTTGTGGTGTTGTATAGAGTGTAGAATATACCCATGATGCTGATCTCACTGTAGCATCTACAATTTGAAGGGGATGATATATTTAAGCTGCAGACTTGTTCTTTCACAAACAAACCTTTTGTCCAATTTTCCTCGGGAAGTGGTTGTGTTGGATGATACTCTTTTCAGGATAAAACCATATCAATATTTTTTAGAATACGAGAAATTCTCTTTCCAGAATCAAAGGATTACTTGCGTAAAAGTCAGCTTGGGTCAAAGGATTTATTTTGGTGATGAGAATTCCTATTTGGCACAGGACCTGGTACACCTATGTACTTGAAGATCAACCTCGAGAGTGTAGGAGTTGTTGGTAAGATATCTTTCATTGGCACTACCCAAACACCTCTGGACAAAATGTTCAGTCTACATCACTCTAAAGACTATAACAACAAGTGATTTTTAAGCACTGAAGAACTCGGTTCATATTATTTTGTCAAAACTAATTAAATTATTCCCTTCAGAGCACAACAAATTGAATTATATCCTTATTACACGTATATCAGTGTATGGGTACTGCCCTTTTTACCAACCCCAGGGCAAATAAACTAGTGCATCATAATATTCCTGCATAGTTTTATCATTTCCTCCACTTTTGATCATACAGAAAAACCTTAGATACGTTTTCCTTTGCTTTCTATATATCATTGTTGTATTAAGTTGACCTTACAACTTGAAATGATGTTATCAAAAGGGCGGTGATACATTTCGTTGATATCAATTGAGTTATCCATGGAGTTACCTGAATTTCGAAAATACGAAGTTGAGTAATATTTTTATTAAAATCATTATTCAAAGTCAGTGGAGTATAGATCGAGAGTCAAACAAAAGAAATAAGGAAAACAATTTTTATCAAAATTTCTGTAAAATTTTAGTATTCTGTCTGTTTGCCTCTCTCCACCATTATCTCTCTCTTTCTCCCCCTCTCACTCTCTTTGTCGTTGAGTTTTCAGAAGCTACCGGAAGACTTATATGATGGATCGGTACATGTTTCAACTCCTTATTTGTATTTGATATGCGTAATTAACTTGGTTCCAAAACAAAATTATCAAACTTTTACAAGGGCTCTACACAAATTCCACTCAGTCAAAATGAACAATATTTTTTACACAGGCTAGCTTCAATAATCTATACTAAATACACGTCAATAATGAAGCGATTGGTTCAATTACAGAGAGGCTATAGCCCATTACATCAATTGGTTTATGAAGTCACAAAATTACAAAAGAAATACCCCCCCCCCATCTGTACGACAGTAGCCGTTTTAGTGTCATCAGATAGAGAGTAATAAAACGCATCTATCAGTAATAAAAGTTCTCTTATCTATTTTCATAAACGCAATTTTTACAGCTTTCTTTTAGATACATTTATACAATATGAAAGATTGAAAGATTTTTCTCCTTGAGAGAGTCTTAATTTGCCTCTTCAAATAATTCATTTTGTGTGCGGCGGAGTTCTATACACACAAATTTCTTATCAACACCATTTTCCCCCTCTTATTTTTCGTGAACTCGTCATGAACATTTTCTCGGAGTTTTTGTACTACTGTTTTTCCCCGGGTTTCAACAAAACCTTCTTACAAAACGTTACCCGATTTGACCTTTTAAAATCTTAAGTAGATCGTGATGCTCCTTGTCCGTCCAGTACACCCCCACGAATCATCCGAAAACGCGCTTATATATTTGTTTTTAATAATTATCATCATACCACATGCACTCTCGTATTTGGCTTCTAACAGCAGACAATTAATTCTGATTCTATATACGTTCAATTTATAATGAAAGAAAAGAAACATAAATCATTGTAAAATATATTAATACGAAGGCCACGTGACTATGGTAGATATTAAACAACTAAGGATGGTGAAACGACACGAGCTAGGCAAGAGGATAAATTAGAAGATATCGTGGGATGTATTACAAAATCTCAATACAAATCCTATCACGCTTCACATTATTAGGTGTCCTCGTCCTTTTTACGTAGGCATATTCATTAATTTTCCATTGGATAGACTGTCATTAACTATTTCAGAATATCTTTTTCATCATGAACTAGTTTGAGAAAATACTTCAAGGAAAGTGAACGTTGGAGTCTTCGTGCATCATCCGACAAGGACGTAAAATTACTGCAAAAATGGCTTCTACTCTACTCGTTGGAGAAATGTTGGCTGTTGTAATTGCATTCGTTGGTAAGTGTTTATTCTCTTTTTTGTCTAGAATTTACAAGGAGGTCCACTCTCTACTACAAACAGTGCTTTATTACTGATCCCCTCACTTCCATACACATTTGAAATTATTTTATACAGGCCCTTTTAATCCTAAATGTATGTCATTGTACAATATTTATTAATTAATATATACTTGATCTGTAATTATATATGATTTGTATTTCTATTTGATGTATATTTGTGGTGGAAATAAAATAATTTTTTTAAGAATCTTAAATAATGAATATGAATTATGTGATACTACACATTTTTGCAGATTTGACATTAAGAAACTTTTCTTTGAATCTTCATATGTTTAGGGAGAAATAAAACTTTATTTCACATTATGATGAACAAAAATTTAAATATTTCATATATTAAAATACAAAATGAAGAGTAAGTGGATAATTTCATTGGTCCCTTCATTTGTATACCGACCGTTTTGTTAAATTAATTGAAATGTTTAAATGTAATGTAAATTCCGTCCTTAATAACGGATCTTACTGATTTTGTTAACATTTTCAGTGTTAAACCATTTTGATTTTTCTTAATTTCTACTGTTTGATGGGGTGAAATTTCCCTTTAAGGTCAGAGAAGATCATTCGATTGCAAATATATAACTCAAACAATTCAATGTAAAAATAATTTTTATTATTGACATCAGCATGATGGACAGGTGGCGCTATTCGGAAGGTGAAACAAAATTTGGTTGCTCTCACAATTTGGTTTATTTCTTATAACCAGGGTAACCATTAGTGTCTCATAAAAAACAGCCTAATTTAATTTTGATTTAACTTAATATCAATTTATTTCAACCGTATAATACAATACCTAGACGATATTACGACCTTGATTTTTTTTCCTGTAGATTATGTAATGAATCTAAGTTAGGAGTTGCCTATGTACAAGCTTTGCGTTTCGGAAAGTCTTTCCGTTTTTCCTTTTAAATAGCAAAGATCATCTGAGGAAATTCTGTTTTTTAATTGCGTTCCTGAAATCTATATTTTGTTATATACGAGACTATGTATAATATTTTTACTTTGTTATGTTATGTTTGATATGTACAACTGTGAAACGGAAATCAAATCAAACCACTTTTGTCAAAGATGACTACATGAGGTTTAATAATTAGGCCTACATCCGAAAATGTTAACATAACACTCTTTAAGAGTTAACGTAACAATAAAAAAGGCGTTTCAATAACATCCATTTGTGTTGAACCAACATTCAAACTAAACTTTTTGAGGTTGATCGTTTACTTGTCTCCTGGGGGACGTTTCATCAACATTTTTGTCCGACAAGTTGTCAGATCTGACAACTTTTCTGGATTTTGATTGGCTGAGAAGCACTGTTACTATGGTAACTGTCGGATAAAATGGGACTTGTCGGATAAAACGTCTGACAAGTCCTTTCATGAAACGCTCCCCTGGATGGCCCCTTGTAAACGAAGTGAGAGTCAAAATGACGCGCTAATTGGAGTCAAATGGCACACATAAGCATGATAAGTGAGTCGAACGAACGACGTATACAACAGCAATATTGTGTCATTTGACACAGTAACGTGAGACATGATACAAATGTTACGTGTGAAATAATCAAAATGCCACAATGGCATACCTATGTGCATCACAAATGTTTGTGACATGTCGTATAAAAACGTGTCCTGGGACACATAAATATCAATTAAGTATGTAATTTAAGTCACTTTAATCACATTGAGGAGGGTAATCTAGGGGACAAATTATAACTTACATTAGTGTGCCATTTGGCCTGTGAGGTTCTCCTAAATCAAGTAAGTAGTAATTTTAAAATCGGAGTAAAATAACTGATATGGTCTACGTTTACTCCGGTTAACATCACAATTTTGGCTATGCATTATTTCCTTTACAGTCATGGCAGTTGCCGAAGTGGCGCCGAACCGCTGCCGAGTCACGTGCGGTTCCATAACGTCGGCCAATGGTGACGTCATCAGTTTGCTACCAGTACCCGCATCGAGTGTACCTGCTATGAATGTGTTGAGAATGAACATTCTTTCTGCAACATTTGTATGCTTTCTTCCAGGTACACTTTCCTTTTTATTATACATGGTATACATTAAGTCTTCGGTTCAAATAAGCAGTAGGCCTATCTTGCCATGTTAATAATTATGTCGAGTTGTCGAGATGACGATATGAAAAATTTAGAAAAGTTGATGGCACTTTAAAATAATTGTGATCATGATGCAGCCATCAGTCATAGAGTGATGGTAGAATATTCGCTTAATTGCTGTTGCTCCCTACACTGAGATTAAATCTCTCGTTCAAAAAGAGCATCTGTTATTATACAAGTCTGATTTGATTTTTTTTTCAGAAAATATAGATGTGACCTTTCACAGATTCAAACGTAGCTCTTCATCTCATTACAGCTTCAAATGTTCGGCTGTTTATTTCAATGTTATAAAAGATGCTGTGAAATAAAAGTAAAAACAATATAATTAGACCGCCAGAGAAAAGACACTCCAAAAGAGTAAAATCCCAATACCTTAATTACTTCAATGATCGACATGGAGTAATAATGCACTATTTCACTCGGCATAGAGTAAGACAAAAATAATCGGCAGACTACTGATGCTGAACCTCTTTTCTACTGTTGTTCGCGAGTGAACATAATCCAGTCTAATTCGATAACTCGGAGTTATTTTGATTGATCCTCTATCCATGTGAGAAAGCCGATGAAGGTTGGCCTCATGATCACCCGGCGGGGCCACTTCCATTGACGAGTGGATACCATGCGCGACCAAGGGGTCTCGAAAAGCACGCTAAACAAGTATTTTCCATATTCTGAAAATACTCCCCTTAACCAGTATTGGCGAGTAAAACCCTACCCTTAACAAGTTGTGGAAACAAACGATACCTTGGCAAGCATTTCCTGAATTGAACCCCTAAACAGGTACAGCGATATTTCACTTAATTGTCACGGACGTCGGTTTTGCCTTTACCTATATCTACATCATTGGGTTTAGTACGGCCCCACCTCCAACACCTCGCACAAATCGGACTCTAAACACGTACTGTCGGGGCAAAAAGTACATCCTTTATAAAACATTTAGTCTTTTTTATACCCTCGCAATATTGACTCTAAACACGTACTAGCCTTCCTAGCGAAATAGATACCTTTCTAAAATTATTTTAGTGTTTTTGACACCCTTATTACGTTACGTACGTAACGGGTCGTATCTTGAAAAAGACATCCTTTTTACGTGTTTATGGGGTCGCGCATGGTATCCACTCGTCAATGTGAGTGACCCCCCCCCCCCGGATGATAGGTTGCCCTCGATCATGATCACAAATCATCTACATGTACCTTTTCCCTCCGACTGGTCTAAAGACTGTGATACGATTCTTATTTGCATTTTGTATTATTAATAGGAGCTGATACCACCCATGCGATCTCAGCATCTCCAACCCAAACCCCATCAACTCCAACGACTGTGCCATCTCCAACATTTTTGACTTCATCAACTTCATCAAAATCAGCTACTACAAATCCATCAACCTCATCAAAACTTACGAGCCTTTCTTCATCAAGTACAACAACCCAATCATCTCAAACAACCACATCCATCTCGACAACGCCGTCAACACCATCATCAACACCAACTACATCAACACCAGCACCAATATTAACCATGTCAACATTAACATCAACAGCCGCAACTCTTACTTCATCAACTACAACAACACAACCAACCGTTACAACAAACCCTTCGGCGCTTTCATCAACTACATCAATCGCATCATCTCCAACGACGTCTTCAACAGCTTTAGGAACACCAACAACCTTATCAACTATATCGACATCAACAAATCCATTAACACCCACAACTCCGATGAAGTCTTGCACCGAATTCTGGTCGTACTATGAGGGGTGGTGTTATGGCTATTTCCGGGATCCAGTCAACTTTGGCAGCGCCTTGACGGCGTGTCGGACGATTGCGGGTTTGGAAGCCGATTTGGTATCGATACACAGTGACGCTGAAAATGCGTTCGTCTATGACTTATGGGTGACCTTGGTAAGTCCCTATGCTTTGAATTTTAATTAAGGGTGACGAAAATATAAAATAGGGGCGGCGTCACAGTATTTTTATATAGGACCTAATAGGAGAGCAAGATGAATCAAATGTGACGTCACTGATTTCCTTGATTAGATACACTGCAAAAACTCCGGTGTTGATTTAACACCAGCCCGGAATCTATCCACACCAGAGAAGTATTGAAAACAACACCCGTTCGTAATCAAACCAATGCTGTTTTAATACTAATTGGTGTTGTATAAACACCTATCTGGTGTAAGACCAAAACCAAACTGGTGTTGTTTCACACTTCTCTGGTGTGGATATATATAGATTTTGGGCTGGTGTTAAATCAACACCGGAGTTTTTGCAGTGTAGGCCTATACATGTACCATGGGTAGGTCCTATTAAAAGGCCTCATGTCACAGACCTCGTTTGTAGACTTTTCTTTTCTTCCTAATCACTGTTGAACTTGGTTCGTTTATTTCTTCACGATGGCCATAGTTTGGGAGCAGACCAACACACAAATGAAACCACTGAGTGAAACATGCTGTATGAAGGGGATTTTGTTTTTTGATTATCATCTATTTAATTGCTATCACTTCGGTTGTTGAATTAACAGGAGGAATATATTGGTGAATTGTTATGGACTGGATACCATCAACCGACGAATGGGGCTTCGGAACCCTTCGTTTGGACTGACGGGACACCGGATGATTACGCCTCGTGGGAACCAACGCAGCCCGACGATTTTGGGGGAAACGAAAACTGCGTGTCTTTCTGGCGACGGAGCCCCGCAGATGACGCGGTGAAGCCTTGGAACGACGTGCCGTGTGATACCGTCACTGCCCCCTTCGTCTGCAAGGCAGCTATCTAAAGAATTATTTTGGATTTTTTAATCTGTAATTTGCCTACCATCCCCAGCAAGTGTAGCCAAAGTAGTTTAGTGGAACAGCCGATGGCACAGGGACTGAAGCTTTTGGTTCCACTATTTAAAGCTTTTCAGGTAGACCTACATGAAAGTCAGATATTGAGATTTCACCGGAGATAGCATAGGGCCTACAAATGTCTGAAACCAGACTTTTTGAGAAACAACAGAATTCCTTGTAATGTAGCTGCAGTTAGCATTGTCGCTTTTGGAGTACTTCACCCGAACTGTCTTTCCAAGTGAACAGCAGTCCTTACTCGGTTTGATAAGGATAGTTGAAATAAGATGAGTAGACTGTATAAGGCAAGGCGAGTTTATAAATATCTATCACAAAATGTATATTGGTGAAATAATTACACTGTTTTATGAGTAGTCGTTGACGTAAGCATTAAGTAATACCCTAAAGGTGAAAAATAATAACTGAATAACGGTTCTGGCAATCATTTTGCTTATCAGGCATAGTGAATGATCGGTGTGAATTAAGGATACAAGATTGTATATACAAACAAATAATCTCCCATTTTAATTGACTGTATAGACCAGCAAGGTCTACGACTGGACCGGTACCCGTAGGCCTTGGTCTATTACCGAACCGCTGCCCCCAGGTCTCTGTCTACAGACAGTCTACTGTCGGACCTGGTCCCGGAGGCCTAGTTTTGATAACAGACGGGATATTCAATATCTTTCCGTCGGTACTTGTGCCACAGATATGGAGGTTGTAGCAATCTGTGGCAAAAAATAACATACGACCAGAAACGACTGGGGAGAGGTAGCCTAGGATCACCATATTCGACATGCAGCGTCATATGAATATAGGTCCAACTTTTAAAACAAGTTAATTGTCGACTTAAAAATAAAACTCCTGAAAGACTGTGAACAGAAACAAGAGTTGAGTTAGGCCATCTATGGTGATTCGGGACGCTGTTAGGCAAGGCTAACAACGCCATCCGATGTCTGACCGTTGTCTCTTTGGTACAATCTGGCAGCACGTGAACTGAGCATGCGCCATGCGCATTGCCTGAAGACGCGATCGACGAGGCAATAAATGAGTGGGTTGACCGCCGAACTGATCAGATACAAAACAAACGAGATTTCATTCATAATTCCGTTCAGTAAAACGCTGTCTGAAACGGCGAAGCAAAGATGCATGATCCCGATTGGTGTATGGCAGATAATGAACGCGGACACAACGCAGCTAATTACCTTACACGCTTTCATCTTTCTAGCCGCTTCCTCCCGGCTTTCCGAGCCACCGGTTGCGTTGTCTAAAGCGCGTTCAACGTCGGCGATCCGTCGAAGCTGTCTGATCGCAGTCCTCAAGATGATTGCGTTTAAGATGACCATGGTCATGCCCGATGTTGTAGTCATTACGAATATGCTAAGATCCAACAAAATCGAGTAAATATCCGGATCGTATCGGATTCCAACACAGATAGCCGATGGGACCGTTTTCTTGATATGATAGATTACAACCTGACCGATAACCGAGAAGACGGATATTATCCATCCAATCATCACTGCGATTGCTATGCGTTCCTTTGTCACCAATGCGTTGTATCGGAGCGGCTTTACTACGGCGACATAGCGATCAAACGTAACCATTACCATGTGAAGCATCGAGTCAAACCCACAGATGTACGTCATTCCCAATAAATAGACCTCCCATCGCGCCGAGCAAGTGATATCGTTCACATTTGTCCGACGGTATATCTCCATGGGTACCGCGATCACGCTTGTGAGGAGATCGGTTACAGCGAGACTTGTGAGGATCAAGTAAGTTGGTTTCTTCAAACTGTTGTAAGTAAAAACCGTTGCTATGACGATTACGTTACCAATGAAGAGGATGAGAATCATCGGAAGGCAAAAACTAAAGTAAAATATATTCTTTCCAGGATAATCGTAAAGTAGAAATTTCGTCTGATTAAGAAGGGTATAATATTCCATCTTCATCCGTTGATATTCGCTAGACGTTGATTCAGATGATCGGCGTTTGTAACTCAGAATAACAAATATAAATGAACTAACTCGCCTTTTATTTCAGATGCATATGAAGAGTCTCATTCTTCGGACCTGTTCGCATGAATTTATTTTTAACACGTTTTGAAATATCTGCTGATATTCGGTGTAATGTATCAATCTAGGGATGGAATTGGTCTTTGGCAACCTTCCTCTTCTGTGTTGAATTTCTCCGTTCCTGGAGAACTGCAAGACTCAAGTTTCCGCAAGAGCAAATTACCGAGAAACGTTCCCTTTTGAATGAATGAGTCGCCTTATTTCAGATAAGAACATTCATGGTTTATTGCTTGGAATCACGCAGACGATGATGACGAACACGTTTCGAAAGATCCGGTGATATTCTCTACACTTGCTGGCAGTATCTGATTTAGATGATTGTCTCATGAATTGACTCGAATAATTTTTTCAGACACCTACATTCATGTTTTTGTGTGTCAAATCGATTTTTACTCAGATGCTTGATTCATTGCTAAACTAAGATTGAAGAAGATGTTGGGAAAGAAAATCGTTCAGATGCTTTTGTACGTCAGATGACATTTGAAGTCATCTGTAATATTTCAAGTTACCAAACTCTAGAAGCTTTCGCTGTTGAGCTCTGATTTTTTTATTAAATCGCCGCCTTCTGAAATTTTGAGGAATGAATAGTCTTCGCCTGAGCATCACAAAAGAATTTCGTCTTGCTATTGATTCACAAATTACATTAAGACTCTTTCAGGGTTGCACTGCCTGATTTTGTTCTGAATGAAATAATGGCCTTGCCCACTTATATTGCAGCAAAATATCGATATATCCAACTTTTACAAATGCCCTCTCTGACATAGTGTTTTGTTTGTTTGTTTGTTATTTATTATTATTTTTTTTTTTACATTTCTAGCTGCTTTTGTGAGTAAGGAAGTCAGATTGCAGCTTATTTCAAACGATACATTAAAGTCATACTGATACCTCTCGATCTATTGACATGTGAGTGGTCATAAACAGGTTGTATAGACATTATGAGCAAACTCATTATTACGAATACGCATTATCATTAATCTTTTGTGAAAAGCTATGTTTTGACTCATCACATTGAAATGTGATAAAAGATGTTCATATTTCCATTTGTATGTTTCCTCTCTTCATTTTTTTTCTAATTCTCTCTGAAGTGCTTTAGGTCCCTTTTTTACCTATAGCGCTTCGACATTATAATTTCATTTTTATATAAATTTATATTTTCGATTCGTGCAAATAAGGTGATGTATTATGTATACCACTTTGTTAGTGCATTCTGTCATAAATTTATGTCAATAATGTATGCCCTGTTCTGTTTATTCAGTTAATCCTTGGTCTTCTTTGGTTTGTCTTTATTGTTATGATTTGAATGTCAAATAAAAGTGATGAATGGATATTAAAATGAATGCTATTAATGCTTTAAAAAATACGAGTATAGTAAACGTAAAAATGACCGGCTGATTGTGATTTTTTTTGCATGGTCAACGCCCCCACACTTTTGGCTCAGCCCATCCCCCTTTCCAAACCGTTCCTGATTAGTTATTAAAAAAAAAATCATATCTGAAAAGGGGAAGATGGCGCACAGACGGAGAGACATGACTTAATATTTTGACTTAGATATAAAAAAAAGTGTAAGGGCATGAAGGTCCTTGGTAAAGAAAAAGTAAGTTTATTGACAAGGTTGACACGAAAAAGGACGAAGGTAGCAGTAAAGAAACAACGGGGAGAGATAGGTAAAAATGACAGAGGCACCGGCGTAAATCCGTGTTGACGGGTGGGGGGGATGACTGAAATATTTTGGCATCTTTTTTGCAATCATGTTTTTTTATATGCAAGGAATTGTCATTGATATGTCCACAGTGGCGTACCGTGGGTCACGGCATTGGGGGGGGGGGGGGCACCAGCAAAATTTTTGAATCACTGAGTGAGCGCGCTCAGTTGCCAGTTATTCTGACCTAATAGAGACATTTTAAGGACAATGTCATTAAACAGATATGTATCTCACTGACCAAATAATGCGAGCGTGAAGCGCGAGCTGAAATTTGTTTATATTCACACCTAAAAAGGGACATAATAATCAAATTTGTGTAATCATGATAGGTACCTGTCTCGCTAAACAATGCGAGCGCGAAGCGCGAGCTGAAGTTTTCGTATATTCTGACCCCAAACAGCGAGATTTTAAGGAATATATTTTAGGAATCCATTAAGAGTATGCATATCTCACCATAGTCATCTAATGCGAGTGCCAAGCGCTTGCTGATTTTATTAGAATTACATCTGAACACATGAAACACTTTTTGTAGTCAATACAATCATGATTATCATATGCATCTCACTAATCAAATATTGCGAGCGCGAAGCGCGAGCTGAAAATTTAGATGATTCAGACCTGAAGTGGGGCATTCTGAGGTTTCTTTGTAGGAATTAACTAGGACCATACGTATTTCATTAACCAAATGATGCGAGCGCTAAGCGCGAGCTGAAAATTTTTGATAATCAGATCAGAAGAAGGGACATTTTAAGGACTGATTTTAGGAATTCATGTTAAGCAGACATATCTCACCAATCCACTAATGCGAACGTAATCATGGACAGGAAATGTTTCATATATAGGTAGACCTTAACATGGGGCGATCACTTTTTGAGTCATGAAAAAGAAGCATATGTCACTACATAAAACAATGATAACTCAAGTGCTAGGAAATATATTTGGTTTATATTGACTTGAAAACGGGATGTTTTAGTACACCAGGATTATATATCTCGTCAAACAGACAATGCGAGCACCAGGAACAATGAAGACGTAGGCCCTGGGCAAATTATGTTTCATAAAGTTATGATAAAAATGTTTCTTATGTAATGTAACATAACATAGTTATAATATATTATAACATTATAATGAATAATATTACTTCTTTCCCACTACGTTTCTCTTCCTTTCCCCCCCTTTTCTCCTTTTCCCCGTTTTTTTTTGGTCAGCCGATTGGGGGGGGGGGGGGGCACGTGCCCCCCATGCCCCCCCCCCCCCGTAGTTACGCCACCGTATGTCCATATGGCAAATACCCCTCCTATATTATTATCTTTTTTACCCCATGATGGTTTAATGGTTTTATTAGAGATTACATTAAAAAAAAATTGACATTCCATCTTAATTCCTTTCCAAAGACCCCAACATTGATGATTTGGAAGAAACGGGGGTTTCTCTTCAATGTTATAATAAGGACATTAGTATTTCGTTTGAAAATGGTGAACTGGCTCTTTATTTGCATTTTATGATTCAATAATATTGTTTTATTTGTTAAGCGGTATTTCAGGAAGAATTTTCACCAATAAAACAATTATCTCTTGTAATTTCTTTTTTTGCATTTCTTTCGTAAAAAGTGGGGGGGATGTTTGTACAGGCCATCCCCCCTCCTCGAAAAGTGTGTGGGGGGGGGATATATCCCCCCATCCCCCCGGGATTTACGCCAGTGGACAGAGGTTAAAGATTGCAGAGGTAAAGCTGGCAGAGGTAAAGATGACATGCTTCATCAACAGGGAAAAGAGAGGGCCTTCCCGTGAATATCAATCATATTATTGACCTCGAATGTACTCTTGTCGACGAAAGAGGCTATATATATTATGATCTGATTACATATTATTTGTGTTTTTTTTTTATCTCGTATGTCCACATAGCTCGTCGCAGAAAACGATAAGTCTCTAATGATCACTCTAGTCCAGTGCCACCTCCACACAATAAGTCAACTGTCTCTTCAACTCGCACTACAGCCAATTCGGCAGAACCTATACAGATAATCTCATTTAATATGAGGGGATTTGACGCAAACAGTTTTTACTTGCACAACCTTTGCCAAAAATGTGGAGGTTGTATGCATGCAAGAACACTGGCCCCCCGGGGGGGGGGGGGGGCACTCAGTATATAATGCATAGTGGGTATGTGCCGCGGAGGGGACCCCCATTTTTACACTCAAATTTCCGTTCCGAGGCATAGCATTTTTGTCTTATTGAGAAAAAGAACAAAGAAAGCCGCTCCAGAGCATAGCACTTTCTTCTTCTCGAGAAAAAAGGAAAAAAAAATCCGCTCCAGGGCTTCGCATATTTTCCGTTACGCCGTTCCGGTCGCAATTTTGGTGAAAAGCGGCCGCAGCTCGCTGTCCAACCATCGCCTCTGCGCTAGTGCGCCCGTCAGTCGTGCCGCCGGGCTAGCTGCAAGTACGTTCCATAGGGATGCATACGCACTCACACGCAGGCGACCCGTTCCAAGGACCCCCGTTTTCACAAACATTTGTAGTTCCGAAGCCCGTTCCGAGGACCCTCCTTTTTACAATGAGCCCGCTCCAAGGCCCCCGTTTTTTGTCTCGCCCGCGACACACCCCTACCACTTTTTTGGTCGAGTGCCCCCCCCTCACAGATTAATAGACAAGCTTGCAACTGTGACATTTGACATGAATGAGTCTGGCCATACTACTTACATCAGACAGAAAGCTGGTGTTGCGGTTTAGTTGAAAAGAACCTGAAATCGCACTCCACCATGCTAGAAACATCTTCAACAAGACTTATGGCTATTCATTTAAATAGCCCAGAGAAAAGAAAAGGCTTTATCCTATACAATGTGTACATGTCCTCGAGTTATGGCTTGGTAGACACTGTAGATTACAACAATATACTTACTGGGTTGAAACGTCATCACTCAATTCTCAGACATCATTGTAATTCTTTGTGGCGACATCAATGCAGACCTCTCTTTTCCAACTAAATTGTGGAAAACAAAGACCAGCCTACTACACTCGTTCATGAAAAAAAACTAGATCTTTAATTGGAACGTCAGCAGCTGCCATGGAACAGCATCAATCTACTGCAGTGATAATGGAGTAAATATGTCCCACATAGATATGTTCGTTACTCACACATGACAAATAAACAAAGTGCAACGGTTCTGCATTCTCTCTGAAGATCCCATGAACACTGAACAATCTGATCTGCCCATTCAAGTGTCTGTTAAATGGGTACTGGGGAAAGGGGATAAAAAACGTTCAATTTAATGCCACCTGGCAACAGACTTAACAGATGGTGACTCGGACACATCCAGGTTAAATGGGATAGACCCAAAGTGACGTTGAGGAAATGTACACCAAGCCACTTGAGGAAACCAGTGATAGTATACTCAAGCACCTTCAACATGAATCTTCGCATCCCAAGCAACTAGAGCAAGTACTAGATCAGCTAGCCACGGAAATGTGCAACACTAGCACTTCTGACCTGGAATCGACCTCATTGGGACTCAAAATGAAACATCGGGAGCCTGAATGGGATTCTAATGGTTGATGCTGCGTACATCGCAATGAAGAGGATCTGGAAAAGATGGGAACAGAGATCCCCAGTACATGTTCTTGAAGGAGCACAAAGCCTCCCAACATTCGATCCATGTAGCTCTAAGACAATCAAGAAGGGGTTGTGAGCTTTCCCGCATCAGACAAACGGAAAGAGCTAGGAAATCTGATACAAATCTGTTTTACAAGCTCATCAAGCAGTCTCGAAGTCAGGAAGTATCAGAAACTGACAACATCATATACATGTACAGAGACAAGAAGTATGCTGGTAACGCTGTAATACAAGGGTTCAATGCATTCTTCTCGGAGCTCGCGGTTCCCAGCCAAGGTTGTTACCGACAGAGTATCGTGGATAGCGTTGAGGACATTGGGGCCTATAACTCACAAGCTCTGCTTTCAACTTAGGCCCCTCCATTGTTCACTGATTTAAATTCTTATTGCGTATAATTTCTGTCTCAAGAACCATTTATTTCAACTCAAGATAATTATGTTATACTCATGTCAAGCATGTAAATGTCTGTATATGAATTATGGAAATAAACTAAACTGAAACTAAAACAACTCAATCACCCCAACTAAAGTGGAGTTTACCATCGATCATGCAATAGCTCATTACTGCAATAAAAAAAGCTCAAGAGAAACAAGGCTCCGGGTATTGACAACATATTTATAATCAGAGCATGCCATATTATCTACACACAATCTCGGAAGGTTTCTCTTGTTTCTACTCACTCACTTACTCCTCTCCCACGGGCAGAGTCATTCCTCAGAGGGATCATCATACCTATTCACAAAGGCAAAGGAATATCTGTATGTGATCCTGGAAATTACAGAGGTATCACCCTCTCCACCACATGTTGTAAGCTGGTAGACGTGCTCCTCAAGCTTACTTTTATGCAACGTACGCCTTGAAGAATCTGATGTTCCACATGAACTGCGGCATGGTTTTCAAGAAAATCACTCCTGCTCGCTCACTGCAATATCTCTCAACTTCATTGTATAAAATAACACTAAAAGCAAAAACCTACCTTTGCGGCCGTCCTCGATATGGCCAAAGCCTTTGATACGGTATGGCACCCAGGATTGATGGACAAACTCTATCACTTTGGGGTTACTGGAACTAACTGGTACATCATTTTTAAACTGTACAACGGGCTGAAAAGCACTTTAAAGTGGAACAACCAGATCAGCCAGTGGTTCCCTGTTGAACAAGGGGTGAGACAAGGGGGCATACTTTCTCCCCTCATCTACCTTGTCTACAAAAGACTCAGGAATAATGGAGCTGGATGTTGGTCGTTTTGTAGGAACGATGGTGCTAGCAGATGAAGTAGTTCACCTGGCAAACTCTCCACAAGCGCTGAATGAGATGCTAGCAATAGTGCACTCCTACTCTTGCCAGTGGCACTATTCCATAAATCCAACAATGAGTGAGGGTGTTTTCCACAACTACAAGACCACTCACACACTTAAAATGTTGGGCAACATACTGTCCACTGTTTTGGGTAAGGTGTGATGATAAATATATTGTCACAAAATGAAAGTTTTATTTAATGTTCAGCATGGTTTTGTAACAGTGAAGAGCGTAGAATAATTTTGGATCCATGTATATATTTGCATAGGGAAATTCAGTAATCGTTTGTGATCGATTATGCAGGTATTTTCTTTAAAAATGCATTTAAACACTATTTGCAGAGAAATAACGATGTTTACAACTGTATAATTATGTTAAATGTAATTGTTCTTTACTGTTTAGGTATAAATAGTAGTGACAATTACCAATGTTGTTATTGAATAGATTTGTTTCACAACCCTAACTGTTTATAAAAGAAGATTAAATTTTACGGTTCGACAATCTCCCGCCTAAATTCTGCGAGCACAATCAAGCTCCATGCTCAATAATAAGCCATGCAATATGCTTGGCAGTAAGAGGTTTCTGAACGAAACTCTGTTCAATATTCATTGGAACCTGCTGCGACAGGATGAGCATGATTTTTCAGTAAACTTAAAAGAACTGAATGCCTTGCTTTCTGCTTGTCGTTATTATGTTGTATGGAGCTGCAAGTATACATGGTCGGAAAAGCAGAAGTACTGACTAGAGAAGGAGTGAGAATACTGACTTTACTGAGATACTGAAAATACTAAGGTTACTAAGAATACTGAGATGAGTGAGGATACTGAAAGTGCTGAGATACTAAAATTACGGAGATACTGAATACAGGAATGATTGAGATAATAGAGTCACGGAATGACGGAGATGTTGAAATCCATAAGATATAATTTAAGTCAGAAGTAAAAAAGACGGACTTTACACCAACTGGTTGTATATTGCAGCCAAAATGAACCAGCTCGTCAGGAAAGAAAGTCGGTTCGGCTACAATATACATATATTTTGAGCTATTATTACCCAATTGAGCAAATTTATTACCCAATTATGAGTTTTATTACCCAATTTGGACAAATTTTAACCAAGAATTGTGTGGACAGTATGTTGTCCTGGGTTGTATAAAAGTAAGACATTTTTTGCCCAACTATTTCAAGAGTGCAGAAACACACCTCTGGAGGTTCGGGGGGACCCTATCCCTGAGAAAGAAAGTCATCATCTGGGTGTACGAAGAGTATCCAAGCGGATCAATAACAGGTGCCATAACATTACGCAGCTTGGAAGCAAGACTCTTTACAGCCTGACTGGTTCAGGAGCGAAGAGAAGAGGTCTCTCCTTACCTATTCTTGCTGTATTGTGGGATGTTTTCTGTGTTCCTCGCATGCTGTATGGTGTTGAAATCATCAACTTGCTTGAGGGAGAGAATGCCACGCTCGACAAATACCAGAATCAAGTATTCCAAAACCTTTTTTGGCCTTCCCAAAACTACTAGATCTGCAGCAATCAACCTCCTCACAGGTTTAGCTCCTCTCTCCACCTCGGTATACCTCACTCATCTATGCCTCCTTGGAAAACAGCTTGCCCTGCCTCACTCTACAGTGGAGTAAATAATTTTCTTCCATACCTTGTGCCACAATCCACAATCTAACTCTGATGAAATTTAGAGCCATCCTTGAATAGTACAGCCTACCAGACTTGATAGAATCCAGCAGCGAGGTATCCACCTATCTAACCTTGAATAGGAGGATAACACTAGCAGCAAGTAGATTCGTAGCTACTGCCACTAGTCTGCAGATTCAGGAACGGTCTTCTCTATCTCTGTTTGTCGGAGTATGCCCAGCCCACATCCAGAACCTTTACCCTTCTACGAATGATCCTCCAAAGGCTGAGACAAGCAGTCACCATCAGGGCACAACTTTTCACCCACACCTACCTCACCAGAAGTAGACTGTAAAATCACAAAGGTTTACAGGATCCTCTATGTACAGCATGTAAATCTGGATATGAAACCATGGAACATGGAGAGTGTGAGATGTATTCCGAGGAAAGAAGTAAAGCTCTTTCCAACTTTCCAGCTGAAGTAAGAGATGTTCTGGATAGACTTCCTCCTACGGAAAGTCAGTATCTATTACTAGACTCCTCTTGTTGAAAGTCCAAGGACAGATCAAGCCAGACAATCGAGACTTTCATAAGATCACTTTTTCAATACTTGACTGAAATACGTCACTAGCGACTAAACTCTTAACTCTTGTACATGTAATTATGGTCTCATTGTCCAAACTTGTACTTGTAACCCCCTTGTCTTTACCACCCTTGTTTGTTCCCCCTTTATGTGTACCTTGTTTACGTGTACTAACCTGCACACTATTCTGTATACAGCTCTCCAGACTGGAGGAACTTAAGAAGAAGAAGGTGTCAATTTATTCATTATGGACTAAAAACAAAACATTTTTTTATCACGCGTCATTTTTTTTGACGTGTATCCCGTGAACAAAGGATAAACATGATCATATTGTCTGGCCTCTTAAAAAAAACGGACTTCACTTTTCCGAATTCCTTAGAATCTAAACTACCGATATCCGATAATGATCATTAAACAGATAATTGCGATTAAGCAAACGGCTTAACACTCCCAAACGAATAAACGAAGGTGTGCATCTCGAAATTCATCTGGACAAGACGAAATGAACACTTATTTGTTAAAGCATATCATTGGAGGTATAATCAAAACCCTTTTTTATTTTCTGCTAGCTTTACCTCCTTGATATCAGAAGTAATAGCAATCTAGATAGATTATGCACATTTATTCAACAATTATTGGTTATTCTATACTCCCATGCTTTTTTAAAGACATTAGAACAACTAATTTATGATAGGTTATACAGGTTTGCGACCAGCAACAAATTACTAAATAAATTATCAATACGGATTAAGGAAATTTCCTTTAACTGAATACGCTATTGTAGAGTAGGGTTTGCCTTGGCCAAGCTTTACCAATATGAGATCCGTGGGACCGTGGTAAACAATTGGAAGGTTTCTGAACCTTTCTTGTAAAAGTCAAAACGGTTTTTTAATGATACCAAATAAGCTACATTAAAGTTACCTATGGTGTGCCAAATAACTTTTTTTTGATATCGCATTATTTCGTTCAATGATATTGTTAATGCTTCTGATTTATTACAACACAGGTTATTTTCGAATGGCACTATGCTTTGCTCCCATTGTTCGAACGCAGAGATTTTCGGTGAATTTTGGTAAGACCAGCTTCATCTACTTCAGAATCCGTGCTCACACTGAAGAAATAGGCATTTCATAAAAGATAGACGACATTAATTATGACCCAACAGAATAAAAAAATACTACATTTTTCCTAGGTCTAATTCAAATGATGATGAGCACGTTAGTGACATTTTGTGTAGATAATTGGTGTTATGTACAAATTGCGGCCATTATTTCCACTTAGGATTTTGTTTCTTATTTACAATTTTTGTTCCTCAAGAAGTTCCTCAGTAGCGCTTCAAAATCAAAGAAATTAGTGGTCCAAATATGAAACCCTGATGAACACCCTCATGTAAACCATATGTATGAGATAATTGGTTACCAATGACTGTAGATGATCGACCATCTGAATAAGACCGACAGTACCGTACCGGACACAAAACGAAGTAAGATTGCAATCAACGTAACAACTGGTATCCGAAGTAAAGTCAATTCTATGCTGTGATTTGTTCTATCATCAAATTTTGATATTTTAATGCAGACTTTTAAAAACGATCAAAATGCGCTACTAACTTTCGTGATAGAATTGTCTCAAGAACCACTTACAGAAATACAAGTTTTGAGACAGGCCTAACTTACTTAAGAGAATCCAAACTCGATTCATTAACGCAGAAACGAACCAACAGTCTCCATAGCGCAACCTCGAATCCTCAACTAATCACATCATATTCACGATATTGCAGCATTCTAAGCTGTGTAGTCTTGTAATACATGCCCACTTGAATGACGACATACTACATTATGATACATCACTTCATTCATACCACAATACTTAATAGCAAAACAAGTATTCCTCTTACAAACATGTTAGTTTCTCTGTATAATTGACGGTTATCTCAACATTTACATTTTTCAGACTAGTTATTTAGAACATATAGTCAATGAGTGACCACACAAAGTGTCTGTCAGTTCGCTCCTCTTTTTAAGAAGGCAGTGTGACACAAGCTTCTTAAGAATTGTAGGCGAAATCAGGAATTTATCAATGACCCAATATTTTTTTTTTTCAGTAGCGAGGATGGTCCCCGTGTAACAAACTCGTTGTTACATTTGATGAAGCATCACAAACAAACATGGAAAATGTATTTTAGTAATTGATATTTCTACATTCCCTGATTCAAAAATGGTTGTTTGGAGCTTGAGGGTTTTGCTTTCTATCAAGAACAGTTCTATTTATGTTTTAATCAATGAACCTTCCTAATCTGTTTTAATACAAAGTTAGATCGTTGAACTTCTATTTCACTCGTTCTTTTATCCCAGGGAGGTACGTGAGAAGTTATTCTTTTTGAGGAACCTGATCATGCCGAACACCGGTTAGCCTGTTCGGTTCAAGTGTAGAGTTTCAACTAACCAATAATCCTAATAGCTTCTTGAGTATGCAGTACGCGACCGTATCTCAAATTATCTATCCAGTGAAGTAGGACTTGCATGATCCATCAGTGGTCCACAAATTCAAATCTACTAGTTTTTCATTTGCATACATTCGGAACAAGGTATCCGTTTTCATCCTCTAACATCTTGCTCATGTCTCCAATCGTTTCATTTTCGTGCATGAAGTTCTCATCTCCATTCAGATTTTTCGGAGGATTGGGAAGAACATAACCATTAGCATCAATGTCAGAGTCTGAAAAGTATCCTATTCTATCTTCATCACTTGTTGGAATTGTCTCGTAGATGATCGTATTACGACTGCCACCTACTTTGCCATGCGAAGTGGTGTGTATCAAAGCCACTGCCGAGGCCCCGCTCATTGTTGGTATTACTGGTAAATTATTAACGTGATCTGCAGGAGTGCGATCTTGTAAGTCCAGGTAAGTGTGGATTATCTGAACAGAAATTAGAGCAACAATAAAAATAAAGTCAAGTAAGGTAACACGGTTTTTTTTTCATAGTGACCAGAGAATCCCTTCAGGAATTTGAACCAAATTGAAAGTAAGAGTTTTTGTACTACTACAAGCCCATGTAATTTTAGTACCCAGTATTAGTTATAATCGTTCAAAGAACAGTGCACTTGGAAGCGCTCGTATTAAGTACTGTATAAATGTTTTGTAGTATTATCATTACCTTCGAATCACTACAAGGCTTACTCGAACAGTACTTCCAAATCTGAGAGATGACCCAGCCTATCGTCACAGCAAGAAGAATTAGAAATAAGACCACCGTTGACCCAATCAGTACGGGCAATAGGATATACGTACAGTCCTCTGAGATTGATAAAACAATAATAACTAAAAATTGCATTAAAATTCATTCATTTTCTTAAGAAATCTTACTTTTCCATTACCCCTAAACGAACGTTACTGAGAAAAATTAATATCATGTTCGTTTCTCATTCTATTTGCACGTATATTTTTTTTTGAAAAGCTGGGGACTGAATCATCATTGAGGATTAGGAACAAAATTACCGCGAAGGAATCCAAAGTAACAAGACGTATGAGATATTTATACAATTGTGTTTGTTCAATGAGATTAATACATAATAAAACATTTTTAAGCGAGCGTTACTTTGTTTGCTTGCATTTATTTCTGCGTTCAAAAACACAATACAAAAATATTTACAATTACAATATACAAAATAATTCACAATATAAACAATGTAGTCATATTACATGATTAATACAAATAAATCTTTTATAAATGTAAACATATATATATATAATGTAATAAATGAACGCAAGAGACCGCCATCGTGAGCGGTTAGGCTTGAATTGATGGCGGCCTCATAAAAAGATTCGTGACTTAGATTGATATTTACTGGTCAAGTGGGTGCATTGCAGGTGCAGGTGCTGTGTATAGCAGTTGAGTAAAATCAGAATATTAAATAGCGAATGTGGATATTTGAGTGAATGTTTTAATTTGGAGCGAGGGGTTGATAAGATTGAATGATAGTTTTCTTTAGAGTGGCTTTTAATGAGTATATGGTTGAACAAGTTTTAATATTGTTTGGAAGATCATTCCAAATGTCTGGACCATGATGCCGAATTGATTTAGAGGCAATTAACAGTCTGGGGTTGGAGAGATGAAATAAGATCAATCACTGCAACTCTCTTTTGAAAACGTTATGCTGAGGGTAACAGCAACTAGTCGGGTTAGCTTCTTTTCAGAGGCACATATTTACCATTTTCTCTGATGATATGTCTTTCGGTGATGATTTCGGTAGCAGGATCTGTTATACATTTACAGAAAAAAACATCATCTGGATAAGTTGAAAAACAGCAATACTAATTATTGTTTGTACAATAAAATAATTAACATGATTTATCACGATCTGTACACTAGTAGAAATACACTATGAGGATTGTTGAACATCATAAAATGTTTTCGTGAACTTTATTTTCATTGGAGAGACCATAAGTCTCATTTTTATGAGGTGGGTAATTACACGCTAGTTTTTCTTCCTAACAAAATTGAGTAGGCCCTACCTTAACCAAATTTACAACTAATATACATCATTACACAATCAATGTCATGGGGAAGAATAAACAAATTTCGGCGGCACACCACTAGTAAATCGACGTCATATATACAAATAAATTCATATAAAATCAATTATGCACATCTGAATTTTTTAATGAAGTAAACATGAATTACGACTAATACTGCTTCAGATAAGTGAAATGAAGAAGTGTAATTTTATCCTTTCAGAATTTAATGGGGATTTTATCAGTTGCCCTACAATATATTTCGCTACTGTTGCTGCAGTAAAGTTTCGGAGTATTATGGGTTGCATACCCTCTACCGAAAAAAACCCTCAACAACATATTTACATCCTTTCAAAAAATTGAAAAATATTTGATTACCTATCAAACACAAGGGTAAAAATTGTTTCATTATCAAACACTTATTTGGGGATGATTTAATTTAATACTTAACTATGGAGAAATAATTAGTGGTGTGCGGCCTGAAGCCAAGTGCTGAAATTGCGCCCTCTCCAACTTCTTATGCCAATTCAGTTGAAAATATATATTGGTGAGTGGACTGTACCCTTTAACCATATAGCTCCATGCTTGAACATAACATGATCAGTATCAATCCTGTAAGCTAAATCGTAATTAGATGATGAAAACTGTCATTTGTACTAGTGATTTAGTTGATTAATTCCTAGGTTTTAGTAAATAAGAATTTTGTTACCGTGTCCATTAATCATAATTAAAAGTGATGCTATGCATTCGATAAACCTGAATGAAAATGGGAAAGGATATCATGCGAATAGATAAGTTATATTATTTCATTGATGCTTGAAAGTAGAAGTATTTTTGAGCACCCCTCAAGGTCACATCAGAGAGAGAGAGAATGCCAGTTTTTTAATTATTCACAACTGGGGTTTTTTGCGTCAAGTGTCATTGAAACCTATCAACCACTGAATATCGATCACTTTCAGATTCGACATTACTCATATTTAATTCATCAGCTTAAGAGAAAAATAATCTACACTGGCAATAATTGGAACGCTGAGGGAGGTTGTGATCAATTTGTGGATAATTACCTATGAAAACTTGAGTGGAAAGCTCATCGAAAGATGTAAAAATGTAGTCTGCAATAAATTGGAATATATAAATATTATTACATTTTACAAAGATTGCAAAATGTAATGAAGCCTTAGTTAATGCTAATCCCATACTCTGGGATAGTTTGCTAATCACGTTAAGCAGTGGCGTACCGCGGGTCACGGTATTGATATTGCAGCATTCTAAGCTGTGTAGTCTTGTAATACATACCCACTTGAATGACGACATACTACATTATGATACATCACTTCATTCATACCACAATACTTAATAGCAAAACAAGTATTCCTCTTACAAAAATGTTAGTTTCTCTGTATAATTGACGGTTATCTCAACATTTACATTTTTCAGACTAGTTATTTAGAACATATAGTCAATGAGTGACCACACAAAGTGTCTGTCAGTTCGCTCCTCCTTTTTAAGAAGGCAGTGTGACACAAGCTTCTTAAGAATTGTAGGCGAACTCAGGAATTTATCAATGACCCAATATTTTTTTTTCAGTAGCGAGGATGGTTCTCGTGTAACAAACTCGTTGTGACATTTGATGAAGCATCACCAACAAACATGGAAAATGTATTTTAGTAATTGATATTTCTACATTCCCTGATTCAAGAAATGGTTGTTTGGAGCTTGAAGACTTTGCTTCCTATCAAGAACAGTTCTAATTATGTTTTAATCAATGAACCTTTCGAATCTGTATTAATACAAAGTTAGATCGTTGAACTTCTATTTCACTGGTTCTATTATCACAGGGAGGTACGTGAGAAGTTATTCTTTTTTGAGAAACCTGATCATACCGAACACCGGTTAGCCTGTTTGATTGATTTGATTGATTGAAAATCACATTTATTTCCTTCAAACAGATACAAAATAATATTTGACATAGTAACGAATACAGTATATATTTCGACACAATTTTGAAGGAGGCGAAAACCCGGAAAGCAGAGCTTGAGTTGGGGTCGCCAGATACAAATAAATAACAAGTTACGTACTGTAATGACATCATATGTAATTGCATATAAATAAGAAAGTTAAGAGTAAAAAAAGAAACACAGATGGAGAAGAGGGAGAACAAATGTAGGCATTAGAAGATAAGTTCATTTGAATAACAGAGTAAACTGGTCGCAATTACGTAATATTGGTACATGTATATATAAAGAGCTTGAGTGACATTTGTCTAGCAGAGCAACAGGTAAGGCATGTGCATCATGCCTGTTCGGTTCAAGTGTAGAGTTTCAACTAACCAATAATCCTAATAGCTTCTTGAGTATGCAGTAGGCGACCGTATCTCAAATTTTCTATCCAGGGAAGTAGGACTTGCATGATCCATCAGTGGTCCACAAATTCAAATCTACTAGTTTTTCATTTGCATACATTCGGAACAAGGTATCCGTTTTCATCCTCTAACATCTTGCTCATGTCTCCAATCGTTTCATTTTCGTGCATGAAGATCTCATCTCCATTCAGATTTTTCGGAGGATTGGGAAGAACATAACCATTAGCATCAATGTCAGAGTCTGAAAAGTATCCTATTTTATCTTCATCACTTGTTGGAATTGTCTCGTAGATGATCGTATTACGACTGCCACCTACTTTCCCATGCGAAGTGGTGTGTATCAAAGCCACTGCCGAGGCCCCGCTCATTGTTGGTATTACTGGTAAATTATTAACGTGATCTGCAGGAGTGCGATCTTGTAAGTCCAGGTAAGTGTGGGTTATCTGAACAGAAATTAGAGCAAAAATAAAAAATAAAAATAAAATAAAGTAATGTAACACGTTTTTTTTTCATAGTGACCAGAGAATCCCTTCAGGAATTTGAACCAAATTGAAAGTAAGAGTTTTTGTACTACTACAAGCCCATGTAATTTTAGTACCCAGTATTAGTTATAATTGTTCAAAGAACAGTGCACTTGGAAGCGCTCGTATTAAGTACTGTATAAATGTTTTGTAGTATTATCATTACCTTCGAATCACTGCAAGGCTTACTCGAACAGTACTTCCAAATCTGAGAGATGACCCAGCCTATCGTCACAGCAAGAAGAATTAGAAATAAGACCACCGTTGATCCAATCAGAATGGGCAATATGATATACGTACAGTCCTCTGAGATTGATAGAACAATAATAACTAAAAATTGCATTAAAATTCATTCACTTTCTTAAGAAATCTTACTTTTTAATTACCCCTAAACGAACGTTACTGAGAAAAATTAATATCATGTTCGTTTCTCGTTCTATTTGCACGTATATTTTTTCTTTGAAAAGCTGGGGACTGAATCATCATTGAGGATTAGGAACAAAATTACCGCGAAGGAATCCAAAGTAACAAGACGTATGAGATATTTATACAATTGTGTTTGTTCAATGAGATTAATACATAATAAAACATTTTTAAGCGAGCGTTACTTTGTTTGCTTGCATTTATTTCTGCGTTCAAAAACACAATACAAAAATATTTACAATTACAATATACAAAATAATTCACAATATAAACAATGTAGTCATATTACATGATAAACACAAATAAGGGTGTGAGTATAAATTAATCTTTTATAAATGTAAACATATATATATATATAATGTAATAAATGAACGCAGGAGACCGCAATCGTGAGCGGTTAGGCTTGAATTGATGGCGGCCTCATAAAAAGATTCGTGACTTAGATTGATATTTACTGGTCAAGTGGGTGCATTGCAGGTGCAGGTGCTGTGTATAGCAGTTGAGTAAAATCAGAATATTAAATAGCGAATGTGGATATTTGAGTGAATGTTTTAATTTGGAGCGAGGGGTTGATAAGATTGAATGATAGTTTTCTTTAGAGTGGCTTTTAATGGGTATATGGTTGAACAAGTTTTAATGTTGTTTGGAAGATCATTCCAAATGTCTGGACCATGATGCCGAATTGATTTAGAGGCAATTAACAGTCTGGGGTTAGAGAGATGAAATAAGATCAATCACTGTAACTCTCTTTTGAAAACGTTATGCTGAGGGTAACAGCAACTAGTCGGGTTAGCTTCTTTTCAGAGGCACATATTTACCATTTTCTCTGATGATATGTCTTTCGGTGATGATTTCGGTAGCAGGATCTGTTATACATTTACAGAAAAAAACATCATCTGGATAAGTTGAAAAACAGCAATACTAATTATTGTTTGTACAAATAACATAATTATCATGATTTATCACGATCTGTACACTAGTAGAAATACACTATGAGGATTGTTGAACATCATAAAATGTTTTCGTGAACTTTATTTTCATTGGAGAGACCATAAGTCTCATTTTTATGAGGTGGGTAATTACACGCTAGTTTTTCTTCCTAACAAAATTGAGTAGGCCCTACCTTAACCAAATTTACAACTAATATACATCATTACACAATCAATGTCATGGGGAAGAATAAACAAATTTCGGCGGCACACCACTAGTAAATCGATGTCATATATAAAAATAAATTCATATAAAATCATATAAAATCAATTATGCACATTTGAATTTTTTAATGAAGTAAACATGAATTGCGACTAATACTGCTTCAGATAAGTCAAATGAAGAAGTGCAATTTTATCCTTTCAGAATTTAATGGGGATTTTATCAGTTGCCCTACAATATATTTCGCTATTGTTGCTGCAGTAAAGTTTCGGAGTATTATGGGTTGCAGACCCTCTACCGAAAAAAAACCCTCAACAACATATTTACATCCTTTCAGAAAATTGAAAAATATTTGATTACCTATCAAACACAAGGGTAAAAATTGTTTCATTATTAACACTTATTTGGGGATGATTTCATTTAATACTTAACTATGGAGAAATAATTAGTGGTGTGCGGCCTGAAGCCAAGTGCTGAAATTGCGCCCTCTCCAACTTCTCATGCCAATTCAGTTGAAAATATATATTGGTGAGTGGACTGTACCCTTTAACCATATAGCTCCATGCTTGAACATAACATGATCAGTATCAATCCTGTAAGCTAAATCGTAATTAGATGATAAAAACTGTCATTTGTACTAGTGATTTAGTTGATTCATTCCTAGGTTTTAGTAAATAAGAATTTTGTTACCGTGTCCATTAATCATAATTAAAAGTGATGCTATGCATTCGATAGTCCTGAATGAAAATGGGAAAGGATATCATGCGAATAGATAAGTTATATTTTTTTTTATTGATGCTTGAAAGTAGAAGTATTTTTGAGCACCCCTCAAGGTCAGATCAGAGAGAGAGAGAATGCCAGTTTTTTTAATTATTCATAACTGGGGTTTTTTGCGTTAAGTGTCATTGAAACCTATCAACCACTGAATATCGATCTCTTTCAGATTCGACATTACTCATATTTAATTCATCAGCTTAAGAGAAAAATAATCTACACTGGCAATAATTGGAACGCTGAGGGAGATTGTGATCAATTTGTGAATAATTACCTATGAAAACTTGAGTGGAAAGCTCATCGAAAGATGTAAAAATGTAGTCTGCAATAAATTGGAATATATAAATATTATTACATTTTACAAAGATTGCAAAATGTAATTAAGCCTTAGTTAATTCTAATCCCATACTCTGGGATAGTTTGCTAATCACGTTAAGCATGTTAATCGTTGTTTCTAATTAGTTGCTAATTATTGTCATTCGCAGTTAAGTATATCCATAAAGAAACTGCGCAATATAAATTTACATTTTTTTCATTTTTATACTTTGTAATTTACTTCATGTAATCTATAAAATTTGATCATTAGAGAGGAGTGAGGTGAGAGATAAATATCTGGGTTTTTTTTAATTTCTTTCACGAGATTTGATAGTTTACTGATTCATATTCCCGAATCTATATGTATATATATATAGATAATAACAAAATCCATTGAGACAACTTTTGGAAGAGTTCAGGCAGCATTAATTCTTTCAGGAATTCATACAGCATACAACATACAGAAAAACACTTTTTTTGTGGAGCAAGATATGTTTTTTTTCATCTGTGCATATTTCTTTCTTTTGCCCCTTCGAACAAATGGTTCATTTAAAATGGCGAGGCTCTTAATGAAGTACTTGACAATGCTGTGTATCGTGTTAACAATAAGATACGAAACATCATATTCACCATACAACTCTTTTAAAACAAGGAAGTGAAAATGAAATTTAAATTCTCTGCCCCGAGTTTTGTGCTATCATAATAATAGTCTTATTCAATAATATTAACATACATTTCTAAAGCGAAAACAGAACTAACTAGATTTTAATTCGTCATGCGGACGAATTAGGTGGTCTGTCCTTATTCTCGCCATAATGATCACTATCAAAATGTTCATGCAGATCAATATGATCATCATGATGACAACGGAATGTTTAGTATGGATGGAATACTTGTGAAAGACGGGAGATGATAAAGCACTGTGAAAAAGGTCTCTTTAATATATGACAATACATGCGATATGACAAAAAGTTATTATTATCTGTTTTATCTTGCTAAATTTTAACTTTTGTACCTTTTAATTGTCATAAAGGATCATGTACGAGGCGGTAAAAAGAAAAAAAAAAAAAATCATCTTGTTCACCCCAGGACTCGAACCTGCGCCCCCGAGAACGCAAGTCAAGTGCGTTATCCATTGAGCCACGATATTCCCCATAGAGATTACACGTAAGCAAATTTGAGAATTGCAAATCCAATTTTGCAAGCGAAAAACGGGCATGATCCCGGCATCTGATCAAAAAATGGAGGGCACATTTGCGATAGCTTAGAATCTCAGCTACAACATACTAAAAGCTCAGTGATAACTGATAAGAAAAAATTGAGATATGGCTCACGAAATAAAGGAATGTAGAATCTAGTTTTGAGAAAAAGTCATGTCCCATAGAGATTACACGCAAAATGAGTAAAAATGACATGCCTTTATTATTTGCAATTTTTTAGGATGATCCGTTTATTAAAATGAAAAATAAAGGCAATGACTCAGAAAGAGTAAGACCTAAGCTACTACATATCAAATATTGGGCGAAGTTTGATCAATATCCACGGAGTTAGAGCCGAATTTGCATAATTATAATGACGTCATAACACGCAAAATTTATATTTTGATTTCCGACGCCATTTTGATGACGTCATAATATACGTTAGGGTCAAATGAGACATGAAATCATATGTATGATTCATATTCTATCGAAATATGAAAAAAAAATTGGGGGTCCACATTCGTTCTGAAGAGCTACAGTGAATTTTTATTAGGCATGTTTTTGCCCATATATGGCCTATAGTGAGAGCTCGCGCGCACACGTGCTGCAAACTTTAACGGGTGTTAATTTCATTATTAATGGTCGTAGAAGATTGATCAAGGTATCAAATTGCTCAGAATTATATTAACAATGCAATGATATAAAAAAAACCGGTGTTTTTGAGTTGCATTGGAGGCGTTACGCGCGGAAACGCGCGCGCATACGTGTGCGTGCGCAAATTTTTGAAATGCTTAAAATGACCTGAAACGTACTTTACTTTGGTCAAAAAGTGATTTTGAGCAATTTGAAATTTTGACGAGCGCGTACGCGCGCGTCGTGACCTCCAGGTGACCTTTGATGACATGACCTGTTGACCCTTGACCTGGAGTTAATGTGATGTAAATTTGATTGGTTTTTGATAATTGATAATGGAGATATGATTGATAATGTGATTTTACAAAATGGCGTCTAGATGACGTCATCATGACCTGATGACCTTGAAAAGCTTAACTGGGCGTTTCCATGACAGATCCTATTGATGACATGAAATTCAATGAAATTGACATGGTCAAATTCGAGATATCTTGGCGACAAATATATAGCCATTAAAAAGAAATGAAAATAAAAATAAAGAAAATTCTGACGAAATTAATAGGTGATCTGTCATAGACAGACCACCTAACTAGATGCCCCGGAATATAGAGAAGAAATTGGAAGCCATTTGAGCCTGAAAGAGTACAAATTTTTTATTGAACCTGGAGTTTTTCTTCCTTTTCATGTTTGTTTTGTGTGAGGCTTTAATCATAAACGATGTTTTCTGAATTCTTCCTAAAGAAAATCGAAGTATATGTACATAAAACATTGATTCAAGGTATATACAAAATGAATGACAAAAGTGCATTTTTGTTTTACCTTTATCGATGTCCGTAGTATATGTGAGCGTTGATCCTGAAAAAAAAAACATTTGCTGGTTATATGACATTTTCGTGACTTAAATGGGAATTCAGCCTTGGTCATAAAAAAGTGGGTTCAAGGAGAAAAATAAATAAAACAGAATGGTGAAAGCTTGAAAGAAATCGGACAAGCAATAAGAACGTTACGGCTGTTTTAAAATTGAAATCCCTAACACTATGTAGATTTCAAATTGGCAACTGGGTAGGTAAATTATTACAAGGGGCAAGGACAACTTTTCCATAGGCCATGTACTTAATTATCAGGGATTTGTGGGTTTTTTCTAAGATCCTATTCCCCTGGGACAGTAAAGTAAATATAACCCTGGTAGTGTAATGTTTTATGTCCTCATGAAAGAAGAATACAATTTGAAGTAAAAATTTGGATAAAATGACATTTTAGCCATTTTATCATTATTTCGAAGTACATGGAAGAGTAGTCCTTGTCTTACATCACTATGACAGCACATATGCAGCCAAATTGAAGTATCCATGGGTAAAGTGATTACCAATATTTACAACTTTTAAAACTTCTTATTGTTTATCCGATATTGTTCAAACTTTTACCTATCAACTTGTCTGATTTTTCTTTTTCCTCTAGAAACAAGTTTTTATTTGGGTTGGTGTGTATTCATCACAGTTTCGTTATACCACTACAGATTCAACTGGAGTGGTATAATAATCTTGTACATATTACCTTCAACCGGTTCACACTCCGGAATGGAATCATTCCATATTGGATAGTATGGCGTTACTCCTGGCACACATTGGATGGTTCCATTGCCTTTCAGTGTATATCCATACATACAGGTAAGATGAACGATAGAACCAAACCACGTGATGTTAGAATCCCAAGATCCAACAATCGTGTCGTTCAGCTCATCACAGAAACCTACAGAGGCTATGAAGAAAGTAAACTTGGTAAAGTAGTTAAAGAAAGAGGATTGCCTTTATTATCTCAAGATATAATTCATTCTTTCACAATTCTTTCATATCAGCAGCAGATGAGTGTCTGACGTTATCATAATTAAAGAAAATGCAAAGTTGAATTTATCGATTTAATTTTACGATTCACAAAATTTCGTTATAATTTGTGATGAAGCCGAACATTGGGAGTCCATGTAGTTTAACCCAACCTAGGAATTCTGGAATAGGTTAAATGAAATAAATTCTCACCTTCTAAGATAAAAAGTGGTTCATTGAACTCACAGTGAATGTATTATGTCTCATTTGATCTAATAAATTAAGTTATGTTAACTTACACTTTGTGCTCTTGTAAATATCTAATACGTTTCTCAAGAAAACCACTAAATCGTTATAAATTCATGATTCTCTTTGTCCCCATATATACTTCCGTTTTGATTTCACACTTGACTTAAACAAAAATGACTTATGGCCACAGGATCGTTTCCAAAGAGGATTGGCGGCAGGATAGAGGGGGGGGGGAGATGACCCAACGTGACGTCATTTTTTCTCAGTACAACCACTGACCTACTACTCAGAGTAGTGGGTCCATGGCACAACTAATCGGGTATTTTAGAATGCACCACCCAGAGCTCTCATTTTGATACGTTTCCTTCTTTCTTCCTCTTTTTTAGTACTCAAAAGCATTGGTTAAAGTGATAATTTCACTTTGTTCTGATTTAAAAAAATTTCCTTTTGGTTCCTGAAAATGGGCTAAACATTAGGCTTATAGTGTAAAAATACCATCCCAAAAGTTTCAAAGTATTATATTTACAGGATCAATTTTAAAACCTTGGAGATGTAAAACAATGTATGAAATAATTGGGAGTTGGTTTCAATGGCTATGTGTATACAGGGAATCTGTGCACCACAACACATTACTTCTAGATGAACACAGCATGACCTACTACATACAGTGTGTACAAGGTATAGGTCCTACACTGAATGTACAGTGCAGCTAATAGTGTGTGTATAGGAGATACACACAACAGAAGGCAGTCAAAATAGCCAACGGACTTTTTGAATTGGAGAAAACTGGTCATAAGCTGAACCCGTCTACTAGACGGTTCTCAAAATCAGGCTAATCAATTGCTCCTTGTATCTAAATTAGAGTTTTTCATCCTATATTGTGGTCACAAAGTTAAACGATCCCTTTAAGGGCTAAATGGCTCCTGTAACGCCGACCGGGTGGTCAAATTATACTAAAATAATTGCATCTTCAAATTGTATCAGACTCGAAAGATTGATTGAAAGTGATATTTATGTAAGTTCTGAAAAGAAAATATGCAACGTGATAATGTTTAATGTATGCAAACACATACCATCATAAATTGAAAATTTTGATGAGGGTGAATGGTCAAAGCAATTGAACAGATCGTTCAAATTGACCTCCGCAGATGGGGAACAGAAACATCCATGTTCATTGATAAGAGCGAGAGTTTGAATTCCGTGTGTTTTACACATGTATACACAAAGTGACGCCGTTGAAAACGCAAATTTTGAACTGTTCTGTAATTGTTGAGTTTGAAGCTCATAACATCCTCTGTATCCGGGCTCTACAGAAAAGCGTCAAGAAAAATAATGCGTAAAAACACCAATCACTTGATAATTAACGAATCCAAATGAGGGGAGAGGTTAACATAACCATGGACCTATGAAGAGATGGACATTCATCGCTTAGATAATGAATCCACTAACAGGTGACTGTCATTTTCATCTGAATAACATTCTCTTCATACTAGTCTTCTTTGGTCCTATGATCGTCACCGTGAGAAGGGACTGAAGCAGTTCGTGATTGGACATTAATATTTCACAAATTATATGCGCAGTTGATAACAAATCAATGAAATAATGGAAAATCGATGTGCAGTTTTTGTTTACCTTTGTTAATGTTAGTTCCATGTGTTTTTTTTTGGGGGGGAAATGTCTGCATATTTTAATATAGAGGCAATATTGTGATTGTTTACCATTTAAAATTCAAGTTTCCCAAGTTAATCCATAATGTTCCAAATATACGTGGCACACAACATGTATAGATCGTGTATCTCTTAATGTTATTGAGGTCCTTATGTGTGAGCGGTAGTTAGCGGATCGAATAATATCATATTTTATATCATAAAAATCGTCTGCTTCTCAAGTTTGCTACTCCATGTATATAGCGCATGTTGACTGAAAGGCACATGCTGAAACAGGGTATCAGCCAATTAAAATCAAGACCAGGAAACTGCTCCATCTTTGAGTGATCAGATACCCTTGGTAGTCACGGTAATTGCTATTGTTACAACACCTGTATGTTCTCATTAAGATGCGCATGACCAGGTGACGGTGACTATCATTGAATCAAAGAAATGCTCGCGTTAATCGTCCATCTTTTCATAGGTCCATGACATAACCATGGTCATCAGTATAGATGTTTATTGATGGATTGACTATTTGCAAAAGCATGGTCTTCAAATCGAGGACGCCCTTGGTTTACCGTGTGTCCTCAGTTCGTAGTTACTTCATGGACAAATGACCTTTCATTTCGTTCATTATGATAGGCATATTTTAAAGCAAGATATTACACTAGCATATGCCTTACATAGCAGGATGAAGAAATTGAATAGACCAGGTGACTAGAATAGCACATCAATGAACACTCTATGAAGGTATTCATGGTATTGGTTGCATTTCTACGTTGAATGCATAGTATTTATAACATGCTGTACAATGTACTTGGCAAACTGTGAAATGCTAGCTGTGAATGGACGCTTTTTTGTGGATCTAAATGAAAAACACAATTCAAAAGAATATATGAATAATCGAGACATTAAAATTGCTGCTTATCTCATTGAATTTCAGACCACCATGTCACTTAAGTACCAATAACCTTCATCTGATCATGCGCAAAATTTTCTGATCATGCGCAGAGTGGAACTACGAACGGGCTCATTAAGTTCATACGTGCACAGATACACACACATCCCACACCTGCACACATACACAACCATGTATACATTCAGATATAATTCTTATCTCATTCCTTTTATGTCTTTGCTCTTCCCCTGTTCTCTCTTTTTCGTAGAATCGTTTAACTGAGAGTTCGTGACAGCTCAGGCCCAAAGCAATTTTACGTTTACAATGAACAATATTTTCCCCTTATGAAATATAAGACACCAATTATATTCAATATTGATAAAGATGAGGTAGCTGTAATCCCACCCCCTTATAAAAATGAAATATGTTAAAAAAAATCAATCACACACATGCAACCCCCAAACCGGGGTCTTACATTCAAATGATAACAAGATTACTCGACTCACCATGACATATTATTTTCACAACCTGGTCAGATTCGTAACTTGAATTCCCGGCTGTGCAATCCAGCAAACGATACGTATCTGTGTAATAAAGTTATCAGAGAAAACCCATTTTTATCATGTACTAAAAACAGCATTGAGCTAAACATTTACAGTGCTAAAACAGAGAAGAAAGGGACACGGGTACTTACAATCTCCGCATCTTGGAGGTCTTGTACAGTTTTGTGTATTCACATTCACAAAGGTGATATCTTTGACGCCTGGATAGCCAAGTTCTCCACAGACGACTTCTGCCACCTTTTCCGAAAAGTATTCTTTACAGACTCTCATCCAGTCACCTGATGTTGATGATAGTTCGATTAATCCTTCTGACGGTTTAATACCGCCCATTAAACGAACTGAAACGTTGTCTCCTGTTTTGAAATAACAAGTTCAAACAGAGCAGGGTAACGATCATAAAAGGTAAGGGGAAAGTGACGGAAATGACAAAGGAGACAATAATGAGCTAAACATTCTATTTACTTGTAGTTTCCGTTTAAACCGATGATGTTATACAGTACATTGGTATACTATTTTAAGTAACGTATTCAACCTCACTTACATACATACAGTTGTCTATACAGGGCAAAAAATTTGTAACTCCCTTCCTAATTCATCAAAGCAATTAGTTAGCCTCAATGTTTTTAGAAACAAGATGAAGACAGATTTAATGAAGAAATCTGTAAACGAATGCCTGCTGGTTATATCATGTCTATTTTTTTACTTGTATTTTTCCAATATTATCTATGCAAAAATAGAGCTCTTTTATAGTACTTTTTATATTCCTCCTTTTCCTCTTCTTTCGGTCATTTTTTTTCTTTCTTTTTTTCACATTCTTATTCTATAAGTATATTTGCATTTGTTTGCTTTGTCTGCATTTCACAATATATATATACATATATATATATATATATATATATATATATATATATATATATATTGTTTTGTTCTTATAGGTTTTAAACGATTAAGCAACTTGATAACATTTTGGTGACCAATTGCCCACAAGCTTTTCCATTTTATTTCATCCATGTTGCAATTTTCTATAAGTACATGTAGTATATATATTATTCTGCAATTATTTACTTATGTCCTTTGCCCTTAACTTGTATTACAATGATTTGCCCCTGCTGTTGTTGGAATAGAAACGAAATAAAGATTCATTCATATTCTCTCCCCGTCATACTTACTTGGAGGCTCATGACAGGCAAGTGAAATATTGAAACCTTTCCTTCTACCCCGTGGAGATGAAAAAAACGCTATGCGGAGCTTGTTCCCCTTCGCCAGATATGGAGGGAACTGCATATTCTCGCCTGTGTAACTTTCAAAGACCTCGTCTGTGACATCTATGTAATCCCTGTATAATTCCAGACTAAAGTAATTGAAAGTAACCAGGATCCTTCTACCATGAGGCGCACTGATGTCCCATTCCACGAAATCATTGTTTTGGTATTGGAAAGGATATCCAGGACTGGTAATTATAATACTATATGTGCAATTCATTAACAGATCTGTGTACGGAAATTCAAACATTTTAGTTACACCAAACGAAAAAGGAAATCATTTAAAAAAAAATAGCATACGTTTTGTTAATATTATTCTAACTTTACAAGCTCTATAACAGTTAATCTAAGAAATAAAACTTCCCCTTTAAAGGTATTGTCTAACTTTGTGAGCAGCCGATTTAAAAAAATTCTCAAACCAAGATGAAACATGTGTACAAGTGCATGTATTAGAACTAATAAACCCTGAAAACAACCATTATTGAGAATGAAAAGCTAAAACTACAAGGCAAACCCCGATTTTGTAAATAGGCGTCTTATAGACGCCTAAATAGTACACATAAGTGTATGGGATGAAATTAAGATGGTGTTTTCGGTCACTTTATATTTCAATTTTTGAAACACTAAATAATCATTTTCAAACGCATTTTTTTCTGGGCTTCATTTTTGTAACATATCACAGACACAGGTGACAAGTGTGACCTTCTAGCTCATATTTTTTTAAAGTCAAACCAATGTTAACCAATCACTTTAATTATTTTGGCTTTGGAGTTTGGCACGTGCAAATTTATTACCAGGGGTTCGTTTAGCATATGGCATTGATCTCGAACAAAAAAGATAATTAAAATCCCCAAGGCGAAATGAGTCCGTTCGAAATACATGTGAAAAAAAAGAAAGTACAAAAAAATCGGGAATAAGCTATTCACTGCAAAGATGAACCTTTTCGTGACTTTATGTAAAACCGTCAACGAGGGACGCATCACCCGAAAATTGCCATAGGCCTATTCATAAATATTGCCTTTGAGTCCACATACGATATTGCCCCTAGAAAATAATAAATATCGCGCAATTTCTATAATCTTTGCGATAAATGTCTGTATCCTAGTACTTTCGGAAGCTTACAGTGTAATGTAATTTGATAGCATCATGTCAAAAGTAATCTAACAAGATACATAAGACTTACTAGTTGTCGTTTCCATGGTTGCAGTAGTCGATGTCACAATCGAAGTGATCCAGGTGCAAAATATATATAGGTAATATGATTTTAATCTTGGTAAGAGAGAAAGAGGACAAGAGTAAGAGAGAGAGAGAAAGAGAGAATATCATTATACTCATCACTTGGTATCGACACATCAAATTAAATGAATTCTAATTGATGTCAGTTCTTTATTGCTTCTCTTGATCGTAATCAATACTATTTTTAATGAACGAAATTTGTGCTAAATATTTGTTTTAGAACATTGATATTTACCATGACTAAAGCACTATATTTGTCAAATCCCACAACTACATGTATGGCTTTCAAAAGGTCATATCACATGATATTTTCCCCCTTAAATGTTGAGAATATAAACCTGTGAACCTGGGGGTCCTCTTTTTAATACATTCTGGTCAATGGCAATTACATCCTGATGCTATTTTCTGTACGTCCGTGTACATTGAATTTTCATGAATAGCAAGCAAATAATCTGAAATTCAAATCACGTGGATGTATAAAATCGTTTTCAAACGTTTTTGTATGAATGTCTATAAATATTCAATGTTATGAGTGAAAAAGGTAAATATCGGTTCAACATCGTCCAACTCATATCGTTCTTAACTCTTATTGTATTTGCAACCTGAATGGTAATGGTTTATTGAAAAATAAAAAAATGCATTTGCAGCTAGAGACTTAATTGCAAAACTTTTTCCCAGGCAAGTACAATAATATACACACGATGATGCATTCCATAATTACATGATTATACAAACGAAATGGTAGTCAAGTCTCTGGAAAACTATCTTGCCTAAATAGGTGAGTAAGGGATGGTATCGTGTATTTTGTCAAGTAGACAATTATAAAAAAGAGAATATTCATTGAAAACACGTCATATTCACTATATAAAACTAAGAAACAGGGGAATTAGAGAATTAAAACAGGAGGATTTACCAGAAGTGAGGAAGGGAAAGGGGATACTGAACAAAAATGCAAGCTATGAAAGAGAGGAAAGAGGAGGAAGATCAAGAGAGAGAGAGAGAGGGGGGGGGGATGAAAGTGAGAGAAGGAGAACTATAGTGGGATTTTGGAAAGAAGGCAAACGGAGGAGGTAGAAACAGAAAGTTGTAAGGCTGCGCAGTTTTATGTGAGATATCATTGGAAATCAAATTTGGAAGAAATTTGAAAGTAAAAGATTATCTCGATTCAAGTGCACAATATTAATTATTATGTTTACAGGTTCAGATTGACATTTAGATATTGCACATTAAAAAAGCGTTACTGGTTTATAGAAAGCAACCAAAAAATATTTTATAAAAACACATGTATACTTAGTCATCTTTGATATACAGTATATTTCTTCACCATAAAATTCAACCGCAGTGATAACCTCCATGTCTTTATAAGTAGTTATTTTCTGGCAAATTTATGCATTGAGTAAAGACTCTCAAAATGTGAATTTAGCACTAACTGCTTAAAATTCAATGTACATGTATACTTCCAAATATGGAGTCAGAGTTAATATGCAACATCAACGTCATAATATCAACACCAAAATCAAGTGCCGTTATACAGATAGGTATTTTACCTGATCGTCGGCACTCGGAAGAACATTGTTGGAAGGTTATTTGTAGAAGGCCAGATTATTAATTGTTTCATTTTCTCTGCCATATTGAAAGACTATCGGTTTAGTTTCTAGATAACATAAGGAAAGAGAGAAAATACATGTTAAGTATATTATTAATTAAATCGAAAAAAATCTACTTTCGTATAACCAAAAATCGGTCATATTACAAGAGATAGATGTTTAACAAGTTTTGAGGGACACGAAATTAAGATAAATTACGCCACATCGAAAAGTTATCTTATGATTCAGAAACTGTCATTTATGATAACTTTGGAAGTAGGTACAGAGGTGCAGGTACAGAGAAAGAAAATTGAATGGAAATATCAATGTTAGAAAGTATCGATGTTTTTAGTGGGTCAAAGGACAATGAAATACTGAGAATATGAATTAATCTCAATTTTTAAAATTTAGCGTTAGGCTGATTGTTATCATGTACAACAAATTTCAGTTGTACATGGAGATTTTGACCGTGGTTTTCCTTCAGGATGATCAAAAGAACGTCAAGGACGGTGAGGCTCCTAGTTTTTTTAAATACCTTTTTCTTACTTTGAGGCTCTTCAGTAAGCACGGCTACTAAATTAAAGGCTTATTGCCGAAAAGGATACAAATCTCGAATTCGTGAAACTGCTAAATATCACACCTTGGCTTGCCCAAAATATGTGACAAGGAAACCAAAAGAAAGGAGGTCAATGGTTGCTTGCTTACAAGCATTCATGCTTTCTTAGCAATCAGGTAAAAATCCCCACCAATCAATCAATCAATTAAATAATACTCGAGTTATGAGAATTTATGTACGCCACTTGAATCAAAGTTGAGATATTAATAATACTGGGGCTTACTTCTCTTTGTTTTTTATATTTCATTGTTTCCTCCTTTCAAACATGGATGACAACGTTATTACAAGATTGATATAAAACACCAGATATAAATATTCAACAATATCCTAAATCGCCATGTAATTTCAATATATCATTTTTACATTTAACATTCGAAGCTCGAAACTAAACTCATATTAGAAAAATAACAATTATCCTAAGATAGAAAAAATGTATACAAACTTGGATACTTCTTGAGTCAAATATCGTTGGCATTCGCGTTTTTTTACCGTAATAATTCTGAGAGAAGTTAAACTAAAAACGCAAACGCAGGTACACTCACCCACACGCGTACACACCCGTCCTCAGTTGTTTTATCAACAACTATAGTATTCCTCAATTTGTTTACAAAATGAGCACAGTTCGTCCAGCTCGAAACCTATTTAAAATGTCAACAGTTCCTTTTTTTATGTACAACGTACAGCATGTAATAACTTGTTTCGAAAGTGACCGTGTTTATTGCATAGTGAAGTACCTAATAAAATTTATGTACATTCCCCTTATTTCAAAACATTGTAGACAGGAATCATCTATGACACGTAGTCATGGTAGTGTCTGATCTTTTGGGGGAATTCCAAGTCTATATCTCTAATCCCAATATTCACACCTGTATTATGAGCGTATAATTAATGCAGGGCAACCAACATAACGCCTAACCACTGGCGGATCCTGGGGGTACAGCCGGTCCGTGCCCCCCCCCCCCCCTTGAGAAGCACAATAAAAATTTGTAATATACAAATGCCTTTAAAACCGAAGTGTGCCCCACCCCCTTCGAAAGTGAAGCCCTTTTTTTAATGTCTAATTTTTTTCTTGGACGAAATCTCCTTAGTTTTTGGTTGAAACTTTTTTTTTTGCTTGTCAAATTTCCTCGGGAAAATGTGCCCCCCCCCCCCTTTCGAAAATCCTGGATCCGCCCATGCGCCTAACAATTAATCGTTTGGCTGATTTCTACGATTGATCGCACTGGTTATGATCATCTGCAAAAAAAGGCCCAAAGATCAATCACTAAATATTATGTTACATGGCCCGTGTGTGAACAGTGACAATACAATAGTCATTCAGAAATGAAAGAAGAGAACGGCGTATCAGTACACTGATCTTGTGTGTCAACGTAGTCGCCTGCCTACAATGACGGCTGCGTTGACACACCAGGGGCCCGTCTTACAAAGAGTTGCGATTGATCCGATCAATCGCAACTATGGAAAGTCAGCAAAGTCAACATATAAAATGCACTTTGTTAAAAAAAATCTTGATATGAATGTATATCCATAAATTCATTGATTTCTTGACAATTAGGTGTGATCTCTTTTGTTTACAAAGGACATTTAGCAAATTTCCTGTATAAAAAAAAATATGACACTGATGGATTTCCATAGAGTTACGATTGATTGTATTAAAGGTAACTCTCTGTAAGGCGGGGCGCAGATCAGTTGACTGGTACGCTGTTCTCGTTCAGTCCAGACACCACAAGTAATCCAAAGCGTTTCTGAAGTTTTGTAAACAGCAAGCGCCATGATCCCTCAGGTGTCGCACCATTAAAGTCTCATGATGGTCTGATTACTGCTGACGGTCTCTCTAAGGCCAACATCTTAAGCCAACAATTCTCATCGGTATTCAACCATGATGAAGATATGACCAGCCTGAGAGACAAAGGGCCTAGTCCTTACCCATCCATGGATCATATTTATAATCATCTCTCCTCCAGGGCCAGGGGCCCATAGGGTTCTATCACAACTTGATATCCATAAGGCATTTGGTTCTGACGAAATTCCTGCCAGAATTTTAAAGGGACTTGCCACCGAATGGACACCAATTTTCTTCATATTCTTTCAAGCCTCCCTAGATCAAGTTATCATCCCTGCTAAATGGAATTTGGCTAACCTTGCCCCCATCTTCAAAAAAGGCAACCGTAGGAAACCAGAGAACTGCAGGCCTTTCTCTCTGATATTGATCGACGCGTGGGCGCGTCGTGATCTAGTGACTCTCGCCTTTCAGACAGAGGGTCGTGGGTTCAAATCCTAGCCGTGGCGTGTTTTCCTTCAGCAAGAAATTTCACTGCACTCAACCCAGGTGACGTTTTTTTTTTTTTTGCTTGTCAAATTTTTGGGCGGACGGTTTTGCCCCCCCCCCCCCCTGTGGAAAATCCTAGGTACGCCACTGCTCAAAAGCTGTGTGCACCTGAATCGGTAGCCTGGTAATTATAATAGCAGAGCCCGCTAGGAGAGCAGTTTTCGGAACTGAAGTGGCTACCCTGGGTAAATATGTACCGTTATTATTATCATTATTACTATTATCATTAGTATATTTCGTGACCTGTAAGATTATAGAGCACATCGTTCTTAGTTACATCATGACCCATATAGATGACCAAAATGTATTGTCTTGATGCTCAACATGGTTTTCGCCAGAAAAGTGGGTCTATTGAATGATACTCCTTGACTTTTCTAATTATTATATTTTGACAAAGTACCTCATAGACGCTTGTTACACAAACTTCAATTTTAGGGAATCAAAGATCACATTCACCTTTGGATAGCTGACTTCCTGAGTAATAGAGCCAAACGCATTGTACTGGACGGATTTATCTCCAACACCAACTAAGTAACATGAGGTTTTCCGCAATGCAGTGTCCTCGGGCCAATGCTCTCTCTCATCTTCATCAATGGCCTGCCAGAATATCTCTGCAACAACTCAACATAAAGGCTCTTTGCTGATGATAGCATGGTTTACGCCAACATCAAGACAGAGGAAGATACAATTCGTCTCCAAGAGGACCTTGACTCCTTGCATCGATTTTTAGATTTTACTCGACGTGTACGTACGCCCGGGGGGGGCACTCAGTATATAATGCATAGTGGGTATGTGCCGCGGAGGGGACCCCCATTTTTACACTCAAATTTCCGTTCCAAGGCATAGCATTTTTGTCTTTTTGAGAAAAAGAACAAAGAAAGCCGCTCCAAGGCATAGCATTTCCTTCTTATCGAGAAAAAAGAAGAAAGAAATCCGTTCCAAAGCTTCGCATATTTTTCGTTACGCCGTTCCGGTCGCATTGATCTGCTACAAGGAGCTGCAATTTTGGTGAAAAGCGGCCGTAGAGCGCTTTTCGACCATCGCCTAAGCGCGAGCGCACCAGGCGGAGGCCGCGCTAGCTGCGTCATGCACGATTGCCCGTTCCATAGGGATGCATACGCACTCACAGAGATACGGAGATCCGTTCCGAGGACCCCCGTTTTCACAAACATTTGTAGTTCCGAAGCCCGTTCCGAGGACCCTCCTTTTTACAATAAGCCCGCTCCAAGGCCCCCGTTTTTTGCCTCGCCCGCGGCACACCCCTACCACTTTTTTGGTCGAGTGCCCCCCCCGGGTACGTACGTCCACATTAAACGCTGCCCAACCCTGAAGATCTGGCGTACCATCGCGTCACGACCCGGTGATGCGAAGGTGCAACTTCTGCTGTACGCTTGCTCTGTCACTTGCTTCAATTCTTTTTTTTTACATGTATTTTGAAGCCCAGAAAACAATTCGATTTTATATAAAGATCATGCATTGTTCAACTTACATTATTTTTTTGTAAATTCACTGAAAACTTGTATAAAGGAGAGATCAATTGCAATGAGTCTTCATGCTGAGATTGAGCAGTTAAAATGACGTCAACGGTAGATTTATATAGAGGTGGCGAGATTCTCAATTGTTATAGTCGGCAAGGGCGAGGACCTGACGCATGCGCAATGCCTTAAATGACGTAATCTCGTAGCAGTCGTCTCTAGCTCTGACGACGAGCGAACACGGAAATAAAAGCCGTGCGACCGAATCTAAAAGTAGTGGTGTAGCTTCGAAAAGACAGATCAAGCACCATCGTAGCTGTGCCTGCCCCACTGCCGCCTTTTGCTTGCCAACGTACACTGTAACGGGCTTTTTCGGGAGAAGATTGGTCTATTTAGCCATCTTCGAACCCACAGGAATTTTTGAAGTTGTGGTCGTCTTCGCTAAAAGGACGAAAATCATCATACACACACGAATGGCTGCCCGTTTTCGCAGTCTGAGCTGCATGGTTATCATTTGAACAAGGCCGTTTGCCTATTATACACGGGGAATATTCAAGGGGAAATGTATAAATGAAGGAAACTGCCTAGTACATTACTTGTTTTGCTCTTGATCGCAAAAATCTGGCTTAATGTGGATGAATGGCTCGGGTTCAACACACAATGTCCCTGACATGCGCCAGTATGTTTTATTGTTCAATGTGCCACCACAAGTGGCTTACCATATATGCATGCGGCGACTCTGCCACGCCCAATAAATGTCTCAACACCTATCTGAATCGTCTGTTGTTTTCTCTTTTATTTACTTGCGATGCACTCTTACAGAGCGAGTCCAATACACAAGCTTTCTTCAGGTTTTCGTGATAACAGTCCTGCCGAACTGTCACGTTAAACATCTTATGAAAGAATTCGAATTACATTCTATGCAAATTATTCACTGATCCATATAGTGAATATTCATTATACACAAATGAATCGATGGTTTATCAGACAAATCATTCACATGATTATTCATGATTTAGGACATAATTATTCATGATGTACAGTTGAATCAATCAATGCTTTATCAAAGTCATGCTCTCTGCCTTTGATACACTATATTATTGAACATTTCTGATGAAAAACAAGTTTAGCAAGCATTATCAGAGGATGGCAATATTTTTTAATGTATCAAGTTTCTAAATGTATTAATAGTTTCTTTGAACATAGTTTGGTACTCGGGTACTGACTATGGTAGGCATAACTCATATGTTACAAACTTACAATATCTTTGAAAATATCTGATATACTTCACATGTGTGGTATCTGAATTTCACTTGTTTATAATACAATACCTTTTGTTCACCATGTCTGGCAAAATGTTTTATCCGATTATATTTACACATATTGAAGGTTAGGGGTATTTTTGCTTATAGAACGGGGAGGGTGCTGAAAAACAAGTGAATACAATGTTTCTGAGGAGTTTTTTTTATTAACTACATGTAATTTTAAAACTAAAATCAACTCACTTTTGTCTTATAATTATCTTGTCCGTTTTTATATAAAGTACATATATTTTGAATGAAAAACTTATTTCTTTTTATTATATTTCATTTCATTTACTTGTTTTCAAAGGCAAAGCATTAAAAAGTGACAGCGCTGGAAAAAAGAGTATCCAAAATAATTATCAACTGTCATAAAACGTGCAAGTTCATGAAGGGACTGGAGGGGGGGGGGGGGGGGCAAATGAGATTTTTGGTCCTTAAAAAATATATAAAATAATCAGTTTTCTTTTTAAAATTATACATCTTCTAGACAAAAGTCAATTTCTCAATAAAATAATGATAATAATAATAGTAATAATAAAAATAATCAATTTGCTAGTTACTGGTTTAATCGCGATGTTATGGCTCGTTTAAATGAATAAAATGATATTTTTTGTTTAAGTGCATCTGGCCATACGCAGCGGAGGGGGCAGTTGCCCCCCCCCCCCAAAAAAAAAAGTGTGCATGGATTTCTTCAATTCACATTACAAAATGCAAGAGCTCACCAATGACAAGCTCGGTAGCTCTTTGGCCATACTTTCGAGTTTTTTTTTTTTCGAAAAAAGGGTTTATGCGTCCTGCTGCAAAGTTCAAATTAAGTAAAAACTTAGAAAAAACAAGTGAATGCTTTTGGCGGTCTCACCTGCATCACGAGATTCAATATAGCAGCAGTGCTGACTTTGAAAACTACTATAAAATAATTATTCACAAAAAAACACCATTCATATAATGATACAATACTACGTTCATTGACATTCGACCTTGATCATGTGACCTAAAACTTGTCAGTGAAGCTTGATTACCCCTATATCCATATTTTATACACTATATCTATTTCCTTTCAAAGTTATGACAGCAATCTTATAATTTCCTCTAAAATGGCCAAAGTTCAATGACCTTACATGACCTTTGACTTTGGTCATGTGACCTGAAACTCGTACGAAATGTTCAAAGATACTTGATTAGTCTTATGTCCAAGTTCTATGAATCAGATCCATAAACTTTCAAAGTTATGATGGTAATTCAACAGATACCCCGCCCCCCCATGGCCAAAGTTCATTGACCTTTGACCTTGGTCACGTGACCTGAAATGCGCACAGGATGTTAAGTGATACTTGATTACTTATGTCCACGTTTTATGTACTAGACCAATAAACTTTTTCAAAGTTATGATGGTAATTAAAAAAAAAAAAAAACTTGACCAAAGTTCATTGACCTTACATGACCTTTGACCATGATCATGTGACCTGAAACTCGCACAGGACCTTCAGTGATACTTGATTACTCTTATGTCCAAGTTTCATGAATCAGATCTATAAAATTTCAAAATTATGATGTTAATTCAACCCCCATTATGGCCAAAGTTCATTGACCTTTGACCTTGGTCATGTGACCTGAAATGCGCACAGGATGTTCAGTGATACTTGATTACTCTTATGTCCAGGTTTCATGAATCAGATCCATAAACTTTCAAAGTTATGATGGTAATTCAACAGATACCCCCAATTTGGCCAAAGTTCATTGACCCTAAATGACCTTTGACCTTGATCATGTGACGTGAAACTCAAGCAGGATGTTAAGTAATTCTTGATTAACCTTATGTCCAAGTTTCATGAACTAGGTCTATATAGTTATGATGACATTTCAAAAACTTAACCTTAGGTTAAGGTTTTGATGTTGATTCCCCAACATGGTCTAAGTTCATTGACCCTAAATGACCTTTGACCTTAGTCATGTGACCTGAAACTAGGGCAGAATGTTTAGTAATACTTGATCAACCTAACGGCCAAATTTCACGAACTAGGTTCATATACTTTCTAAGTGATGCTGTCAGGTGTTGACGCCGCCGCGGCGGAAAAAGCGGCGCCTAAAGTCTCATTCTGCTGTGCAGGTGAGACAAAAACTGACGACACAAAGACCTTAAAGGCCTATCTATAGCGCTTGTCATACAGGCCTAAAGGCCAACGATCTACATCCCCAATTGTTTTTGCCGTGGGCATAGCATTTCGATACAGTAATATGACTTCTATTTCGTAATGATTTGGAAGGGATGAAAATTAAATAATGATTATTTATAAATAATGGGATATTGAAACAAAATTGTGATTTATAAATAATAAAACACGATGAATTTTCATTATTTATAAATAATGAGGTAGATAATTCATTATTTCACAAATAATCTTTATTTATAAATAATGGAAAATTCGAACATTAAATAATGATTATTTATAAATAATGAGAATAATGGTGCACTCGAAAAAATTATTTATAAATAATGAAGTAGACGTTTTCATTATTTAACAAATAATCATTATTTATAAATAATGGAAAACTCAACAAATTATTTATAAATAAAGAAATGTGCACTGGCATTGTTAATAAAAAATTATTATTTATAAATAATAGAAAACTTATTTATAAATAATGGAAAAACGAATTGCAATTATTTATAAATAATGAAGTATGTAGTGTCATTATTTATAAATAATGAAAAACAAATAATCATTATTTATACATAATAAAAAACAAATAATCATTATTTATAAATAATGAAAAACAAATAATCATTATTTATAAATAATGAAAAATAAATAATCATTATTTATAAATAATGAAAAACAAATAATAATTAATTTATAAATAATGGAATGTCGAACTATTATTATTTACAAATAATGAAGTATTACTTGGAATTATATATAAATAATTAGAAAAGCTATTTTATATAATAGTAGTTATTTACAAATAAAATGTAAATTATATATAAATAATAGTTATGGTACATTCGGCGCCTCATACGTAACAGCCAATCTGCAAGTCCCTCTGTTATGAGCGAATGAGCAAGATTGATCAAAGTCTTCTCGTGGCTGAATTCATATCCCTGCAAAATCTCGTGAATTGTGAGACTTTCTTTCTCAAAGAATTTAACCATTTTCCTCTTGAGTAAAATGTATTATTTTTGTACCATAGGAAAGAGCTAACGTTGCTTTTATATTTTTTATTTTTTAAATAAAATATTTTGATAAATAAGTGAATTTCAGGCCTGAAAAAAATGCCTCAAACGGATTTTTTTCTCCTCTGTTTTCTCTTGCAAATTTTGCTCTTTTTTTTTGGGGGGGGGGGCACAAACATTATTTATATCATCAGAAAGCTCAAACTCTATACTACAATGTCACTTTTGATATGTGACACCTTTTAGAAGGGTCAGCAGCCAGTTTTTCCATCAAGATGAAAGACGAGATTTCTGAAGGAGTAGCATAAAATCTAGAGTTCTGATTGGCTGAATAATGTTTTCAAATCAACAGGCGCGGGAAATTTGAAGAGATTACCTCATAGTGAGTGTGACCTTGCAGAGGCCCAGTGTGGGGAACATTGGAATTTGCGTGGGTATGCGGTTTCTATGACCAATCAGAGCGCAGTATTCTTGTTTTTGAGCTGCTAAATGTACTTGGCCTATGAAAAGCTGGCTGCTGACCCATCTAAAATACCTCTTCTTATAAAGATTATATCATATTAAAGCTTAGATCTTCAGCTTTATCATCTAAACATAATTTGGGCTCAAACAGAAATTAAGTGTATAAACAACAACTTTTTTTGCATGAAAATAATTATTTTGTTTCATGTTTTAGATTCAGAAGTTTTCCATATATTACAACATCTTTTTAAAAATTTAAACATGACCTGAAAGAATGATTTTTCATTATTTAGGGCAGCAATGGCCGAATTTGTAGATCTATGGGTCTAAATGACCACGAAATACATGTAGTAAAAATTAATGAAATTTTTGTTTTTTGTATACGTTCATGTGGAATGGAAAGTTGAATTGACAAATAATACTTTAGTTGATGGTTAGAAGATTGAATTTATTCTCTTCAAAAATGTTTTCCAGTTTGTGTCGGTTTGTTCAAAACAATTGTATAAATCATGTATACAAATATAGCCGACACTACTGTCAGTTTTTACAATCTCGAATCTTCTTATAACATGTCTGAAAAAGAAATCGAAAAAGTATTTTATCGTCCAAGATTTCGCACATTAGATAATAAGTTAAGAGAGTTTCAATATAACTTAAACAATATTATCTTTGTAAACCACCATATATATATAGGTTTCGATTGATATCGAGTAATGAATGCTCTTTTTGCGGTAAAGAATGAAGAAACTTATAGACATATGTTTTATGAATGTAAAATTGTTAAAGTATTGTGGAGATTGTGTAGCAATATATTAAATTTCCGATTCTTAAAACCTTACAGTGGAAGGATATCCATGTTGGATTAGAAGAGACAGCAAAAAATAGACAAGTATTAAATCATATATTAAATATGTTACTTATCAAATTTTAATATATCAAGTAAGGGGGAATCTTAAAGTACCAACTGCTGAAGAGATACAAGTAAATCTTTTTAAAAGTGAAGAAGAATAAAAGAAAATTGCAATAGAGAGAAAAAACATTAACACAGCACTATAAAAATGGGAACACCTAAAAGCAATTAAATAAGAAGGATGAGAAAGGGATGATTTCACCCGGTTTGCACACGTGCGGGGTAGCCGATCTGTGCCGCACTCTAGGCTTTAATCATAATTTTTGGTGGGGAAGATTTGACAGGCTTATCCGGGGTAAACTTGTGTGCTGATTCCAAAAATGTCAGTCTTATTGACCGTACTCACGAGATTTTAGTCATTTTGGCAAATTTTTGACAAAAAATGACAATGTTGACCATTCTTTGGAAAATGGTCCCTGAACAGAATGCTTTTGTAACCACATCCAATCCAAAGGGCCTATCCTAAGTAAAATGCACCCAGATTCTAGATAAAGTGGTTTGTTAGCCAAATCACAATATAGGTGGTCATTTTGGCCATGTTTTAACCAAAAATGACAATTTTCATGATTTTTTTTGTCCGAAAGTTGTAAAATATATTGATCAGAACAAAGATTGGATGTCTTTAGAAATCCACATTTATTTTTAAAATGTGCGCTGGATCATAACAATCAACCTCATGTAATTTATTACGTCAGTTTTGACCTATGGGGGTCATTTCAATTTATCAAAAAAATACTTAGAATGTCACCAGAATCGTTACAAGGGTGTGCTGTGACATCAAATATTGGTTTATCAATTCTTTAAATTGAACATCTCAAAAGTATTTTGACCTCATGTAACTTACCCCATCAGTTTTGACCTATGAGGGTCATGTTGAGTACTTTTAGACATTATCGACCATTCGCGCAGTTTTGCATAATAAACTGTTCAAATAGGCAGAAATTTGAGGTCTTCAACGTGTATTATTTTCTTCCCTTAAAGTTGAATTTTATTGGAGATCACTAAAATTATTGGTTTATATATCAGAGTAATCTAGAGAGCATGTAGAAGACAATGATACCCATTATAACTCATATCGATTGTTGTAAATTGATTAAAACGCCAATTTAAAAACACCTGTCATTCACTCTGATCACGCCCACTTTCGGTAGGGAATGGAGCGATTTTTCGATGACGTCAGGATTTGGAGTCTTATTCCTGATTCGGCGCTCTCGTGTAATAGGAAGGCGACCCGGCCAGTGGCGTACCTAGGATTCTCAACAGGGGAGGGGGCAAAACCGTCCGCCAAAAAATTTGACAAGCAAAAAAAAAAAAAAAAAAAAAAAAAAAAAAAAGGTCTTCAAGTTCGTCAGGGGGGCATTAAAGGTCTTAAAGCTCGTTAGGGGGGGCAAAAAAAGTTTTTTCAAGCCCGTCAGGGGGGCAAAGATACGTTTTTGCATGGGTTGTGACTCGTCAGGGGGGGCAGAGTGCCCCCCCTGCCCCCCCCCCGTAGGTACGCTAGTGGACCCGGCCGTACCCACACCGCGGCGACACGCAATGTTCATCACCTAAGGGATGATATCCAATGGCATTAGCTTTGGTTTGTATTCATATTAACAAATAAACACAGAAAGAAGCATTCTTTACAGCAATTAATGCTGTTAAAAATTCCCTTTGAGAAGAATTGCTCATTACAAGTAGTAAGTCTTTTCTACCTAGTATCTCTCGATGATATTTATTTTTCAATCAACAAAATGACACGTTTATTCCGCGTAGAAGAACCAAGCTCATACTATTTTGCAGTGGTTTTTTATCCTATAGAGTATGATATGCCCCAGCAATCCATGTTTAATTTACATGGACCTATCCACGGAGGATTATTCTATTGTTACTGGGCATGCTGGGGGTGCTGAGCATTGTCACAGCACCCTCAGTAAAAATAGATAATCCTCCGTGGATATGTCCATGATAATTTAAGATATAAAAAAAAATCGAAGATGTCTATGAATCTACAATCTAAATCTGTTTATATAAATTATACTTGCCATATCTATGTATTTTTTTTTTCTTTTGATCTCTCTTCTTCCGCGTTATTTTCTGCTGTGCACAAAGCTAGCCGTGCTGCAAGACGCTAGCAGACGCAATCATCACCTGGATCTCAACAGTATATCACGATTTGTTTTATGTTGATAAATATGTTTTGGCAAATGATATAGCCTGTTAGTGACATAATAATAATATTTGAATATCTTATGAATAATTTGTAACATTTACAAAGAACGAAATATTACTAAAACGAAATAGAAAAAAATAGCTTGGGCGGCGAGTGCCGTGAAAAGTTTTGTCAGTCATACGCGGACATCTGGGCCCCGTCTTACACAAAATTACGATTGATCCAATCAATCGTAACTCTATGGAAATCCATCAGTGTCATAATTTTTTTACAGGAAATTTGCACAATGTCCCTTGTAAACAAAGAGAAGCACAGTGAATTTTCAAGGAAAATATGGAATGCATGAATATACATTATGGTTACAAAATATTTTGAACAAACATGCATCACAGATGTTGACGTTGCTGGCCGTCCATAGTTGTGATTGATTGGATCAATCGCAACTCTTTGTAAGACGGGGCCCTGATCTTATTTTCGCCTGGACTTTGGGGCAGATGTACATGTACGCTGCATGCTGTTCTCTGTACTAGCTTAGCTTTGGAAATAACATTGCTTCATTATTGCTCATCTCATCCTGCAGTCTTGTGTCTTGTGAGCTTATTTACAAATAAGTTTATACCAGTTATATTCATCATAATCATCTGCTGTAATCTTCAAAGGGCTCTGCAGCCTATCTCGAAGATGAAATTAAGCTTGGACGCACGTTATGAGGAGGAGTGAGGGATATTTTTAAGGTGATTTTGCAGAAGCTTTTGGAAGCTGTCAAGCGAAATTGCATTAACTATTTGAAGAGGGAGTTTATTCCATTCAGGTACTGATCGTTGGGCAAAGGCAAATTTGTCAATATTGCCTCTTGGACGATATGTCTGAAAACGCTTGTTGTGATTTTTCCTAGTGACAGTGGTGCTTAAGGAAAATAATTTGTCTTGAGGTATTGCAGCAAGGTCATTCACAATCCTATACACCATGTTGAGTCTGCTTACAGTGCGTCGAGAAGACAGACTCGGCCACTTCAGCTTGGTGAGCATGCTGGTTACGCTGCTGGTTCTACGGTAATCAGCTAAAACTTGCCTTTGGATTCTTTCCAAATTCTGTGTATCCATGATAGAGTGAGGATCTTAAACACTGCAGCAGTACTCTATGTGAGGGCGTATAAGGGACTTGTATACTGCCTCTCTGAATGATTGGGGCAAAAACCTTGCATTACGCCTGCCAGAGCCTAGCTGTTGGGTAGCTTTCTTGCAGATCAGTGAGATATGGGTTGACCATTTGAATTTGTTGGATAGGGAAATTCCGAGTTATTTTCCACTCTCACAAAATTGAAGAGCAGTGTTGTGGATGTAGTAACTGTAGTTCACTGAAGACCGAGAAGGGCAGAACCTCAGAACAAAGCATTTTCCAGGATTGAATGACATTAGCCAGGTGTTTTCCCACTTCTGGAGTGCATCAAGATCTTTCTAAAAACATCCGAGCATCATAACTACTTGAGATTTATCGATTAAACATGCAATCGTCGGCAAAGAGCCGGGTTGCAGATGAGACTTGTTGGGGAAGATCATTAACATACAGCAAAAAGAGTGTGGGGCCGAGGACAGTCCCCTGGGGGACGCCCGATGCAACGATACATGCTTTAGATGTTACGCCTTCAAGAACTACCGACTGCTCACGATCAGTTAAGAAGCTCTGTATCCACTTGAGGTTACGATCTTGGATCCCATAATGTCTCAACTTCAGGATGAGATGGACTTTGTCAAAGGCTTTGCTAAAGTCCAGCATAATCAACTTATCAACTTGCTTTTTACCCCTGTACGATTCAGCAAGGTCATGGGATGTTAGCAACAGTTGCGTCTCACAAGAGTGTTTTCTTCTTAATCCATGTTGGCAGGGGGACAAGATGGAGTGAGAGTCAAGGTGCTTCATCACTGACGACAAAACTATGTGCTCCAGTGTCTTGAAGATTATACTGGTTAAAGAGATAGGACGGTAATTTTCAGCTAACGTCTTGTCGCCCTTCTTGAAGACCGGAGCTATATGCGTTTTTTTCCAATCCTTTGGAAGAACTCCAGGGCCCCGTCTTACAAAGAGTTACGATTGATCTGATCAATCGTAACTCTATGGAAATCCATCAGTGTCATAATTTTTTCTACGAAAAATTTGCACAATGTCCTTTGTATGCAAAGAGAAGCGCAGTGAATTTTCAAGAAAACAATGAATTCATGAATATACATCATAGCTAGAAAATATTTTGAACAGATGAGCATAATAGATGTTGACGTTGATGGCCTTCCATAGTTGCGATTGATAGGATCATTCGTAAATCTTTGTAAGACGAGGCCCAGATTTCAATGATTGGTTAAAGATGAGGGTGAGAATAGGACTTACTTCTGAGGCCGTCTCTTTCAAAAGGATCGCTGGGATGTTATCCGGACCAGTGGCTTTGGATGCGTCTAGTCCCCTCAGAAGCTTCTCAACACCATTGGCATGGACTGAAATATCTTCCATTGATGGATACCGAGAAGGAAGGATGTTAGGCAGAAGGACATTATCCGGTTCGGTAGTGAAAACCGATTCAAACTGACGACTAAGGATGTCCGCCTTTTCTTGGCTGCAAGATTTCAGACATCCTAGTTGCTGAATACCTGTGGAGTCTTGCCTAAAACTTTAACATATTGATAAAAGGCTTTGGGTTTTTCTCTTAGACTCGGACCAATGACATCATTAAGGTACTCCCATCTCGCGGAGCGAAGAGACTTCTGGACCTGGGATCTCAACTTCCTAAAGAGGCTCCAATCTTCCTGAGGTTGACTTTTGAGAGCACAATTATATACATGATGCTTCTGTCTGATCTTGCTCTTAATTTCCCTAGTGATGTAAGGCATGTTGAATCTGGTACTGCTCATCTTACTAGGGACATACTTCTCCTTTAGGTATGTCAATTTACATTTCAATGATTCCCAGTTCAAATTGACAGACTTGGCGCCAGGACTGTTGATGAAGAATTCTTCAGAGAAGGACCGAAGCTCAGATCTGATCTTATCAAAGTCTGTATTCTTATAATTGTAGACTCTGTGAGCTTTACTTTTTTTATTTTTGACAGTACTGGTGAAATCAATCTGTACAACAGAATCATGATCGCTGATCCCCGGAATCGGCTTGAAAGAGTCAATCGATGTAGGGTTAGTAGTAAATAAAAGATCTATAATATTATGTTGTCTCGTTGGGAAGTTCACGACCTGTTGGAGATTATGGTGGCTAGCAATATCAAGAAGAAGGGTGCATGGTAGGGCACTACTTTTGTAGACTCTTGCAGGGCAAGGCTTGACTGAATCAGAGTCCCAATCAATGTCCGGCATGTTAAAATCACCAGCAAGTACCTTGTAAGCATCAGAAGGGAGTTTACCCAGGGAAACTTCAAGCCCAGGAAGGCCATTAGGATCATTATAATTGGGGTCGTAAAACACTCCGAGATATACATCTTTCTGGCCGTGAGACTTCAGCTTAATTCATAGTACTTCGCAATCAGCGTCATATTCAGGAAGAGCTACTGCGAGCAGCGTTTTCCTAACTGCAATGAGGACACCTCCATGACCATCATTGCGGTCTTTCCGCCATATGTCATACATATCAAGATGTGCTGGAAAAAGCTCAGTTAGTAATAGTATCGTTTCCCCAAGTTTCAGTTCCAAATATATCTGGATGAACAGAATTTATAAGATTGGATAGGGATTCGACTTTGCTTCTAAGACCTTGGAAATTGATGACTACAGCTCTCAGTTTCCTATTACCAGATTGCGGAGCCTTCTTACAAGAAGGTGAAGGAGCTTGTCACCACCCGTACTCGTTGGTGAGGACATAGCAGTTGGTGCGAAGAAGGGAGACTTGTCCTCATTACAAAAATACAGAGCAACAACCTTGGAATTCTTGTAGGGACCAAGAGTCACCCTAATGACCACTAGTTAATAGTCACAAAGACTGATATGTTTGGAATCATTGTATCAATCTACTTCAGAAAGTTTTGTAATATGTCCTATAAACATTAAATGATGCTATAAATGTCTAATTCCTGAATTTGCTGCCCACTATATTTGAAGTTTCCATGAATATTTACAAAGTGGTCAATGTGCCTAATAGTGCCTGGTCAAACAACCTTATGTATACTCGATGTGAAGGTTTTTTATCACATTTATTAACACTCTTGATTATTGGTGTCGTAGCTCACGCTGATAATGATATTAATAATAATAATAGTCAGTTTTTGTATAGCGCATTACACAGTCATTATGAATAACGTCTCTATGCGCTTCCAGAGGACTTGGGTATTATTACCCTGGCTGTTGCTCAAGAAGCTTTCACGTGCTCGGCATTTCAAGGAATAAATTCCTGTCAGGTACCCATTCACCTCACCTGGGTTGAGTGCAGCACAATGTGGATTAATTTATTATTTTCCTCATTGACCAATTTCAACTGAAGAGCAAGTTTATTCATAATTTATACACTAAATCTAATCCGGCCTATTTCAACCTCAATATTATGTCATTTGATCACTCTTACATGGTTTTTTATATTTTTATCGTCTTATATCCCATTACTTATGATAGATGTAGTATTATATATATATATTTTTAAATTTACGATTGCTTTAATGTTTGATGCTTATCATTCTAATGCTTGTAGATACATAATGATGTGATTGGGGGAAGTATTGTGGGGGTTGGCTTGAAGTGACCAAGTCACATGTATGACCATTGTATTTTGCCGATTCTAAATATCTTCATTTTATTTTTACCACTAGTGTTCTGACCTGGATGGGGTTGGGAGGTTTGGGGAGGAGGACCTGTGGGGTATGGCTATTAAGTTAGCCTTTTCCATACCCAGGCAGCCTCTCCAACTCTCATCCAGGTCTTATTTTCTCTATCATGTTCAATTTTGATTGATCTTGTCTCTGATCTGTTTGTATTCTTTGTTTTTTGAAATGCCAAATAATATAATAATAATAATTTATTGTTGAAGGAAACTACGCCATGGCTGGGATTTGAACCCACGGCCCTCTGTTTCAAAGTCCGGAGACTAATCCACTGCGCCACAACGCTCCATTAAGCAACATTTGAGCCCTTTTTAAATCAAAGAATGTGTCGTCACTAGTCATTATTGAGGAAAAAGTGATCAAAATTACCACAGGGTCCAATAGTTAGGCCAATAACACAGGTTTATATGGAATTATTGCATTGATTTTCACCCAAAAGCTGTCAATTTTTTTCCCATTTAACCATAATTGATGCTAATATTAACTCAATCCTGAATTGTCTCCTCAACATGTTCGATATTATGCTAAATTAATGTACACATTGGGCAGGGGTCAATGTGGCCAAAATGACCAAGGGGGTCAAAATACTTTTGTGATGCTCAATTTAAAGAATACACCAATGTTAGGTGTCACAGCACAACCTTTTAACGATTCTAGTAACATTCAAAGTATTTGTGGATAAATTGAAGTATTGAACTTATGGGGTTGGTCGTTTTGGGGGAAATTGGCCAAAATGACCATAAGCTGTTAAATATGGTAATTAAGACTGATATTACTGGAATCAGCATAAAATTCTACACAAGACTGACCTTTAAATGCATTCTCATATAGATAAGATACGCTGAAGGCCTCAAATCCCGACCTATTTGCAGTTTATTATGCAACTGCGCGAAGAGGTCAGTTATGTCAAAAGTACTAAAAATGACCCTCATAGGTCATAACTGATGGAATAAGTTACATGAGGTCAAAATACTTTTGAGATGTTCAATTAAGAGGATTAATACACCAATGTTAGGTGTCACAGCACACCCTTGTAACGATTCTGGTAACATTCGAAGTATTTTTGGACAAATTGAACTGATGTTATTGGTCATTTTGAGGGCCATAAGTGGCCAAAATGACCATAAGCTGTTGAATAGGATCATTTAGACTGATAAATTTGGAATAAGCATAAAAGGTTAAGAAAATCAGAGCTCCCTCTATTAAGAATCATGAGAATGTTTTAGATATTATTTGGAACCATCAATGCTACATCATTCCATTGTGCTTTGCAAATAATGGTTTCAGGCAGTGTTTGTATTTAATTAGTAAAACTATTGAAAATCCATTGTTTTCCCCCAATATAAACTATCTCCACCTTTTTTTTGGTTATAACTCATAATTTTCATAAAATTTAGGTATCATAGTATTACGCTATATTTTTTTATTGATAGCATGGTGAATTTTATATTTTTGAAATTCTAGTGTGGAATCGCCCATTACCACATTTCTTGTCACGATAATGAGTAATAATAAAAATAAAAAAGAGAGAAGAAATGAGGATTTGGATGTGGGGATCCGACACCCCTTTTGAGCCAACAAATCAGAGTAGGGGTACGGTGACTATAGCGTTGAATGTATTTCTTTATTCGTATATACAACAGATCCTTGCATTGAATAAACATACAGTAGTATCATAAGTAGTACTCAGTATTACAGAGAAAAAATATAAATGATACAATGCAATAGTCACATCATTTATCACCTGATATTTCGTTAATTATAATTGTGAAGTTAGGTTAATTGTCTATGCACTTGATTAAATGGTAAATAACTACTAATCCGTAAAGCATCAAATTTAGAAACACGTAGTAGTAAAAAGATGATATATAAATGTGATTCATATTGTCGTATATATTCAGGGATAATGTTTTAATAATAACATTATCAATATATCGTATATATCGCAGAATCAAAAAATAGAAACTGTATTTAATAAATCCATAGCCGTCTGGAATAACACCTACACGGCACGTAACTGTAAAAGTAAATTTTGTAAATAGACAACGCCAATATATAAATTCACATCAAAAAGGGAACAAAGATATATAAGTGATATAATTAACTCACCCTAGGTGGTGTATATAAGCTTAGCGCCAATATGTAATTTTTTTTTTTTTTTTTTTTTTTTTTTTAACAAGTGCACACCTAGTTATCAATAATGCATATAGCATTTCCATTTATTTGAAAGCAGGATAAAAGAGCATTGTAGATTAAATGCCTTGCTCACGGGCAAAGGTACCGCGGCCGGGGATCGAACCCCGGACTTTCCATGTATAGTCAGGCGCCTTAGACCACTCGGCCACGGCACCTCCTTATTATGTTTGATGTGTTGTGAAATGTCGCCCTCTGCGAGGGATGATGTCTTATCGGCGCCCTTACGATGGCCGCGCACAATAAATGAGGTTTGCCCTAAAGTTAGTGTAATAAAATTGTTATTACTGTAACCAAGGAGATAGAGTGATATCTCCTTGTTGTAACTGGTTTCCCGTCTCCTTTATTCCTTAATGTCGTGGTGACAGCTGTAATTTTAACCTTGCCTGCTCCGCACACCAATGGGATTCATGCTATCCGAGCAACCAGTTGGTCGGCAAAAATGTAGTCCCACATACAGTCCTTTGAATGGCTGTTCCCTCACCGAGGTCAAGACCTCGCCCCCAGGCCCGAGAGCGAGACCGCCCCAGTCAAGTTGGTTCTTGTACTTTTCTGTCAGAGATTTCTAACATGTCTAGTAATGCAATTAGTAAATCAAGTAATTACACAATTAGTAAATTAAGAAATTACACAGTAAATCAAGGAATTAGAGTCAGACATACTCTATTAGTAAAATTAGTAGATTTAATTGTGTGGATGATGTTGAACCTGTCGCCGACGGTGTCGGTGACAGGGCCAGTCATAATGGTAGTTATTGTGGTAATGAGAATGAACCAGAAGATGATTATGAAGTGGAGAATGAACCAGAAGATGATTATCATGATTATGGTGATGAGAATGAACAAGAATAAGATGATTGTGATGAGGAGAATGAACCAGAATCGCAAGATGATTATGAGGTTGAGAATGAACCAGAAGATGATTATGTTGATGAGAGTGAACTAGAAGATTATGACAGTTCTCATTGTGATCAAGTTAGGTATAAGTTGGATGATTCCAGACGAAAGTCATGCCTAGATCTACATAGCCAATCATATCCTCAGAATCAGATTAGAGTTTTACACGTACACTTAAGCCATAAGCTTAACGATCATCAAGCCGTGTACGATGATCATGCATCAAGAGATAATGATATCGGTAGTAGGTCTAGTAAAGAGTTGTATGATAGATCTGCCTATTATGACATGATTGATGACCACAAGTGTGATGCCCGGTGTGATGTACCTTACTATCAATATATGTCGAGTCCTGAACATATCCAGGCTACCGATAGTTATAGCATGACACCTACATCGATTCAGATTAGTCCTCCCGCCTTAGTTCATCATAGGCCTAACGTAAACCAAGTTGTGTGCCCACTTTGTCTTAATGCTAGTCGGCATGGTTACCGCCACCATATTGGTGACTGTCCATTCTTGCCTGACCATGAAAGGCGCATGATTTCTCGAGCTCACAAGGCCGCTAGCATTCTCGGCTACACCAATTTTCAGACTTGCAGTGATACCTGCGATGAGTTGATCGTCGATCATGACCCTGGTTATGATCATGTTCCAGGCTGTATTCCTTCTGAAGATGTTGACTCTTCATCGTATGCCGTGGATCATTCCTCTGTAGATCCTAATTTACATCTTGGTTGCTTTGATGACTCGAAGTCAGAGTCAGCGATTCAGGGAGACCCTCACTGGTGCAATGGACTATCATCAGAGTCAGATGAGGTCCAAGGTACTCACAGTACGCCACATAGGTCTGTGGCTAGTTCATTCGTTGTGCCTAATGAGGCCCCCGTGACTCCCTTTGTGGAACTGTTCCATGGTGATCAGTGTGTCCGTGTGAGCATTGTCTGTGGGTCTGCGGAGAATTTGATTCAACGTTCTGTGGTTCAAGACCGTGGGGCTGAGATAACCGCCACTTCCCGATCAGTTCAACCTTCTGACAATTCCTCCCCTCTTGCGATTGTAGGTGAGACCTGACTCACATTCACAAGGGGCAACAGTTTCTCTTCAAAGGATTAGTGGTAGAGTCTTTAGATGTTGCTGTACAGGCTGGAATTCCATTCATGGAATTATATGACGTGTTTATCCGCCCGGCTAAGCGCGAAGTATCATTCGGTGATGGACCATCGTATCCGTACGGTCCTTCGGCTATCCCATTATCCGATGCGCTTGCTGCAGGCTTACCTGATGACTCCGTTTCCCATGGCGTTGACCAATCTTATCGTGTTTCAACTCCGGACTCCCGTAATTGTGAACGAGCACATCCTGCTGTTGCAGACCGGTCATCTACAAGAGAAGTCCTTGGAGACATCGAACCCGTTGTTGAGTCAGACAGACATTCTAAAGCCGCGGAGCCCATCAGTGAACTTAGAACACCTCAACAGCCATCGGCTCCTGATCATGCATCTTTATACCATAGAAACTGTGCAGTCCATGACTCCTCATCTGATATTGTTTCTGTATCTCAACCAGATCGTAGTCACTTATTGGAGCCTATATTGTACGATAACAGTTGGTGCCACCTGAATGCCCTTCCTTCGACTCCTGTGGTCAAGGGTTCTAATTGCGTTCCTCTCATGCACAACGTCGCCGAGCATCATCATATGGCTCCTTATCCTTGTATCCTACGGATCGATTACCCTCCTGGTCGACCCCCGGATTCTCCTGGTGATGTCTCCGGTGATGCTTCAGGTCCTAGCAGTGATCCCCAGTGCTGCAAGATGTTGGATCCTCAGTTCAGGTGGCCAGACACCGTTGTGCCCTTCACTTCTGCCCTTATGATGGCTTCACAGAGTCGGCCATGTCACCTTGTTGGAGAACGCATTGGAATCCCCTGAGGTCGTCCTCCAGATATTGACTTTAAATCACGCAGGACCCCTTACTAGATTGCCGTCTGATATGACCCTTCTTCAAGAGACCCTTTCGGGAATGTTGATGGGCAAGGACTTTGTTTAAATGTTCCATCGCATTCTTTGAGTGACACCTATCTAGGGACTTCGATACAGAGGACTCATTCATGACAGTATATGGACTGGTATTCTTATACTCATCATACTGATATGGACAGTATATACTCCAGTCTTCTTTGTTTTCTTCTTTTCCTGTTTTGCTTTTGTCTCTTTTCTTTTTGCCTTTTTTTGTGATGTGATTTGTGCATATTTTTGATTTAGTATATTTTCAGCCTTTGCTGATATTTGTATATATAATGTACCAGTGGACCATATTATCATTGTTTTGATATTGCTAAATAAATTGTATCCCTTTGGTTATATTGGGTACCATACAGTTTTTCAGGTGTCAGATTGTTTCCTTTTACATATAAATATTTATGACTAAAAGTTATTGATTACATGTTTATTTTGGTAATTTCCATCTTAGTGATGAGTTGGTATTAAATCCGATATTTATAATTACTTTTCGTTTTAAAATTACATGTATTCATGTCATACTGGTTTTTATGAAATGTTGAGATATTAGTATCAGGATGAATAGTGTGAGCCTGAATGCCTCTTTTTATCAGCTATTTTAGGTTAGTAATCTTTTGGCACTTTATAAATACATCTCTCACTTTCCATAGTTTATGGTAGTCCAGTAATCTGCTTTTAGTTTGTCATGTTTTGTTGGTTTGCCTTTAGACGTTGCGCATTTCAAAGCTGAGCTGTGGTGGCTGGATAGTGCCCATTGTACCTTCACCTTTTTTTTTTACTACTGGAACAATTTGTACACGTTCATGTTTTTCTAATTTACCTATCCCAGTTTTTATTTGCTTTATGTGACCCTTCGCCTATTTGTTTTACATTTTGTTTAGTGTTTGCTATTACTAGTATGTGCAAAGACTGTCTTTTGCTTAGCAGGACTTGTGGGCCTCCATATCCTTACATGTTCTTACAGTTGGAAAATGTATCATTGGATTGTTTATGTGCTTACTATGACAGGATTGTTTGTCTTCAGTATGCAAGGGAGTGATGTTATTCATTTGCATTTATATTTCGCATGAAACACAAAAAATGAAAGTTGCATTTTACATTTTTCAGTATTTGCACATTTATGTATCTATTGGTGCATGGGCTCACAAGTGTCCACAATGATTGTACTTATGAATGTATTGTGTATTGCTATGCCCTTTTAGTTTTATAGCATATGCAGTGTCAGTGGCGTACCGTGGGTCACGGCATTGGGGGGGGCACCAGCAAAAATTTCGAGTCACTTAGTGAGCGCGCAAAGCGCGCTCAGTTGCCAGGTATACTGACCTAATAGAGACATTTTAAGGACATGCAGTGCCATTAAACGGATACGTATCTCACTAATTAAATAATGCGAGCGCGAAGCTCGAGCTGAAAATTTTTAGACCTAAAAAGGGACATTATAAGCAATTTTTTTGTAATCGTGATACGTACCGGATCCCTAAACAAACAATTCGAGCGCGAAGCGCGAGCTAAAATTTTTGTATAATTATATTGACACCAAACAGGGACATTTTAAGGACAATTTTTTTTTAATCCATTGAAAGCATAAATATTTCACCATAGTCATCTAATGCTAGTGCCATGCTTTGCTGATTTTATTAGAATTACATCTCAACACATGAAGTCATTGTAATCATGATTAACATACGCATCTCACTAATCAATTATTGCGAGCGCGAAATGCCAGATGAAAATTTAGGAACCTGAAAAGGAGCATTTTAAGGCTTGTTTGTAGGAATTCATGAACGTATTTCACTAACCAATGATGCGAGCGCGAAGCTCGAGCTGAAATTTTTGTATACATTGAACCCAAACATGGACATTTTAAGGACTATTTTTTAGGAATCCATTAAGAGTATACATATTTCACCATAGACATCTACTGCGAGTGTCAAGCGCTGCTTCGCTGATTTTGTTAGAATTACATCTAAACACATGAAGCACTTTTTGTAATCATTGTAATCATGATTATCATACGCATCTCACTAATCGAATACTGCGAGCGCTAAACGCGAGCTGAAAATTTAGGAAATTCAGATCTGAAGAGGGGCATTCTAAGGCTTCTTTGTAGGAATTCACTAAGACCGTAAGTATTTCACTAACCAAATGATGCGAGCGCGAAGTGCGAGCTGAAAATTTTTATTATTCAGATCAGAAAAATTGACATTTTAAGGACTGATTTTGGGAATTCATGAAGAGCAGACACCTCACCATTCAACTAATGCGAACGAAAGCACGAACAGGAAATGTTTTATACTAAGACCTTTTAGTAGTCATGAAAAAGAACCATAATATTATCACTATTACCTAAAACAATAATAACCCGAATTGCGAGAAAATATATTTGGTGTATATTGACTTGAAAACGGGAGGTTTTAGTACAACATGATTATATATCTCGTTAAACTGTCTATGCGAGCACCAGGAACAATGAAGACACATGCCCTGAGAAAATAATGTTTCATAAAGTTATGAAAAAAAACTTCTTATGTAATATAACAGAACATAATATATTATAATGAACAATAATTTCTTCTTTCCCACTACGTTTCTCTTCCTTTCCCCCTCTTTTTCTCCCTTTTCCCGTTTTTTTTTTTTTTTTTTTTTTGCCAGACGATTGGGGGGGGGGGGGCACGTGCCCCCCCCCATGCCCCCCCGTAGTTACGCCACTGTGCAGTGTCCACAATGATTGTGTTTATTGATGTATTTTATCTAGTAATGCCTTTGTTAGCTTTTATCCTTAGTCATGCTTTAAAGGTAAATGCTAGTTTTGGTAACGATAGCAAAATGAGTTCGTACAGAATCCAATGAAATGACCACCAAAGTGTCGAATTGTATAAATAAAACGCATGTGCCAAAGGATTCTGGAAGAAATTGTGAAATTGCTGAGAAATCAGCACATATAAGCACAGGATTCGGGTAGAGCGTCGGGCCCGACGCTCAAAGCAATAATTATACACTGTCCCACGTGCGTCTATCTGTGTTGGGGAAGTTCGTCTGAACATTTTTCAGCGTAGATTTCAAGATTTCACAAAGTTCAGTTTATGTAACTGTACCAGATCTAGATCCTCGATGATATACTGACAATTAAGCCTGGTTTTACAGACTTTCTCGTGAAATCAGTGTTTACTGCAACTACTGGAATTTCTCTTTAACTGTTTGTTTTATAGTGTGTTGACAATATTGATGTTGCTACATGAATTTGACTGTTTAACAGGTTTTAGCTTTTTTAGCATACATAGGGATGTCTTCACGGCTATTAGAGTTTTCCCCCTTTTTGGTTGGCTTGATATACATTAGGTCTTGTTGATTGACTATTTGGTGTGTGTTTTGCCTACAGATAAAAGGGTAGATGAGATGTTGGTTATTCATTTATTTATTTATCTTATGTGTTTTGCCTACAGATAGAAGGGTAAATAAAATCTTGGTTATTTATTTATTCACGCTTGTTGTACATGTTGTATAATGGTTAAAGGTACATTATGCCTTTTAATTAGTTTTATGTAGTAACCATGGTAATGGCCAATACTTTGTATTGATACTGATCTGTTAACTTACTTTGATTAATATGTGATACCTTCCTTGCAGGTCTACCGGTATGTTTTCCGGAATCCATGGTTTGACGAGATAACTACAGAATATAGTTTTGTTTTACCTTTTTAAAGAGTGAATTAATTTTGTCGTTTAGAAAGTAATTGTCCCCCTAGCCAATTGGTTTGAGGTTGACTTAACTCCAATGGAAAGATAGAGAAAAGTGGTTGCGCCAATATGTTATGTTTGATGTGTATTGTGAAATGTCGCCCTCTGCGAGGGATGATGTCTTATCGGCCCTTACGACCCTTATAAAAAAAATTGAATGGTATACCATTGACTACCATTTACCATACACCATTGATATACCATTGGAATACCATTCGCACAGCACCCACCATACACCAATGGTATACCATTCAAGCCCCAATGGTATACCATTGGCCTGCCATTCACCTTACACCATTCACCGTACCCCATTCGCCTACCATTCACCATTCGCGTACCATTCACCGTACACCATTCGCGTACCATTCACCGTACACCATTCGCGTACCATTCACCGTACACCATTCACGTACCATTCACCTACCATTCGTCATACACCGTACACCATTGACCTACCATTTACCGTACACCATTGGCCTACCATACACCGTACACCATTGACCTACGGTCACCTACCATTTACCGTACACCATTGGCCTACCCTTTCACTGTACACCATTGTACACCATTGTCATACCATACACTCTTTACTATTGGTCAACCATTCAATTTACAGTTACACCATTGGCCATACACTATAGACCACATGTGTACAGTGAATGGTAGACCAATGGTTTACACTGAATGATAGACAGTAGATCAAAGGTGTACAATGTATAGTAGGCCAATAAAGTACAGTGAATGGTAGACCAATGGTGAACAGCATATATCTGGGGTAAATGGTAGGTTTAATAATGGATTAAGTATGCACATGAAAAAAAATGATGAAAACAGTTATTTCAAGAACGTCAATAAAATGTTTTTACTATAAGAAGTTTAAGTAGCATAAATAGCAGAGTATTCACAAGTATAGACTTTATAATTAAAGCAAATAAGTTATGTAATGAATATATATGACTTTGCTACTCGTTGACATCTATATTCTATCAATCTTGGTATCTAAAAATAAACATGCATCAAGACAGAGTTTGATTGAAAAACACAACAAATGAAGACTAACATTTCCAAGAATAAACCTGTTCTCTCTGATTGCTTTTTACATGGATTGAGTACCTGGCAAAACCACTGTTCTGCATACATTAATAAAACATTTTTTTTTACTAATAAGTTTAAGTACAAAAGAGTATTGGCAAGTATGGCATAAAAGCACCAGTATTATGAATACATGTGACTGTGCGACTCTACAAGAGATCAATGATTGCACTCCAAATAGATATTATGTTAATCTTCCTATAAACAAATTTACATGAAAGACAGAGTTTAGACAACAAACTAATGAACACCAAATTTCGAAGATTAAACTCAAAATGTGTGATAGCCTTCACATGGCCAAATGAATAAAGGGTACCAAACCTAGAAGAAATGAAATATCCCCAAAAGGGGGAAAATAGTACCCCCCCAAAAAAAAAAAAATAGAACCCCAAAATCGTTCTCTATTTTCTTTTCACCTAAAAAGATTATCAAACGGCGTGTTTCTACATAGAATCGTTAAAAGGTATTACACGCGTAAGTATCCAGAATCCCGGAAAACTTTCCTGTAAAAACAGACGCGATGCGGTTTATTGATAAACTGCATCGCGCAAAATACGGTTTGTCATAACCATCTCTGAGAGGTGGTTATTGCCATGTTAATCCGTTTAACTTTTCTGTAAAAACACGGGGCAAAATAGCGTATTGTGTCTGGCGGAAGTGCTTGAACCAGGAAGTGCAATTTCGCAGTATGCATATATTCTGGCCTTTTCAATCTCGCCAGCTGATCGCGCAATGTGTATACCTGCTACATTGAGTGAGATCTACCATAAATTTTGAAAATTTCCCTACCAAGATGCAATGTGAGGTTATAGGTTGAATTTTCCGATTTCCGCCGTATTTGTGACGCGAAATGCGAATTAATCAGATTATTCAGTCTGTAGAAACAGGTTGGTTTAAGGGCGATAAGGTTTTTTCGAATCGGGTAAAGATAAACCGTTTTTTAATGATTTCTGTAGAAACACGCCAAAAGTTTATCATAAATACAATAAAGATACATAAAGAAATAAATGATATATCACAAATAGAAAGAAAATATATTAAAAATAGGAAAAAGAAATAATTCAATTTGGAACACTGAAAAAACAGAAGAAAAATAGAGACCTCTTTTTCTAACATTTTGCAAAATATATAGAAAATAATATACACAAGATACCCACTTATTTCTTTTTTGTCTATTTTTGTTGTGTTGAATCAGATGAATTACTTAACTATGTGTGAGAAAAAATAAGATTATTGTCTTACACAGTAAATCAGTAGTCAATCGTAAATTCTTACAACCTAGCTGACAAAATTTGAATTCATATAATACAAAAAATATAATAATTGGGATCTTGTATATTAAAGGTCAAGTCCACCCCAGGAAAATGCTGACTTGAATAAATAGAGAAAAATCAAACTAGCATAGTGCTGAAAATTTCATCAAAATTGGATTTAAAATAAGAAAGTTATGACATTTTAAAGTTTCGCTTATTTTTCACAAAACAGTGATATGCACAACTCAAATGAGAAAGTTGATGATGTCCCTCACTCACTATTTCTTTTGTTTTTTATTGTTTGAATTATACAATATTTCATTTTTTATAGATTTGACAATAAGGACCAACTTGACTGAACCATATAGTATTAAACAATGCTAATTCCACATGTTCAGGGAGGAATTAATCGTATCACTTGACAATGAGGAGAAAATTAAAATATTTCATATTTCCTTAAAATACAAAAGAAATAGTGAGTGGATGACATCATCAGTCTCTTCATTTGCATACAGACCAGGATGTGCATATAACTGTTCTGTGAAATTAAGCGAAACTTTAAAATGTCACAACTTTCTTATTTTTCATCCGATTTTGATGAAATTTTTTAGTGTTATGCTTGTTGGATTTTTCTCTTTTTATTCAAATCAACTTTTTATTGGGGTGGACTTGTCCTTTAATGAGGACATGCAGAGAACAGTTTTACCAAAAAAATAACAACATTAATTCGTCATAACTTCGTTAATACTCATTCAATTTTGATGAAATTTTCAGTGTTTTTTGTTTGTCTGATGTACACTTTGTGTTTGAATCACATAACTTTTAAATGTGAGTACCTAGAGTAGAGTACCTAACCCTTAATTAAAATGGGTTAGACGACCGATTACATTTTACCTATAACATAGTGATAAGGAGAATGAAGGGGACCATAGAAAGAAAGCATGAGAAAAGGGGAGATTTAGGTAGGAAGAGAATGAATCAGAAAAGCATAATGTTGACAATTTCATTAAAATCTGATAACGAAGTCTTTAATTTGAAAGTTTAGCAACATTTTGGGAAATATTACTGAAATGTGCACACGATCGTCAGGAATATTTGTTAGGCTTATGTAATAATATGAATTCATATTTCATATTTTCATACACGTGTGTATGATTTGTCCCACATATCATGAAGTGATTTCCAGCAATGCATATGTTCACATTAAATACATTTTCACTCCACTATTTAGTTCTTGGAGGTCAAAATGTGAATAAACAGGACTTCTTGTTATAAAATACTAAAGAACAAGTGGGGATATGACATCAGCTTGTAAATTGCGGGTGCGTCGTGGTCAAGTGGTTCTGTCTCTCACCTTTCAAACAGAGGGTCGTGGGTTCAAATCCTAGCAATGGTGTTATCCTTCAGCAACACATTTATCCACACTGTGCTGCACTCGAGCAAGGTGAAGTGAATGGGTACCCAGCAGGATTAATTCCTTGAAGCTGTAATAAGGAATATAGGATGAAAACAATGCAAAGGACAATATGTCAGCTACAGGTTCAAAACATCAAACATCAATCAATCAATGTGTGCAAGCTTTCTTGAGAAATTCATATATTTTTTTCTAAAATATCGAGAAATTTGCATTATACACAACCCTTCAATTGAATAGTACCAATTAACAAATATCAACCAAACATTTTGTACAATGTGATAAAGAGATTCATGTTTAACCATAGATGAGCAGAAAATAACCCGTTATATTAAATGGGAAGTTGCCCAAATGATGACAAATACCATACCACATGCATACCTGGGGCCAAAGTGTCCACCCCCAGCCAGAATATCGATTTTTTTTTTCCGGGGGGGGGGGGTGTTAGAAAGGACGTGTACTCCTATAAATGGGGATGACAGTTGGCCTTTTTCAGGATTTTTACCATTCCTCACAAGTTGTTTTTCAGCTATGCCACTGCAGGAGTACAATATGTTTTATCTAATGAAGCTTTGCAATTTTTTCTAATGAAGTGAATTCTTACACAATTACCTCTCACAAACTCCAGTTGTTTTCTTTAAACGGTTTTCTGTGTTCAGCACCTGTAGTATCCTTCCCTGATAATCCTGGACCATCTACATTATCATCCAGTGTATCCGTCGTCCAATCTTAAATGAAATAAAATCAATTTGAGCGTTGGAAAATATGCATGTGCAGATACAAACAAAAATATAATACTAATATAGTAAAACTTCCTTTAAGCTCAAAAATTCAATGTTTCACTCATATACAGCATCATTATCATTGTTATTTCAATATACCCAAGATTTTCTGTGTGTGCATGCTGGAAATATCTAGATCAATATAACACAGTTACTCTGCTGCATAACGTGTTTGGATCATCAATCATGTAGATAAGCAAGAGAAAATTATCTAATAGATAAAGAATGATCTGAAATCATATTTCCAGAGCAGCAGTTTTCAAAAGGTAATCAATTAATTGATAACATTCAATATAATTTTCTTGGTATTGACAATCACAGTAGCGGATCCAAATGGGCACAATTGACATGTGCCCCCCCCCCCCCCCTTGAGACCAATAGTCAATGGCCCGAATTCGAAAAGGTGGTTTTTAAAACCCCGGTTGAGTCCATGGTTTATGGATATTTCCTGTATAAATTACGCTTATTTTACTGCGTATATCAAAATATGTCCAATGCTGATGCGCGCTTTTGTCACAGTGCGCCAAATTGATGCATGTTGCTGTGGTTATCCACGCTATTTTATTCACAAGTCCACTGTTTTTAATTAATGAGTCCACTATTCAAACAGTGGACTCATGAATAAAATAGCGTGTCTTACCATAGTAACAGGCGTCAATTTAGCGCACTGCGACAAAAGCGCGCATCAGAATTGGATATTTTTTATACACGCGCCAGATACGTGCTAAATTAAGCGTAATTTATACAGGAAATCTGCATAAACCATGCACTCAACCGTGGGTTTTCAAAACCACCTTTGTGAATTTGGGCCAATGTGTTTAATGTAAATATGGCGTCTTTACACAAGAATGTCCCTCCTTTTGAAAGTTACAACAAATATTTCCAATGGAAATATATACCGTGTTTACACTTAATCGGCTTTTGCATCAGCTCGCGGTTCTGAACCGCGAGCCGATGCAGCATCGGATTTTTCATAGCATGTAAACACGATTAACTTGCATCGGCTCGCGGTTCAGAATCGGCAATTTGCACCACCAAAGTAGTTGATTCTGAACCGCGAGCCAATGCAGAATTGGCCTTTTTACTACGTGTAAACATAAAACTTATTCTGCATTGCCAATGGGTGCGCATTTCATTTACTTTACCATTGTGACGTAATTGTAAGCGCACGGATCCAGCGTTGTCTTTATTTACCGTGTTTACACTTAATCGGCATTTGAATCGGCTCGCGGTTCTGAACCGCGAGCCGATTCAGCATCGGCTTTTTCATAGCGTGTAAACGCGAGCAACTTGAATCGGCTCGCGGTTCAGAACCGGCAATTTGCACCACCAAAGTAGTAGGTTCTGAACCGCGAGCCGATGCAGAATCGGCTTTTTTACTACGTGTAAACAGAAAGCCGATTCTGCACCGGCAATTTGTGCGCATTTCAATTACTTTACCATTGTGACGTAATTGTAAGCGCACTGATCCAGCGTTGTCTTTATTATGACGTATATTGTAGGTATGCGTATCATTTCAGGTTTTTTGCATCGGCTCGCGGTTCTGAACCTACTACTTTGGTGGTGCAAATTGCCGGTTCTGAACCGCGAGCCGATTCAAGTTGCTCGCGTTTACACGCTATGAAAAAGCCGATGCTGAATCGGCTCGCGGTTCAGAACCGCGAGCTGTAACAACGTGTAAACGCAATCCAAATGCCGATTCTGCATCGGCATTTGGTTCAGAACCAATTGCCGATTAAGTGTAAACATGGTCATTATGACGTATATTGTTAGTGTGCGCATCAATTTAAGTGTTTGACACGCGAGCCGATTCTGCACTGCTAGCTGTAACAGCGTGTAAACGCAGTGCAAGATAAACCAAAAGCTTTTGGTTCTGAACCAAAAGCCGATCAAGTGTAAACACAGTAACTGCCTCATACACAAGTAAAGATCTCTTTTTTTTGTGCTTGCTAAAGTTTCCTTGGGAAAATGAGCCCCCCCCCCCCCCCTTGAAAAATCCAGGATCCATCCCTGGGCAATCATATGCCAGTGGGTGAATTCTATACATTATTTTGGGCAAGTTTTGATCAGTAAATAAATAAACACAGTTAAAAAGTGATCACAGGAAAAACTTAATCAAAAAAATATAATTAGCTTTAAAAATGGATATGCCTAGCCCTATGAAAGGATCTCAGATTATCCTCCCGCACTAATGCAGTTTCACGCCAGCCAACTTCGAGCAAAATTTTCCACCAGAAATTGTCGACACACATTTTGAGTTCAATACACAGTGTGCCCACCACTTTTCCAAACATCACGAACGGGAACGGCGGTAGTTTGGCTCCATTCCCGACGTTATCATAATGGTGGGAGCCATGCCGGGGTGGAATTTGGAGACCAGCGAGTTGGGGGGATTTTCCCCATGCCAAGCCGGTCTGGGTTGAGAGCTTAAACAGCGAAGATCAGAAGCTGTTATGTCCCCGAAAAAATACCAAATAAACACTGAGATAATGTGACCATTTACCACTATTCATGAACCAAGCTCATCTATTTTCTCAAATAATCTAACTTAATTGATCCTTTTCATGAATTTCAGCCACTTTGAGCAGTGGAAACAGCATTATTTTAGCTTTGATCTCGACGTCTTAGTTAAAATTCTGAGTCAGATTTTGCCAAACGAACGGAGAGGGCAGCAACACTGTTGACTTCGTGTTTGCACGTTGTAATTGCTAACTTCAGCAAATATCCAAATAAATACGGTGGAGTGAGACCCTAAATGATAAATCTGATAATTCGAACGATGAAATCATGGTGGAAGCCGGAATAAAGATGTTCCTGATGCTCAGTGAATTGATTCGGACAAATATTAAGGTTAAATTAGTTCGCTAACATCGCAGGGTACGAAAGTGCATTCGGGATTAGCGGGGCCAGGTTTTTCCTAGGGCTGCAGCAACGGTGTTGAGCGGTGGCTCCAAGTTCCGGACCAATCCAGGGCCCAGATTTTTTTTGCTAAACTTTCCGAGCCACAACATTATACATTGGGTGATTTCAAGTACGGTGTTCGGTGTTGGTGTTGAGAGCGTGAAAAGGCTGCTGAACCGAACCCCAACACCGAGCTGAGTTCAGAGGAGCAATACCGATCGCGTTAACGATATCCTATGACGTCACGCCTCTGCGCTGCGCTGCTGATCATCTCAACTTTACTCGAGAAATTCTCGACGACGAAAGTGAAATCGGGAAGAAATTGCAGTAAAATCTTATCGTACAGAATGCACAGGTTAAAATCACTGCAATAATCAGAAAGGATAAATATAATTTTTCATTAAAATGTGTAAAACTCTAATGATTTGCGCTCATCTTAACTGTAATAGATAATTTTACATGAACTGTTCATGAACTACAGTTCATCAACACCAACACCAAACTTGAAATCACAATTTTCCCAATCCCTGGGGGTTGGTGTTGGTGAATAGGAAAATTGCACGTAGATCGTCAACACCAGCTGTAATGCTCGGTTCAGCAGACGACATTCAACACCAGAGCTCAACACAAACTGCCGTAAATACGTCACATTTTCCGAGGTCAATCCAAACACCAGCGTGATTTCAAGTACGGTGTTGTAGCTGGTCCCAACACCAGATTTCAACACCGTACTTGAAATCAACCATTATGTTATCGTTCAAATTCTCAGTCACTTGGCTTGGCTTCACCGTAGTTTATAAGGACTGAGGTTAGCGACCAAAAGATTTGTCTGCGGCAGTTTGCATGATTTCGTTACGAACTTTAGTCCATATCAAAATTACGGCAAAGCAACGCATGAGGATTCAAACAATGATGTAGAGATCGAAGCCAATACAGCTGTTCCCAATATTTGGGCATATGGACAGTTTGGACACTCAAATGCAATTCAGACTTGCTATGACATTTTAGAACAATATTTGGTGGGGAATTTTGCTCGAAGTTGGTCGGTGCGAAATTAGTGCCCAATCCCATGGAAAAATCCCAAGGAAAAAATTCAGGAATTGTGATTTTAGTCAGCTGGCCTCAATTTCTAAAGTATGTTAATTCCAAACAGTTGTAGGATTTCTCTGAATAACTATTGTAGCCTCTCTAAAAAAAATTAATAAGAATCGTTTGTCACTCTCTCCAGTCACAGTTCTGCACACAAAGTGCACATTTTACCATTGAAATTGCATGCGCAATAAGTGGTGCGAGCTTTTTAGGGCCTGCGTAGCCTTTACTTTATCATGTTTTAAAATTTAGGACACCTTACCATATTTCACCTGAATACTACCATGTCCATGTCATCTTAAATTTACCAATATTATCTACCAACAACAACAAATTATAGGCCTCATTCCAGAGCATTATTTTTCGGCAAGGTTTCCATTTCAGTGAAAAAACGTTGTGCAGTAACCAATGCCATGGCCTAATTGACAATTTGACAGTCAATGTCATGACATTGACAGTAGTCAGTACCGTATGGGTACTAGTATTCAACCCGGCATAATTCAAAGATTTTGACATATTCCCCAAAATATTTAGAAATAGGGAATTTATCTTAATTTCACACCTTTGTTATTTCCAGGGTAATCTGTTGTCGATATTTTCTTTGTCAATCTGTCGACTGTATGCGCGGAGGATCGAATTATGCGGCGATGGCCTTTTGCACTGAATGGTACTAGTATTCAACCTAGTGAGGATTGATAGCAAATCTCAAAAGGGTTAAGATTGCTAAATTAGATCTAGATCTATGTAAATTTCTGGCTTTGATTAATTCCCTGTTTGGTCTCATCTCAAATGGTCTAGTCCATAGTCGGATGGGACAAGGGCAGATTGAGAGACAGGGCCATCTTTCATCGCTAGGTTGAATACTAGTGCCGACGGGTTGAATACTAGTACCAAAATCCGTCGCCGTATAATTCGATCGCCCGCGCACACAGTCAACTGGTTGAAGAAAAAAATAACGGAAAAAGAATAACCAGCATTTCCTCTTGGAAATAAGACGGGTCTGAAATTCAGGTAAATTCTATATTTCTATATATTTGAGGAAACTCTCCAAACGGGTTGAATACTAGTGCCCTTACGGTACTGCACTGTACAGCATTAATTTAACAAGTCATAAATTCATACCGGTATTCAGAGATGGTGTTGTAAAACATTGACAATAAATATCAGGCCATACGAGCGAATTACTGTCTCAATGCTTGGCTCAGCTCACCTCAGCCAATACAAAGCATTACGCACCCCCATAATCCATATCGCCAGAGCCAGGCGTGTCCCGGCCCGCGCCAACGGGGCAGTGACCGTACGGTGGCAGTGGTCGTGGCCGTGAATCCCCGTACCCGTGGCAGTATGGTAAGACCACCACATATCGACCACCTCTTTTGAAACCGACCACCTTGCGCGCGTTAAAATTATTGCGTATTACAAACGATACGCGCGGGAGAGTAGGCGCAGTGTCCATAGAAACGGTAAGAATCGATTTTACGAGAAAAAAAGAAGCAACAAAAAGTAAAAATTTAGTAGAATTAATCAAAATTGTATTGACCAAACCCAAAACCCGCTGAAAAACCAAGAAATCCGATAGGAAACGGCTTTAGAACAAATATCCGTCGTCAATCGTCGAATCATGCGTCGGAGCTCGCAGTGGAAGTAGTGAGGCGATCATTTAGCATGTTGACGTCATAGAACTGATTTGAAAGAGTAAAAATATTTCGCCACCGCGACAAGAATCGGCCGTAAACTTAGTGTACCGCGGGTGGTCGGTTTCAAAAGACGGGTGCAAATGAGCAATTGGAAAATCGTCGCATTCGTTGATCGTCGATATATACGCAAATTGAATCGGAGCCGCCGAGCGAAACATGGGAATCTGATCTGCTCAATTTTCTGCACAAATGAGACGAAAACTGGGTAAAATTGATGAATATTTTCGCAGATATGATGCTTAGAAGATTAGGTGGTCGATAAGGGGTAGTTCCAACCATACAACGACATCTAACAGTAACAGTAACATTCTAAGAAAATCAGGCCGAGCCACTAACTACGAAAACAATATCAAAGAAAATTGTTATCTAACTTACTGTTTAGCCTATTCTGCGAATGACTTTGAAGTCGTTGTTCGAATCTGACCTGTGTTCCTTTAGTTTATGATGAATTATCGACGGACTTATCAACAGCAAGACAGTGGTTGATTGTTTTTTTTTCTTCAAATATTGCAATTGGCGGTTACATGCGTACGGTACGGTACGTGCGCGCGCGCGTGCGAACACTTACATACATAGAGCGAGCTAGCTAGCAGCGCAGCCAACACATCCCGATATGGGGGGGGGGTAAATTGAGACCAAATCAGGGGGAGGGGGCTTCTTCGCCAAGATACATCCCGATATGGGGGGAGGAGTGAATTGCATGTAAGACCAAATCAGGGTTGTCTTCTTCTTGATTGGTTCTGGGTTAGCAACCATGCAGTCAATTTTTGCCACTGCTTTATCCTTTGAAAGGATCTATGAAAAAATAATTTTTCTCAATTTTTTTTCTGTTCTATATAATTCCATGTCTTTCTTTTTTTTCTTTCCGTTTTTTTTCTTTTTTCTCTTTTTTTCTGTTCAATCTTTCTTCTTTACTTTGTCTTAGTCTTTTTCTTTTCTTTTTTTTAAATTTATTTTTCTGTTTCCTTTTCTGTTTGTTTAATTTCGCTTTTGTTTTGATTGCAATTGAGAATTTCGTTCAGTAGATTTTTTTCTGTTACATTGTATGGCGGCAGGGAATTTTGTTGGGGGGGGGGGGGCAAGACAATGTAACAGACAAATCATATTAGTTAAGCAAGTAATGACCGGCCTAGAATAGCTCTCTTTATAAACACCGTCCATAAGGGAGAAAAAATAATTGAAATATAATTTGTAAAGGAAAAAAAAAAGAGGAACGTTTTATGATCGAAAGCAGTAGTAGCGATATATAAATTGGCCGAGAGGGGGCTTTGGTCGTTGCAGACCAAAATCAGGGTTTGCCGATGGGAATTTCGATAGGGGTTGGGGGAGGAAGACAACCAACAGTGAATTCATTTTAAGAAAAATAATGACCTATGAGACATTGTAAGAAACTTGCAATTGAACGCAAGTCAATTTCAAACTCCAAAATCAGTTGAAAGTCATACTTTTCATTGCAAACTTGCAACTGATTTTTTTTTCCTTCCATCAATAAATCTATAAATTGGTTTACTTTAGATGAAATTAGTCTATCACTTATAAATTTGCAACCGACTTTTGGGATTGACTGCAAATATTTTCTTGCAACATCCCATAGCTCTCTTTATAAAAAGTGGCCATAATTAAATAAGAAAATTAATTTAAAAATAGAATAAAACTTAAAAAAAAAAAGGGGGGAGAACGTTTCATTAAAAAAAATGTATACCGTACAGATAGGGGAGGTGGTGTGCCGTTCAAATTATACCAAGAAACAAAAAGAGAACAGAAAAGATGGTGAAATGTACAATTTTCTATTTAGTACGATACGCATCTTGTTCATGCTCCCAAAAACTTGCATGTATAAATTTTAAAATTTTAATTGTAAATGATGACTATATTCTTCCCTTTCAGGAGCGGCTGTGAAATAATTTGTATGTTGATATTAAGGTACAATAAAAACTCTTTTTATCAAATAAGATTTCATTGATTGATTGCTTTTTTTTGCACTCAGTGCATCAAATATAAATTTACAAAGTAATATGTACAATTGTAAAATATAACAAATTAATATCATTGTACTTGTAGTATAAGCACTGGATCTTACCTAAACGATTAAAGGCCTTTCACTTAGCAGACAAAGACAATTTAAAAGAAGGCAAGAGACCATGTTTACCATCGTGAGCGATTAGGCTTGATTTGGGGAAGCTGTTCGCATAAAAGTCACAAATCAAAAATTATAATAACTCTAATTACTTTTAATCGTTGATGGATTTTCTTTAAATCTTCGGAATTGTGTTATTGGGTAATGCAATTGGGCATACCATTCACCGTTGACATATAAATACAACTCATTAGGCACACACCACTATTAAAGCCATCATTAAGTTACAATTTATCTTTTGGTACTCAATTCACCTTTAAAACACCTATCCATTAAGGCACATACTACTGAGACACATTTACCATACCAATCATATATAGGCACACACCATAACATTGGATACCACTGAGACACCATTTGGTATGGTAAAACCGTTCACCATTCCACCATACCTTTGGAGACACATACCACTAAGACACCATTCGATACCACTGAGACACCATTGGGTATGGTATACCATTCACCATACAAATCATACCATTAGACACATACAAATGAAACACCATTGTATACCATTGAAACACCATTTGGTATATGGTGTACCATTCACCATACAACCATACCATTGAAGACACATAATACTAAGACACCATTCGATACCACTGAGACACCATTGAGTATATGGTATACCATTCACCATACAAATCATACCATTAGACACATACAAATGAGATACCATTGTATACCATTGAAACACCATTTGGTATATGGTATACCATTCACCATACAACCATACCATTGAAGACACATAACACTAAGATACCATTCGATACCACTGAGACACCATTGGGTATATGGTATACCATTCACCATACAAATCATACCATTAGACACATACAAATGAGATACCATTGTATACCATTGAAGCACCATTTGGTTTATGGTATACCATTCATCATACCAATCATACCATTAGGAACATACCACTGAGACACCATTGGGTATATGGTATACCATTTACCAGTAAACAGACTACCACTTACCATTAAACACGTACCATTGAAACACCATTTAAATACCATTCACGTACCATTTACCATTCAATTCACCATTCAACTACCATTCGCCACCATTCAAATACCATTGGCGATTTTTATAAGGGGATGGCCGCGCACAATAAATGAGGTTTGCCCTAAAGTTGGTGTAATAAAATTGTTATTACTGTAACTGGTTTCCCATCTCCTTTATTCCTTAATGTCGTAGACATCTCCATTATTATAAGCCACGCCCTAAATATGGCGTCGTTTACAAAGGCACGTCAGCATGCCCTATTTGGACAAAAATATATAAATACATAAATCCTCTAATATACGATTTTTAAAAGAACAAACTCGATAAACATAGTCCCAAAATTATGTAAGCTACGATTAAAGGTTATCAACTCTCAAATGTGATCAGTTGAATATCGAAACAATAGCAACCCGCTTCAGATGTCTAGAAGCATCAAAATAAATCAAATCTGTACCAACATTGCACATAATCATGAGGAAAATTGCACAAAATTTAATTTACTGTATATTTTAATCGATTACCTAATTTTCGCTACAATAATGCTATAATGCGAGTTATAATTAATTGCTACGTATGACGTACCATATCTAAGCCGTCTAAAACATGGCTATGCCAACGCCAACACGTATAGCGCCCACTGGCAAACGGCCTCGTCGGCTGCTATTTCAAGAGTGTCAATGGACGTATGAATTGAATGTTGCCTGACGCATCACTAAAAACAACTAACACCGGTATTCGTGCATTCCTCTAACAATATAGTTCCACTTTCAAATAAAAAAACATTATAATTAACAATTCTGTGAAACTGATCAAATATAACAGTTGCGAATCAAGGACTCTACAATTTCATTTAAAACTGGTCCTAATGCAATAATTTCCATTATTATATTTAAGCAGAAATTATAACTCATAACGGTTGATTCCAATGACAATTTATTCGAATATTCAATCTAATTAATCCGCATTTAGAGCCCGGATCTAGAGTATCCTCAAAATGGTAGTTTGACACTACACGGACAAAGGATCAGGGAATAATTTTGAAACTTGTCTTTTGAATTAATTGTCAACCTTATAAACGCTTATAAGGTTGACAGTTAATTTGTTTCTGTTTCTGTGATATCATGAATATGTAGTTCTTGTATTGTATTTGCTTCGTATAATTGTAATTTCATTAATTTTGTAAATCGTTGTATGTAAACAGGGCTAGCTCTTTCGTAAAAGCAGGACTTCAGGCGAAAAAAGGCCTTAAAAGACTACCCTATCTTAAACAATACTGAATAAAATAAATAAATGAATAATCGTTGTTTCCTAAGTTCAAAGGCGAATAATTTATGCATACTTTCCGAGTTCTAGTTTTATTGGCTTCCTTTATCACTTTTCACACCATAATTAGGAGCTGTTTGGGTTGATTGGCTATTAATTATAAAATACATGTATCATTCCATGTGTTTCCCTTGAAATAGGCCTAATAGGCCTATAAACGGACAGGTGTTAATGCAAAGTATTTAAAAGAATTTCACCCCGAGAAGACAGGTAAAAATGCCATATAATAGCAATAATCCCTATGTAATCACACCTCTAGTTTTTTAGATGCAAATTATCGTTCATGTTATCAATTGTAATGATGTTTGACTCTTTTCCTCAAGATGAAGGCCAGAGACAGCATCCCTTTTGACAGCGTAACAATATACGAGCAAAGCGTACATCCGGGTACTTTTGAAAATATAGACCCATCGAGCAATGGCCGACCATGCTCTGCGCAATCACAGATGTTAAGTACGCGCGCCTATTGCCAGACCGCAGTCTAGCAAAATAGTGATATATCTGTATGACTCCACCTCTATACAGTAATACTGCACTTGAAACCATCCGCCGTATTCTACACCACCCATAATCAATTGTATCCTGAATTGAATATATACTATGGGAAATGGAAATTACACATACACACACGCAATCTCCCTCACACACACACACACATATATATATATATACATATATATATATATATATATAGGCGCGATATAGGCGCGATAGCTCAGTCGGTAGAGCGGGGGTTTCGGATTCCGGTGACCCGGGTTCGATTCCCAAGTGGTGCGCTAGTGCCCTTTGGTAAGGCATTTATCCTCATTACCAGGTCCCTCGGAGAGGACCTTAAGCCGTTGGTCCACTGGTTGCTTGCTCACAGGCATTCGTGCTTTCTTAGCAGTCAGGTAAAAACAACCTCGGTATATATATAATATTCTATTATGTTATTAATGACAATTAAACAGTGCTCACCTTCATCGTATTATCCATCTTCACCCAAAGCGAGTATTTCTGCTTTTCATGTTCATTGCATTCACGATATACATACGTCATGGTTTACTGGTTGCTACGCTACGACACTAGTACACTACCTTTATACAGGGGCTAGAAGCGGCATAAAGCTTCGCACCAACGCCCGCGTGTATAATCATGCAAAATCATATTCACATCATTAAGAGCCATGTTTTGTCAGGCAAAAGTAGACAACCATACACTCTGTGATGTTATTTCCTTCTAAATAAAAAAAAAAAAAAAGCTCACAAAGGCCAGGGGCGGTATTCTGAAAACGTTCTTATTAGGTGGTCTGTCATGAATATGACAGATCACCGTTCATATTCGTCAGATTTTACTTTATTTATTTTTATTGCCAAATTTTGTTCCCACTTTATCTCAAAATCGGGCTTGTCAAATTTCTTGATTTTCATGTCATGTATGGAAATTATTATGGAATCGCGAAACGAAACTTTTCAAGGTTATCAAATCATGATGACGTCATCTAGGTGCCATTTTGTAAAATTAAATTATTGATCATATCATCGCAACTAATCATCAAAAATCATCCATATTTGCATCATATCAAGTTCAGGTGACAGGTCATCAGGACATGTCATCAGAGGTCATGCAAAGGTCACGACGCGCACGTACGCGCGCGTCAAAATTTTGAAATTCCCCAAATCAACCGTGGTCAAGTTTGGGTACGTTTCAGACCATTTTGAGCATGTCAAGAATTTGCGCGCGCACAGGTATGCGTGCGCGTTCTTGCACCTTCCATCGGTATGCATCTTCGAGTCGTCATTTATTTTATGTCTGTCCATTGTCCATTATCTTCTGATTAATTTGATACCTCATTCAGCCTTTTACGACCAATAATACGGGAATGCGCCTCCATTCAAATTTGCATGTCACGCGCGCGCAAACTCGCAAAATAAGTCAAAAGTGGGCAAAAATATGCCTATATAAAATTCACTGTAGCTCTTCAGGGAGTCCGTTGACCCCAAATTTGTCTTTCTCTTGGAAATAGTCAAAATCTCATCTGGAGATTGCGTAATTACGTCAAAATTACGTTAGAAGTGAAAATTACACATTTTCGCAATTACGTCAACGTATTTATTCATATTTGACCGTATCTTCGTTATTACTGGTCAATTTTCTCGCAAATTATAATATGATGCAGTGAAGACAATTCTTTACAAATAATGTGGGAATGATTTTCACTTTCAACCACTGCATCAGTTGTGTTATGACCTGTTTAAGTTTTTGCAAATTTTTTCTGGACCTAATTATTGAGAATTTTTTTAAGAAAATGCCTTATTAATCAATTGTACGGTCTTGCTGAAAATTTCAAGCCCACTTGCCTTGCAGTTTTTTATGTAGGACATTTTTTTTTTTGCTGGAACCTTTTAAGGGGCAGTTTTAACATTTAAAACATCATTTATGTATTTTTTGGCAAACGCTGCAATATTGAAACGCTATTTGGTTGATAAATTTCATTCAGGACATTTTGCGAAAATTCCTGGATTTTTTCTATTTGGTTATTTTCTCTAAATATAACATATAACAAATTTTCAGATACCTTGTGAGAAATGAAAAATTGTGCAATTAGTTAAATACACATTTTCCCGAAATTTTGTGGGAAAATTGCCAGTATTTGAATATTTTACCTGACTTTTTTTCAGTATAATCATCAAGAAAGAATTTTCAAGTAAATGTTAAAGTCATACACAATTAATAAATGGATATTGAAAATTCTTGACGGAAAATATGATAAGAAATGTTTAGGAATTTGCAAAAATTTTGCAAACATTTCCCCCCCAAAATTCTACTTCATTCTTTTATCAAATGCATCACTGATGAGTTTTGAAGTGATGCTGTGAAATTGTAGCATTGCGAAACTTCTCATTAAAAATAATTGAAATTTAGCAGAAATTTTGAATAAAAATATTTAAGATATTTTAGTTTTCAAAAAGTATCACCTATGAATTTTCAAGCATTCTGTGAAATTGATACCCACTGACATTGTGAAAATTCTTGCTTGAAATCTTAAAAGAAAAATTGCTGACAGTACAAAGAAATTTTTTTAAAGATTTTGCATAAAAAACATGAAACTGTCGATTAAAAATTAGCTGCTTTGAAAATGAAGGCACCTTTCATTGCGCAATTTTAGAAAGCCAATTTCGGTAAATCGTCTGAAATTTTTGAGGAGTTTTTAAGGTATTTTACGTACTCCAAACTTCATTTCGTATTATCACCACCATCATTATAATCATCACGGTTGTCATCACCACATTAATAATCACATTTAGCAATGGTCAAAATGTATTCCTATGATGTCTATGATCAAGATTATCAATCATATGTAAATGATTCATTTCATACAACATTAGCCGACACTCAATGAAAAATCATGACAGACCACCTAATTCGTCCTCATGACGAATTAAAATCTAGTCTTAATTTTGTTCTTATCTACGGCACGATCTCAAATTGGTATTCTGAAAACGTTCTCATCTTTTTCTTATCTTGCTAAACATCCTATGCTGAGCGCGTAAACGTATTACTCGCACATATAATACAAAATCGTGCTAAAAAGATAAGAACAAAATGAAGATAAGTGGTATTCTGAAAACGTTCTTATCTTTTCTCTTTCTTATCTTTCACGATATTTATGATAATATTTAAGATAGCTAGAGGGTTATCACATCTCACGATGTCCTCGTTCTTTCTTGCTCAAACTCGATGGTCACTAGTAGTAACAAGTACCCACAAGTATTCCTCCCACCCTTTCTTTCATTCACCCTTTATTTTGCCCGTCTCTTTTTTCTATCCCTTTTTTCTTTATTTATTTATTTATTTTCTCTTTTTCTTCCTTTCTATGTGTCTGTCATTCTTCCTTTCTTTCATTCTTCCTTTCTTTCATTCTTCATTTATATATTTTGTTTTATTCTTTTCGAATCTTTTAATTTCTTTAATTTTCTTTTGCTTTGTTTCATTTATTCTTCATCTCTCTTCCTTTTTTATTTTCCCTTTGTGCTTTTTTTTTCTTTGCCCCTTTCTCTCATCCTTTCCTTTTTTTTCATTTTTCTTTCTACATTCACTTTTTTGTTATCTTTTTATTTCTTCCTTATTTTTTTATTTCGTCTTTATATATGCTTTTCCTCCCCCCCCCCTTTTTTCTTACTTTCTTCCTTCCCTTAATTTGTATTTTCCCTTATTTTTCTCTTTAGGTGGTCTGTCTATGACAGATCACCTCTTAATTTCCTCAGAATTTTCTTTATTATTTCTTTATTATTTATTTTTAGCACCTATGTTTGTCGCCAACTTTTCTCCGAATTGGCTGAATCAATTTGGCTGATTTTTCTGTCATATATAACGTCTATTATAGAGACGGCATACTAAGCTTTTCAAGGTCATCTGATTACGATGACGTCATCTACGCGCCATTTTGTAAAATTCTCAATTTGATCATATCAACATAACGGATCATCAATAATCAACCATATTTACATCACATAAACTTTAAGTTAGAGGGCATCTGTCAATGTCATCAATGGTCATGTAAAGGTCATGACGCGCGCGTACGCGCGCGTCAAAGCCCAAAAATTCCCCTAATGGCCTATAATTTTTTTTTGGGTACGTTTCAAGTCATTTTAAGCATTTCAAAAATTTGCGTGCGCGCGCGTTTCCGCGCGTAACGCCATAACGCAACGCAGAAACACAGTTTTTTATATATATCATTGCATTGATGATATAATTCTGAGCAATTTGCTGCCTTGATCAACCTTCTACGACCATCAATAACGAAAAAAACACCCGTTAAAGTTTGCAGCACGTGTCCGCGCGAGCTCTCACTACAGGCCATATATGGGCAAAAACATGTCTATTGAAAATTCACTGTAGCTCTTGAAATAGTCCGTTGACTCCAATTTTTTTTTCATATATCGATAGAGTATGAGTTGTAGATTTGATTTCATGTCACCATTGTCCCTCAATTTGATCATGACGTCATTAAAATTGCGCCTAAACTGAAAATTTCATTTTTTTTTTCAAAATTGACGTCATCAAATTTATGCAAAGTTGATCATAACTCCGTAAATATTGATCGTTTTTCGCCCAGATTTCGATATGTTGTAGTTTAGAATGTACTCTTTCTCCTCATATGAATTTTTTATTTTGAAAAACGCATCATGGCGTAAAACAGCGATGAAAAGAGGCATGTAATTTTTCCTCATTTTGCGTGTAATCTCTAAGGGACATGACTTTTTCTCAAAACTAGATTCTACATTCCTCTATTTCGTGAGCTATACCTCTATTTTTTCTTGTTAGATATCCCTGAGCTTTTAGTATGTTGTAGCTGAGATTCTTAGCTTTCGGAAATGTTGCCTTTATAGTTCATTTCTTGATCAGATGCCGAGATCATGCCCGTTTTTCGCTTGCAAAATTGGATTTGTAATTCTCAAATTTCCTCACGTGTAATCTCTATGGGAACGTATAATTCCTATGGGTAATATCGTGGCTCAATGGATAACGCACTTGACTAGCGTCCTCGGGGGCGCAGGTTCGAGTCCTGGGGCCTGTTGTATCAAACTTTTTTCCTGAGAAAACTCTGGTAAAAACTGAAAACTAAGGTTAGTCTGATTTCTGTTATTGACTTTAACACAGGGCAAAAACTCAGGTAAAAACAACCTGAGTTTTCTCAGGTAAAAAAAAATATGCAACGGGCCCCTGGGGTGAACAAGATGATTTTTTTCCTTTTTTTTCGTTTTACCACCTCGTACATGATTCTTTATGACAATTAAAAGGTATAAAAGTTAAAATTTAGCAAGATAAAACAGATTATAATTACTTTTTTTCATATCACATGTATTTTGCGTGTAATCTCTATGGGACATGACTTTTTCTCAAAACTAGATTCTACATTCCTCTATTTCGTGGGCCATATCTCTATTTTTTCTTGTCAGTTTTCCCTGAGCATTTAGTATGTTGTAGCTAAGCTTGTGCTAATTGTACTCTACTTTTTTATCAGATGCCGGGATCATGCCCGTTTTTTGCTTGCAAAATTGGATTTGTAATTCTCAAATTTGCTTACGTGTAATCCCTATGGGAACGTGTAATCTCTATGGGGAACATCGTGACTAAATGGATAACGCACTTGACTAGCGTCCTTGGGGTCCCAGGTTCGAGTCCTGGGGTAAACAAGATGATTTTTTTTCATATTTTTTTTAGCACCTCGTACATGATCCTTTATGACAATTAAAAGGTATAAAAATTATAATTTAGCAAGATAAAACAGATTATAATTACTTTTTTTCATATCACATGTATTGTCATATTTAAAGAGACCTTTTTCACAATGCTTTATCCACTAGCGTACCTACGGGGGGGGGGGGGCAGAGGGGGCAGAGGGGGCAGACTGCCCCCCCCCCTGACGAGTCACAACCCATGCAAGGGACATATCCCTGCCCCCCCCCCCCCCCCTGACGAGTCTTGAAGACCTTTTTTTTTTTTTGCTTGTCAAATTTTTTTCTGGTACGAAATCCTTTCATCTTTTTTTTTATTTCTGCTTCATTCTGACACTTTTCTGTCTTCTTCAATAATTACCTACTTACTTTCTTTTCTTCATATTTTATTCTTTATTCGTACCTGCTTTATTTACTTTTTTCTTTACTTTCTTTCTTTATTGTATGCACGTGTCTCGAAATAATAATCAGTCATTGCGTTTAATACCGTGTTTACACTTAATCGGCTTTTGCATCGGCTCGCGGTTCTGAACCGCGAGCCGATGCAGCATCGGCTTTTTCATAGCGTGTAAACGCGATTAACTTGCATCGGCTCACGGTTCAGAACCGGCAATTTGCACCACCAAAGTAGTAGGTTCAGAACCGCGAGCGGATGCAGAATCGGCTTTTTTACTACGTGTAAACAGAAAGCCGATTCTGCATCGGCAATTGGTGCGCATTTCATTTACTTTTCCATTGTGACGTAATTGTAAGTGCACGGATCCAGCGTTGTCTTTATTATGACGTATATTGTTGTTGTGCGTATCATTTCAGGTTTTTGCATCGGCTCGCGGTTCTGAACCGCGAGCTGTAACAGCGTGTAAATGCAGTGCAAGATAAACCAAAAGCCGATTCTGCATCGGCTTTTGGTTCTGAACCAAAAGCCGATCAAGTGTAAACACGGTATATATTGCCTATTTCGCGCAATGCGCCAGAAACAGTGTACGCGCAGCGCCCATGATATTCTCTTGACATAAGGGACGCTTCTATTGGTTTAACTGCCAATATAAAGCGCATTTTTATTGGTAATATCCTTAAAATGGGCGTGTTGAAGATAAAAAGGAGGCAGTCCTTACAAAGATAAGAACGCGTTAAGAAGATTTTCAGAATACAGCGTCTTCTTATCTCAATGAGATAAGATAAAAGATTAGAACAAAGATAAGAACGTTTTCAGAATACAACCCTTCTTAACGCGTTCTTATCTTTGTAAGGACTGCCTCCTTCTTATCTTCAACACGCCCATTTTTAAGATAATACCAATCAAAATGCGCTTCATATTGGCAGTTTAACCAATAGAAGCGTTCCTTATGTAAAGAGAACATCACGGGCGCTGCGCGTACACTGTTTCTGGCGCATTACGCGAAATAGGCATTTTATACGCAGTGACTGATTATTATTCAGGGGCCGCGGAACGGTTTTCAAAGTGGGGGGGGGGGGGGGCTGAGCCAAAAGTGGGGGGACTGACCCTCCAAAAAATCACAATCATATGGTCATTTTTATATTCTTGTACACGGTTTTCGGAAAAAGTGGGAGGGGGGGCTGAAGCCACCCCAGCCCCCCCCCCCCCCCCGCTTCTGCGGCCCCTGTTATTTCGAGACACGTGCACAAAATAAAGAAAGAAAGAAAGTACGGAAAAAAGTTAATAAAGCAGGTACGAATAAAGAATGAAATATGAAGAAAGAAAGTAAGTAGGTAAGTAAGAAGACAGAAAAGTGTCAGAATGAATCAGAAATTAAAAAAAAAAGATGAAAGGAACAAAGCAGAAAATAATGAAAAAAAATAAAGAGTAAACAAAAGTAAGCAAGCAAAAAGAAATAATAAATAAAAAATAAAAGAAAGAAAAAGGAATGAATATAAGAAGGAAAATGAAATAGAACTATTATCAAGGATAAAGTAAGGAAGAAAAAATAAAGAACGAAAACAAAGAACATAAAGGAAAAAAGTAAAAGGACAAAATAAAAAAATACAAAAAAAGGATAAAATTAAGTAATAAAGAACCGGAAAAGAAAAAACGAATGAAAGACAGTAAGAAAGAAAGAGAAAAAGAAGAAATAAAAAATAAAAAAAGTGAAGGAAGAGAGAAAAAAGGAAAATGAAACAAGGAAATAAAGATGAGAGAGAAAAAATGAAAGGAAAATTAAAGCAAAAATGAAGACTACAGAAAGATAAAAGGAAAGAAAGGTAAATTCAAAGAAAGAAAAGGATCGAAAAGGAAAAATAAAAAGCCAGGAAAAGTTAAGAATGAATAAAAAAAAAGAAAACGAAAAAACATTAATGGAAAGAATAAAGGAAGAGATTTTTAAAAATTATTAGAAGAAAGACAGATAAGAAAGTAAAGAAAGAGTGTAAATAAAGAACGAACGAAAAAAGAATGAGCGAAATAAAGAATAAAAAAGCAGAAAGAAAATAAATAATAAACAAGAGTGTCAGGAAGCAGAAATAAAAAAAATGAAAGAAAGAACAAACGAACGAACGAAAAAAGAAAAATAAGGGGAAAACATAAAGTGAAGGAAGAAAGAAAAAAAGAAAAAAAAAGGGGAAAAAGGAAAAGCATAAAATTATATAAAGACGAAAGAATGAAAGAAAAAAATAAGGAAGAAATGAAAAGATTACAAAAAAGTGAAGGAAGAAAGAAAAGGAATAAATAGGAAAGGAAGAGAGAAAAGGGGAAAGAAAAAAACAAAAATAAAGACTAATTGAAGAAAAGAAAGAAAGGGATAAAACGAAAAGGGATATAAAATAGGAAGAAAGATTAATAATAAATGAAACAAACCAAAAGAAAAATAAACAAATTAAAAGATTTAATAAAGATAAAACAAAAGATACCAATTTTCATTTCATTTCATTTATTTCACATTAAAAACCAATACACACAATTACAAAAGAAAGAAAAGGAAATTACTCCATGTATATATAAAATAGAGAGAGAGAAAAAAAAAACATACAACAAAATTAAAATACGATGGTAAATAATGTGACCGGGGCTAGAAAAAGCAGAGCTTATCGAGTCTAGCCCAGGCAGAAATGGAGAATACGAGAAGGAAGGAGAGGCCCACCCCGGGAGCACGTACGGTCAGAGGCATTAGGCACTCCGACCGTGACCAACTAAGCTCTCTCCTCCAGTGAACACTTTTAAATCAACCTAATGGAAATAAGGGGGGGGACAGAAAAAAAGGGAATTAAAACGAGTTACACACTGATTTTGATTAATGATTATTTAGAATTGCACAGATACCTTTTGTATTTCATCTTAAACTGCCGTAATGACGGACTTTGTTTGATGTTATCATCTAAAGCAGACCATACTACAGTATATAGCCCTGATACTTCACACTTCTCTGTCCTGTAGTGGTCCTGAAATATACGCTATGTAATTTCTTTGAGTTACGAGTATTATGACAATGGACATCACTATTGCATTTAAACCAATTTTGGAGCGATTTTGGTAGTAATCCCTTTTCAGACCTGTACATGAATTCTCCAAGATGTAACTTACACAATTCGTATATACCTTGGTTCTACCTCACTTACAATATGGGAATATGCTTTGGATGAATGCATCAAATACATTGTTAAATCGATTATATCTGTTGCAAAAGCGTGCATTACGTATAATTGGTAAAACTCATTATCTGGCTCACACAAAAGACCTTTTTAAACAATTTTAAAGTGAGCCAGATAATGAGTTTTACCAATTATACGTAATGCACGCTTTTGCAACAGATATAATCGATTTAACAATGTATTTGATGCATTCATCCAAAGCATATTCCCATATTGTAAGTGAGGTAGAACCAAGGTATTGTATAGCAAGAGTAATACATTTGATGGTAGTACAAATTTCAGCTTTGACATAACGCCAATTATTCTTGATATCTTCAGTGCGATATCGTTAACATGTAAAGACCATGATAATTTGTCATCAATACTAACTCCCAAAAAACAGGTACTACTCACTTGCTTAAAGGGTTCTGATGAGTCCGCAAACTTAAGTGAAAGTAAGCTCTTATCATATTGTTTATTACATGGGACAAACTGCATGAAATTAGTTTTGTCAATGTTTATCCTTAACCCATTCACTTTATACCAATCATTTACATTTTGTATTTCTTTATTCATGTTTTGTATTAAGGTACCTAGGTCTTTTGCACTTGCAAACACATTAGTGTCGTCAGCGAAAATAATGTATGACAGAGCAGATGATGCATTTGGTAGGTCATTTATATATAAATGAAAAACAAAGGCCCGAATAATGACCCTTGAGGTACTCCACAAGTCAGCTTATTTTTAGATGAAGTTGAATTGTTATAAACAACATACTGTTTTCTGTTTTTTAGATAATTCTTAATCCACTGTAATGACAAACCCCTCACACCATAGTATTCCAGTTTTGATAACAAGACTTGATGATTAATTGAGTCAAATGCTTTGGATATATCTAATGATAAACATATGGAATGTTATTGTTGCCATCACCAAAACAATCCTGATTTCCTTTTTTTGCACCTCTATTCAAAATACTATTGATAATATTCCATGTTCTTTTACTGCAACTGCTTTCTTCAAATTGCTTAGTATAAAAAGATTCCTTTGTCTTTCTAATAATTGAAGTTAATGTATTTCGATAATCTCTGTATACCTTTTTCCTATACTCGGAAGGGTTTTTCAAATATTTTTTATAAAGCTTTAGTTTCTTCTTACATGATTTGAGTATTCCTGTTGTAATCGAAGGTTTATATTCTCTTTTTCGACAACGTTTTTCTTTCAAAGGAAAACACGAATCGTGTATGGTATTAAATTCATTTATGAATACATCATAAGCTTTGTCACATGACTCTTCACGCATTACATCATCCCAAGAATGCTCAGCCAAAGCAACCCTAAATTTGTCAATGTTTGAGCGAGACATGTCTCTTAGGTATGTTTTGTTGTGCTGTTTGCGTTTTTGAAAGTCACCATGCTTGGAGCGACTGAAAACAAAGACCGGAAGGTGATCTGAAATGTCTGCTAGTAAGATCCCACAAAAACATTGTCGATAAGGGTTGAACTTGACTGAACTATTCTTGTCGCCTTAGTTATGAGAGGAGCATAAGAATGAGAAAAAAACATTTCCAAAAAAGAATTAACATGTTGATCGGAATGAATGTCCAATACATTTAAATTAAAATCCCCTAATAGATAACATGTTTTGTTTTCAAGATCAATTTTCTCCAGAATATTATTAAGCTCTCTAAGAAAGTAAACACAACTTTGAGAAGGAGGTCTATAGATTGATGCAATAATCAGATTTTTCCATTGGAGTTAGGAATTTCAATGAAGTAAGATTCAATATTTTCACTAAACACAGACAAGTCCGTTCTTTCCACAATATGAAATGTAGTTCTAGCAAATATTCAAACTCCTCCACCACGGGATGGTCGCCCTTTTCCATGAAATTCATAGTCAGTTAGAGACAAGAGACAATCTGTACCTTCTGAAAGCCATGTTTCGCTGACCACTATAAAATCGAATTTACACTTTATCAGATCTAGGAATTCAGACATAGAGTGAAAGTTTTTTTGTAAACTTCGACAATTGATATGCATCAGAGATGTGTATTGTTCATCCAGTAACAGTACTTCATTATTAAATTGATCAGGTAAAAAATATTTTGTTTCTGTATTTACCATATTATTAATGAGGTCTGCGCTAAAATTTTCAGTATTACCATCATCATACAATTCTAGTAAATTCTTCAAGTCTGAATTAAAAGCATGTAATTCAAATGACATCACAAAAAGGAACTTATTGATACAAAATGTAAAGAAAGGACGAAAGACAGACACATAGAAAGGAAGAAAGACAGACACCTAAAAAGGAAGGAAGAAAAAGAGAAAAGAAAGAAAGAAAAAAAAGGGATAGAGACGGGCAAAATAAAGGGTGAATGAAAGAAAGGGTTGGAGGAATAATTGTGGGTACTTGTTACTACTAGTGGCCATCGATTTTGAGCAAGAAAGAATACGTACATTGTGAGATATGATAACCCTCGAGCTATTTTAAATATTATCATAAATTTCGTGAAAGATAAGAAAGAGAAAAGATAAGAACGTTTTCAGAATACCACTTATCTTCAGTTTGTTCTTATCTTTTTAGCGCACTTTTGTATTATATGCGCGAGTAATACATTTACGCGCTCAGCATAGGATGTTTAGCAAGATAAGAAAAAGATAAGAACAAAAGTTAAGAAAAAGATAAGAACGTTTTCAGAATACCGCCCCAGGGGCGGTATTCTGAAAACGTTCTTATCTTAATTTTGTTCTTATCTACGTCACGTTCTCAAATTGGTATTCTGAATACGTTCTTATCTTTTTCTTATCTTTTGTTCTTATCTTTTTCTTATCTTGCTTTCCATCAACGAACGTAGAGGGCAGCAACACACAAGCGTGTTGCTCTAAGGAAGGTCAACTCCGCTCGAATTTTGTGACCACTTTAAAAAATAAGGTGGGGTTTTGGGAAATTTGTCGAGTTGATTTTTTTTCATTTGTTAATTTCAAATATTTTTTAATGAACAATTATTAGATCGGATATTCTGAATATAAATATTAAAAATATTACTTTTATTTTTAAAGAAAATATTTAGCTTAAATAATCATGATTTTGACATTTTTCCTAATTTTGGAATATTAAGTCTGTAACGAGGATACCTCATATCTCTTATTTTCTTCTGCTGAATTTCGCTGCACCACTAATAAATGCATAGACAACCACCGTAATAATCGAGGTCATTTTTCTGGCCTGGGTGCGCCGAGTCTGGGCCGGTCGCGCAGCTAGCTAGTGACGTTGATGATGCGCTGGGGCTTCAGGCGACTCGTCATAGATCTAGCAACTTATCCCAATGACGTCTAATTTGCCTGGCCTGATTTGAAGTGTAATGGCTTCAGGGCTGATGTTTATCAACGATGATTGTTCAAGGTTAGATTTCAAATTTTAAATGTCATTTGACTTTTAAGTCTATAAATCTGAAATAAAGGCGCTGTATCCCCGAAATCCGGGTCTAAATTTCAACTCTGAGTCCGAGACCATGGCATGGACGGCGAAAAAACAACCCATGCATCGGATGCATTGCATTGGCTCCGCGCTGCGCTGCAGCTGCACTGTGATGATGGGTTCAGCGAAGAGCTCAGAGAAAATAAGGTGGTTACATTCAATCCCGAAATGCTTTGCGAGTGGTCACAAAATCGTCTCGGCGCAAATCACCTAATACAACCGTCTGGTGAAATCGCTGATAACAACAATCACCGATTTGGCAATGATTTTAGTTTCCTGATACTTATATTTGTAAAGTTTTAAATATCAAAGTATGTTTTCATATTTATGTATATTCCTCAACATATTTTTTAAGTTATCTTTGATATTGTTGTAGTCATATTCTTTCATATTCGTTTCTTGATCGCTACTAATTTGTTGTTGTATTGGATCGGCATTTGATTTCGTTGGCATGAACAATAAAATATGCGCGCAGCTCAGCTGCATGCGCGTATCGAGTTGACCTTCCTTAGAGCAACACGCTTGTGTGTTGCTGCCCTCTACGTTCGTTGCTTTCCATCCTATGCTGAGCGCGTAAATTTGTTAAACGCGCATAATACAAAAGCGCGCTAAAAAGATAAGAACAAAATAAAGATAAGTGGTATTCTGAAAACGTTCTTATCTTTTACGATATTTATGATAATATTTAAGATAGCTAGAGGGTTATCACATCTCACGATGTTCGCGTTCTTTCTTGCTCAAAAAAGATGGCCACTGGTAATAACATGTATTCTTTCCATCCTTTCTTTTATCCACCCTTTATTTTGTTTTTCACCTTTTTTTCTATCCTTTTGTCTTTCTTTATCTATTTTCACTTTTTCTTCCTTTCTATCTGACTATCTTCCTTTCTGTCATTCTTCATTTATATCTTTTGCTTTATTCTTTTGCATTTTTTAATCTCTTCCTTATTCTTATTTTACTTTGTTCCATTTATTCTTCATCTTTCTTCCTTTTTTATTTTCCCTTTTCGTTCTTTTTCTTTCTTTCTTTGAATTAACCTTTCTTTCGATTTCTTTTTTTAGTCTTTATTTTTGCTTTAATTTCTCTTTCATTGTTTCATTTTCCTTTTTTCTCTCTTCCTTCACCTTTTACATTTTTTTATTCCTTCTTTTTCTCTTACTTTTTTTTCTTTCACTCGTTTTTTCTGTTTTTTCAGTTCTTTATTCCTTCATTTTATCCTTTTAATCTTTTTTTGATCATTTTTCGTTTTTTTTCTTTAATTTTCTTTCTTTCCTTTTCTTCATTTAAGTTCTTTTTGCTTGCTTTCTTTCGTTTACTCTTTCATTATTTTCTGCTTTGTTCCTTTCATTTGTTTTTATTTCTGCTTCATTCTGACCCTTTTCTGTCTCCTTTCTTACCTACTCACTTTCTTTCTTCCTGTTTTATTCTTTATTCGTACCTGCTTTATTTACTTTTTTCTTTACTTACTTTCTTTCTTTCTTCCTTCCTTCCTTCCTTCCTTCCTTCCTCCCTCTCTCCCTCCCTCCCTCCCTCCCTCCCTCCCTTTCTTTCTCTCTTTCCTTCTTTCCTTATTGTGCACGTGTCTCGAAATAATAATCAGTCATTGCGTATAAAATGCCTATTTCGCGCAATGCGCCAGAAACAGTGTTCGCGCAGTGCCCATGATATTCTCTTGACATACGGAACGCTTCTATTGGTTAAACTGACAATATAAAGCGCATTTTGATTGGTAATATCCTAAAAAAATGGGCGTGTTGAAGATGAGAAGGAGGCAGTCCTTACAGAGATAAGAACGCGTTAAGAAGATTTTCAGAATACCGATTTGCAATGATTTTAGCGTCTTCTTATCTCAATTAGATAAGATAAAAGATAAGAACAAAGATAAGAACATTTTCAGAATACCACCCCTGGGGCGGTATTCTGAAAACGTTCTTATCTTAATTTTGTTCTTATCTACGCCACGTTCTCAAATTGGTATTCTGAAAACGTTCTTATCTTTTTCTTATCTTTTGTTCTTATCTTTTTCTTATCTTGCTTTCCATCGATGCTGAGCGCGTAAATTTATAATTCGCGCATATGATACAAAAGCGCGCTAAAAGATAAGAACAAAATAAAGATAAGTGGTATTCTGAAAACGTTCTTATCTTTTTTCTTTCTTATCTCTTTACGATATTTATGATAATATTTAAGATAGCTAGAGGGTTATCACATCTTACGCTGTCCGCCTTCTTTCCTGCTAAAAATCGATGGCCACTGGTAGTAACAAGTATTCCTCCCAACCTTTCTTTCATTCACCCTTTATTTTGCCTGTCTCTTTTTTCTATCCCTTTTTTCTTTCTTTCTTTTTTTCTTTATTTCTTTCTTTCGTCCTTCCTTTCGTTCTGTCTTTCTTTACTTCATTTAGGCCTATTTCTTTTCGCTTTTTCTTCCTTTCTATCTGTTTGTCTTTTTTCATTTCTTTCATTCTTCATTTTGTTTTATTCTTTTGAATCTTTTAACTTCTTCCTTATTTTTTTTTGCGTTATTTTATTTATTCTTTCTTTTTTTTTTTTTTTTTTAATTGAATTAATTTCCGTTAAAAACAAATAACAATACATATAAAATTATACATGTGAATTGATAAATGAAAAACGGGAGGATGGCCCTGCTCAGCAACATCAATCATGGTGCTGCTGGTCTACCGAGGGGTCCTTCCTTTTTTATTTTCCCTTTCCGATTTTTTCCTTTTTTTCTTTACTAAGTTTTTTTTCTTTCACCTTTTCTCTCTTTCTTTCTGTTTTTTTTTTTCCTTTCTTCCTTCACTTTATTTATTTTTGTAATCTTTTTATTTCTTCATTTTTTTTGGGAAAATTATACTTCACTTTTTTCTTTATTCTTTCCATTAATCTTTCTTCGTTTTTTCATTCATTCTTCATTTTTCCTGCCTTTTTATTTTCCCTTTCTTTTTCTTTCCTTCTTTGAATTTACCTTTCTTTTTATCTTTATTTAGTTTTCAATTTTGCTTTACTTTTCCTTTGATCTTTTATCTTCCCTCTCTTATCTCTTTCTTTCTCTCCCTCTCTTTCTTTATTTCTTTGTTTCATTTTCCCTTTTTCTCTCTTCCTTCACTTTTTACATATTTTTATTCCTTCCTTTTTTTACTTTCTTTCATTCGTTTTTCTAACTTTTTTTGGTTCTTTATTCCTTCATTTTATCCCTTTTAATCTGTTTATTTTGTACTTTTTCGTTTTTTCCCCTTTAAGTTTTTTTTCCTATTCCTTCTTTATTTTTCCTTCAATTTTATATTCCTCTTTTTATCATTGATTTTCATTCTATGTATTCCTCCTTTTTTTTCCTTGTATTCTTTCCTTTTTATTTCTTTTCATTTTAAAAATTTTCTTTAAAGTTCCTTTTGCTTGCTTTCTTTCGTTTACCTTTTCTTTCTTTCATTGTTTTCTGCATTGATCCTTTTATTTTTTTAAATTTCTGCTTCATTCTGACCCTTTTCTGTCTTCTTACTTACCTACTTACTTTACTTCTTTCTTCCTGTTTTATTCTTATTCGTAACTGCTTTCTTTACCTTTTTTCTTTACTTTCTTTCTTTCTTTATTTTGTGCACGTACGTGTCTCGAAATAATAATCAGTCATTGCGTATAAAATGCCTATTTCGCGCAGTGCGCAAGAAACAGTGCACGCGCAGCGCCCATGATATTCTCTTCACATAAGGAACGCTTTTATTGGTTAAACTGCCAATATAAAGCGCATTTTGATTGGTAATATCTTAAAAATGGGCGTGTTGAAGATAAGAAGGAGGCAGTCCTTACAGAGATAAGAACGCGTTAAGAAGATTTTCAGAATACCGATTTGCAATGATTTTAGCGTCTTCTTATCTCATTGAGATAAGAACAAAGATAAGAACAAAGATAAGAACGTTTTCAGAATACCACCCCAGGGGCGGTATTCTGAAAACGTTCTTATCTTAATTTTGTTCTTATCTACGTCACGATCTCAAATTGGTATTCTGAAAACGTTCTTATCTTTTTCTTATCTTTTGTTCTTATCTTTTTCTTATCTTGCTAAACATCCTATGCTGAGCGCGTAAATGCATTACTCGCGCATATAATACAAAAGCGCGCTTAAAAGATAAGAACAAAATGAAGATAAGTGGTATTCTGAAAACGTTCTTATCAACGAACGTAGAGGGCAGCAACACACAAGCGTGTTGCTCTAAGGAAGGTCAACTCCGCTCGAATTTTGTGACCACTTTAAAAAATAAGGTGGGGTTTTGGGAAATTTGTCGAGTTGATTTTTTTTCATTTGTTAATTTCAAATATTTTTTAATGAACAATTATTAGATCGGTTATTCTGGGTATAAATATTAAAAATATTACTTTTATTTTTAAAGAAAATATTTAGCTTACATAATCATGATTTTGACATTTTTCCTCATTTTGGAATATTAAGCCTGTGACGAGGATACCTCATATCTCTTATTTTCTTCTGCTGAATTTCGCTGCACCACTAATAAATGCATAGACAACCACCGTAATAATCGAGGTCATTTTTCTGGCCTGGGTGCGCCGAGTCTGGGCCGGTCGCGCAGCTAGCTAGTGACGTTGATGATGCGCTGGGGCTTCAGGCGACTCGTCATAGATCTAGCAACTTAGACAATGACGTCTAATTTGCCTGGCCTGATTTGAAGTGTAATGGCTTCAGGGCTGATGTTTATCAACGATGATTGTTCAAGGTTAGATTTCAAATTTTAAATGTCATTTGACTTTTAAGTCTATAAATCTGAAATAAAGGCGCTGTATCCCCGAAATCCGGGTCTAAATTTCAACTCTGAGTCCGAGACCATGGCATGGACGGCGAAAAAACAACCCATGCATCGGATGCATTGCATTGGCTGCGCGCTGCGCTGCAGCTGCACTGTGATGATGGGTTCAGCGAAGAGCTCAGAGAAAATAAGGTGGTTATATTCAATCCCGAAATGCTTTGCGAGTGGTCACAAAATCGTCTCGACGCAAATCACCTAATACAGCCGTCTGGTGAAATCGCTGATAACAACAATCACCGATTTGGTAATGATTTTAGTTTCCTGAAACTTATATTTGTAAAGTTTTAAATATCAAAGTATGTTTTTATATGTATGTATATTCCTCAACATATTTTTAAAGTTATCTTTGATATTGTTGTAGTCATATTCTTTCATATTCGTTTTTTGATCGCTACTAATTTGTTGTTGTATTGGATCGGCATTTGATTTCGTTGGCATGAACAATAAAATACGCGCGCAGCTCAGCTGCATGCGCGTATCGAGTTGACCTTCCTTATAGCAACACGCTTGTGTGTTGCTGCCCTCTACGTTCGTTGGTTCTTATCTTTTCTCTTTCTTATCTTTCACGATATTTATGATGATATTTAAGATAGCTAGAGGGTTATCACATCTCACGATGTCCGCGTTCTTTCTTGCTCAAACTCGATGGTCACTAGTAGTAACAAGTACCCACAAGTATTCCTCCCACCCTTTCTTTCATTCACCCTTTATTTTCCCGTCTCTTTTTTCTATCCCTTTTTTCTTTCTTTCTTTCTTTTCTCTTTTTCTTCCTTTCTATCCGTCTGTCTTTCTTCCTTTCTATGTGTCTGTCTTTTTTCCTTTCTTTAAGTTCATTCTTCTTTTATATTTTTTGTTTTATTCTTTTGAATCTTTTAATTTCTTAACTTTTCTTTTGCTTTGTTTTATTTATTCTTCATCGTTCTTCCTTTTTTATTTTCCCTTTTCATTTTATCCCTTTCTTTCTTTTCTTGAATAAGTCTTTATTTCTGCTTTTATTCTTTCCCCTTTCTCTCTTCCTTTCCTTTTCTTTTCTCTTCATTTTCTTTCTTCCGTCACATTTTTGTAATCTTTTAATTTCTTCCTTATTTTTTTCTTTCATTCTTTCGTCCTTATATGTGCTTTTCCTTTTTTTTCCTTTTTCTTTCTTTCTTCCTTCCCTTAATATTATTTTTCCCCCTATTTTTTTTTTTTTTTCTTTTTCTTTTTGGGTTCTTTTTTTTTCTTTTTTCGTTCATTCGTTTGTTCTTTCTTTCATTTTTTTCCTTCAATTTCTGCTTCCTGACACTCTTGTGTCTTATTTGCTTTCTTTTTTGTGTTTCATTCTTTATTCGCTCATTCTTTTTCGTTCTATCTTTATTTATTCTCTTTCTTTACTTTCCTCTCTGTGTCTTTCTTCTATCAATTAAAAAAAATATTTTTCTTAATTCTTTCCATTAATGTTTTTTCGTTTTCTTTTTTTATTCATTCTTCACTTTTCGTCCCTTTTCTTTATTTGAATTTACCTCTCTTTCTTTTTATCTTTCTGTAATCTATATTTTTGCTTTAATTTTGCTTTCATTTTTTTCTCTCTCATCTTTATTTCTTTGTTTCATTTTCCTTTTCCTCTCTTCCTTCAGTTTGTACATTTTTTTATTCTTTCGTTTTCTCTTTCTCTCACACTGTCTTTTTTTTCAAACTTTTTTTCTTTTTCGCTTCTTCATTACTTCATTTTATCCTTTTTTAATCTTTTGTATCTTGTCCTTTTACTTTTTTCCTTTAAGTTTCTTTCTTTTCTTTCTTTATTTTTTCTTCCTCACTTTATCATTGATAATCGTTCTATTTCTTTTTCCTTATTTTTTTTTATTTTTTTTTTTCTTAAGTCCTTTTTGATTGCTTACTTTCGTTTACTCTTTACTTCTTTCATTATTTTCTGCTTTGTTCCTTTCATCTTTTTTTTTTAATTTCTGCTTCATTCTGACACCTTTCTGTCTACTTACTTTCTTTCTTCATATTTTATTCTTTATTCGTACCTGCTTTATTTACTTTTTTTCTTTCTTTATTTTGTGCACGTGTCTCGAAATAATAATCAGTCATTGCGTATAAAATGCCTATTTCGCGCAATGCGCCAGAAACAGTGTACGCACAGCGCCCATGATATTCTCTTGACATAAGGAACGCTTCTATTGGTTAAACTGCCAATATAAAGCGCATTTTGATTGGTAATATCCTAAAAATGGGCGTGTTGAAGATAAGAAGGAGGCAGTCCTTACAAAGATAAGAACGCGTTAAGAAGATTTTCAGAATACCGATTTGCAATGATTTTAGCGTCTTCTTATCTCAATGAGATAAGATAAAAGATAAGAACAAAGATAAGAACGTTTTCAGAATACCACCCAGTTTATCTTATCTCAATGAGATAAGAAGACGCTAAAATCATTTTAAATCGGTATTCTGAAAATCTTCTTAACGCGTTCTTATCTCTGTAAGCACTGCCTCCTTCTTATCTTCAACACGCCCATTTTTAAGATATTACCAATCAAAATGCGCTTTATATTGGCAGTTTAACCAATAGAAGCGTCCCTTATGTCAAGAAAATATCATGGGCGCTGCGCGTACACTGTTTCTGGCGCATTGCGCGAAATATGTATTTTATACGCAATGACTGATTATTATTTTGAGACACGTGCACAAAATAAAGAAAGAAAGAAAGTAAAGAAAAAGAAGTAAAGAAAGCAGTTACGAATAAAGAATAAAACAGGAAGAAGGAAGAGGAAAGAAACTTGAATAAGAAAACGAAAAAGGACAAAATAAAAAGATTAAAAAGGATAAAATGAAGGACTAAAGAACCAAATAAAGTTAGAAGAACGAATGTAAGAAAGTAAAAAAGAAAAAAAGAAAAGGAAGGAATAAAAAAAATATAAAAAAGTGAAGGAAGAGAGAAAAAAGGAAAATGAAGCAAAGAAATAAAGAAAGAGAGAGACAAAGAAAGAGATAAGTGAGAGAAGATAAAAGATTAAAGGAAAATTAAAAACTAAAGAAAGATAAAAAGAAAGGTAAATTCAAAGAAGGAAAGAAAAATAAAGGGAAAATAAAAAGGCAGGAAAAATGAAGAATGAATGAAAAATAGAAAACAAAGAAAGATTAATGGAAAGAATAAAGAAAAAGATTTTTTTAATTAATAGAAGAAAGAGAAAATAAAAAACGAGCGGAATAAGAATGAGCCAAAAAAAAATAAAATAGAATAAAGAAAGAAAGAAAGAAGAAAATAGGCCTAAATAAGGCACACATTTAGTGTCATAAAGCAAAAATAAAAAGAATCAAAGAAAGAGCAAACGAACGAGTGAAAAAAGAACCAAAAAATAAAATGAAAGAAATTATAAGAGAAAGAAAAAAAAATGAGGGGAAAAAATAAAAAAATTAAGGGAAGAAGAAAAGAAAGAAAAAAAGGAACAAATAAAATGAATAAATATAAAAGAAAAAGAATATATAAAGACGAAAGAGTGAGTGAAAGAAAGAAAAAGAATGAAGAAATAAGAAGATTACAAAAAAATAAAGTGAAGGAAGAAAAGAAAAGAAAAAAAGAAAGAAAGAGAGAAAAGGGGAAAGAAAAAAAAACTTAATAAAGAAAAAAAAGGGAAAAAATCGAAAAGGGAAAATATGAAAGGAAGAAATATAAAAAATAAATAAAATAAGGCAAAAGAAAAATAAAGAAGAAGTTAAAAGATTCAAAAGAATAAAACAAAAGATAAATGAAGAATGAAAGAAAGGAAGACAGACAGATAGAAAGGAAGAAAAAGATAAAATAAATAAATTAAATAAAGAAAGGCAGAACGAAAGAAAGAAAGAAAAAAGGGAAAGACAAAGGAGACGGGCAAAATAAAGGGTGAATGAAAGAAAGGGTGGGAGGAATACTTGTTACTACGAGTGGCCATCGATTTTTAGCAAGAAAGAACGCGGACATCGTAAGATGTGATAACCCTCTAGTTATCTTAAATATTATCATAAATATCGTAAAAAGATAAGAAAGATAAAAGATAAGAACGTTTTCAGAATACCACTTATCTTTATTTTGTTTTTATCTTTTAGCGCGCTTTTGTATCATATGCGCGAATTATAAATTTACGCGCTCAGCATCGATGGAAAGCAAGATAAGAAAAAGATAAGAACAAAAGATAAGAAAAAGATAAGAACGTTTTCAGAATACCAATTTGAGAACGTGACGTAGATAAGAACAAAATTAAGATAAGAACGTTTTCAGAATACCGCCCCAGGACTCTAAGGTGAATTTAGCAGTGAATGTAACTGAGGTGTATATGGGGATCACCTCAGAAGTGTTTATTATGGACCCTATAATGGTTACGTATCGTCATTATTTAAAGGACTATGAGTGACCACTCTCAATGTCAACTATACATTTTTTTAACTCTTGTGTCAATTACCTTGAATTCACATTGAAGGACATATTTGAAAAAATTCTTTCTTAAGTTATTCTCGGCTCTTAAACATTTAAGATTAAACAATGCTCCGATCAAAGTAAAGAATATAGCAAGCTGACTATTTATTTGTAAGATGATATATTCATGATGTTATGATGAATGGTGTAGAAACATGCTTACACTAATTTATAGAAATGAAACAAATCCAGATCAGCTAACATTTGAATTCTAAAATTATATATCTATAACCACTTTTTAGAAAACAATGAAGAATTCGAATTAAATCCAATGTTTTTAGCCTACAATTTGTACATGAAGTAGTTCCAGTTTTTACAGCCCCGCTAGGTTGAATAAATGCTGCAAGCCAATGAATGATCAAGTCCACCGTGTCAACTGGTTAATTATAACTACTCCTTGGTTCGTATCACACCATGGTACTACATTTTATTCTGTTTCTGTTTGGGGTAACTCCCATACATGCCATAGGAACTCGGCAAAGCAGCTTTCTACTACATCAAAGTCAAGCTGCATGGCATATATAACTAATTACATCATGAAACATACGCCTAGGTTAATCAGTCACCGTGGCTGACCGTTATAGACGACAGAAATTACTCTCGGGCCTTTTTGGTTAAAGTGGTGATAATGGCAGAGAGGGTTTTGAACCCACAACCTATCATGAGACCAATGCTCCAACCACTATACCACACGACCCTGTTAGTATATTAGATTCACTCAAAGTAGTGAAATACGTCAAATAAACCAACTAACTCCAGTAATGTATGCTGATCCGATTTGAAAGACAGGAACGGACTGTAGTGCTCTGTGCTCACAATAATAATAATAATAATTATAATAATACACGACTTGTGTTGTTGACAATTGGTGTAAAAGCAGTGTCGCCATCAGTGGCGTACCGTGGGTCGAGGCATTGGGGGGGCACCAGCAACAATTTTGAGTCACTTAGTGGGCGCGTAAATGCCATGTATACTAACCTAATAGAGACATTTTGAAGGACTGTGCCATTATACGGATATGTATCTCACTCATCAATTAACGCGAGTGCGAACCCCGAGCTGATTTTAAAGTTTTATATTCAGACTTAAAAAAGGGACATTATAAGCATTTTTTTGTAATCGTGATATGTACCCGTCTCACTATCCAAACATTGTGAGCTGATTTTTTTTCTATATATTGACTCCAAACGGACATTTTAAGGACTATGTCATTATACGGATATGTATCTCACTCATCAATTAACGCGAGTGCGAACCCCGAGCTGATTTTAAAGTTTTATATTCAGACTTAAAAAAGGGACATTATAAGCATTTTTTTGTAATCGTGATATGTACCCGTCTCACTATCCAAACATTGTGAGCTGATTTTTTTTCTATATATTGACTCCAAACGGACATTTTAAGGACTATTTTAGGAATTCATGAAGAGCATACATTTCTCAACATAGTCATCTAACGCGAGCACCAACACTCTAAAAATATTGTGTAAAAATGCTTCATGAGGGTAATTATTCGTCCAACCAACATTCTTTTGGGCATTCTTATAGATCCAGTGTGATGAAAATTTGCCTATTCTAAATTGCAGCTTATTTTTTAACGTAACTAGAAAATATGCTTCACGCATTGGGTAAAATACTGCCCAAAACTGGTTGGACACATAATTACCCTCGTGCTAGTTGAACTTTTACCCAATATTTTTTACAGTGTAGCACTTGCTGATTTTAATTTAAAAAATCCACCTAAACACATGAAACACTTTTTGTAGTCCTTTGAATCATGAACATGATACGTAGGCCTATCTCATCAAGTGATGCGAGCGCGAAGCGCGAGCTGAAAATTTTTGAAATTCAGACCTGAACAGGGGCATTCTAAGGCTTGTTTGAGGGAATTCACTAAGACCATAAGTATTTCACTAATTAAATGATGCGAGCTGAGAATTATTGATATCCAGACCTGAAAAAAAAAATCAATTTTGACTGATTTTAGGAAATCATGAAGAACAGACACCAAGGCAATGTCTATGTTGAAAGGCTCCGGCCTTCATCCAAACAGTGAACTCCAGAAAATAAAAGAGAAAATGCAACGTCCAAATAGCAGTGAACACGAACACCGGCAGGAACAAACGGGCGTAAAACAGAAACTCAAGCATTGCATGTTAGGGAGGCGTCGTAATTTGCGTCTACTGGCCGTTGTACCGGCGGATCCTGCGCCTGGCAGATACTGTTCTAGGCACCAAATCCGCCGGCGGATCGTGTTCTACTCCGGCGGATTCAGTACAAAAAAAGCCACTCTCTTCGGAAGATATCGTTCTTGCGCTATAGCGATATCCTTCATTCATATACGTCACGTGGTACGAGAAAACTAGTCAAAAGCGGTAAATTTCATTAATTAAAGCTTGCAGAAAAATATATTTATGATATCTCTAGGCTCAGTGATAGAAGTAAAGAAATAAAATGCATAATCTGAAAGGGGAAAATAACCCATTTTCTTGTTACAAATCTATGGAATTACACCACTTCTAACATTACATGACGTCACGGTCTCGGTGCGAGGCCGGTGAAAGCATTTACAAGAAAGCATATTTTCGAAACCCGATAATTGGAGTTATTCTTAAAAGCAAAATATTCAGCTGTAGGCCCTAAGCGATGACTGCATAAAACTTGCATTTCTGTTTTTAGTTTAAATTAAAAGCTTTCGATTTGTCAATTAAATTTTGGGGTCTGGTCTGGGTTTTTAAATAGTCCACATTTAGTCTTCATTCAATTGTCAATGTCTGCTGCACTACTAGTATAGAAAAAATTTACCCCAAGATATATTAATAATGCTTGTAATCAAATAACATGCATTTATTCATTTATTTTATACCTATTAATTTATTGCAGTATGAAAAATCCTTCTTATCACAATTTTGGGGATAAATTGGGCACAATATGCATCAATTATGATTAATACAGAGTATTAAATAAAGGCAAACAATGGCAGTTTCGATAATTAAAATCAGTATTTTGTAGTAAGCTTTCTATAGGGAAGTATAAATAATGATCACTGCAAATGAAATTCTTGATTTACGAAATTCCAATGTATTACTATTATTTCCTCCACATTTTCTCGTATATTTTTTCTATTTTCTTCCCTCCCCTTCCTCTTTCTATTTCTCCTTTTTGGTGCTATATCACCCACGCGTATATACATACGCCCCAGATATATTCATAATGTGCCAGAAAGGCTATAGGAAACTGGAGAAGAGGCAAAAGGGGCGAAATGAACAGGGACAGAAAGAAAGGCAAAAAATAAAGAGATGAAAACCAGGAGGGGGTATAGTAAGAGAAACAAAAGATATAAAGGAGAAATTATATTTCATTAAAGATGCCATATTGATCTTAAAATTAGATGACTGAGAGGTACATTAGGGAGCTCCAAACAGTACGTGGCGTATCAAACTTTTGTCAGGGTGAACTTCCGATCCCCTTTAATTAATTCAGGTTCCTTAACAAAAAATATTGAAGAAAATAAAATAAATAAAAAAATACATGAGAAATTAAAAATAGGCCTACAATAAGCTACATAAGAAATTAATCATGTTTTGACATTCTTTTTTTTTATGTTTGTTAGAAATGTCAAATTTATGTTTTCACCAAAAATTAGCATTCTACAAGCAATAATATGAGTTAACAGCAAAACATATTTTCATACACTAATTTGCATCATTTATTTTGAAATATGAAGTTTTAACTTGTTGAAATTTGTCTAAACATTTGTAGTTTCAAAAACCTTAGGCCTAGATGGGGGTGCAAATTTTCGCCAAACAGTCTGGCAAACTAACCCTAAACATGGCGTGAAAAAGCACAGTTAAAGAGATCGATGCATACTGCGGACTATAACTAGTATAAAAATTTACAAAACAAAATTATGAAAATTTCATCAAAATCTGATAATAATACGTTTTGGCGTATGTGCCAGGTCTATATAATACATGAAATATCGAGACATTATTTCTCCTATTAATCCTCACCCCCATCTAGCCCTTTGTCAAAAGCTGTATGGATCCGCCCCTGAATAAAAATTCACTAAAGGCGGACGAAAATCCCCCCCCCCCCCATTGCGATCGACATTGTCGGAGCCGCGCATGCGCGCGCTGCCGAGGTTGTCTGTCCAAATCAATATCAAATAGTCAATAGAACCAAATCCGCCGAGGAACCAAATGTGCAAACATCGAGCCGCGTCAAACCCGGCAGATATGGTTCCGATTAAAAACGATATCTGCCGGCGGATACGGTACCCGCCGGTGGAACCAAATATGCAGCTACACCGGCCCGACGAACATGACGAAAGGACGCCCGGGCGAAGGAGCTGGCATGGGTGGGAGCAGGGCCGCTGACGTCATCCTCAGGTGGATGAGGTGGCGGTTGAGCAACCACCGCGCCGAAGGGGAAGGTTCAGCACAAACTACAGGACGGCCGGCCGCGAATATAAAAACATTTTCCGTACATGGAAACGTACGGAGCCCGCCAGGTGATATGAGGAGAAAAAATTATCCGTACATTATTTCGTTCCCACGAAATATTATTTCGTTCCCTCGAAATACTATTTCGTGGCCACGCAATGTTATTTCGTTCCCACGCAATACTATTTCGTGGCCACGCAATAGTATTGCGTGGGAACGAAAAAACATTGCGTGGCCACGAAATAGTATTTCGAGGGAACGAAATAATATTTCGTGGGAACGAAATAATGTACGGAGAATTTTTTCTCCTTCATGTCACCTGGCGGGCTCCGTACGATCGTACCAAACACATGCACTTTATACACGCGAATAGACCTTATCGCAAATTTTATAGCGTTCATCGTTTCCCCAATAAGTACGGAGCCCGCCAGGTGACATGAAGGAGAAAAAATTATCCGTACATTATTTCGTTCCCACGAAATATTATTTCGTTCCCTCGAAATACTATTTCGTGGCCACGCAATGTTATTTCGTTCCCACGCAATACTATTTCGTGGCCACGCAATATTATTTCGTTCCCACGAAATACTATTTCGTTCCCACGCAATATTATTTCGTTCCCACGCAATATTATTTCGTTCCCACGAAATACTATTTCGTGGGAACGAAATAATATTGCGTGGGAAGGAAATAATATTGCGTGGGAACGGAATAGTATTTCGTGGGAACGAAATGATATTGCGTGGCCACGAAATAGTATTGCGTGGGAACGAAATAACATTGCGTGGCCACGAAATAGTATTTCGAGGGAACGAAATAATGTACGGAGAATTTTTCTCCTTCATGTCACCTGGCGGGCTCCGTAGAAACGCTATAGAACATGAATTATTCATAAGTTGAGATAAAACTACTGAAGTGCGCAGGCGCATGGACAACGAGAGTGGTATAGCTTTAACTTGTACATGAACGAATTAGCTAGTGTACACACAGTAAATGAATGGGCTGAATCTCCCCGCTTTTCTCTAGTTTCGATTTCTCTCTTTAAAAAATATATGTATCTTAAACGTAGGAATTAAATGCAACATATCGCATTTGAATATTTTTTTTAAAGATTGGTAAAAATTGATTGCAAATGTTAGTTTTGCTCCAAAAGGAGCTAAATCAAAAACAGTTTTGTTTCATAAGGAGCTAAATCCACTATACGGTTATTCAAAATTTGTTATTTTTTCTAAAGTTATGCATTCATTTTTTTAGGTACATGTTCACACCATCATTGCAAATTTTGCTGAAAATTTTACAATTTTTATGAATATTTTTGGATATCGAAAAGTCACCGTCCTTAGAAAAGATGACAAAATACATTTGTTTGTAATTTTCAATGGATAAACATCAGAAAAAATGTGAAAGGTACTCCGCTAGCTATATTTATGTGTTTCATGTTCAATTTCTAATATCAAATTTTTTTTTTTTTTCTATTTGAATAAGGCTTTGTTCCAAAAGGAGCTAAATCCATGAAAAATAAAATATCAATTAAAAATCGATAATGAATGCTAGATTTTTGAAATCATGATTTAATTAATCTAAGATGATAGTACTATCATACATATCAAAATAAAACAGCAGTGAATAAAGGAAAGTGGTGAATTAAAAAAATCTTGATTTACAGAAAAATATCAAAAGTAGATTTAGCTCCTTTTGGAACCTAACTCATCGTATCCTCATGAATTTTATATGACAAATAGCTCTAAGTTTTTTATACATGCAATAACTTCAGCATTTAATATGTGTAATGGATGATTTTACAACAATTAATCTAAATTCATTTTTTGTAGGTGTTTCTGCATTTATTAATAATTTCAATAAATGAATCACAATAATCATAATGCATATAAACAAATACAAAAATAAATGATAGATTTGGAAATTGTGACAATTACAAAAATGAAGAATAATTTACAAGGTTGTACATATAACCAATAACAAACAATCAAAATGCAGCGGCTATAGCTAAAAGAATGTATATAATGTTATTTCTAAAATGGACGCAAATAAGAGCGCGGGTTACGATAATATAAGTCCTAAGATAAATAAATATTCAATTCATGCGATATTTTCCCCTATATGTAAAATTATTAATATGTTACTTGAAAAGGTGTATTATCTGAATTCATTAAAAGTTGCTAAAGTAATTCCTATATTCAAAAATGGCAATAAGTTACTCGCAACAAATTACAGACCGATATCAATTTTATGAGTCTTTAGTAAGTTATTTGAAAAAAAATACTATGTGACAAATTTATAGCATTTATATCGAAATTCAATATATTTTATAAGATTCAGACATGGATACAGCACTGCTCATGCATTAATTGATCTAACCGAATAAATAGCTAAAGAATATGAAAATAAATCATTAACGATTGGAGTATTTTTAGATTTATCCAAAGCTTTCGATTGTATAGACCATACTATTTTAATTGATAGGTTATCATCATATGGATTTAGGGGTACAGTATTACAATGGTTAGAAAGTTACCTAAGAAATCGAAAGCAATGTGTATATATTAACAATTTGACTTCATAATTCCGGGATATTACAGTATGGTACCCCGAGGGTCTAACCTTGGCCCTCTCCTTTTCTATTGTACATTAATGACCTGCAACACGTAAGTGACATTTTGGAGACTACCTTTTTTCTTAAATGATACCGTTCAGTTAAAAAATATCCTAAATTCTGAAATGGAAAATATTAGCTTGTGATTCCAAGCGAACAAATTTCAAATAAACACAAAGAAGACATATTTTATGATTTTTAGCCAAAAAATCAAAAAATTAAAGAAAACACAATAAATCTATATGTCAATGATGTTGAAATTAAAAAAGTGCAATTTACAAATTCCTTGGTGTTATAATTGATGACAATATGAGTTGGAAACAACGTGTAAATAATATTTCCATGAAGATCTCTCAAACCATTGGCGTATATAGTTCTAGTGGACCACTCGTATGGAACAATTTGCCCCCTGAAATGAAACAATGTCCTTCTTTAAACTCGTTCAAAAGAAAATGTAAATCTTACCTCCTAAATAGTTGTACTACTCATTGAATAAGGTTGTCTGTTATGTTCTATGTTTTTTGTCTTTTTTTTTACTTTTTTTGCTTTTAATTGCTGTTCTTTTGTTGTACCAGTTTACTGATTTGGTTTGATTTTGAGATCTTTGTTTTCAATCTCAAAAGTTGATTGGAAGATATTGTTTTGTTTTATTATCAGTAATGAATGTAAAAAGGGAGTAGCCTAGATAGGCCAATGGCTTTTTGTTACTCTCTCACATCCCATTCATTACTCTATGTTTTTTCTTGTTATTTTTTGTCTAAATTGTACAACTGTCATTGTTGTTTTTAATATATTGCATTAACTCGCTATGCATTGTACCCTGTTTTTAAGAGATGTGAAATAAATGAATTTGAATTTGAATTTTAACTATCGTAACTAAGCAAAATGCTTGAGAGAATAGCAGCCAGGGGAAGGGAGCTAAATGAAAACCATAATAGAGAAAAATTCACGGGTCAATAAAAAGGTGTTGTAACATAAATATTTTAAAGACTTATCAAAAATAGGGAAAGAGTATTAAGAAAGAGTGAGTGTGGGTGCACGCGCAGGTGAAAGTTTTACAAATATTTTGATACAAGATATCTCTTTAACAAGGCAGAGATGCAGCTTGTTTGATGTTATTCGGCAAAGTGATCCAATTAACTTCAGGACCGTGATGACGTATTGTTTTGTGAGAAATTATTAGTTTTGGATTTGTTAGATGAAAATCAGATGAATATCGTGGAGGGTACGAATGAATATCTCTGTTGTAAACTTTACTTTTACTTTTACTTTATCCAACGATGCTTGTAGGACTATGCCTGTTCATCGGTCCTAGGGAGTAAACTGTATTCTCCACACTATCAGTTTCAATTAGTTGCATGAGGCAAGTAGTAGCATGTGGCAAGTAGTTACATGAGACAATATATAAAATCCATTCAAAGTCGTACACAAAAGCAATATCCTTCCAGTGATTATCAAGCCGATTCTTAAAGGAATTTACAGAAGGTGCTGAAACCACATTTTCTGGTGTACTGTTCCAAGAACTAATAACTCGATTTGAAAAGAAGAACTTCCTTACATCTAGCCTTGCATACTGCTTCTCAAGTTTCTGGGAATGGCCTCTAGTCCTCGTTTCCTTACTTCGTACAAGCAGATCTATGCTAGTGTCATAGATACCATGCATAAACTTATAAACATCTATCATATCTCCTCTTCTACGTCAATGTAGAAGAGATGGTAAACAAAAATATTTCGGAAGGAAACTGGTATAGTGTTGTTGGAAAATTTGTACATAAAAATAGCACTTTGATAAGTGTGAATATCGTAAAATTTTAATGTTTTAAAACAATGAAATATATATATATATAGGATCAGTATGGGCGAGATAATGAGAGCGATAACAAATACTCTTTTAAAGGCGTAATATTCATGATATCGAGTCTATTTGTATTTTGTTACTATTTCCCCATATTATGTTACAGTCAGATATGTGTGACAAAATAAAGGAGTTGTATAGCATTTAGTAATGATCTTTGAGATAGAGAATATTTCAATTTGTACAGGATACCTATGCCTCTTGCAATGGCTACAGCCCGATAGTCCGTGGGTCCGATATTCCGCGGGTCCTTTATTTTGCGGGTTCGATAGTCTGCAGTGTGTGTAAAATTATGATCAGGATATAGTGAGATCAAATGTCATCGAATCTTTGGGGTTCTATAGCAATCATAACCCAAAGGGCAATACCTCCCCCCTGACAAAATACTTCAAGGAAAATATCCCCATATTTTTACCGCTGGTGACTGCTACCCCACCCCCTCCCCCGGAAATTTACCCTCTAGACAATAACCATTGATAATTACCCCGGTACGGAGCCCTTAAAATGCCATCGACTTAACATGGCGAGAAAATCCATCTTGCCATGTCGACTTAATAACCTTAATATGTCGACATGGCGAGATATTGCATCTTGTCATGTCGACTTAATAGCCTCATTATGTCGACATGGCGAGATACGTTATCTTGCCATGTCGACTTTTGAAAAATTGCATGTTGATATGGCGAGATGTGTTATCTTGCCAAGTCCACTTATAAAAAGTAATATGTCAACATGGTGAGATAATTATCCCGCCTTGTCGATAAAATAAGCTTAATAAGTCGACATTTCACATGGCAAGATAAAGTATCTCCCCTTGTCGACATATAACTTCTTATAAGTCGACTGCATGGGCAATATAACGTATCATGTCGACATAATAAGGCTTTTTAGTCGACATGGCAAGATCATTTATTTCGCCATGCCGTCAAGTCGATAGCATTTTAAAGGCCCCGTACTAGAGGTAAGGTCAGTAGACAGGTCCCCAAAAAGTGGCTTCTTTCATCCACGTGATATTCATGACGAGAAAGGTTTTGCATATTTAATGAGCTTGATGGGGACCAAAACACCTCTTTTAATTTGGTCATTGCTGCTCTAAAAATTCATCATATTTTAGATTTTGGTATCATTGTAAAGAAAAAGAATAATTCTTTCAGGTCATGTGTTTGGATTTATTTCAAGATCTTCTAAAGTAGGTGAAACTTTTGATCTAAAATATGCTACAAAATAACTGTTTTAACCTGAAAAAACATTTAGTTTCATTAGCTAAGTACATTAAGCTGCTTGAAAGCAAGAATACTGCACTCTGATTGGTCAAAGAGACCACACACTCAACGGTTCCAGCGCTGGGTTCATGGCAAGGTCACACTCCCACAGTGGTAATCTCATCAAAATACCAGCGCTTGTTGTTTTGAAGCCTCATCCAGCCAATCAGAACTGTAGATTGAGTGCTACTCCAAAATGTTAGAAATCTCATCTTGTACCTTGGTGGGAAAAATGTGATCTTGACCCAATTAAAAGGTGCCGCATATTATGAGTGACATTGTGAGAAAGTACAAAAATTCAGCTATGTAGTGATATAGATATCTTTGGGGCTCAAAATAAAAGGTTTTACACAATTTGCAAAAGCAAACAGAGGAAGAAAATTCAGTTTTATGAACATTTCCAGGCCTAAAATTAACTTACTTATCAAAATATTTTTATACAAAATAAATGACCAATATAGAAAAGTACAATTTACTCTATCTGATGGTGCAATGATGCATTACATTTGATTTGACTTGAGGTTAAAGTAGGTAAATTCTTAGTGAAAGAAAATCTCATGATTCACGAGATTTTGCAGGGAGGAGGATTCATCCACGGGATGATTTGGATGAATCTGGCCTAATTGCTCATTAGCAATGGAACCTGCAGGCTGCACGGGCCTAATCACTAGTGGCAGGCCATAGATATTCATTCGAGCCAACCCATTGCTATTTTTTTAATTTTGATATGGCTGATTGACAAAGTGTATGCATATGATTGTCCATCTAACCAGGGAAGTGTTATATACTATAACACTTCCCTGATCTAACACTGATTCTATTTTTGGTAATTACTGAACTTCCTTTTCCCAAATTGGGAAGAAATATCACCAATTTTGGACTATATTTTGACTGGCGGAAGGATTAGGGCTATTTTGCTGTTTGAGGTGATGAATCTGCTCCCCCCAACGATGTCATCAAACACGCCAATTTATTTTTAAAATGAGCCGGTCGAGGGACCCTTTTCTGGTCAGATATGGATTGCCAGATATATATCCTATCCACTGGTAGTAAACATTCAACCCCCGAATTTCATCCTTATTTTTTATGAATTTTTAAAGTGCCAATTTAACACACGAGTCTACGGGGAATGAATTAGGCCTGTGATACCTGCAGTCTGTCTGGGGTAATTGTCGAAAGGGTGAATTTCCGGGGGGGGGGGGTGTTGCACCCACAAATGTAATAACGCCCACAAATGTAATAATACTTTACCCACAAATGTAATAACGCCCACAAATGTAATAACGCCCACAAATGTAATAATGACTTTACCCACAAATGTAATAAATTTGAAGGGATTTTTAGCGAATCCGTTCTAAACTAAAATCCTATAGTAATGCGTTCATATATATTGTAATAGGTCCATGATATAGCACAAAAGTGCAAAGTCTTTTTTCCAGACCCGGTTGTTAAAAAAATATAAGATAAGTCCAAAGTCTTTTTTCCAGACCTGGTTGTTTCAAAAATTATAATATAAGTCCAGTCCATAATCTTTTTCCAGACCATGTTATTTCAAAAATTATAATATAAGTCCAAACTAAGATACAATCGCTGATGTGGTTTACGGTACACCATGTGAAGTGTTATAGAAACAGTGGATAGAAGAAGAGAAGAAATGGATAGGCGAGAAAGTGGAGATTTCAGAGTAGAGTATTCTTTCTTGAAAGTAGTCCTGAAAAGGACTGTAAACCAGGAAAGATTGATGAGTTGAGAACAGCTTGAGTAGTAGAGCTAATGAGGAGATGCTGGCTTGAGTAGAGAGTAGTAGAGAGACTCGACGTTTCGGGCAGGTTGACTGTCCGTCTTCAAACTAAGATACGATAATGATATTCCAGTGGAATAAAAATGAAAATCGAGCTTAGACTTTTCTCCAGACCTAGTTAATTAAAACTTGTGGAATTAATGTCTTTGTTGTTGTTTTATCTTATACGGCGCGTATTGTGAATATATGCGCTAAGAGTAAATTGAAGAATCAAGCGTAGTCTTTTCTCCTGACCAAGTTACTTAAAACTAAAACCCTATAGTAATGCGTTCATATAGCACAAAAGTGCAAAATATTTTTCCAGACCCGGTTAATTCAAAAATTATAATATAAGTCCAGTCTTTTTTCCAGACCCGATCGTTACAAAAATTATAATACAAGTCCATAGTCTTTTTTCCAGACCCGGTTATTTAAAAAATTATAATATAAGTCCAAACTAAGATACGATAATGATATTCCAGTGGAATAAAAATGAGAATCGAGCTAAGTCTTTTCTCCAGACCCAGTTAATTAAAACTGGTGGAATAAATGTCTTTGTTGTTGTTTCAACTTATATGGCGCGTATTCTGAATATATGCGCTAAGAGTAAATTGAAGAATCAAGCGTAGTCTTTTCTCCTGACCAAGTTACTTAAAACTAAAACCCTATAGTAATGCGTTCATATAGCACAAAAGTGCAAAGTCTTTTTTCCAGACCAGGTTAATTCAAAAATTATAATATAAGTCCAAAGCCTTTTTTCCAGACCCGGTTGTTTCAAAAATTATAATATAAGTCCAAACGAAGCTACCATAATGATATTCCAGTGGAATAAAAATGAAAATCGAGCTTAGTCTTTTTTCCAAACCCTGTTATTCCAAAATTATAAATAACAATACAACAACAAAAACAGTATAGAGACACCATAATCTTATTAATGCTGGATAACATGGACATATAGCGTAGTCTTTCAGCCAGACCCAGTTATTTTTTTTCAAAATAACGCAAATAGTAATAATAAAAAACTACAAATCTAAGACCAAACAATCCTTTAACCTAAGAACCTGTTTTAAAAAGAGGTTAGGAGTGCTGTCTTTGTTCCAGACCTAATCATTGAAAAAATTACCAAAAAAAATCTTGTAACGTAAGACTCTATCATTTTCTTATTCTTGTGGAATAACACGAGTTTTAAAACGTACTCTTTCCTACAGACCCGGTTATTTAAAAAATTAATTAAAAAAACTTCAAATCTAAGACCAATCTTCAAAAGTTACACCCAGTAAAAAAATATGTCTTTACCCCACACCCAGTTTTTTTTTAAATAATACTAAGACCCCCTACAAAATATTGTAATAATGCACTGGTAAAGCAAACATCTTTTCTCCAGACTTGGTTATTATTTGAAAAAAAAATAGTTTTTACAAATATTCTAAAACAAATCACCAAATTACAAAACATGAAGATCGATTGTAGACGTTCCTCCAGACACAGTTATTTCAAGAAATAAAATCAATAAAACCCAACCCCCAACAACGAATCTACGAACCAACAATCCTCCAAATTAAGACCATGTAGAAAAGCACATGTTTAGAGCGTTGTTTTTATTCCAGACCCAGTCATTTAAAAAATAATTTAAACAATCTTACAAACATTAATCTTTCTCATATTCTTATTCCTGTGGAATAACACAAGTATTATGCTTAGTCTTTCGTCTAGACCCGGTTATTTATAAGATAAACAAATATTGAAAAAAAATCAAAGCTAATACCAATCTTCAAAATTAAACCCAGTTAAAATGCTTGGGTTTAGAGTGTTGTCTTTACCCCACACCAAGTTCTCTTAAAAATACAAATTAAGCGAAACATTAATCTTAAAACTTAGACCCCAGCATCTTCAAAACTATAAAAACCATGTGATAACGCATACCACAAAGACGACAAGTTAATCATAGGCGTAAATATTCATATGATACGCGCCTTAAAACCCAAGATTAGAACAACGTTATTCTACATCAATGATATTGTGGGGTCTTTGCTGATACTGTTTGTTTGTTTTTATTGTTTCTTATAATTTCCTATTTAAAAAAAACTGGGTCTGGAGCAAAGACTACACCATATTTCCATGCTATTCAATGTTGATAAGATTGCAGGGTCTTTGTTTTGTTGTTGTTGTTGTGTTTTTAATGATTTTTATAACTGGGTCTGGAGGAAAGACCATGCTATATTTCCATGTTATTCAACATAAATAGGATCGTGGGTCTTTGTTTTTTATTATTATTATTAATATTTATTTATTATTATTCATTTGTTATATGAAAGGTCTGGGTCTGGATGAAAGACTACGCTATATTTCCATTTTTTTTTTTTTTTTTTATTTATTCATTTATTCGTTATTATTTTTTTTCTACAAGCGTTAAATCTATGAAAGGGAGACAAAAAGCAGAAGAAGATGCAGACACATGGTCGATTTTTACTCACTTTCCTATGGTCCTATATATTTTGATTATAATATATGTCATTTTACTACATCGACAACAGATAGCCCGTAATACCGTGGTCGCTTTTGTTCTGCGGCGGCCGTGCGGCGGGTCGGGAACAGCCGTTTTAACATTTTTTGTCCAACTACATATAGGTGGTTTGAATCAAAATTAATGAAGCGGCTGTTTTCGACTCGCCGTGCGGCCGCCGTGGGGCGGGTGTGACCAGGGTATAATGCGGAGCTCAGCGATCGTCGTGGATCCTATTTTTCTCTCTTTTTTTTCCCTTATTCTTTTTTCCCTTCCTTACCCTTTGCTTATTATCCGAATTCTTTAATTTGGTGATTTGTCGGGGGGGGGGGGGGGGGACAGAAAGGAGTTAAGAATGAAGAGAGAGGATTTGTTGTTTATTTGTTGGTTTGTTTGGTTTTGTTTTCAAGTTTTTTTGTGTTTTTTTTGCACTTTCATCCCATACTTTAGTTTTCGGTGTCCCAAAACCTGAAGTTTTATCAGGCCACAAATCCAGTTTACTTTTGTTTTCTCTGTTGCAGCTTACTGTAGCAGAAGAAAATAAAACGTGCTGCAAGAAACAGAACGGATACAAAAAAGAAAAAAAAGAAAAAAAGGAAAAATAAATAAAAAGAAAAAAGAGAAAAGAAGAGAAAAAGAATAGAAAAAAAGAAAAAAAAAGAAGAAAAAATAAGAAAAAATAAGAGGAAAAAATTAAAAAAAATAACAAGAAAAGAAAAGAAAACAGAAAAAAAAGAAAAGAAAAATAACAAGAAAAGAGAAGGAAAAAAATAATAAGCTGTTGAAAATGAACAAAAGCTGTGGCAAAAATAGTCAATCCTGACTGGTTGCCAACCAAGGAAAGAAGAAGAAGAAGAAGTTATTTAACATTAATAAGATAGTGGGGTCTTTGTTTGTTTTTTACTCTTTAAAAAAATTGTTTTGTAATTTTGAAATGAGTGGGTCTGGAGGAAAGACTACGCTATATTTCCATGTTATTCAACATCAATAAGATTGTGGGGCCTTTGTTTTATTATTATTATATATCATTTTTATGATTTGTTATTTTGAAATAACTGGGTCTTGAAAAAAGACTACGCTATATTTTTCAAGTTATTCAACATCAATGAGATAGTGGGTTGTTCTTTATGATATGCTTTTTTTAAAAAAACCGGGGCTGGAATAAAGACTTCACCATATTTCGATGCTAACCGGGCGTTGTGGCGTGCGCCTGTAATCCAAGCGGGGAGGTTACAAATTGATGCAGAGGTTCGAGCCCTGGTCACGTCTTTCGGATGATGACGTTAAAGGTCGGTCCCAGACGTAAATAATCATATCTGATTGATACACGTCTGACAAAACTCAAATACACACACACACGCTATTCAATTTTGAAAAGATTGCGGGGTCTGTTTTTGGTTGTTGTTGTTGTTGTTGTTGTTTTGTTTTTGAATGACTTTTTTATAACTTGGTCTGGAGGAAAGACTATGCTATATTTACATTTTGTTCAACATTAATAAGATCGTGGGGTCTTTTTTTATTATTATTATTATTTTTTATTTGCTATTTGAAATATTAAGGTCTGGAGGAAAGACTATGCTAAACTTCTATGTTATTCAACATTAAGAAGAATTGATTTTGGGATCTTTATTTGGAAGATTGTTTAAATGTTCTATATAACCAGGTCTGGAGAAAAAAGACTTTGACTTTGCGCTATATGAATGCATTACTATAGGGTTTTAGTTTAGAACAGATTCGCCAAAAATCCCTTCAAATGCATATCATTTGTGGGAAAAGTCATTATTACATTTGTGGGCGATCAAAAATTATTACAAACATTATGTGGGTAAAGTGCATTATTACATTTGTGGGTAAAGGGTTTTAGTTTTAAGTAACCGGGTCTGGAGAAAAGACTACGCTTGATTCTCAATTTACTCTTAGTGCATATATTCACAATACGCGCCGTATAAGTTAAAACAACAACAAAGACATTTATTCCACCAGTTTTAATTAACTGGGTCTGGAGAAAAGACTTAGCTCGATTCTTATTTTTATTGGCGCAAATATTCACCACTGAATGATACGCGCCGTATAAGCTAAAACAACAACATTTTATTCCACTGGAATATCATTATCGTATTTTAGTTTGGACTTATATTATAATTTTTGAAACAACCGGGTCTGGAAAAAAGACTTTGGACTTATATTATAATTTTTGAAACAACCGGGTCTGGAAAAAAAAAGACTGACTTATATTATCATTTTTGATTAACCGGGTCTGGAAAAAAGACTTTGCACTTTTGTGCTATATGAACGCATTACTATAGGGTTTTAGTTTTTAGTTACCGGGTCTGGAGAAAAGACTATGCTTGATTCTCAATTTACTCTTAGCGCAAATATTCACAATACGCGCCGTATAAGTTAACACAACAACAAAGACATTAATACCACTAGTTTTAATTAACTGGGTCTGGAAAAAAGACTTTGGACTTATATTGTAATTTTTGGAACAACCGGGTCTGGAAAAAAGACTTTGGACTTATATTATAATTTTTGAAACAACCGGGTCTGGAAAGAAGACTTTGGACTTATATTATAATTTTTTAAACAACCGGGTCTGGAAAAAAGACTTTGGACTTATATTATAATTTTTTTAATAACCGGGTCTGGAAAAAAGACTTTGGACTTACATTATAATTTTTGAAACAACCGGGTCTGGAAAAAAGACTTTGCACTTTTGTGCTATATGAATGCATTACTATAGGATTTTAGTTTAGAACGGATTCGCCAAAAATCCCTTTAAATTTATTACATTTGTGGGTACAGTCATTATTACATTTGTGGGTGAAATTATTACATTTGTGGGTAAAGTGTTATTACATTTGTGGGCGTTATTACATTTGTGGGTAAAGTGTTATTACATTTTGTGGGCGTTATTACATTTGTGGGCGTTATTACATTTGTGGGTGCAACAGGGGGTGTAACAGTCCGTGTTGGTAAATATATTGGGATATTTTCCTCGAAGTATTTATCAGGGGGCGATTGCCCTTTGGGTTATTTTTATAGAACCCCATGATCTCGTATCATTTGACCTTTAGACCCCTTTAGACCTCTCGATTACATTTTATTTCACTTTATCCTGATCATAATTTTACAAACACCGCGGACTATATCAGACCCGCTGACTATCGGGATGTCCCCGTTTACATAGCTTATAAGCTCTATAAGCATTAAACCACTAAATATGTACAATTCAGTGAAAAACGTGTCGCAATGATTCTACCAAGGAAAAAATAAAGCAATGCCAGATTAACGTAATTCGGGGTTTATAGTCACCTTATGTATATTGTTAACTATATTTGCCGAAAATCTCAACCTTCAGGTTTGATTCTTTCGGAAGTTATGAATACACAAACACCGTAATCCCGACGAAAACGGCATGTCGCAAATTTAACAAATATATTGATTTGTTATGTTATGCAAATAAAAACACGTTCTTTTCGTATTACAACTGGTTCTAAACCAAATTAGGTCGTATGCCTACAATACAAAATAAGACTTAATACAATTGAAAACTATTCAATTTGATTATTTTACAAATTAAATTTGTCGCAAAGGTATGTGAAACATACGTTACCGTGATTTATATTCCCCCTTTCGAAAATTCCTTGGTGTTAGATTTGTTCACTATCCATCCTAAAAACTTAGAAAATATATCGTATACTGCCAGTTAACATTAGATATGCCATCTGGGTATCCAATGAAGAGTAAAAGCTTCATACACAAACATGTTTTAGACCGTATGGTTAAGGAATGAAACATACGTTACCACCGTTATGGGAAGTTAAGAATGAAAATGTTACAAGGAGTTACCAAACAGAGGCATTTGGTACCCCTACCACTGTACTGAGTTTTTATTTCATGAGTCATCTGTAATCGTTTGAGAGAATCACGTCGAAGGTCAAATGTAACCTGCGTTACCGAAACATACGTTACCGCCTGAAAAATAATTTTAATTAAAATCACTAACGTTGCAACCAGTCATCGCTAACCTGAGCTATCTAACGCCATCTCGCGTCATAGTTGCTTAGAAACGGTCAAAGCGACAAGATGGCGCATTGCAAAGGTGACACGTCGTGAACAGAGTGCACGAGAACTTTCTAAGATCTGAGCTAAAGGTATGGTATGTTTTCAATATCATGTTTTAGCATTTAGCATTCAAATTTTGGTACCTTTTGATAATAAGCAAATACTTCGATGTTTGTTTTATCGAGAAGAATGAAAAGTTTACATCTTCCTTAGATATTAATGCAAATGTAGGGTACTATACACATGGTCAATACCGTAACGTAGGTTTCACTTCATGTAACGTAGGTTTCAATTTTATATCTGCATTTGTACCGTCGTACTTAGCGCCAAAGCTTTATCCTGAATATGACTACTATCCATAAATAAACAGAAGGAAGTACATATTACAATTTTAGTCTTGTACTGAGCATTCTTTCGGGGGTTAAATATTATCAATGTTGCCCTGAATACAGTGGTAACGTAGGTTTCAATGACTCTAAATCAATCCTAAATTCGTATGTTAAAGATTATATTAATGATGCGAATTATGTTTTCATTTCAATTATCATACTATTTACTTCAGAGTTATAGCAATTGTAATTTTCACATTAATTATGTGACTCTTGATTCCCCGTGAATAGAGGTAACGTAGGTTACGTATTATGTGTTTCATATTACCAATTTGGAATGTGAGTTTTCTGATTTCACTGACACGGGAATTGTATGTTTACTCCTTAGATCCAAAAGGTCAAAATGGGGAAATCAAGAGCCGAGATTCAAGCCGATTACCGGAGACGAAAAAGGGAAAATATTGGAGAAGAAGCCTTCCTTAAATCCGAGAGACAACGTGTAAAAAAGTATTACGTTCCTGTGGCAAAACTTACGAGAAAGGAAAAACATGAGCGCAGAAAAAATGTGAATAAAAGAGTTACAAAACACAGAGCCTTCGTCAAGAAAGTAAAAGAAGATGTAAACCGAACTCTGGACAGGCTGAATGAAGGTGATAACGTCGACTTGGTTGACGCACCAGCTTCCAGAGATGACGATGACACTGCCATTTCGGACGTGTCGTCTGTTGCTGGCCCAAGCTCTGTTCAATCACCGTTGCGTATTAGATTTCAGTTTAAAAAAAGGATCGCAGCAAGAAAAAGGACATCCAAAGCCATAAGTAAGGCACACAGGCAGATCGAACAATTACAGCTGAAATTACAAGCCGCGAAAAGAGAAAATAAAAGAATAAGTAAGCGATATGAAAGGGTTTCCAAGAAACTAGTTTCAACACCTGCACTTTGTAACCGACAAACTCCACGCTCAAAAACAATGTCAGAACTGCGAAAAGTTGGTGTTTCGCCTAAGTCTGTCCCGAACACGATCAAGAAGAAACTTACCTTCACAAACGCTGTTCTCGATGAAATTCGGGCAACGTCACAGTCTAACAGAAAAACTAACGAGAAAAGTGTTCTGAATCAGATCATATCAGGCAAAGTGGTAAAGCGCTATAGGCTCGTACGATACGCTAGTTTCCAGACTGGGTTGGAAAGGAGAAATCTTTCACGAAGTCATTCTAAAAACGTGACAGCGACCCTGATGAAACGCCAAGTTCGTCAGTCATGGCGCGCCCTTCATGATGACGTGATCAACTTTCTAACACGGGATGACAATTCGCGTGTCATGCCAGGAAAACATGACGCCACCAAGTCAGGAGAAGGGAAAAAACAGATCAGACTGTTGAGCGACTACGTAGGTAATTTGTACGTTAAGTACAGATCAGAAAATGTAGACAAACGGCATGTCTCTTTGTCCGCCTTTCAGAGGATCCGCCGTTCCCAACCCCACATTAAGCTCGTACAATTTGCTGCGAGAAATACCAGTCTGTGTCAGAAGCATCAGAACTTTGCTCTCAAGTTAAAAGCATTGAAGCAGCTTGGCCTCGTGACAAACACCAATCCAGATGAGTTCATAAAGTTGAATGACGATGCGGCGGTCAAGGCGATGACGGAGAAACTTGCGAAAGAGACAGAAGTGAAGTTTGACGAGTGGAAGCGTGTATCAACAGACCAAGGTAAAAAAAAGACAAAACTGAAACCAGTTGTTTTGAAAGGGGTGGAGTTTGCCGAGTGTTTCCAAGCCGAAAGTATCGAATTTCGTCAACATGTTGAACGCGTAAAAGCGCAATATGAAGCAATAAGGAATTGTAAAGAAAAACTGAGGAAGGACGAGTGTCTCATTCAAATGGACTTCGCCGAAAACTATGTATGCGTACCATTGGAAGAAGTCCAGTCGGGGTACTGGAACCAGGAGGGTGTTACTCTCCATCCCATGGTAATGTACTACCGCGATGATGAAGGCTCTTTGAAGCACCACAGTTTTGTTACTGTCTCAGATGACAAGGGTCACAACGCCAACACGATACTTGCTATCATCAAGGACCTCATACCCAGGGTAAAGAAGGTAATACCATACCTGAAAAGGATCCATTACTGGACGGACAGCCCGACCGCACAATACAGAAACAAAACTATCTTTTCCATTGTGTCTGACCACCACAAGATGTTCGGTGTTTTCGCTTCCTGGAATTACTTTGAAGCCGGACACGGCAAAGGGCCGTGCGACGGCATTGGAGGAACTGTAAAAAGGCTCGCAGATGACGCTGTGAAGAGAGAATCCGCGGTAATACAGGACGCCAACGATTTTTACGCCTGGGCTTCGCAAGAAAGGGAAGACAGCAACATCACTTACTGTTTTGTGAGCAAAGACGAATGTGCTTTGGCCTCTAAGGAAATCAGTCAGAAATGGTCTTCGGTAAAGCCAATCGCAGGTACGATGAAACTACACGCAGTAGTTGGAGTAGATGACCACAAGATTTTAACTCGTGAACTATCATGTTACTGCGATAATTGTATGCATTCTCACCTAGATGCAACATCATCCGCGTGCGATGGTTGGATGAAACATGATCTTGCCCAAGCAAGATGCAGCACTACGAAAAAGTCTATCAACAAACAAAGTGATGATACAGTTCCAGCGTCCTCTGACCAAAGTGTGAAGCCAGTATATCAGACGGAAGACTGGGTCGCAGCTATGTACGATGAGGACTGGTATGTGGGTCAAGTTCTTGAAGCAGATGACGAAGATGTTCACATCAGTTTTATGGCCACAGGGAGTGGGAAGGTGCAAGAAAACACGTTCAAATGGCCAGTCAGAGAAGATAAACTATGGGTGGCACGTGACCGGGTACTTTGTCACATCGAAGCTCCACGGCGTCTATCAAAAAGAAAGTTTTGTATTTCACGTGAGCAAGCCACTACAATTGAAAAGGAACACATGATCTTTGAAGCAAAGCGTTTGAGCAAACTATATATGTAACTGAACTTTTCTTCTAAAGGAAACAACTTGGACTAAATGAAGCATACAGTTGTATGATTTAACTTAATTGTTCTTTGTTACATTTGTTTGGCGTTGGTGAAAATAATGCATTGTGCGCATATTATATTCCTCCAAAGTGTAACATGCAAAATTACATTTACCTTTTGCAGAAAAAAAAACGATTTGTGAATTTACAGTTGATGTTTTTTACAACGATGTAACATACGTAAAAGAAATTGTATATGTAAGTGAACTTTGCTTCTAATGGACACAACTTGTGGTTGCAATTTGTCCCTTTAACCTTTCCATATGGTCTGTATCTGAAAAAATGCTTACAAAGTACGACAGGTATGCCTTTGTGTGTTTATCATTGTTGCATTTATAACAGGGTGTCATGCATTAGTTTTACTCTCAACCCAAAAGTCGTGAGAAAATGTGTATTTACGTATCCACTTTCGAATGCTTCAATTTCGAAACATACGTTACCGTTGACTATAGTTGAATTAATCTTCCGATAATTCACAATTCTTTATGTTGTGACTATTATGCAAACCATGCATACTTGTTGTTGAAAGACGTACACATTTCTTGGTATTTGTTTTAATGAAACTCGTGGTATTCATGCGTACATATACATGTATATATAACACTGTACTGATGTTCTCATAAATTTCACAGGCTCGCGTGATATCCCTCACATTTTTCACGTTTAAGCCAGATATAATGATGTATACTTATATAGACGCAGTCTTGCAAAATATTGGTATTCTTGATATTTAGAAAAGCTCTTAAAATTACTCTTCTCTTTAGTGATTAATATTTGTAACATACGTGACTCATATGCGTAACATACGTTACCAAGGTTTGAACAGTCGCTTCTTCATTTGTCAATTGATGATAGAGATTGTTTTAGAATATATGTTTGACAAATCCAACTAATAACTTTTGGTAGTTATGTGAAAGTTGTATATGATAGAATGAGAATAATATAAAGAACAATCTAACTTGCATAGTTTACAACCTGGATCACAATTATCAATACCATAATTCACGGTAGCAGTAACTCATCAAAATGGAAGACAGTATAGTCAGATACTTTGAAATTAGAATGGTCAGATCTTTGAAAGTATCTGATAATGGACGGATATTTGCATTGTCCATCTCTTCAAAGAATGAATATGGTCAATGAAAAATAAGCATAGTAACGTAAGTTACAGAGGTAAAATTTCCACGTTCAACTTCAAATATCAGGAAATAAAAAGTTCGCAACATTTGTTGCCCATAATTGTTTGAGTTAAAATTCAATGTCTCTTCTTTCATTTTTTCGTTGTCAGAATGATTTTTAGAAAACTTTATTTTTTCAAAATTCAGAAACCTGAATTGTACATTTTTAGTGGTAATATATGACAATGTTTGCAACATGAATATAGTTCGTTACACTACTTTTGTTACTTGCTATCTTACGTATACACCATGATTGACCGATCTTTTTTAAAACCACCCTTTTTGTTTAAAATCGGTGTTTTAGTACCCTTAACGAGTGCTCGTGTGGCCCGCGCCTAAAACTGATAACACCCCTTTAAACGCATTTTTTGGGGTCACGCATGACTGGCCATCCCCCCGGATTACCTCTGCCATTCTTACCTCTGTCATTTTTGCCTCTGTCATTTTTACCTCTGCCATTTTTACCTCTGCCATAGTATTACCTCTGCCATTTTTACCTGGCACCCGTATATACAGGAGTATTTATCATGATACCGTTCATGGCGCCCCCAATGTTAGTGCTGAGAAATACATATTACATACAACATGTACAAGAACGTTTTATTCAGCTATGGGACAGAACTACAGTCTTCCTCGGACATTGGATGCATATATATTAAGGTAAGTTCACATGTATTCTGATTTCATTTAACAGTTTATTATCAAAATCACCATTTCAATCATGCTTTTTTTATTACAAATAACTGCTACAGGTCCTATTGGACGGTTGATAAATATGAAAACTAATAATAGGCTTAGTCATTATCAGTGGTTAAGTTCACAAAGATAGAACTAATATTGCACACAACAGTTTTTCTATTGTGCAGAAATCACAGAGTCTAACAACTGAGTGTATTCGTTGCACATATTGCGATCAGAAAACACTTCTGATACGTATAAGAAACTTACGCATAAGTTTCAATATCACTATTTTTATTAGGCCCATATCTTCCTTGACGGATAGAATTAATTTGTTTGCATTGTCGAAAATGTCCCGGAAAATGTGCAGTGCCATATAGTGCTGAACCGTGTTTGAACTTCCGTGGCTTATCAAACTCCCTATTTGCATGGTTTATATTCACTTGTATTCAAATATTCATTCCGTTTTATAGAGAAATGTACGCCTATATATTTCAGGACGTTGGTTTAATCCAATAGGGTACGTGTTAAACCTGACACCAATTTATGTCCCTATAGATGACCACACACTGAGGTGTTACAATTACACACAGGGATCGACCATAAAACCAAAGTACATGTGTTAAAGTAAGAACCAATTTTCACAACACCATAGGTGTTGAACCAAGATAATTTTGAAACCGGGGTATACTGGTTCTCAATGTAAAAATGTACAGGAAGATTAACACAACAGTGTTTGATGAATATCATTAATTCGCATTATCCAAACGTTTATGCCTATTCCAGAACGTAATTAGTTTTACACACAACGGGAGGTATATATGGTCTCATTCATCGTATCCACCGACATGATATTCCAGCTAGCAAACAAAAGCTAGCTGTTATTCATATTTCCATTATGCACTCAACAATACATGAAATATCCTGTTAAATTAAATATAGGCCTATGTATTCATATGCGAGAGAGAGGGAGAATGAGGGTGTGTGTGTGTGTGTGTGTGTGTGTGTGTGAGGGTGTGTGTGTGTGTGTGTATACAATACCCCCCAGAACTTGGGGTTAAAAGTAAACCACTATGTTACATTGATCAACTCACGTAACTTGTGTTACATTTATGTCATTTCAGTTCCCATGTTCTCATGGTGCTTTTGGTATAGCATATTTGGCACCGTGTTATGTTACAAACTAGACAGCTATAGTGTAATGTTAACGCATGTGGGTGTGATTCTTCATTAACCTTGACGTCACACAATTAAATTGAAATAATATTGCCTATTAGCATTTGGAGATGACCAGTCGTAAGTGAGCTAAAAAACTCATCCTCATAATGATCACAGTTCGGTATTTTTTCATGAATAGCCAAAACAGACGGATTCATCAACGAGTTTCCACATTTTTCCTGTGCACGGAAATGAACGCTTCCTGTCTGTATGTATACCCTGGTCTAATTATCTGACGTCACCCTTTAAAGACCAAGACACCCCCCCCCCCCTCACACACACACAAAATAAATTTGAATCAAGACGGAGAGAAAAATAATTGAGTCTAACTATGAAAGTGACATCATCTAATCGCATGTCAAATTATATTGTGATTGAATTTTATATTTCCTTAATAGTTATCTGCACATCCTAGTCGGTATGCAGTCAATGAGGGAACCGAACATGTCACGCACTATTTGTTTTGTAATATCTGTGCTTTCTTTATCTCTTCCCTTTAATATTCATCATTGTTTGTAGAGCCCGTTTAATTTTGACACATGGCTTCGTCTTCACCAATACAACAGTGGGAGAGGTATGTATATTTTAATGTACATTAAAATTTCGATAGGCCATACTTTTAAATTCTTTTAATGATGATAATAACAGCAACATCCGCAATAGTGATATTGATGAAAATACTAGCACTGCCAACAATATAAATGATGATAATTATAATGATAATAGCAATAATAATAATAATACAACCTTAATTATAATAATATGTAGCAAAATCGGATGAAAATTTACTTTATTCCTATTTCGATCAGCTACTACTATATGATTGTAGTTATTATTGATATACATTGACTACCTATTTCAGATATAAGATCCCCTTTTGCTCTAACATATTTTTTGAACAAGGAAAACACTATAATTTACAGTTGTATTATTTTTTAATGTTAAAACAATTTAGAATGTTTAAAAATTGATAATGGAGACGTGATGTCATTTATATATTCATGACAGCATGCATGCTCTCGTTTTACCAAAATAACGCCAAATCCGCGTTTTATGGTTTGTTTTTGCTGGTAGACATTCAATACAAGTCATATGGTTTTTAACCCGGTGTGCTCTTTTACAAATCACTCAATGGTATCAAGTTTCACGTGGAAGCTGACCATATTTTATTACAACATTTGACACCTTTGCAGATTCTCAAACCTGTGCCCCTCTTACAAAGAGTTACGATTGATCAAATCAATCACAACTATGGAAAGCCAGCAACGTCAACATCTATTATGCATGTTTGTTCAAAATATTTTCTAACTATGATGTATTTTCATACATTCATTGTTTTCTTGACAAATCAGTTTGCTTCTTTTTTTGTTAACAAAGGACATTGTTCAAATTTCTTGTAGAAAATATTTATTATGACAATAATGGATTTCCATAGAATTGAGATTGATCGGATCAATCGTAACTCTTTGTAAGACAGGACCAAGGTATACAGCAATTTATTATTTATGCACTATGAACTGTACTTTGCCTAATTTACCAAAGGGGCTGGGAGATATGAAAAATGCACCTCAGTATGGATCAGTCTAGTTAAAGTATAAAATGCTAGAATTACATATGAAATGACTCAATTATTATTGGGGTCTTAGGGGGTACTCCACCGTGCTCTGCCGGGGTGTGGTGTTGAATTTGTCAGGATGTGGAAGAGAAGATTGGTGACGTCATACTTCGGTACTCTAAAATTAATGCATATGAAAATAAATTTGCCTCCCCATAACATAATTATAACATATAAACGGACCATAATATAACTTGCGTTTTAAAGGTAGAAAAATAAAATAATGTTGAAAACTAGCGATTTAAATGTTTTGGAGTATTAAGTGCAATCAATACGGAGGTCACACTAATTTTCTTTATTTCATCTTTGTATGTACCATCTTTTATTTCTTTTTATCCCCCCCCCCCTCCTTTTCTCAATCGCTTTAGCTCTTGTTTTTCTTCTTCTTCAACATTAGCTTTCCATTACAATTCCATGTTTGTTTAAGTACGTTCAAGTCCTGGTAATTACAGTAATGTACTGTATTTGTATTTTATATGCTGTTTTGTTATTATACTCAATGTTATTTATGATGGCCCTGTTCGTTCTGTTTACTAAGATTTGTCCTGGGTGCTCTTCCTTATACGTTTTTATTTATTCCCTTTTTGAACGATTTGAATAAATTGATAACTTACTAATATTCGTTAAAAATTAATGTACCCCCACATCATTATGGACGATTTGTAGGTGATCGAGGTCAGTCTTGCTTTAGCATAGAATGTCAACAATAAAATTTGATTATACTAAAAACTAATCACAATGGCTATCAATATTTGTGGAAATACACCTCCAATGTGTATGATACGGAACAATTTGTGGTCAATCTAATAGATTACCACATGATTACATATGAAATGATTAAATTATTCCTATATTGATTTTCAATATTAGTATACGTATTCCACAGGTCGAACGATTCATAAGTATTTTAGGTCAGACTTATTTCTGGAGTAAAATGCCAACATTAAATATGCAATAATTCAAGTAATCTAATCATAATAATTTACATATTGAAGAAAAAAAATCCCGAGCCAATATGGACCATTTTCTTAGTATTTGGTATCAATCCAATAGAATAGGCCTACCAACATTAAATATGAAATGATTCACTATCGAGCCACAATAATTTCCAATATTCGCTGGAATGTTACCATAAGTCAGTATGACCGAAGTGTTTGAGGTCCTTCTTGCTTAGGTAGAGAATGGCAGCCTTAAAAATGAACAGATTCGAGAACTCCAATCAATGACATAATACTCTAAATCAGTAGATGAGAGGTTCGAATCCTGCTGGTTTTTTAAATTCTTTCTGACTTATCAATGCGATCTTATTTACTGCGTTGAAAGCCATAAATTAACACAATAATGAAACTTCCCAGCAAGCCTTTAACAATCCACTCTAAAGAATGATTTTCAATACTGGTTCATTTTATCCCATAAGCTCTCAAGACCCAAATGACGATGATCTCAGGGACCTTGAGTTGGTGGAACTAGCGTCTAAGCTATACCCCGAGGATTATTATAAGCTGGGACTGAGACTGGGTTTCCAAGACTCCAAACTCAGCCACTTTAACCCTTTGCGTGCGGACCCGCGAATCCCGATACCTCTCCCTGCGGCGGAGCCGTTTTTGTACATTGCTGGTATTTGGATCTGTGGCGGTGTTTTCCCAATCAATTGCTAATTGCGCCAAACTGATGTATTTTCAGGATTTTTAGTAAATGTAAAGATGAAAGATCAGACATTTTTCTTTCTAGAAATACAGGTTTCGCTTCTCAAATCAACAGAATAGTTAAGAAATTTATGAGGAAAAAGTCGTGTTATTTTGTGAAAGCTTCGCTTTTCCCCCAAGTCAATAGGCACTGTGTACAAAAATGCGTAAGGGCAATCAGCACGCGCGGACAGGTCGGGTTCGATCGATACCGCTTTGTTGTCTGCTCTAGTGCTTTTTTTTCATTGCCTATTGTCCCGCTACTCATGAATTGTCTCTTTACCTCCTTGTAGAGAGATCATTTGCAAAGTGTATAATTACAACGATAATCCGTTTTGGGTGAAATCACAGCATACCATATACCTTTATTTTCCAGAATGAACAAAAAAGCGCGAATTTTCCCTTGCAAGTGCGATGATGATGCCGCGCAACGAAAGTCCGAAACTATTTTGTGATTTTTTGGGGGCTTCAAGACGGTGGCCTCAACGTTTCACTAAATATCGTCTTTGGTATCTTTTCATAAATTAGGGTTTGTATTAAAAAAAAACAATTTTGTTCCTGAAGATTACATACCAGTATTCGATATGTTTTCCGTTGCAATTTCAAAGAGTGAAGGGTGTAAATAAGTTTCAAATTATATAGAGGATCTGAAATCATACCTCCCAACGCTCTCCTCGTCTCGTTCTACGTTTCATTTTTCTTATCTTCTTTTTCCCTCCAAAATAACCATGCTACCGACTACTGTTCGTCACAATGAGAGAAAGTAAATTATTTTCATCTAATGAAATTGTAACATCTAAATTAAAAGTGTTTTATTATGTTCCTCCATTTTATTCATTTTTTAACCGCTCTGGTTTTTTTCACAATCGAAAACAAAATTAATAAATAAATCATGAAAAATTTGTATCATTTTTTGTCTCTTTCTTTTTAATCGTTCAATTAAAACAGTACAGGGGTGTTGGAGTTGGTAGGAGGCGGGAGTCCACCCCCCTCCCCTTCAGGAAACGTATACAAAAAGGGGAAGTATTTCTTTTTTTATAAAGTGCTGTCATGCTCAAGAAGAAAACGTTCTTGCCATTTCTTAAGCGCCTGCATGGTTTGTCAATAAACAAGTAGACATTTACATTGTTTAAATGTTACTGTCGTAATATGAAAAGCAGTATTCCTAAGAGCTTTTTGTACTGCTAAATACGAAAAGCAGTAGGTCATCCTGACGAAATCACTAATCTTCATTTTATTCAGGGCGTTGGCTATTTGTTCCCTGCTCTTTTTATAAGGGATTTGTTTTAGCGTCCGCCATGACTTTCTTTTGTTTGGGGAGTGCCGAGATCAAGAACTACAAGGACGTTTTCATTTTCGAAAGAGTAGAGGATAAACGGTGTTCTAAATTGCTTTATTCTCTATTTATTTCCTTTGAAATATAAAGAAGACAAAAATAATAGCAATAAGATGAGAGAATGAAAGAACGCAGGGGGGGCAGGGATTCAAAGTGCACCAGGGGCACTGGAAAGCTACTGAAATCATTATATGTGACTGGCAGATGATTTTTTTTTTTTTTTTTTTTTTTTTTTTTTTGGGGGGGGGGTTATTGCGCATTTGTCAATATAAAGTGTAGTAGTCTACATGTATTTAAATACATGTATTTTAAAACGGTACCAAGGGATTGTTTTTTCGTTTTCCCTTTCCCTGGTTTCTAACCTGTAACTGAATGTATTATCTACCGCTTTCATTCCCTTTCCTTTATCTAATGTATTTCTATATCCCCTCCCCTCTTAGTTCTTCTCATTTCAATGATATATGTATCGTCTTCCTTCTCCCCGATTTGGATTACGAGGTATATACCCGCCCCATCCCCCTCTATCCATTCTCTCTGATTTATTTCTTCTCAGTTCCTGTCATTTTACATTACTGCTAACTCCCCCTCTCTCTCTCTCTTTCTCTCTCTTCATCGGAAATCGTTCCGAGAGTATGCCTCGATTTTGCCAACTTGTATTGATCAGAGATTGTTGCATTTGTGAGCCTCTCATCCTATTGCATCGTTGCCATCATGTCGAAAATTTAGGGGGGTTTTCTCCCAGGTTCTCAAAAAAAGTCCCGAAAAATCTTTTAAAACTACTACAGTATTGTAACTCTCATTTCACAATAAATTTTATATCATCTTCCATTTCCAATAACGTGGGTAGATATCTATCGCAAAAGAAAATGCACGACTAATCTATTTTTTGTGAACTTGGGGCTTAAGGATATGGCAAGACAGAGGCCTCCATCTTTCACTAAAAGTCATTTTTTTAAAGATTTTTTTCGTAAATTATATGTCTCAATTAATTCAATTTGCCACGCAGCTATTGTAATAGTAAAATAATTTTCTTCCTGAAGTTTGCGCACCAGTATTCGATTTGTAATATCCTGAAATTATTTCAAAGTTACACGAGTACGAGTGACTAAAATTGTAAGTCTGAAATCATACCTCCCGACTCTCTCCTTGTCACTTTCTACGTTTCTTTCTTTATTTTACTTTTCCCTCAAAAAGAGCCATGCTAGCAACTACTAAAAGTAAGAGAAATGATTTTCTTGAATAAATTATAACATCTGCAATTAAAAGTGTTTTTTATTTGTTCTTTCGTTTTGTTCTATTTTTTATGTGTCTCCTTGATTTCACAACCAAAAACACATGAAATAATCATGGTAATAAATAAATCATTAAAACAAATCATAATAGTAATAGTATGCAGCGCTTAGAAACATTTGTATTATAATTGCTATATAAATGTTGCATATTATTATTATTATTATTATAATATAATTCACTTTTGCCTCTATCGTTTTAATCGTTCAATCTAATAGTACAGAAGCGGCGGAGTTGGTAGGAAGTTTCAGTCCTCTCCCCTTCAGCAAACATGTACAAAAAATCCGAAGTCTATATAAATTTGTAATTTTTCTTTTAGCCGGTGCACTCCCTCCAACTATCGGCTCAACCCCTCCATTATCAAAAACGCTCAGCGGCCCCTGTTTTTTTATGTAAGAAATAAGATATTTCGGTTTTGATGCTAACCAGGGTAAGCGACCCAAATGTTTGTTTGCAGTAACGGGAACAAAAACGGGTGGGTCGGATTTTTTCTAAATGAATCTCTTCTACCACGCTTTTTGCCGGTTAAAAAAAAATTAAGAAATTGGCGAAAAAACCCCAGAAAATCGGAGAGAGGAGACAAACAAGCAATATTAGAGTGCAGGTCAGAACATTTCTATCTGGAGGGGGAAGGGGTATGTCAAACAAGAATAATAAAAAAAAGTCATCAGTTTGACAAGGGTCTGAAGACCGAGTTGCGACAAACAAACGTTGTGGGATTTTTTTTAGTAATCTATAACCAAAAATAAAGTCATGTTGTTATTCGTTTAAGTGGATATTCATGGATTTTAGCAAAGCGCACTTGTCTATTAACCCTTTTATTCTCTGTCTCTCATTCTCTCTCGTTCTCCGTGACATCTGAACATTTTTTTCTACAATTTCCCTAAATGGTTCTTCTTTCATCCTTATATGCATCATCACCAAGGGGAAGCGCTTTGAATCACTGACGGATGTCATAAGCACCTACGAGTTGTTGGTAAATGAGACAAAGTTTGTTGTTTTTAGTTCCGGTATGTTGGTCGAAATAAAAAAAAGTATTCATAAAAGCTTTTTGTATTGCTAAGTACGAAAAGCATTCAATAAGTCATCCTCTCGATAAACACTAATCTTCCTTTTGTTCGGGGCGTTGACCATCTGTATCCTGCTCTTTTCGGAAGGATTTTGTTTGAGTGGCCGCCCTGACCTTCTTTTGTTCGGGTAGTGCGGATATCATGAAAAACATGGACGTTTTCCTTTTGAAAACAGCATAAGATGAATGGTGCGCTAAACTGCTTTATTTTCTCTTTTTTTTTTACAGAATAGTAGACAAAAATAATGAGAAGAAGAGAGATGATTATAGTGAAAAAGTTCAAAAGTGTACCGAGATCAGCTCAAAGTACTAAGACATTACTCTCGTACAAGCTTTTCTGTTTTTCTGAAAATACAATCGATCGATGAAACCGAGGAGATATCATTCTAGAGTGAAATCTCCTTGATGAAACAAATAATAAGACGGAAATGGTGAATAAACGCGTAGCTTATTACGTGACGATCTTGCAGAAAAGATGTTGGTGTACGATATGGATCAAATCACGTGATCCGAACATGTCACGTGATCAGGCCTTTTGCGCGCGCGTACGTGCTCGTCACCAAATTTATTCGTCCCCGTCTGAATCCAACGAAAAAATCGGGTAAAGTTGAAATGATTTCCTATTTTCGGGATTTTTCCCCACGTAGCTGTATATTTTTTTCATTCTGTTATCGAAATAGGTTTATAAAGGAAATAATGGCAGAGGTTTTAGTACATAACAATTACGAAAAAGCTGAAAAACTTCATCGAATTAGACCAAAAAAATCTCGGCTTCTGTAGAAGCCCGTCGTAGCTAAGTGAACAACTCGCTGGGCTTCTGTGGAAGCCCGTCGCACGCAAAGGGTTAAACACGACAATCCGAACAACATTGAGGGCGCACTATCAACGATGCTGATACGATGGCGAAAAAATCAGAGCGGGAAACCGGCCGCGATCAGAAAACGACTAGCAGACGCTTTCAAACACGTACAACGCCTGGATCTGTCCCAGGAAGTTTATATACAAGGTATAAGGACCTCAATCAGTATGTGCTCTCTCTTTCCTTGATAAAATTACAATTAAAAAGGATATTCCATTTTATCCAAGACGAGTGGGTATGATGGCGTCCACCAAGGCTATGCAATCGTCCCTGCTTAACAAAGGTTTGTAGAAAACCTGCCCCAGCTGCCCGTTGCAGTTAGCGTTGCGTTAGAACGAAACTTAAAAGAATAAATAAATAAATAAAAATCAGATCCTAAATGCGCTGTTTTATTTAGTTGAAAACCAAGTGTGTTGGATTTTTTAGTTGCGTTTGATTGTAACTATTTCTGTAACAAAGCCATGTACCACTAACATAATGTACATCTCATTACTCCAAGCAGGCGCGTATCAGATCCTACAAAGCATTTCATGGGCCCAATTGTCTGGGGACAATAGTGACTCTATTATGCTTGTACATGGGCCCATACATTTCTTTGTCGTAGTTGATGCTGGGTACGCTGGTGACTCCAAGTCAAAACTCGCTTCTATTCTGTATCCGATATTTCGAGTGGGTCGAGATTCATCAATAGTAGATGTTGACGTAGGCCTTATCAACCACCATAATAGACATCCGTATGATCCGTTAAAAAAAATAAGAGACCACATCCATCCAACACTGCATAGAATACAACCCAACTTTTTATTATTTTTTTTTCCGATAAATGCATTTCTGGATTTAACTGACATCAAATTATATTTGAATCTGCTAATGCACAAGACAGCTATTAGAATTAGTGAGGGACATTATCGACTGTCTTATTTGCATTGCACTGACTGGTTCATATAACTAGTGAAACTTTAACATGTCATAACTTTCTTATTTTACACCCGATTTTCATTGAATTTTCAGCGTTATACTATTTTTCTAGGGTGGACTTGACTTGAAATAATCCTTTTTATTCTTTTTACAGAGGATGTTCTCGAGGACTTCAAAGATATCGATTTGAAAGATAGTACCGATGGTGGCAACGCCGAATGGCACTTGGTTAAAACAATTGGTCTTCCAACCGACAAAGCAGAGTGGTTCAAAGCATGTTTGGCGTTACCCGGGAACTGCGTGGCTGTTGGATACAGATCCGGCGGCATCGATATCATCAACATCGACACTGAAAAGCGGGAAAGGATTCTAGACCACCTGAAAATCAGAAGTCTAACGCGGTTAAGAGATGGAACCTTGGTGATCTGCAACGACGACGTGAAGTCGGTCAAGATATATACATGCAAATACCGCGGAAGGCAGTCGGTGGCCAGGCCTTTGTACGCACTGCGGATATCTGGTACGCACCGGTCTCTGAGCATCGACCCACAGGATAACATATACATCGGACTACGTGGATTTAAAGAAATCGAGGTGGTGGACCCTGTTAGTGGGGCACGAACCAGGACCATGAAAACGGCCGTGGATCCGTGGAGCATCGCCTTGATGCGGACAGGCAACATTGCTGTCACCAACTCGTGGAGAGGAAACGAAGACGCAGTCACTGTCCTTGATCCTGGTGGGGACATCGTGAGTAGGATGCCAGGGGTGAAAGACGCCAGACAGTTCATCACAGTCGATTCGCGGGATAGCATATACGTGGCGATCAAGACAAAGAACGGGCAGGTGAAGATTAGAAAGTATACTGGCCATGCAGTTGAGGTCGTCACCGAAGGCGTGGACTCGGTTACCAAGCCACGTGAATGGATTCAGCTGACATGTCTATCCCCAACTCAACTTGTGATGTGTGACGCTAAATCAATGTTTGTATTTCAGAAGTACTGATAACGACTATACAGTGAATTTGACATAAAAGCTAAAAGGGCTATGTCAAAAATTGATGAATCGGGGCAGCTGATCGTCGCTAAGATTCGGAGCTGCCGAGAAAAATGTAAATATGTCATTTGTCCAGAGTCACAGACGACAGTACTGTATTGATAAAACTTCTTTTTCACGAATTTTTTTTCAGTAGATTTTCTACGTTCCAGAAAGCGTCTGCGTAGTGGGTCAAAAATATCCCTACTAACGCTGCTATACGCGAACAGCATATGGGGCCCGTAGGAGAAAGAGTTGCATTTAAATGCATTACAAGCGATCGGATGTAGGCCTAAGTCCAAAATGCACGCATCTGGTTGGTTGAGAATCAATTTGCATTTGATTCTTTAGAGTTACATTTGGTTAAAACTCCGTTTGCAACCGGCCACTGATCACGTTTCGTATCATCGCGACCATGTAGTTAAGATTAAAGATGCATGTTTGAATTGCAGTGATCAACAAATGTCAAGTATCATACCAACAGTCTTTGGAATGCAATTAATGGTGGGTTAGGAACAAAGATATCGGGGATTTTTCGTTCAGCGAGGTACGGATGATTCAAGAACATGGTAAATGTATTGTCAAATGCCCATCATGACAAAGAACAACGAGAAAGTCTTTGTCGAGAATTAATGAACAGCACTTTCCTCAAGGAGTAGACTGCTGGTTTGATTCAACAATTTTCGACAAAGACTGCTTTGTTGTTCCTTGTCATGAAGAGCATTTGACACGCTGTTCAAGTCTATTTCATTTCTCAACCCAATGATACAACATAGGAAAATATTTACACAGATATAAAATGATAACCATACAAATCAATACAAATGAATATACATTGCAAGCAATATGACTATACATGAAAAGTAAATAAATGTTTATGGTAAACACTAAATAATGTGATAATCATATTAACCAATAACAATATATGCAATGGAAATAGAACAAAATGTATATCATTCTCGACAAAACAATTTGCAAGGCTACCGTTATAATTCCCTTTTTTCAATAAAATAAAGTTGAGTAAATGGAGGGATCCACTGAAAAGCAGGGCTTGTTGAGTGTGGATCCCTGAAAGGATTGATCAAAGATTTGTAGGTACAGGTAAAAAAACGAACATGAGAATGCGAAAGAAAAAAATAAGGTTGATGTGATGGTCTTGAATCCTCCATTCGTTGCTGAGCGAAAGATCCGTAATGAGAGAATAAAAACCTATCATCGGCAGAGAAAAGTCTAAATAACAGTTGAAAAACAAAATTTATCGTACGGTATATCGTTCGTAATATTTTGAAATAGCCCAGATTTTCACCATTCAGAAGCTTTCTACGAAAAAAAAATCAATGCCAGACGTCCAGATTGTTATTTTGTCAACTCCACATGACGTCTGTTTTTTAGTTATCTTTTTTTTTCTAACGTAGCTCAGAATTGAAACGATAGCTAAGAAGAGCCAGAAGTTTACTCAAAATGGCATCGTTATATCGCCTCAAATTCTCCCACTCTTCCAAATTGCATTCTATGGTGATTGTAACTGTTAGGTATGTAAGTATATATAAGTACGATTAAACTATGATGTGCTTTACACCATTTCATGGTACTGTGTCATAAAGACTTGTCAAAATAACCAAAGCACAATTTATATAACAAATTAACTACCGGTCAATTAGAATTAAGGGATTTCAGAAGATTTAAACTGTTTTAAGAATGGGTCCCAGAGATTAGAAGAGAAGAATTTTATATTTTATGTAATAAATAAAAAAAAATGAAAAATGGTGCGTGTCATTGTTTTCTTCATTTACATAAAGTCTTGTACTGATCACTGAATTTAGCCAATTAGAATTAAGAATTTCAGAACATTTAAGCTGTTTTAAGAACGGGTCCCAGAGATTAGAAGGGGAGAATTTTATGTAATAACAAAAAATGGTGGGTGTCGTGATAGTTTTCTTCATTTACATACGACCCGTATTGTGCTGATCACTGATTTGAGAAGTTAAACTTAACTTTCAAATGTCATAATTTCTTATTTGACATCCCATTCCTTTAAAAAATCATTTTATGTTGGTTTTGTTTTGAATTCAAATCAACTTTTTGTTGTTGATGATGGACCTGGCCACTAACTTCAATTTTTTTTCTTTATCGAATGCAAGCTTCCATTTTTAATATAATCTTTAAAAATACCATGTTGCAATTCATACAAACACTAAAATACAATAATGAATTATTTACAAATATTTATATGACTAAAAATTGTGCAATTGAATATCACACATATTTTTATATTTACACAAATGGGATTTGTTAAATATGCCTGTAAGAATATATATAATGTGCGTATAACATTGAGCCACTAATATTTGTCTTCGGCTACTTCTAAAATTAAGCAATTTGATAGCATTATACGTGTACTATAATCGGGGAAAACTATTTATGCTGTTTATGATGATCACATGAGACTAATTTTCCCAATCTTGATAATGCAGAAAAATATGATTTATTACATGAATGTGAATTGTGAATATAAAACATATACACAAAACGAATAAGCATACTATTAACAATAATATTGTAAAAATGATTTGCAGAGCACATAAGTCAATCTTGAATTACTTAATGAAAGCGGTAAACGAGAAATCTTCATATCAATAATAATAATAATAACAGAACGTTGCTTGTATAGCGCATATCAGTACCCATAGTTGTGGTTAATTTACTCAAATTCTTTTATAGAAATCTATCAATGACATAATGTTGCATATCGAAATGGTATTTAACGTCCCTTTAGTAACGAAAACAAAAAATGGGTCAAGACAGTAATATTTAGAAATTCTTTGAATTGAAATATATTATAAATTTTGGCGTTGTTGTCTTTCCATAGTTGCGATTAATAGGATCAATCTTTGTGAGACGAAGACGTACCTATCTTTATGAACATCTTTACGACCTGTTGCGTGATTATCATGCCCTTCAATGAATCCTGAACCCCGTCTTACAAAGAGTTACGATTGATCCAATCAACCACAACTATGGACGGCCAGCAACGTCAACGTCTAAAATACATGTTTGTTCATGATATTTTCTAGATGTGATGTATCTTCATACATTCACTGTTTTCTTGACAGTTTAGTATGCTTCTTTTTGTTTTCAAAGGACATTGTGCCAATTTCCTAAAGAAAAAATTATGACATTGATGGATTTCCATATACTTGAGGTTGATCGGATCAATCGTAACTCTTTGTAAGACGGGGCCCATAATACAACTGTGAATTGGCTGGAGGCTATGTATGCTTTTTTTGCACGGCGACGTACTGGAGATTCAAGAAGATGATAATAATAATAGGCATTTATATAGCGCCATCTATCTAGAAATATTATATTCCGAGGCGCACAAGAAAAGAAAGAAAGTTTGGATGAGTGTCAAAGTGCCAATAACTAATACTATTAGAAAAGATAAGACTTCAGTTTAGATTTGAAGGTCTCCAGTGATGGTATCATTCTTAAATATAACGGCAAATTATTCCAGAGAGAATGTGATGAGGCAGAGAAAGCTCGCGCACCATATGCTACACGTGTCTCGGGAGTCTTAAGAAGTTGCTGGTGTGATGATCTTAGGCTACGAGCTGGTGTATAAGATAAAAATACGTATTGTCAAAAGCCCTTCATGACAAAGAACAAAGAAGTCTTTGTCGAATATTGGTGAATCAAACAGCAATTTATTAATTGAATCTAGACAAACGACATATTTAGGGGCCGCAAAAAGGGGGGGGGGTAGGGTGTTGGATGGGCTTCATCCTCCCCCACTTTTTTCTCAAAAAAACGTGTACAAAAACGTAAAAATGACCATCGGATTGTGATTTTTTGCATGGTTTTAACCCCCCCCCCCCCACACCTTTCAAAACCGTTCCGCGGCCCTTGATATTTGCAATTTTTTGTCAGCTCTGAAACTGCTGCTCTGGTACACCAACTTTCGATAAAGACCTCCCAGTTGTTCTTATTTGTCGGGCATTTTTAATATACTCATTCTATTCTTAAATCCTACCTATGTCGCAGAGCGAACAATCCCTAGTTTTTCAAGTACGCACGCCCTTACAATTTTGCATGTTAAAGAAGAGGTTACGACGGTCAAATCTTTTGACGACAGATGATCTTGACAATGGTGTGTCGAAACAAGGGCTGAGCCATGGCGTACGCCAATGGGTTGACGAGACTGTTACTGAAAGCAACCCAGCGTGTGATCTCTGACAGCCTGATTTTATTCTTGATGTAGTGGTAGAAATCTGGAAAGAAGGCGTACATGGTGACGGTCACGGCGGTTGGTAACCAGGTGATGATGAAGACAACGACAATGAATGTCAGGGTCCGCATCGCTTTCTGTCCCTCGGCCCTTGATTCTCGTTGTGGTTTGTTTATAATTTGGCTCTTCGATGCCGCCAGCCTTTTGCCAACATGTGGCACAACTGCCGGTGAGACATTTCTAGGTTTGCCATATTCAAGAGAGGCGCGGCTTTCAGTTTCTTTGTCGTCGCCGATTATGCTTCTGGATGATTCGGACTTCTCGACGTTGTTGGACATGCCTGATAGTGCAAATATCTGATCAATAGCTGTCGACCCTTCTTCTAAACTGACTACAGTTGCAGTGCTCAATTGTTCGTCCGTACAAACGGAACCAGTAACCGAACTCTCCTTTTCATTGGTCTTTTTCTTTTTCATAAATTTCGTGAGATGCTTACTACCTATGTTCTTGACCCGGAAGTATATTCTAATGTACAGGCCGGTCATGATGACGAATGGCAAGCCGAACCGGAGGGCAAACATGAACAAGCTAGACGTGTAGGTGAGGGAATAATTGGGTCTGGAGAAACCGGAGGATGTTACAAGGTTGTTGGGTTGGATGAAGTCCCAAGCCGTGGACATCATCATCCAGAGGCCGAATGACGAGACCCAAGTAAAGACATTCACTGCTGTAGCCTTGCGGATACTCTTCTTCTGGTAGTGCTGAATGGGATAGAAGGTCGCAATGTACCTGTCTATGCAGATCGTCACAACGCCACAAACGGACACACCCAAAATAGAGTTCTGAAACCCCATGAAGAAAATACTTGCCACCTTGCCGAAGGGCCATCCGTCAAAGAGGTGAATCATTGACCGGATCGGCATGCAGAGGATTCCGACCGCGAAGTCCGCAATGGTCATGTTCAGGATAAAGTAGTTGGTGTACGTCCGCAGTTTCTTTTCGACATAAAATGCAGCCAGTATCAAGGAATTGGTCAGGACGGTTGATGCAGCCAGTAGCACGAGGATTAAGAAGGTGATGCTGAAAACAGGTCCGTTGGTTCCTTTGGGGGTTGTGTCGGTTTCGTACAATACATCAGTGACCTCTGTCGTGTCAGTCGTCCAGATTGAAGCGTTGAAGGTGTCCATGTCGGCACCAACTGTAAGATCAAGCAGAAAAACGATGTGCAACCACGGCTTGTAATAAATTTTCATATCACATTCAACGCCTGGTTTTGACAGAGTGCAGGGGAGGGGGATTCGTCTTCCATTCGGATGCTAATTTCAGCCAGGTCGGAAGGGTTTTTTAAAAAATGTTTGAATGAATTGAGTTCAAATTGACAATTTTTATTTCATGCGCCGTAGATTTATATTCATTTCACTGCTCTTATACATTTGTTTTGAAACATATATTTTTCCCTGTTCAAGCGATTTAGCTGGATTTATAACATTACAGTCAATGCCACCCCCCCCCCCCCTCTAAAAAGAAAAGTTCCCTCGAGTAAGCAAATAAATCGTTATCATACTGATAAGTTAAGCATGATTTATATGAATACTCTAGCTAGAATATGGAGAGCCCTTGAGAGGAATAAAATGTGAAATTTTCAAACATGGAAAGTCTTCCATAACCAAAAATGATTAGTGGTATAAAACACTTGAAATGATAATCACAGTGAAAAGTTGTTTGCTCAAATCGATTAATTGTATCTGCATCAACTTAAGGGCATGCATTTTACTGAAATTTCTGGGCTATTTAAACTCATTTTTTATGAAGATATTGAGCAAATCTGAAAATGATGCTGTTACAGGCACACGGTGTCCTTGTAGCATCCGGACTGTTTTAAATTTGGTCCTAAAAGTCAAATTATGGTAATTAGGTTGACCAACGCTTGATATGATATGCACATTTACTTGTTAAGTCAGGTAGCTAAATACCTCAGATTTCATTTGCATATAGTGTTATTTGCAGAGGAAAATTTAAAACTTGTCACTATATATGCTATTCGGTGTCCACCGAATGTGACATTTCCCTATGCTACATAGACACTGTGACAGTTTTACATTTTCTTTTGAAACTATGCATATATCTGAGGTATTTATAGCTACCTGACTTAACAAGTAAATGTACGTATTGTTTCAAGTTTTGGTCAGTCTAACTGCAACTATTTGACTTTTAGGAACAAATGTAAATATCCCAATGCTACATGGACACCATTTCCAGCGTTATATACTGTTTTGCTAAATAACTTAATGAAAAATTAAGTTAAATTACCTTAAATGGCGCAAAAGTTCCAATAAAATGTATGGTCTTAAACTCTTAATACAAATGTAAAGCCAACAATTAGTAAGAAATGACTACGTGGTTCCAAAACAGTTCGCACAGTATATGACTTGACGATTGACTTACGAAAAGGCATACTGTATACTTTTCATTTCGTTTAATTTATTGTTTCTACAACTTTTTCAAATACACAACAACAAAGAAAATACATAGTACATAACAACATATTTAACAATAAAAATATGAACATGAAAGTATTTTCTAAAACAAAAAAACAAATCCAGAATGAAAGCCACTATAAGCATAGCCTGAAGGTGTGGTAACCCTGGAAAACCATTACAAATTATATTGTTTAATAATACTATCTTAAAGGAGAATTAAACTCTTGGAGCATGTTAGCTTTTGTGAAAGCAGAAAAATCAAAGAATAAGATCAACAAAAGTTTGAGTAAAATAGGACTAGCAATAGAAGAGTTATGAGCATTTGAATGTCGAGATCACTAATGCTATGGAGATCCTCCAATTGGCAATGCGACCAAGATCTATGATGTCACAGATGAACAACTCTCCCCTTTTGGACACTGAAAATATACCCCAAAACATCTCTTTTTGCTCATTCTAATCGTATGAAAAACGATTCATCAATGATATAATGTTGTGAAACATCTGTACTTGTCTTCTCATAAAGAGAACACCTCACCTTGTGATAGACTCTATAAAAGTGAGAGTATAAGTGAACTAAGTACTAAAGTAATGAGGGAGTTGTACGTGCGTGACATCACAGATCTTGGTCGCATTGCCAATAGGAGGAACTACATGGCATTAGTGATCTCAATATTCAAATGCTCATAACTTTCTTATTATTCATTCAATCTTCCTCAAACTTTCAACAATATGTTTCTTTGATTTTTGTCTTTGATATGGATGAGTGCAGGTGCAGAATGGAGGGGGGGGGGAGCTGAGAAAGGAACGAGCGCTTGGTCCTACAATATATTCGGGTTTTGATTCGTGTTTTTTTTTCCGTTTCGAAAAGTATATAATATGTTGTAGTTGACAAAGACAAAGAACACATGTGGATCTGTCCATGAAGTTGGGACACAAATTTTGGAACCACGTAGTCATTTCTTACTAGAAAAAAAAAACTACTAGTCTTATCAGTTGTACCCTGCTTACCATATTTTTTAAAAGTTGTTTTGCTTAATTGGTATAATAATAATAATAATAAATAATAATATCTGGATTTATAAAGTGTTTTTGCCTGAGGATACAAAGCGCTGCCATTATTACCCCGGCTTTAGCTCGAGCTACCATCACCGGCGCCCAGTGCATGCATGGAATTACTCCTGCCGGGTACCCATTCACTTCACCTGGGTCGAGTGCAGCACAGTGTGGATAAATTTCTTGCTGAAGGAAAACACACCATAGCTGGGATTCGAACCCACGACCCTCTGTTTCAAAGGTGAGAGTCAGAACCACTAGACCACTACGCACCAACAGATTAATAAAAATCTAAATTATTGTCAAGATATCACTTGAGGAAAATGTCACCACTGTCCGTTTGAATGGAGATTAAAAATAAAGAGTGTTGAGGATTAGAGTGATATATAATTGCACCCTTCCATTAGTCAAACAAAATATAGTTTATCTTTCAGCAATAATACCGCGAGAATTTTAGATAATCACTAAATCATTTGATATGTTAATGGAATTCAATTTTTGTATGCATAGTTTGTAATAAAAAGTAAAACAAAAAATCAATTAAGATCAATACAAATATAAATTATTGTCAAGATACCACTCAAGAAAAATATCACCAGTGTTCAGTAGAACTAATATCAAAATCTAGCATCGATTATACCACTTTACTATGTTATTAACACTTTAAACATCGCATTTCAGATATTTATTGTAATTAGAGTAAAATGCCAACTTACCTGCGTAGGTCTATATATCGATGTATAAAACACAATGAGATACAGGCTACACCAGAAAAACTGTTGCACTGATCTTCCTATCGAATGTGGAAAGCAGTTCTGCAAGCCATCTGCACCCCCAACATCATCTTATATACAGTGGAGGTTCCAAGATGGGGTTTCATAAAGCCGTTCGCAAAAATCCGCCTCACGCATGCACCTCGCCCACGCACAATACGCGCGCACACACATTCACCCTCTCCAACCCACACACGCAGAACCTACTCAGTGTGGGCAAGGTGGAGACAGGCACATTCAAAATCCATATACACTATGAAAGGATTATCCATTCTCTAAAGGAATTATTCAATGTCAGCCTCCGGTGATGCATTTTTTTAATATCCCTCAGTCTGAACTAATTCAATCAAGACGATTCCTCGACCAAGCGAGTAAGCGACCTATCTCCAATTTTTGTTATTTGCCTGCGAACAATGCATACTTATCCACGTCTTTACTTCAAATAAACGAATGATCGCTTATCGATTTTTTGCGACGTTTATTCTCACTTTTTAAGAAAATTTGTGTTTTTCTGTATTTTTCTGTCAAGGTTAATGGAGGGGGAGGGGATCTATGTAAAGGCACTTCGAGGATTTTTTTTTTCCACTTAAATGTTTTTCAGAAAAAAACTGTAAGCAAAGATTGTATTCTGATTTTATTGGTAAAATAAGAAGTTGGTTTAAACAGAAACAGAAAGAAATAAATGTGCATTTAATACGAATGCCGGTGACCAAATCTTTTAAATTCAGAAAGCTTGAAGGGATACTTTAAGCTGAAAATAATATGATTTCAACAGATAAAGTAAAATCAGACAAACACTAAACATTTTACCGAAATCGGACAATGAATAACAAAGTTATGTAATTAATTTCCACATGTGCGTTAAAACAGTTCTATGCATGTCCTCATGAATATGCAATAAAGAAAGTGACAATCCTCGATTATTTATTTGTATTTCATTGTTTGAATTTATATTTATTAATTTTTTTTTCCATTAAGAATTTTTTTTTAAATGTAGTGACGACTGATTTAAGGACGTTCCACAGTTAAAATAAAATCCATGTCATTTTCACAAAACTTTGCACATAGATACTTTAGAACGTGAATATTCGAAATATGCAAAAATTAACATAGGTCCATGTGCTTGATTTTTTGCTATGGAGCTTCAAAGTTCACCCGAATGAATGTTCTAACGGATTGCGCATTCAAAAGAATTTGGCATTTTTAGACCTCGCAAGATCACTATACGATGAGTTTAAACCTCCATTACTCAGTCAAAATACATGAAAAAGTCATCAAATTTCGCAAGAGAGTTAATAAGTGTATCGTTAGATTGGAGAATCTATTTATAGTGCTATTTGTTTGCAATTTTAAGTCTAACAGCTCTGTCAGTTCTTAAAAATGGCGTAAAACATAACAAAAACCCAATATCAAAAAAGTGAAATTTCAATAACAAACTACAAAAGTACAATAAATGCTGCACTTTATTCAAAATCCATGTCATTTTCACCAAAATTTGCAAAGTTGTAGAGGAAGGTATACCTAAGAGATGCAAACATTAAAAAATAGGGCTTCATGTGCTTGTTTTCAAACTATCAGCATTTTCATTAGAGCAAATGTGCTTTTTAAAACACCAAAAATGCGCCAAATGCTTTGTATCTATGAGAAGAAAAATCAAAACCACTCTACCATTTATTCAAACTCGGGGTCATATTCGTGATTTTTGGCAGCACTGCAGAGTAAAGTATTTTAAAATTGTAGAGATGTTTTTTAAATGGTCCATGGAATAATTAAAGTTTTTTTAGCTTCATAAACTAACGCATCGGATCTGCAGTTAGAGTGCAGATGATGAGAAAAATCAGTTCATACCCACAGCTAATTAATCACGTGTTCATCCATTGTGACGTCAGCGCGCAGAGTGTAAAATATGCGCAGATCATAATGCGCACAAACATAACTGTGGAACGTCCTTAATGCATAAAATATTCATTGCTGCAACTGTAGGTGCCGTGGCCGAGTGGTCTAAGGCGCCTAACTATACATTGAAAGTCCGGGGATCGATCCCCGGCCGCGGCACCTATGCCCGTGAGCAAGGTATTTAATCGACAATGCTCTTTTATCCTGCATTCAAATAAATGAAAATGCTATATGCATTCTTGGTAACTAGGCTTAAAAAATTACTTTGCTACAAGGGAGATCATGATTTCATGATTATGACTTCATATGTAATGAAATAAGAAAGAAGAAAATGGGAACATGGCATCATCAGCCCATCATGAATATTTATCACGGTACGCACATATTAACTGCATGTTTTCACAAAATATTGCTAAATTTTAATGGTCAATAACTTCGTCATTTGTTATCCGATTTTGATGAAATTTTCAGCATTTTGCTTGGTGAATATTACTCCTTTTATTCAAATGTAATTATTTGCAGTCCTGATGAGTACCCCTTTGATTTAAAATTTGACACAAAAGAAAAATTAGATCGCTTTTCTTATAAAACATACTTTCTCCTTTCATCTGAGTATAGATTAAACTTTAAAAATGAATGAACATTAGATTAACCAGAACTAAATAGAGAATGTAAGCAGTGAATAGCTTCAAACTTTAATTTACAAAATCAATTAAAGGATTTTCATTTTTTACGAAATTCATTTTCTGTTTTACTGATTTTTTTTCTCGGAAATATGGCTTTTATGATTTCAAGATATCATTAAATGCCGGAGATGATTTGAATGGAATGACAAGTGATTGTTGAAAGTTGAAATACCAACTATACCCGACGGTTTAAATGTAGGCCTAAATTACTTTAACTGGAAGCACTGGCGGATCCAGGGGGCACATCCGGCTCCTGTCCCTCCCCCACTCTTTAAAAGCGATAATCAAAATTTAAAATATAAATGTGCCATTTTTACCGAAGTGTGCCTTTTCTCCTTTGAAAGCGAGGACCTTTTTTTTGCTTGTCAAATTTTAATCGGAAAAATGAGCCCCCCCCCCTCTCTCTTTTTGAAAATCCGCCCCTGACTGGGAAGCAAAAGAAAACAAACTGCTTAAGTTATCACAGAATGAGTGAAACAGAAAAAAACAACTTCTTTCCCTGGAAGGGAACTGGGTATCATCATTCAATAGCGTTTTATATGATAACAAAAATACCAAGAAATTGAATTAAGACGCGCGTAACATATTCAAATGTTCCCTCTTTTTCCCCCGGTATGTTGTAAGAAGGTCGATATTCCCGTCATAATATTGATTAGAAAGAATATGAGAGACTGGTAAAAATATCATTTTTGTGTTATCAGCCAAAAAAGAGAGGAAAATATATTTTTGAAGCATAAAAAAATAGGTTATGTTTCAATGGCACGGATGCTCAAACTTTAAAAATCAATACTGATGGCAAAGAAATAAAATGTTTCTATGGTGAAAAGTATAAAAATTGAATATTGACTCAATTTCTGTATCATATGCTTTCTCCAAAAAAAACTAACCCATACATTTGAACTTTGATTATTTTTTTGCCATGCTGATCGAACTTAAAGAACTTGATTTAAACCCGTTTTTACTAGTTCTTATTTCTCCCTCAGACTGCGTTTGTGTTAAAAAAAACGAGCACATATGCGAATTAACGATTCTGCAGAATAAAAAAATCTAAAACCTTGAAAATAAAGGTTAAAATACCGATTACTTATTTGGAATAATTTCGAAATAATTATTGATCTTGACGATTCCTGAACTCGTTTTGTTTTGAGAGTTAAACTATAAAGTTGAATTCGATATGTTAAGCATTTATTCCAGCCAAATATAGAAGAAAAAAAGAAATAGGTAAAAGGAAGGACGGACAATTTGATTTGATTTGATTTATTCATATACAGATATAAAAAGAGCAGTTTAAGGAAACTTATGGTAGCCTATAACGATGCCATGAGAATGCTTATTCAGTTACCTAGGCACTCTAGTGCTAGTAGAATGTTCGCTGACGCTCATGTACCTTCATGTCAAGCCGTTCTTAGAAACCTAACTTTTAAGTTTATTGAGAGAATTGACATTTCTGAAAATGCTATTGTAAATATATTGGTTAACCCCTTACAGAGCTGTACGAGGTACACCTCGGAACTGTGGAAGCGTTGGTATGACAATTTGTTAGCAGAGTCATAAGTAATTAGTGGTCTACTAATATTAGTCTGTATCTTTGTCTTTTTCGAGACAAGTTACTCATTTTGCCATATGTAAATATTTCCATTGTACTGTTGTACTATTCACTTACTGCTTAACCACTTGTTTTAGGTATTCATTGTTTGTTCCTAGTTATTAGTGTGATTTGTTTTACTCCTTTTTGACTGTTTATACTTTATTTGTTCTTTGTTTATTCCAGTATTATCTTTGTATGTTTGTCTTGATGTATATTACATGTATGTTATTTGTTGATATGGACCTCTGCATATGCAGCTGTGTCTGGATTAAAGCCTTGAATTGAATTGAATACATAATAATATACATCATTTTCAACATTACATAATATTCATATTAGTATAATCATTCATATTATATATATACATGATTGGAGCATCATAAGCTCTATGAGCTTGAGAACGATGTTCCAAGAAAAAAATACATACACATGATACATAAATTATACATTTGCTAAGAGAATACATTCAATGATGCGAACATCAAATAAGAGGTAAAAAAAGAACAAGAGAGATAGAGTATAGGGGTGAAAAACAGAGTGGGAAAGAGAGAACTGAATCTATTATTTTATTATCAAAACATCTTTCAACAGGATAAAACATTAATCAGCTCGCAGGCTGTTTCACATAATGGTCCTGCATAAAGAAAATATACACATATTAACAGGAAAGATTGCAAATAATTAGAAATACATGTTATTATATACAGCAAAACTACAATACAAATAATGCTAAAAATGAAACATCAGAAAGAAAAGAACAAATAGCAAGATTTATCTCTTAGTAAGATAAAGAAGTGAAGGAAAAGAGAAGAGGTTTCATACATCGATATCAAGACAGGATTGGGTCTCAATTTAAAGAATTGTAACAATTTTTATACTCATAGGAAATCATAATAATCGATAATAAGTAGACGTGTATTATTTGGTAATCATGCTAATAATAGTAATACTATAGATATTTATATGGACCAAAATAGAACAGTTAAATAATTGTTATAGATTTAAGCGAAATTTCTTGTAATGATGTTTGAAATTTTCAACAGAAATGGCATTCTGGATATCTTCCGGGAGTTTGTTCCAAGTTACTGCTCCGGCATATTTAAAGGATTGTTTATAAATAGGGATATGTTAGGTTTGGGTAATACTAAATTTAGTGAATTTGCATTCCTAGTGTTCATGCCATGGCGATCGAAGTACATTTCAATTTCATTTGATAAGCGGGGAGGGGCAACGCCCGTTATACACTTGTACATGAGAATTGCCAGAAAATAATCTCGACGTTGGTCAATAGTTTGCCAGGAGAGTTGATTTATCAATGTATTCCCGCTCGCAATTTGATAGTCAGAAATTCCAGATACATATCTGGCAGCTCTTTTTTGCAATCTATTTAGGGGCAATTTGTAGGCTGCTGGACAGTTGCCCCAAACAGAGATTGCATAGTCTATACAGGGCTGAATTGTGCATTTATATAGGATATTTAGTACATGTGAACTCAACTTACTCAACTTGCCTAAAGAGTAGATCTTATAGGCAATCGATTTACATAATTCTTTTAAATATACATTCCACTTCAGGTTTTCATCTATCACAATGCCTAAATACCTTATAGACTTTACCTGTTCAATCAGATCATTATTAATGAATATATTAAATGTATCGGATGATCTTAATTTAATTAGTATTGTTTTGGTTTTGCTTGTATTAATGCGTAATCGGTTTCGGTTATACCAGTCATTTAAGGCGTGTACATCTTTCTGTAATTTCTTTGTTACATCTTCCAATTTACTGTCAGAGGCAAATACTACTACATCATCAGCAAATATGCTGCAAGTACCTTCAGTAATACATTCAGATATATCATTAATAAAAATTAAGAACAGGATGGGGGCCAGAACACTGCCCTGCGGTACTCCAATAGAAAGCTTTTTAATATTAGATAATTTTCCTTTGGAAAATACAGCTTGCTTTCTATCATTTAAATAGTTTTTTAACCAAGTGAGCATATTATTGATAATTGAAAAGTAAGAGAGAAACATGAAAAGAGTACTAACAATGTATAAAATACAAGACATCATATTTTGATAACAAAGACTCGTTGGTGAGGTATTTTGTTTGTATAATAATCATAAATAGCAAAAAAAAAAAATTACATATGTGTGGTGGTATATTATGTAACCATACAATGGTAATACAACATATATGACATTATTATCAGCCTTGTGTTTCATATTTTGAACATGTTGAAAGAAGGAAATTTTTAACTTGCCTCTTAAAGGATTTTTTTTTGTTTGGCACGAACGAATATAAATAGAAAGTGAATTCCGAATGTCAGGGCCAGTATGTTGAATAGATCTATGGGCAAGAGCTGTTCTTGGTTTTTCTAAATGAACATTTGTAGAGGTACGGGTTGGGTAATTATGAATAGATGTATTGAAACAGAACATCTTTAAAAGGTTGTCTGGAAGTTCGCGGATTTGGAATCTGTACATGAAAAGAGCAATTTGAAGGTAATGAATGTCATGTATGGTTATGGTTCTCAGCTTATGGAACAAAGGATTTGAATGAGCTCGATAGTCTGAGTTTGTACAAATACGAACAGTTTTTTTCTGAAGAAGAAATAAAGAATTGATTTTTGTTTTTTGACAAGCCCATACAACATTACAATATGAAATATAACTGAGGCAGTATGATAGAATTATATATAGTTCGTTTAAAGTAAAAAATAAATTTAAAGTTCGTTATCATGTAATAAAAAAATAAACACATTGACATTTAAATGCATGCCTATAGGGGTGTTAATAAATGATAAAAACATGATTCGAGATTTTTATCTAAGAAATAGACCTCTATTTCCTGCAAACATGGCGAATAGCACGCCTATTTATAATAAATCTCCTTCGATTGTTGATTAATAACACATTTATTTCCTTTCTAATTTTCAACTAAATTGCATGGTATAAAGCGAATTATGATACAGAATAATGAAATAAAAATGTAAGCAAAGCTTATTAATGAAGGTTCCCTTCAGTAAACTTTAAGATACATATTAATGCATAATTAAGATTTAAATATACAATTCATCATATCTTTGTTTATGTAAAATTAATTATAAAAGTCTTTAAGATATATTGGTCATTCGTTTTGCAATATTCTCCACATTCTTCCAAATAAAAGACATTTCACAAACAAGGCTGGCTGGATAATAACAAGATATGACAAGAAAAAATGAAAGGTACTCACGAAACAAAACTTTACAAGAATTAATAAAACGTCACAAGATGAAGGCACGAGCAAAATATAATCCAAGAACAAGACGGTTTATTTCCAATTCGTCTAATGCCCATTCGTCAAATTGCCAACTCGTCTACTACAGTGGCGTAACAGGCGGGGGGGCAGGGGGGGCAAGTTGCCCCCCCTGGCGGATTTCACCGGGAAAATTAAAAAAAAATGGGAAAAAAAAGAAAAAGGGAGGGGGAAGAAAGGGAAGGGGAAGGAAAAGGGAAAAGGAAAGGAGGAAAGGGAAAATCAAAAGAAAACGAAGAACTTATTATTATTTTCAGTGGAAAAGGAAGGAAAGCGGGAAAAGGAACGAAAGTAGAACATTTGAGAAAGAACAAATCATTCCGAAATAGGCCTAAGTAAAGCAATAGCATGATGGGAAATAAATTTAAAGATGACAAAGTGGCAAATAATAGCGGGAAATGAAGGTAGAATTAGTCAAAAGCTAAATTGGAAAACAAAGAAGAACAAGGAAAAAAAAACCACTTAATAACACGACCGGGCTGCCGAGGATTGAAAATAAAGAGCGGGAAGAAAGATGGACTGCATGCATACAACATTTTGCTATAAGCTTGCTAAATTTTTTTTCAAAAAAGCTTTGCCCCAGACCCCACGCAGTAGGGGCTCCTCATTTATAGGCCTAACATTCAATGGCTCTATATAACGCCCCCTTGTAGGAACCCTTCCTGCATTAAGCTTTTCGTTCAATCACTGGCGTACAGGCGTGGGGGTCTTGGTTCCACACCCAAGGGGAAATAAAAGAAATATAGGAGACAAATTAATGAAACGAATGGAAACAATGAAATGTGTTATTTGCTGAATATATAATGGAAAAATCTATCACATAATTAGAATTTAATTTCAATAGGCAATTTTTTTTCCAGCTCGCTTTGCTCGCTGGCGACTCTTTACAAATTTTTCCACATCGCTATGTTTTGCCCCCTCATAACATTTGGTTCATTACGCAACTGGGTTGAATGAATGTGTTGTGTAAAAGCTATATCCTGTATATACCCGCGATATAGCGGCAATCTGCGGGGTTTAAATGGCTTTGATATCAAGAAGTTCCGGGGGCTCCGTCCAGGACCCCAACCACATAGCACTGCCGTATGTGAGTATGGAAGGGTTGGGCCATGACCCCTAAAAGATCTGCAACAAAAAAAGAGGAAAGAAAAGCGCAGAAAAAGTGTAGGACTATGATTTTATTTACTGAATATAATGTCAAAAAATATAGCAAAGTTAGATTCTCATGAAAAGGTGATTTTTTTCTCGCTCGCTTCGCTCGCTCGGAATTTATATCAAGCAGCTTTTTAGTACATGCGCCATACTGCGCCCCTGTTTTTGTTTTTTTTACTCTTCACGCTACTGCCGCAAAAATTCCTGTTCACAGTGGCGTACAGACCACGAAAAAAGGAATGGAAAGAGAAAAGATTGGAATATATTTTCAGGATATCATGTCATAATCTATCACAAAATTGATTTTTTTGTATCTAAAAATGTCAAAATTTTTGCTCGCTCGCTTCGCTCGCTCGCAACATTTTTTAAAAGATACATTCTGCCCGATACGCAATATCTGGCCCTCTCAAAATTGTCGCCTCATTACACCATTACGCCTGTTCATACCATTATGACCCACTCACACTAGTACGAGGTTACGGTATGCTAGGCCTATATGACCGGGAAATTTTTGGCTCTTGCCCCCCCTGGCCACCGACCCCTGTTACGCCGCTGGTCTACTACCATTTGGTCTATCACCAGTTCGTCTACTCACCACATGGTCTACGTTCATTTAATCTAATGCATTCCGTCCCATAACCAGTTGGTCCAATAGCCATTTAGTCCATATACCATTTGGTCTAATTAAACTAAAGTATTTATTGTGCAAAATGAATGAAAAAAAATGGATATTAGACCAGCTGGTGATTAGACGAAATAGTAATAGACGAAATGGTGATTAGAAGAAATGATGATTGGACCATATGGTTGTTAGACGTAATGTTGATGGACGGAATGGCATTAGACTAAATGAAGGTAGACCATGTGGTCAGTGGACGAGTTGGGAGTGGACGAATTGGCAATTTACCAAGAAGACAAGAAGGAATAAGACAATTTAAGCTGCTGAAGAAAAATACAAGAACGGACAAAACAAAACAAGCAAAAAAGAACAACAATAAAAAAGAATTGCTGCACAAGGTAGATGTAACTAAACAAAATCTATAGAAAGTAAAGAAAAATATCCTTACTTGAAATGATGTCGATTGTCGCCACACAAATTAAAACCGAGAAAAGATTTGATTCATACAGTGTCATAAGAAAATTTTTTTTCGCCCTTCCATCATTACCGGAATTTTGACTATTCGGTAGCTACTAACTCGAAATGCACCTAATCAATCAAACGCATGCACTTTCTTTCATTCCTCGGAAGTTAATACATTCATTACTGTAACGTCAGAATATGGCTCTAATGAAATGATGAAAAGATGAAAATCCGTATTTTATTGTTCGAAATACACATGAAATGAAATACTCCGAAAATTTGCTTTGCCCAATTGATAGTGGGCCCGGCAGCCGCTGTGCAGCGCCAGCATATCGAAAACTTGTATGCAGTGTACCGGACATGTAAAAACATAGCAGACGACGTTTGCAGACCTCGCGATCATCGTATGACTAGTGGTGCGGAATGTTCCATTGCGGCTTTATGGGGGAAATAGCATTACAGAGGGATAAAATGTATACACAGATAATGTTTCAGTGTTGATTCGCAATATTTTGAGTCAATTTTCATGAATTATCGTTCTTTGAACATTAAAACATCATTATACAATGAAAGAAATAAGCAAAACTTAATTTTCAGACTTAGCTATGCAGTGGTAAGCTAGGATGCACCCCTCGTATACATAATGGACCCGTCACGAGTGTAGGTTTGCTCTTCGGACATCACTATCACAAAGAAAATCTCCTCTGATTTGATGATAAAAGTGCCCTATTTCCTTATTAACCAATCTCCATGGTTCTTTCATGAGTATTTGCCTTACAATGTGCCCTTTATTGTAATCTGGGCGGAAATTCATGATACCACCACCCACCGATGTGACGACGGAAATAATCCACCCGGGTACTATAAAAATGTCCCCCAAACCCATTATCCCAATACATATTCCTGACTATGGATGGTTTCTAGTGATTTTAATGTAATAAAGTGCCATATTTCCCACCAGTTGAATGTAAAAAAAATTATGGTCATCTGATAGAAGAAGTTGTTACCATTCATTTCAGGGGGGCGGAAATTCTATCTGAATCAACGCTTGTCCTTGCTACACATTTGTTTGTGAAAAAAGGGTATAATGCAAGGGAATTCTGCGTGTTATAAGGGTGCGCGCGTGCAGCGAGGACCTTCTGTCCGCTAGTTTTCCATATGTAGCTATACGAAGGTCTATATCCCTTAAAATTATTTAAAGGGGAATCCAACCCCCCAAAAATCTTGTTTTTATAAGGAAAAGAAAAATCAGACAAGTTAATAGGTGAAAGTTTGAACAATATTGGACAAACAACAAGAAAGTTATGAATTTCTAAAAGTTGTAAAAAGTGGTAATCACTATACCCATGGATACTTCAAATTGGCCGCATATGGGATGTCATAGTGATGTAAGGCAAGGACTACTCTTCCATGTACTCCAATACATATTATGGCTAAAATGTCATTTTCCCCCAGTTTTATTTCAAATCATATTTTTCTTTCATGAGGACATAAAGCAATATACTACCTGGGTTATATTTAGATTACTGCCCCAGGGGAATGGGTACTTAGGAGAAAACCACAAATCCCTGATAATAAAGTACATGGCCTATGGGAAAGTTGTCCTTGCCCCTTGTCATAATTTACTTACCCAGTTGCCAATTTGAAATCTATATAGTATTAGTGATCTCAATTTTAAAGCAGCTATAACTTTCTTATTGCTTGTCCAATTTCTTTCAAACTTTCACCATTCTGTTTAATTTGTTTTCTTCTTCCCAACACAACATTTTATGGCCAAGGCTGGATTCCCCTTTAACGCCAAACAGGGTAGCAGCAACTCCCATCTTTTAACGTCTTTTGGTCTGACGCGGCTGGGGTTTGAACCCCCGACCTCCCGGTTGTGAGACGGACGCTCTACCAACTGAGCCAACACACCGCTGCAGTGGGGGAAGGGGGGGTGTCTGAAAACGACTCCGTTTTTATTTGCGCTCTTTTGATTGTTAATATTCAAATCAGGGACGGAATCCAGTTTTTTTTTTTCTAGGGGGCACTTTTGTACAGGAAACAAAAGTGACAAAAAAAAGGGGTTTCACTACCAAATAGAGGTCATTTTGGTCACATATTCCCCTAGAAAATGTTTAGGGTGCCTCTAAAAAAAAGGGGGTGATACGGGCCTGATGTGCCCTATATACCTGGATCCGCGACTTCAGACTATTTGTAAAACTGTCCAAACAACACAACACTGCTAAAAATAATGATATTTAAACAATGCTGTTTACTATGAATCGCACAGTAGTTGTTTAATCAGTTTAAACAAGTGTTTAAAATCGCCAACAACCATGCTTAAATTATTGATAATTATATATTTGAATTTAAACTTTGTTTAAAATGTTTAAAATACTACTATGCGATTCACATAGGAAACAGCGTTGTTAAAATTATTTTTAACATTGATTGTATGATTGCTTTGATTGATATCATAATAACCAACATTTATTTTTTTATTTATGTTTACATAATAAAAAACGTTGTTAAAAATTTTACGCTGTTTACTTTATAAAACTTACAATAGTTGTCCGTTTAGGCAACCCGATATATTGAGAGATATTAAAACTTGAACTCGTGTTCTTTAAGATTTTAAACACTTGTTTAAACCGTTACATCGTTGAATAAATTTAAAATGGCGTTTTACTGTCTACCAAAACTATGACGTCATTATTTATGTTTATATAGTCAAGAGAAGTAATAAAACATTGGTATAACAATATTTAATTATTTTGCAGGATTTTTTTAAGGGGGGGGGGGGCAATTTTATCAAAGTACAAAAACACATAAACATTATAATGCGGTCAAAATAGGGAAAAAAACTCATGTAAATGATTAGTACAGTTATAGGCCTAACCATAAATGTAGAAAGCTATCTAGAGACTCGGTTATTACAAGCAAAATACATGAGTAAAATTTGATAAAAACACGAGAAGGGCATGCGTGGAGTTGGAATAGTCGCAGATATTATTGCCTACAGTCTAGTGTAATGGTGATTAGCCATAAAAACATACCTTCTAATAATAGTACTTGAGCCGCGGAAGATGACTTAGTTTCCAAAACCGTAAAAAACGTAAAATAATCATCTGATTGTGAATTTTTGCATAGTAAGCCCTCACCCCCACTTTTGGCTCAGCCTCCCACTTTCAAAACCGTTCCGCAGCCCCTACATATATGTAAATTATATTGATTGTCGATCCCTCGCGCGCTGCAGTATTGGCCTGTTTTTTTTTTTCAATATACGATACTGAAGAGTCATAGCGAGCGAGAAAAAAAAGCATTTCAGAAAGAAAGGTGATGTGACGTCATGATCAAAATACACTATAAAATGCCGAAGACAGTACAGGCGATATATCAATTATCTGGCAAATTATGACTCTCTTCTAGGCCCTAGAATTTTCATTTTTATTCATACTTCGAATGTAAACAGTACACCATACACCTGTCCTTTCCCCACCGTACCCGCGCGGCGGGCCTCTCAAATCGTAATTGCGCATGCCCAGTTCAATTTGTTGACATTTTCCATGGCATCAAAGTGATAGACGATTTGCGTGTCTGCTTTCGACACTTCATCAAACTTCAAACTCAAAGATCGTTTTACTCTTATGTCGAGGTGCAGAATTTTGAATGATAACAGTTGAATCAACGGATTTATCTGAAATTATGTCATATCATGAACTGCGTTGTTTGTTCCAAAGAATCAGCTCATAAATGTCCGGCCGTTTGCGCATACGAGAGACTTTTGTTGACTCGGTTACAGTACTGTAGCGGCTGAACGTACGTTTCTCCCCCCGCCCGGCCCCGGGACCGTTGGCGTTGAGGAGTCGTCCGGTGGAGCATTGCCAACATGTCGCTCCGAACGCGAATGAACGGTTTCACAGCCTGGGTTAATCTCAGGCTCAATAAGTATGACATGCTGCTGAAAAATGTCCTCATGGATCTGTTAGGTGGAACAAATATGAAGATGCTTTTACAAAGTGAGTTATCGTTAGCATGTCTGAATTATTTATATTAACATGATTAGAGTCTAAAAGTAAATCTAGTAGGCCCCCCTAAGTAATAATATTAAAATATGTTTTAAATTTAGGCCTAAACTTTTTTATTTTTGAAGCCTTCTGTTCCGTTCGGAAAGCGTAAATCATAAAGAAAGAGGACTTCAATTTTTCATGTTCGGAATCATGAATGAAAAGTCTGTATGTGAACTGGCCTGAGTCAGATCTGATTTGGAAGAGAGAGATATCAGAATCAGATACACTGTCACTGGACTGGGAGTGTGGAGGGACGAGTTCTTCTTCTTCTTCTTCTGGAAACAGTATAGTCCACCGTCTGGTGTATTGTCGTACTGAGTTAGGCATGTAAATTGGATTGACATAAATCTAGATGCCAATGGCCCAGTCCCCAGCCATAATCTCATCAACCCAGGATTATACTGTGTTTTCCAATGAAAATTGACCCTCACAATTTTTTCAATTTGAAACATTTAAACACATTCAAAACTAGTAATATAGATCTAGATCTAGGCCTATCTCACTTCCTTTTATAAAATAGGGCAATATATAAATGTGTATTATAAAAATTATTTATTGTGTATACGTATGTTTTTTTTTTTACTACAGGTATGACTGGAATCGATAACAAGAAACTTCAGAGCTTTGATGGTCTCACACATCAACAGAAAGCTACAAGAATGGAATGGATTGTCAAAGAACTCAAAGAAAAGTATGTAAGCAAAGAAAACAGCAAAAAAAAACAAAAAAAAAACAGATATAGGCCTAGGCTGTGATATTATGGAAGTTTGTTCTACAGTGGCATTACCTGGAATGAAAAATGATCTACGGTCAGAATTTAGTACATGTATGTAGAATTGTAGATTTCCTTCCTCTGTTCTCCGGAGATCGACGGCAAGCCGCAGAGTAATGAATAATCCAGGTCCTTTCTAGATGGTGCTGTCGACATAGGTGAATTTTGATATACTGTAGGCTAGGTTTCACTGCATGCCATACCATTGCAATGTAACATTTAAACAGGGTAGGAATTAATTTTTTTTTTTTAGGGGCTACTTTTTTTTTTACATTGGGGCTACCACTGAATATCTTGGGGCTATTTTCTAATTCATGGGGCTACTTTTTTTTAATCGCATATCAGCAATTACCTTTTGACATTCCGAGACGCAATGTGATGCCTAAAAGCTCAGAACATTTTTAACTGTAATTACTGTAGGCTACAGGCCTTACAACAAACAACAGTGATCCCACCAGAGCAGTGGCGTACCTAGGATTTTTCACAGGGGGGGGGCAAATTCGTTCGCCCAAAAATGTGACAAGCAAAAAAAAAAAAAAAAATGTGACAAGCAAAAAAAAAAAAAAAGTCTAAGACTTGTTTATTTATTTTTTGCTTGTCACATTTTTGGGCGGACGAATTTGGCCCCCCCCCCTGTGAAAAATCCTAGGTACGCCACTGCTCTGGTGGGATCACTGTTGTTTATTGTAAGGCCTGTAGCAGTGTAGCCTACAGTAATTACAGTTAAAAATGTTCTGAGCTTTTAGAAGCTAATATAAAAAGCGGCGCCACAAATATAAGATTTCGTACCAGAAAAAAATTGACAAGCAAAAAAAAAAAAAAAAAAGTGCATGGGTTGTGACTCGTCAGGGACTGCCCCCCCCCCCCCCCCCCCGTAGGCGTAGGTACGCTAGTGCAACAGAGCTTCAGCTTCACACACTTTAAAAGCCCCAAGACTTTATTGTTGATTGTCTCTGTACAGTACTGTTTCTTTTTTGGCTTATCCTTCTCAACAGTATCTCGATTTGGAGAGGTTTCTGGCGCTGGCTCTGGCCGTTTGGCAGAGCCAGGTTGAACTAGAATTAGAAACTTATCCATCGCGCACTCCGATTCGACGATGTCGATAATCAGCGCTGTCACAATCACCAGCTGATCGCATACAATTCTGTGCATGCATGCCTAATACACATAATATACCGTACGATGCACGTGGTCTCGTTACCAGCTGTGCAGTCTAATCGTGCACGTGTATATGTACGTACATAAGCCATGCGGCAAGTGCGTCAATAATTCTAAAAAACCCGTGCTAAAGACTATGCGTACTCCGCATCCAATATTGCATTGCGCATTTATTTTACAATCGCGAAGCTTCCGGTGTTACGGAAGGTTCGGATATTGCATCGACCGTTCAACTTAAAGCTAGCAAGGGCGATATAAAAGATGCGCTTGCTCCGCCGCTGGAGAACGTATTTTATGTGAAGTATTTTTTACATTGTCGATGGTATTTTATTGGGGCGATTCTGAAATAAAAAGTCGCCCCAAAGCATTGGGTTTTGAGAATTTTTAGGGGCGATTTGGGCTGTCATGGGGGCGAAATCGCCCGTCGCCCCCGTGTAATTCCGACCCTGCATTTAAACCATGTGATTTATTTTGCTGTTGACTTGATGTAATGTACTGTATGTAAAATCACCCAAATTATCCTTTTATTTCCTTTTCTGTTAAATTCCATGTAATGTTTTCAAACCACCAAATTTATCCTGCTATTTCCTCATCTGTTTTATGATTAAGAATATTAACCACTGTAACAGAACTTGCAATTATCCCATCGTGGCCCCCTTCCTGAAACAGTTGTAATTCAATGCAACTTTGAAAATCAAACACAACTACATTTTCAACCAATCAGAGGCAGGCATTTGAGTCTTGTACTTGATTCTTCAAGTAAGTCAAAACAATGTGGCTGTTATTTTATGTTTAACACCATGATTTTAACTTGCAATTTGTTTTTTTTTTATGTCTCTCTACCTTCCAGTGAAGTTATTCCAGGTGATATCTTCGTAGACTTCAGACTCTTTGCCATGAGGCATGCTGAACATGTAAGTTTAAATAATAATTTTTGAGGTTGCTATCTTGTAATTTTTTAGGTTTTTGATTTTACAATACTTCCTCCTTTGCCCTGCATATGTGCAGGATATTCCTGCAAAAGTTTTCTTTAACAAGTGGATTTTTAAACTAGATTTCTTTAATTGGGTGGTGGGGGGGGGGGCAAAAAAAATATATTTAGATGTTCATGTTGATAAGAAACTACCTCAATGTAGTTGTCATCATGTTTTAAGAAAAAACAAAAACGGAAAAAACAGTTATTAGACAAGCATATATAACGGGCACGATTTCTCCCCCCCCCCAAATAAAAATGTAGCAAGCTTTGACCCTACCCCTCTCTTTCTTTTATGTGGGGGGGGGGGGCACTAAGCCCCCCAGCCCCCTCGATACCTGTACAGCTCAGCAGCAACTTCAATGTTGTGTTTGTCAATGTTAAATGGTGTTTTTATTTCATTCTCCTATGCTATCATGTCTTGTCACAATGAATGATATTCAGTAAGAAGCTGACTTTTCTGCTTGAAGTGGTAAACAACAATAAAACGGGGGGGGGGGGGGGGCAAGAATATCATGATTCATTGAAATAAAATTGGTAATTTGAATGTTCATGTTAAATGACTGTTTTGTGTTCTGCAGCCTGATGATGTTGATAATATTGATGATTATGAAGCCGCTGGAGTAAGATCAGTTCACTTATATTCCCCTTGGCCCTTCTTTTCTTTTTTTAAAGCCTTTCTAAATCTTAGGTAAAGGAGTTGTGTTTTATACTTCTCGAATATGTTCAGAAAAAATCAAGTAAAAAAAAATGATTATAATTCTCACTAAATTTTTGTAAGACTGGAATGTTCAAACATTTTTTTTCAATTGTTCTATTGCCAATTTGTCCAATTACCAACTCATCTACTATCATTTGGTCTACCATTAGTTTGTTCACTATCCATGTGGTCTAACTTCCATTTCGTCCACTCACCATTTCGTCTAATAACCAGTTGATCCAATGGCCATTTAGTCCATGTACCATTTGGTCTAATTGGACTCAGTGTTAATCGGGCAAAATGAATGAAAATAAAATGGGTGTTAGACCAACTGGTTATGAGATGAAATGGTCATAGACAAAGTGATGATTGGACCAAATGGTCATTCAATCGTATGGTTGTTGGACTAATTGTTGATGGACGGAATGGCATTAGGCTGAATGAAGGTAGACCATGTTATGAGTGGACAAGTTGGCAATTTACCGTTAAAATAACCGAACCAAGTTCAAGTAAAAAAAAACAATAAAAAACCTTTACCAAAGTTTTAGACAGGCTTTAATCCCATTATTTTCATGCATTCATTCCAAGCAGGTCCATGGTTTATTCTCTTTACCTTCAAGGATTTCATTTTCTAACGGAAAAAAACCAGGCCTTGGTCTTTCTTTTCCTTGGTTTATGCTGCAAGTGGTCCTTTCTTTTAAGTCATTTTGTGCATCCGTCTCTATGCAACATCAGGGGATCTATCAAGAAGTCTGACAGACGGCAGAATTAGATCATTTATTGTTCTCATTGTGTTAATTTTACAGCACATTTTTAGATACCTCACAGTTGATAATCAAGTCTATGGTAAAATGTATATGCTGTCTTTGTCATTAATGTATTAATGTTCTGGTGGCGTTTAATTTGTAAGGACCATGTCTCATGAAAAGCTGACGAGTTCACTTAAAATTGTTAGATTCATTGATATCAACCCCAGAGTTCCTGTTCATTATTTTACACCTCTGCTTTGTATGTATTTTTTCTAAAGTTCAAGAGAAGATTTTGAATGTGACATTTTAGATTTTTTATACTATTGACTCTCAATACTTCCTCTTTCCACAATCACTTGAAATTCTGTTTCATGCAATATTCCACACAACATCATTGAACACCGGATATACACAGGGTTAGGCACTGTACCCATGTTTGTTCATCATGAAGCAGTGATTCAAGCAGCAATTTTGAAGTGATGCACCACCAGTGGCAAGAGTTGGATGTGTACACATCACAGGTGTGGATCCAGTTGGATTGGACACGTTAGCTTAGAGGGGCCAATTATTGTGCACCAGTAATGCCAGCCCTGAAATTAAATGGTATCTTCCCAGCTTGATCCAGGTGTTTTCAAGTTTGGCGTTGACCTGTTGGTGTTGGGCTTATCTTTACATTAGCACAGCAGAAAAGTAGAAATAAGGCTGGTCTTGGGAAAGGTTTTACTTGGTGTTGAGCTAGTATCAATTAGGAGATTTTAAACATTTTTTAAATATTTTTGTTAATAAACTTACAATGTACACTGTATTGTATGTATATCTGAATTGTGCTTACATTACAACACCAACAATAGCACAAGCACCAACACCAGACTTAAAGTTACCTCACAGTTTCTAATGGCATTGTTTTGTTAATTTCTCTTTCTTGATTGCATGGTTTCTCTCTATCTTTCTCTTGCTTTCTTTCTTTCTTTCTCTCCCTCTCACTTTCTCCCTTGCTCACTTTCTCTCTTGCTATCTCTCTCTTTCTCTCCCTCTCTTGCACTTTCTCCCTTGCTCACTTTCTTTTTCTCACTTTCTCTCTTGCTACCTCTCTTGCACTTTCTCCCTTGCTCACTTTCTCTCTTGCTATCTCTCTCTTTTTCTCCCTCTTTTGCGCTTTCTCCCTTGCTCACTTTTTCTCTTGCTATCTCTCTCTCCCCCTCTCCCTCTCTCTCCCTCTCTTTCTCTATCATCATCTGTATCAGGTGTTTGATCTTCTATGGAGACTTGTAAGTCATGATATCTGGTTTACCTGGGACAGGTTGGAGTACCTCACTACCAATGATGATAGGATTCTGTGTGAGGTTCCTTTTGAGGTAAGGATCCTATAGAGACCGCCATATTCAGACCTGCTAACCAGTACGTTTTTGGTATGTTTTTTGCAACCAAAATACTGCAGTACGTTTTTTCTCTAAAAAATATGTTTTTGTAAAAAAATTTTTTTTTTTTTTACAAAATCGTAATTTATTGAAAAAAAAAATATCTATATGTCTCTATGTCATAAAACTAACACAAATATTGATATTAGATCATTGTAATTTCAGTTAACTGGGGGTTTTTTTCAATCATTTTGTTAAAACCAGTTTGAGATATACACATGTTTATTAGAATGTTTTTTTTTTTCATCTGCAAGAGCAGTGCGCATTTTAGCTTCCCAAGCAGCTTGAGCGCCGCGATGAGCGAGTGCACCACGCATTTTATTATGAAATACACTTTTTTTTTCAAAATACACCTTTCTTTTATCACAGAATACAATTTTTCATTCCCAGTGGTTGGCAGGTCTGCATATTTGAAGTTACTTTGCTATGAAATGGCGCTATTAAAGATATTGTGTCATCTGGGGTTGACGGGTAGAGTTGTAAACAAATTTGGTGTTTCAACACTGTCATATTTGCAGTTGTAATTTCGCCCCAAGTTGGCTTTGTACATGAATTGTATCTTTGCACCATTTACATAGGGGGGGAGGGGCGAACTAATGGGACACAAAACTTCAGAGGCTGGATAAATTCACGCAAGAAAATTGACAAATTCTCCATGCAAAACTTCCTTCCATTGTTAGATTTAATGAGGTTTGAAATTTAATATCGTGTGGAAATTTTTAATAATAATAATTATTAGACTTATATCGTGCCAAATCCACTCTGTAGAGTGCTCAAGGCACTTTTTTGGAAATTATGAAAGAAATTAAAAAGAATTGAAGAGAAATGTTTTAAGGTATTGTTTGAAAGTTTCAGTTTTTTTAATTTGAATATCTGGAAATTTAAACTACAGTATTAGTGTCCGAAAGATCTAGTCCGATTAGATTTTCATTTATTTATTAATGCACACTCATGCCCTGGTTCTTGGGCGAAGCAGAATCATCCGATTGTATTTTAAAAAAAGAACCGTGATGCCCCACAACTACTTCAAATGCAATATGCCACTTTATCCCTGATTCAATAAATGTTATCACTTCTTTCATTTATCTTTAAACTTGTTTTGTATAATCCAGCTGATGTTTTTCTTGCTTCAATTTGATACAGTGGACGCCAAAACCTCCGCCTGAGAAGAAGAAGAAAAAGAAAGTCTCGTACCAAAAATCTTTCCTTTCTGGATTTGGCGGCTCTTCCTTGATCGCTGACACCCTACCAGACAGTCCGGTGAGATTTTGCAATCAGACTTACGATTGAAAGAGTCTTTCATTTCACTTTTTTTTTGCTTTGCAAGTGTCTTAGGCCATATTACAATGTAGTGATTCTAACATTGATATTAATTGCAATTACCATGGTTACAGCAAACCAGTAACAGTCAATCTTCTTTTTGGCTCTGACAAAAATAAGTTTGCTATGGATTTCAAATATGAAAGATCAAGTCTTATTGGTTTTTTGTCTGTATCTTGAACAAAATGTACATGTCACAGTGAACTTGATTGACCAGTGTCAATTAGAGATTGATCACAAACCTATGTCTTTCAGAGAACGTATTACTATTAATTGGTATTCAACCAAAAAAATCATTATTTTAAAGCCCAAGTCATCAGATTACAATTTAAAAGAAACATAATTTTAAAATGCAGATTGTGAAATCGCTTTTGCTTGTGTGTGCTTTGCACTTTGACTAAATTTGAATGTGCTTTTGTAATGTAATGTACAGTATGTTTCAAACTGTTCTTTAGAACCCTGCATTGCTATTTGGAGGAATATATTTTTATGCTAAAACATTTCCACATCTTTTTTTTTACAAAGAAAAGGAGTATGTTTCCATTTATTCTGCCCTTACATGTACTTTTTATCAATTTTTGAAATAATGATGAAAGTTTGAAATAATGTATTTCTTTGTTATTTTAGAGTATGCGACCCCAAGACGTAGTTCATTTTTTGTTTTCCTTAAGTGTCTGCAGCCATGCACATTTGCACACCGTGCCTGTATGTATTAGTTATCAGTTACGTCTGTAATGATTAATTTTTAAACTTGCTTTTGCTTGTACAAATTGTCAGTCATGTCTGTAATGATCCTTGTTTAAACTTGCTTTTTATTTTGCTTGCTGTGTTCCCTTCACACATGACTCGATCTCCACTGATCACCATCCTTTGCTGATTGATGTGAACAGAACCCTTTTGAAAGCCCTCCCGAATCCCTTGTATCCTCACCCGCACCCTCCACCCCGCCCCTGCCTACCCCGCCCCCTCCTCCCTACACCCCAAACTCTGCAGGATCGCTCAGATCACACGGGGTAAGTTGCACCTGCTTGCCGTTGCTTTCATTTTTGCACCAGGGCCCTGCCTTACAAAGAGATATGATTGATCCGATCATTATAGGTCCATGATCCGATTAACCTCAAGTATATGGAAATCCATCAACGTCATAATTGTTTCTCTAGGAAATTTGCACAATGTCCATTGAAAACAAAGAGAAGCACAGTGAATATTCAAGAAAACTATGAATGTATGAATATACATCATATTTAGATAATATTTTGAACAAAGATGTATTTTTGATGTTGACATTGCTGGCTTTCCATAGTTGTGGTTGATTGGGTCAACTCTAACTCTTTGTAAGACGGGGCCCAGTGATCAAGTCCTTTAAGCCCCCATCACACTTATTCCGAATCAAGCAGAATTGGCCTGAATGAAAGGACTATTGTTTGACCACCAGTTGGTCATTTAAATCTACTTCGAACACCGTTCGAAAATATCCCTCGAATGTTTTGAACATGACCAAAACCTTCGGGACGGCCAAAAGAAATGACAAAAATATTTCGAATGCACTCAGAATGCAGTCAGGATATTTAGAATGCCCCTAGAATGTCCAAGAACGTAGCACGAATTATCAATCTGACTCCATTGCGGTTCATTTTGACTAGTGTATGATGATACACCTGGTCAATTTACTGAATTTCAACTCCAGTTTGGTGAATTCATAATTTCCTCCCAAAAATTTCTAGATTTTTTGAATATTTTTTTCTTTCTAGCTTCTGCTTGATTCCTGCTGATTCCGAATAAGTGTGATGGGGGCTTTAGCATCATGTAAAGCATCAAAAAAATATTGTAAATCAAGAAAAAAGGTACAATTTCAAAAAAAAAAATATCAAGAATTTCTTCCTATTGTCAGTGGATGGCAGAATACCATCCCAGGGCCCCTTTGCATAAAAGTATAACTTTGCCATCCAACGATTATCTTTCATTAAATCCTTGATTCTGATTGGCTGTTGGGTCATGTTACCATGCTAGTTACCATTGGAAGGCAAAGTTACCAAAATAGAAACTTTTATGCAACGGGCCCAGATTTCCATTGTATAACGGCAAATTTAACAGTTACATGTATTTGAAAACAGGCCCTACAATGTTAATCATTTACTGTGAAAAGTCATGCATGAATTGTAAATTTTCAAAAGCTTATTGAAAAAAAAAACAAGCAAGACGTACGTAGACAGATTCATTCTACATCTGTATTGATTCTTTAAATGCACCAAAATGCAGAAAAACCAATTGCTTTCAAGAGCTACATGTTATGCCTGAATGTATGTAGTTCATAGTGCGCTCTTAAAAAGGCAACTAAATAACGATGCTTTATATACATGTATTGCTATAAACTGTATCATTACTACATGTACGTGTATCTCATTCTTCTTGGTTTATACACAAAGAAAATTTGCAAAGACAAAGTATAGACAGCGCTTGTCATTGTCAAATACATGTAGAAAGATTCTATATCACGGAAGTTGCATCAGAAGTCTAGCATAGCCTTATTTATGTCTTTTTCTCTTTATCTGTCGATTTGGTGACTGTAAGATGCCTTTCATTATTCATTAGCCCATATTCTGACGTCCAGTTTATCTTAGGCCATGGTCTAATTCCTTTTGGGGGGGGGGGAATAATGTAAAGCCAAAAATGTAAAAAAATTTCCCCATGCTTTAATTGTACATGTACATGTATATGACACTATTTTTAGTTACACCTGTATTATTTGAAGAAAATTTCTTGTAATGCATGTATCATTTGATTGAGAAATGAGCTGGTAAAGTGAACCCGTAGTATTAGAGAGTTGTGACACAACTGGCTATCCATAGTTAAACCACAACCTTAGACCTTACTTTTATCAAACCACAGACCACAGTCCAGAATATGGGTCATTGGGTAAAAGTCATACATCACATTTCATATTGCCTCTCATACATGTACATCATTGGGTTCATTCTCATGCAGCACGTTTTCCCCTTTATATCACAAACATTCACTCCCCCTGGTTGAACAGGAATCGGAGAGCCCGCCGCCTCCCGAGCCGAAACACGTCCGATTCCCCGGAGAGGATTTCTGCAAGAAGTTCAAGAAGAAATCCCAACACCGGCCCGACCCTGAGGAGTGTATCCTGGAGATGGTCACTACCATGCTGAATGTAAGCTCATACTCTGGGAGTTTTTGCACAATGATGCAGTACGCTTTCAAGAACATAGAAAATGTATTGTCATACATTTGTATATGCCCTTCATAACAAAAGCAACTAAGAAGTCATGGTTAACAAATTTTGAATCAAGGTATCAATTTTGTCCTGGACTGGACAACCGACACAGATGCAATTTTTTGTCAGCCCCGAAACTTAGGACAGAAGTGCTGTTCCATTTCATTAATATTTGACAAAGACCTGTAAGATGTTTATTGTCATATGACAGGCATTTTCAATGCATTTACTATGTTCTTGAATTTGTTATGCATTGCGGTTGTGAGAATTTCCTGCTTTTGACTTTATGTAAGCTCACTCTCCTTCGGTTCCATGACATTTGCTCCGGCGACAATTGCTCCGCTCTAAATTCCACACACTTATTGGGCCCGTTTCATAAAGGACTTGCAACTGTTTTAACTTTGCCATAATGGCAACTTCCTTGGTAACAGGACTCGGCAGCCAATCATACATGTAATCAAGGTTTCCATGGCAGTTGCCGCAATGGCAAAGTTACAACAGTTGCAAATCCTTTATGAAATGGGCCCCTGGAATGACCAGTTTCAATCATGAGTTAACGCTATGCCCTATCCTAAAGCTAACTCTAATCCTAACATAAAACCCTATTTCAACCCTTACCCTACATCTTAGACAAAATTAAGCCTGGAGCCTATGTCGTGTCACCTCTTCTTCAACTCCATTGTACAGTATACTCTGCATGAGGCGACTTGTCAAAAGTCTGTGCTAGGTGTTTCAGCAGGAATCCCCCTGTACGGGCACTATGTGTCTAGTGGTCTGACGCGGCCAGGTCTTGAAATAGCGACCTCCTGGTTGTGAGGTAGACGGTCAGGATTTCAAGCCCTGGCCCCATGAGACCATAAGACATTAACAATGGGAATCCTGCTACCTGTTTGGGGTTCAACGATTAAGGGATAGAGCAACGTCAGTCTAGCACTGCTCAGCTAGCTTGTGGTTTAATGAAAAGCTGCTTGCGGGATTCTTGAAAGGCAATACTCCGATTTTCGACAAGGTGCCTAAGCTGACCTTTCACAAGTCAAATAATTGCCTTGCTTGAAAATATTTTCGTACCAGAATGTGCTAAACATTCATGAGTTAATAACATCTTCTAAGAAAAAGATCTTAGGAAGGGGATCAAAGATAAAGAAGTTGAATAGAAGGCAGGATAAAGAGATATAGAGAGGAAGGTTGATCCTGGCCGAACCATGTGACAGTTGCTGGTTAAAGACAAGATTTTTCTGTTATTGTTTATACTCTTTTAACCTATTATAGAGTACAAGAACGGGTATAATATTAAATGTAGAGGGCCTGGATAATCTGGCTGTGACTTCTCTAGCCAATCAGAGATAAGTACCATACAAGGTAGCGTGCATACGGCACCTTAACAGAGTATATAAGGCCTGCTTTTACAAACTTTGCTCATTCTCCTGAAGATGACAAGAACACACTTGTCGAAACGTCGAGTTTGGGTGGTCCTTCAGGACCAACAATTGCCCAAGAAAGATACATGGTGTACCGTGAAACCTACACTAATCTGGTTGATAGCTGAGTATTGGGGGCGTTGTGGTCTAATGGTTGCGTCTCTTGTCTTTCAATATGAGGGACGTGTGTTTGAATCTGAGCCAGGGTGTGTTTTCCTTCAGCAATGAATTAATACCCACACTGTGCTGCACTCAACCCAGGTGAGGTGAATGGGTACCTGGGAGGATCAATTCCTTAAATGCACCAAGCACCTTTAGCAGCTGGAGCTTAAGCTGGGGTAATGTAAAGTGGGCCATTCACCTGGTATAGAGTAAAAGAGAAAGCCGAAAGTAGAGGTCCTGGATTATCTATTGGATAGCTGAGTTCTGCTCGCCCTGTTATTGATATTGTTATTATCATAATTATTATCATCATCATCATTATCATCATTATCATCAACATCATTATCATCATTTTCATCATCATCATTATCATCATTATCATCATCATCATTATCATCTCATCATTATCATCTCATCATCATTATCATCATCATCATCATTATCATCATTATCATCATTATCGTCATCATCATCATTATCATCATTATCGTCATCATCATTATCATCATCATTATCATCATCATCATTATCATCATCATCATTATCATCATCATCATTATCATCATCATCATCATCATTATCATCATTATCGTCATCATCATCATTATCATCATTATCGTCATCATCATTATCATCATCATTATCATCATCATCATTATCATCATCATCATTATCATCATCATCATTATCATCATCATCATTATCATCTCATCATTATCATCCTCATCATTATCATCATCATCATCATCAGTATCATCATCATCATAATCATCATTATCATCATCATTATCATCCTCATCATTATCATCCTCATCATTATCATCATCATTATCATCTTCATCATTATCATCATCATCATTATCATCATTATCATTATTATCATCATCATCATCATTATCATCATTATTATCATCATCATCTTCATCATTATCATCATCATCATTATCATCATTATCATCATTATCATTATTATCATCATCATCATTATCATCATTATCATCATCATTATCATCATCATTATCATCCTCATCATTATCATCCTCATCATTATCATCATCATTATCATCTTCATCATTATCATCATCATCATTATCATCATCATCATCATCATTATCATCATTATCATTATTATCATCATTATCATCATTATCATCATTATCATTATCATCATTATTATCATCATCATCATTATCATCATTATCATCATCATTATCATTATCATCATTATCATCATTATCATTATTATCATCATCATCATCATCATCATCATTATCATCATTATCATCATTATCATCATCATCATCATTATCATCATTATTATCATCATCATCATTATCATCATTATCATCATCATTATCATCATCATCATCATCATCATCATCATTATCATCATTATAATCATCATTATTATCATCATCATCATTATCATCATCATTATCATCATCATCATTATCATTATCATCATTTTCATCATCATTATCATCATCATTATTATTATTTTTTATTGTGAATTATTTGTTTCACCTCATAACAGAGTACAAGGGAGGGCCGAAAGCTGAACGTAGAGGGCCTTGATGATCTGGTTGATAGTCGAGTCCTGTGTGAGTTGGTCAACTCCTTCATCCCAGGTACGTTCACCACCGAGGTTCTTCTCAACGATCGCTGGACCATCAACCTTGCCCTCAAGACCTTTGAGAAGATGATACGCATCAATACTCCGATAGATTCCTCAGATCTTTTAGAGGTAAGATAGTGATGATGGGGAATATGGAAAAGCTGCTGTTAGAAGCTGAGTGGGATTCCTACTGAAAAATGCAGTGCCTTTATAGGTGATGGAAGTCGATGACACTGTAACGTTGTATTCAAGATAAATGCCAGTTGTGGTAACAATCTCAAAATAAGTTCGAACAGAATCCAATGAAATTACCATCAAAGTGCTTATATAAATAAAAAAATATATGCCAAATACATGTAGCTCTGAAGAAAATGCGTACTTGCTGAGAAATTAGCAAATTAAGCACGGAATTCCATCAAATGTCGGGTAGTTTTCGAAGCAATACACTGTCCCACATATGCTTTTCACTGTTAAGTGAACATCAGAATTATCGGTTTTGAGCTAAAATTTCATGATTTTACAAAGATAAGTTTACATTAATGTACTAGATCTATATGTATGATAATATTTTGACAATTAACCTTCATTTAAAAGACTTTCTCATGAAATAATTGTTTGCTGCAACTACTGTGTTTACCTTTAAGCAGACCAATATTTGAAGGGTCGAATCATTGTTAACACACTAGCACGCTTCTCCACACCTTTAATCATTGTCATCATTATCGTCTTCATCATCATGGTCATCATCATGAATATGGCTGTCATTACCATCATTATTTTCATCATCATCAACAACATGATTGTAGCCACCATCATCATCCTCATCGTCACTACCCCCGGGGGGCCAGTCAAATGTATTGCTGTACACATGCGCGGCCAAACTATTTCCAAACATCCCCTAAACCAGTTTTTCACTGTGTGCAAAATAACCCCCTAAACAAGTTTTCGCAGGCTTTATTTACACTTTTTGGCCCCTAAACAAATTGTCACCAGAATATGACCCCGGGGAAATAAGCTTGGGGAAAAAACATAATTACCCTAAACACGATTGGCTAGTCTTTAAAAAAAAGCTTTGGAAAAAAAACATACCCTTAATGCGTTTGACCCTGCGATTGACCATTGACCAGTCTTTCAAAACTACCCCTTTTTTTTCTTAAATCTGTGTTTTTGATACCCTTAACGAGTGCACGCGCGGCCCGTGTCCAAAACTGAAAAAACACCCCTTTAAAGGTCACACGTGCGTACAGCAATATATTTGACTGCCCCCCCCCCCCCCCCCCCCCCCCCCCCCGGTCACTACCCCACCATCACCATCATCGTTATTCATATGGATCTGAATCGGGTTATTAAGTGTCTTTTTTCTCGATATCTTTTGCAGGCTGATCCCATGGCTGTGTGCTGTGCTATGTGTGTTTACTTCATGTGTGGATTCAAGATCAGACAGGCCAAAGCCGTCATTAACAGACTGGTAAGAACGCATTCCCTTATCAAAGCCTCTCCCAAGGTTTGGTCAATCCTCCAAAATGCATCGGCCACTGTTCCAGTTCACATGTATCTCTTAAAACTTTTACGATGTGGATGATATGAATAATAATTATTATAAAACATGTTTAATTGGATGGTGTTGATCACTTATCACTTAATCACTTAGTCATTTGTATTGTTGTTATTTCTTTTGATAGATTGAGTTGGAGCATCAAACAAGGGCAGCACAACACGATCTTGACAATCTTCCGGAGGTTCTTGAAGACGTTGAGCTGATCAAGAAACGCAAGATGCTGAAGGAAACTCTAGAAGATTGCAACCAAGGTGAGCATTGGGGGCACAAAGGTTTTAACCATGTGATATATCACATGATTCTAGGTCCATGACACATTTAAATCATGTGATACATCACATGACTCTGTTCACGACACATTTGAACCGCGTGATATACAGTGCGTCCCACAAAAAAATGAAACCGAAAATTATCAATGATTCATCATAATCGCAAAGAGAATAGACAAATAACCTATCATTGTAAAGCTTGGAGTCTCCTCTTTCATCTGGTATAACCTATGAGAGTCCATATACTCGCACGAGGGAGTAAAAACGATTTGAAGAAAGGTTACTAATATGTCACCTGGCGACTGGTTTCTGAGTTTCAAAAAGACTCGCATGTTTAAAAAGTTCTATATCTGCTTTTAGTTTGATACCTCAATCACAGGAAATGGTCAAGAAATAGTTCTGCTGCTTTGAAATGATGCTTGCATTTCCATTATTACTTTGATACTATTAACTCTATTTTTTTTAATGAACAGAGAGAGTGTTAATAGAGAGTAAGTTTGACGTTGGAGCGTGCAGGCAATGGTGGAAACACATAGAGACTATTCAAACAGAGGTAAGATTATGTAATCATTTAATTACTATTTCAGTTTTTTCTATCCTTTTCCTCTACACCTTATTCTTCAATCCAATTTCCTTTCACCTTGTCTTGTACACCTATCTCGATATTTCTCATAGTTATGATAATGGACATTAAAATGTAAATTTTAGGATAATGATTCCGATGATGATTATATACCACATACTAGATTGAGGGGGAGGGGGGTTATAGCAGCACTCAGACATCTATTCATCATGCTCATGAATTGGAATTATGAATTTAAAGAGTATTAAGTTATTCCAGAAATTTATTATTAATATACATGTATATTGATAATGTATAGATTTTTGTTGCTGTATGCTGTATTTTTGAAAATCTCTGTGGGTGCTTGAAAGCTACTGGAAACTTTGTATGCTTGCTTTCATACCAATAGGTTATTCTTGAATCTTGAATTAAGATTCGAAAGAGTTTGGATATGGACACAATCAAGTCAAATTACTGCATTATTATTTTTTTCTTTTCTTTTATTATTTATATTGCAATGAATCAATGATATTGAAATGATAATTGCTGATGGGTCCATGTTACATTTGTTTCCCCAAATTAACTCTTGCTAGGTTCAGTTGAATACTTTTAATTCATATGTTTCTTTTTATATTCTTATACTGACCTGGATGGAGGTAAAGGGGTGTGGGAAGGAAGACCTGTGGGTCATGGTAATTTAGTTAACCTTTCCCAAACCCAGGCAGCCCCTTCATCTCTATTCCAGGTCCTTTGTATTATGTCACGTATAATTGTTTATGTAATTTGTATTGTACTGTAATTTATGTATTTTGAAATGCCGAATAAATAGTAATAATAATAATAATCCTTTTTTTTGGGGGGGGTGGAGGGTACAAGTAAAACAAGCTTCCCCACCACTAAGCTCCACTGAATCTCGAGGATAACTGTCCATGATACTAAAGGGGAAGTCCACCCTGATGGTAATTTGGTTTTAATGAAAGCAGAAAAGAATATTGAAAAATATTCCTGAATGTTTGATAGATATTTGTGAAACAATAACATTAATGAATTTAAAAAAAAATTTAATTATCTCTTGCAGACTCGGGAAGCTATCTCCAAGAAGATGACGGACCGATTCGATCAAATGACCGTCCCGAGAGCGGTCAGTATGAATGACCTCTGCATCTCGCTGGCCATCAATCTGACCCTCACTCAGGGGTCGGGCTTCTACCTCTGCAAGGCCAGAGAGACGGTCACCACTGACCGCCGCATCGTTCTCAAGGACGCTGAGACCGGCGACTTCATAGATGACTTCACCCATGGCAAGGGGCCAAGTAAAAGTAAGATTTTATCCAGCTTTTTGTTAAGCATAATATTGGTAATGAGTAGGTACTGTATGTTCAGGGGGCCATTTCATACAGAGTTACAACTGTTGTAACTTTGCCATTATTGTAACTACATGTACCATGGTAACCTTGAATGTGATTTCCTATGTATTTCTTTGTTTTTCAACTTTTTGTTATTCATTGTTTTTTCAATGGAAATTGTCGGGGACTTAATTTTGACCATAAAACAAGACAAAATGAATTGATTTTAATCAGTTAAAGGAAAAATAATGATACATTTGAGAATTTTGCCTTGGATTTGTACACAAATTCGCGTTTTTGAGCAATTTTGGGTCTGCATGCACTTACGAAATGTTGCGTTATTTCAGAACTGAATACCTGGGGGTCGCAATTTTGGTCTCAACCATTGCGCGAGACTTGAAAGTAAAAAGACAGCGAGCGACGCGGTCAAGAAATTTTGCGTGGTGGATTTATCGTGAAAAAGTCGAGGGGGGCCGAATCATCCCCTCACCCCGTCTTATTTTCAGCCTGGAGTACCCCTTTAATGTGATAATTCATGATATGCAACATTTATATATCTCTGAATACATATGTTTCTAAGCTTTGCATGTTATCATCCCAGCTCTAGTACAGCTGTAAATAAGGTGCTTTAAAGCATTTTGAGGAATAAATTTTCTGACCCATTTTTTGTTTTATTTTGTTTTTACATTCAGTCAATATTCGCAGGATTTTAGGAGTATCCCTTTACGAACCGTTCGACCTAGTTCCTTCAAACTACCCCCAATATGAGGTAAGATAATCGGTTGGTCTACTTTCCTTTTAGACTTGTCTTACATGGTCTAATCCTTTACCATCAAGGAGTGTTTATAAGAGAGTTTAAGTAGTCTGCCTAATCTTTACCAATGCAACGATGCATTATACATTGTATACCGCTCACAAAGGGGAATTTAAGAGGGTAAATTGCCAATTCGTCTACTGCCACCTCGTCCACTCATCATATAGTCTACCTTCATTTAGTCTAATGTCTTTCTGTCCATCAACATTTCATCTAACAACTATTTGGCCCAATAACCATTTGGTCTAATCATCACTTCGTCCAATCACCAGTTCGTCTATGACCATTTCGTCTCATAACCAGTTGTTCTAATAATCATTTTAATTTTTGTTCATTTCGCCCAATTAAAACCAAGTCCTATTAGACCAAATGGTATATGGACCAAATGGCTATCGGACCAACTGGTTATTAAACAAAAATTTGGTGAGTGGACGAAATGGCAATTAGACCATGTGGATAGTGGACGAACTGGTGGTAGACCAAATTATAGTCAACAAGTTGGTAATCGGATGAATTTGCGTTAGACCAATTGAAAATAAACCTTTAAGAGTGACTTCAAGTTGGATATTTTTGCCTAACTTTTAGTGAGACTTTACCCATTTTCTCTCATATATTTGGATCTAACATGTCTTGCAATTAGAGGCAAAAGCAAAATTTTAGATGACAAAGTTCACAAAGTAACTAAGGTAATTGAAAGTTATAGTTAGAGTTTTGGAAATTGGACCAATAGGGTATTAGACTAATGGTTGGACCAAAATGTAATTAGACCATCTGCTAGAAGACAGATTGAATGCAAATTATACAAACATGTACAGTATAATTTATAAATAATACATGTACATGTACCTCTAAAGCTTTGAAGCACATTTTTTACTTTCAAGTCTCGCGCAAATTTTGAGACCAAATTTGTGATGCCCGGGTACGCGGTTACGACATTACGCAACATTATGTAAGTGCATGTCAGACCCAAAATTGCTCATAAACGTGATTTCATGTACAAATCCAATGCAAATTGTGTATTTGGCCAAAATTCATAAATGTATCATTATTTCTACTTTTAATGATTAAACTTCATTAATTTTGCCTTGTTTATGATTAGAATTAAGTCTGGAACGATTTCCATCGAAAAAACAATAAAAAACAAAAAGTAAAAAAACAAAGAAATACATAAGAAATTAAAAAAACAATAAAATACATAAGAAATCGGTCTTGGTACCAGAATTTTTTTCATTCACAATTGTTAGGAATGCTATAAAGAATATTTTCACCAAAAAATAGCATTCTAGGAGCTTTATTTAGTGAATCAGAGCAAAAAGTATGATTTCATGAATAAATTAGCATAATTAATTCATATAGAATAAAAATATATGAATTCAGTGAAATTTACCAATGCAACTGCGTAGATTACGTCATTCTCTACCATCATGCAAATTTTTGTTGTGATCGCGCAATCCACGGCTGAGATCTTAAGGGGGGGCCATAATGGCCCCCCCCCCCGGGAATGACAAGGAACAAAAAATACCCCGGGAGATTGAGGGTTAATTATAAAAGTCACTAATTAGAAAATCAGCTTTGATTTCTAGTACATGTACAAATATATGTAAATGAATGATATATCTACAAATGGCTGAACAGTTTAGTGCCATCATATTTAGTTCATTCTTTAAATGTTAACCATAATTCTCCCGGGGGGGGGGGCCATAATGGCCCCCCCCTCGACAATTTTCGCGATATATCCGCTGCGCAAATTTTTTTGACCTTGCCGCTCACTGACTTTTTACTTTCAAGTCTCGCGCAAATTTTGAGACCAAATTTGTGACGCCCGGATACGCGGTTACGACATTACGCAACATTATGTAAGTGCATGTCAGACCCAAAATTGCTCATAAACGTGATTTCATGTACAAATCCAATGCAAATTGTGTACAGTACATGTATTTAGCCAAAATTCATAAATGTATCATTATTTCTACTTTTACTGATTGAATTTAATTAATTTTGCCTTGCTTATGATCAGAATTAAGTCTGGAACGATTTCCATTGAAAAAACAATAAAAAACAAAAAGTAAAAAAAACAGGGAAATACATAAGAAATTCATAAAACAATAAAATACATAAGAAATTGATTATGAAACCGAAGTTTTTTTTAATTGCGATTGTTAAGAATGCTACAAAGAATATTTTAACCAAAAATTAGCATTCTAGGAGCTTTATTTAGTGAATTAGAGCAAAAAGTATGATTTATGCATAAATTAGTATAATTAATTCATATAAAATAAAATCTCATTATTTTGGAAAATTTTTCCATACAGCCTTGTAGATTACATCGCACACAACCAGCATGCAAATTTTTGCGTCGCTCGAGCGATCAGCGGCTGAGATCTTAAGGGGGGGCCATAATGGCCCCCCCCCCCCCCCCCCGGAATGACAAGAATCAAAATACCCCGGGTGATTGAGGGTTAAAAGTCTGATTTGCCTGCAGAAAGTTTTGAACATGCTCAAAACTTTGTGGCAGGTAAGTTGCGAGTGATTTCCCACAACTTACCCAGAAAGGTTAATACGAATAATGTAACAATACCTTTGTAGATGATGTCATTTTTAACCAACAGCTGCTGTTTTTGTTTATCTTTTCTAGATCTATGTTGAAAGTCCATCAAAGAATAAACTACTCAAAGCAGGGAGCATGTAAGTTAACTCTTTGACTATAAAATTCTGTATTTCATATAGGCTCTGTACAAGGAAGGAATGGAAAGGGTTATAGGAAAAGAAAAAAAAAAGGGAGAAAAAGAAATAACAATGAAATTTTTCCGATCATGTTAAGTGTATATGCAATAATAGAATATTAAGTTGCGTAGAAGAGGAAAGAAGATGGACTGAATTCAAGGCTGTATAAACCATATAACATGGGTGGATCCAGGATTTTCCAAAAGGGGGGGACATTTTTCGGAGGAAAAATTTGACAAGTCCCCCCCCCCCAAAAAAAAGGATTTTAACCAAATATGAAGGATATTTCGTACCCCAAAAAAAATTTACAAGCAAAAAAAAAAAGGTCTTCATTTTCAAAAGAGGGGGGACACCTCTGTTGTAATGGCATTTTTACATTACAAATTTTAATTTTGCTTCTCAAAAGGTGGGGCACGGGCCGGCTGTGCACCAACCCCCACCCCCCCCCCCCCCCCCCCCCGGGATCCGCCAGTGATATAACATATCATTCTTGTCTTCCCTTTGATTTAGATTTCTGTACCAAGTGTTTCCCGGGAACTACACGCAATGGGAGAATCTCTTCTTCAAAGCGTGTAAAGTAGGAGAGTATGATACTGTCTACAAACTTATCGTCTTCTTCCAAGAGAAGCGACCAAGTTTCATCAACGCTCGTGAGAAAAAGACCGGCAATATGGGCCTCCACATGGCCGCAAGGAATGGTCATTATGTAAGTTTATGTAGTTGTTGAAAATGTTTTTCCTTAAATCTATTCTTCTATGATGGCATAGTGAAGACTCTTGTCTTTCAATCTTATGGACATGAGTTCGACTCCCAGCCATATCGTATTAACATTCAACAAGAAATTTACCCACATTTTGCTGCACTCAACCCAGGTGAGGTAAATTGGTACTGGCAGGAAGTAATTCCTCGAAAAGCTGTGAGCACCTGAATGGGTAGACTAGCTTAGCTGGGGTAATATAGGAGCGCCTTGAGCACCTAACAAGGTGGATACGTGCGCTATATTATTCCTATATTATTTATTTTTGTATAATGACAAGAATAATTTTCAAAAATGAAAAGTATTTAATAGATAATTTTTCAATAAACAATTTATTTCACTCGTTTGCTATTAATATTTGATTGTGTCCATTTCAATATTAGTTAAAAAGGGTATAAGGTAATTGGATAGTCTTTATTGCAGCATGAATTTAAGTGTATTTTTCCTTAACAAACAATTTTATTGTAAAAGGGGCACTCTCTTGGGCATCTTTCTTGTTGGAACCACTTTCAGTAAAAATGCACCGCCATTTTGGTAAATGTTGGGTTCCCTCCCGTATGTTTAAGTACACAGATACTGCAGGGCTGCTAATGGGATGACTAGTTGAGAGTAAGACTCCCATAGGCCAATGATACTGTATAACGTAGGTGTCAAAATGAGTTAGGTCTGCATGCAAAGAAATGCCTGCAAATGAATAAAAGTTTTCGAGTGAGAAAGGATAAAAATAGTGAGGGATCACTCTCGATGAGTGATGGGGCATCGTGGTCTAGTGGTTACAACTCTCGTCTTTCAATCAAAGGGACGTGGGTTCAAATCCCAGCCATGGCGTGATTTCCTTCAAGGTCAAGTCCACCCCAGAAAAATGTTGATTTGAATAAATAGAGAAAAATCAAACTACAGGTAGCAAAATGCAGAAAATTTCATCAAAATTGGATGTAAAATAAGACAAATACATGTATGACATTTTTAATTTTTGCCTATTTTTCACAAAACAGTGATATGCACAACTCAGTGACATGCAAATGAGTCGGTCGATGATGTCCCTCACTCACTTTTTCTTTTTTTTTTCTATTGTTTGAATTATACAATATTTCATTTTTTTACAGATTTGACAATAAGGACCATCTTGACTGAACCATGTAGTAAACGATGCTAATTCCATGTGTTCATGAAGGAATTAATTGTTGTTTCACTTGACAATGAGGAGGAAATTAGAATATTTCATACTTCATATAACAAAATACAAAAGAATTAGTGAGTGGATGATGTCATCCGTCTCTTCATTTGCATACTGACCAGGTTGTGCGTATAACTGTTTTGTGAAATTAAGCGAAACTTAAAATGTCATTGCTTTCTTATTTTACATGTACATCCGATTTTGATGAAATTTTCAGTGTTATGCTTGTTGGATTTTTCACTTTTTATTCAAATCAATTTTTTGATGGGGTGGACTTGCCCTTTCAGCAAGATATCCTAGAAGAAATTTACCCAGATTGTGCTGCACTCGACCCAGGTGAGGTGAATGGGTACCCAGTAAGATTTATTCCTTGAACGCTTTAACGCCTATATGGCCGCTCAGCTACAGCCGGGGTAATAATATACCAAGTATCAAGCGCAGTTGAGTGTATAGTAGACAGCTGGCAGCCGTCTGTTTCGAGGAGTTTTTTAACATTTTATTTTTTTTTTATTTCTCCTCATACACAGACGGCTCGCTAGCGTGCAGCCACCATTAGGGGACTTGCAATGCAAAATCCCCCCGTCGGGGCTCTTCAATTTTTGTCTTTAATGAGTAAAAATTTTGAAAATTCACGCGACCAAAATGCAAATTAATATTCCCTCTTGGCATCAATTGCCAAAAAACTGAGAAAAATCAAGTTAAAAGGAACAAAAACAGTGACTTACCTCGGCTGTCGCGCAAATTCACTTCCCCGTTTTATCCGATTTTAAGTACATAAACATATGGCCATTGAGTCCCCTGTACAGATCGCGCTAGAACTTCGGTCTCTGTATTTGGTGAGTGAAGCCAATGGAGTTCAGCTGAACAACCAACATAACAGAGACCGAAGCTTTTGGTCTAAGTGTATAGTAGCTGCGCTATATAAATGGACCATATTATTATCATTATTATTACAATGTACCTTCAGTTGTTTGATCAAAAGTCACCTTGCTATTATTAAAGCGGAGATCAGGGGAGCATTCCATCAACATTTTTATCCGACAAGTTGACAGAGATCTGACAACTTTCCTTGATTCTGATTGGCTGAGAGGCACTGTTACTATGGTAACTGTCGGATAAAACATCCGACAAATCCTTTCATGAAACGGTCCCCAGGGGAGCATTCCATCAACATTTTTATCCGACAAGTTGACAGATCTGACAACTTTCCTTGATTCTGATTGGCTGAGAACCACTGTTACTTCGGTAACTGTCGGATAAAATGGGACTTGTCGGATAAAACGTCTGACAAGTCCTTTCATGAAGCGCTCTTCAGAGATTCCAAGTTGAAAGACCAGTCATGTGTGAGATTTTTATTAGGCAGGGAACAATGACTGTGTGAGATCACCAGGCATTGTGTTTATGAGGATTGGCTGTGATACATGTGTGAGAAGGAAATTTGATGGGATTGGGCAAGAGTACCTAATGAGGGAGTCTCATGCTGAGATGTACATTAAATTTATGTATTCTTTTTCTAGGATATTGCATTGTTTCTGCTTGAGAATGGAGCTAAACTCGATGCTAAGAATGTCAGCGGCGCTTCCCCTTTCTTCGGTGCAGTTGAGGGATTACACAAAGGGATCAGTCAGGTATTACTTTTACTTTCATCACTATTATTAACATGTGCACACTAGATCTGAAGCGACCAATTTTCAAAGAAATTTTTATAGCATTTGATAAGGAAATTCCAATCGATTAAATCTCACCTTTCATTTTTCATTATTAAAGCTCAGTGCACTATTCACGATCTAATGCGATCCAATTTTCATAGAAATTGTAATAGCATTTGATATGAACATTCCAAACTATTAATTCTGAACTTTCATCACTTTCAATACTAAAGCCTGGTGCAAACTACACAATCGGATGTTATCCAATTTTGAGGGAAATTATAATAGAATTTGATGAACAATCCTATCTGTAAAATCTTAACTTTCATTACTTTCATTACTAAAGCTTGGCTCACACTACACGATCCAAAGCGACTGATTTTCAAAGAAATTGTAATGGTTTAATGGCATATGATGTGATCATTCAAACCTATAAAACCTTAACGATCAAAGATCCAAATAGCGGTATGGTTACTGAAATCTAAATTTTGAGCCTCCCTGTAGGAATAATAGCAAATTCATATCCCAATCGTAATTAAGCCATCATCAGCTGCAACTTGAAGCCATTTTTTACTTTAATTTGAAGTTACATTCATGCATTATGTGTATGCTGATATCTAGATTTATATGTGTACAACATTTTTGAATGCCTTAAATTTTTTTAAATTTTTTTTTTCAATCTTTCTAGATGTTTCGGATAAGTGATGGCGCCGGGAAAACCTCTTTTGCGCAAGAAGGCAAGGTTAGTATGTTTTGTGAAATTAACCCATTGTCTACCGAAACTGGGTGATCCCTGTACAAAGCCTATGGGATTTACGGAAATCAGTAGTCAAAAAGTTAACCCGCTGCCTACTGGAACCTTTGATCCCTGTATGAAGCCTAATAATTACATAATTCAGTACTCACCATTGTACAAGGATATGTTATTTCCAATACACTGATTTTTGTATCTCCATAGTTGGAGGAGCCGTGGTGTAGTGGTTCTGACTCTCGCCTTGTAAACAGAGGGTCGTGTGTTCGAATCCCACCGCGGTCTGGCATCCTTTGGCAAGGCGTTAATCCACACTTTGCCACTCTCCACCAATGTTTTAAATGGGTACCCGGTAGGATGTGAAAGTCATTGCAGCTTGTCCAGTACTGTGTGCATGCACCTCACCGGCGACTGACTGGAAAACTCCCCAGGGAGGGGAGGATGTGCACACATTGTGTGCAGGAATGACTGATTGAATCCGATGACTGGGGTAATAATATATCTGTGAAGCGCTTAGGCACGTCCTTCCGATGTATTAAACGCTATATAAAAGCGGATTGTTATTATCATAGTTTCCAAATAAATTATGTTTTACAGTGAAATCTGTTTGTAAAGATCTCTTAAGGAGGAAAAACGGTTTATGATCAGGTGGACTTCCTGGACAGGTATATTCCTTTGTTAGGTATTGTACTTTGTATTAATTTTTTTCCTTCCCAGTTTCTTTTTTTAAAGTATCATGTATTTGTTTTTGTTATTTGTCACGGTGCAATCATTACAAGTTTTGCTTCCTGAGTTGTAACCTCCCTAGTGTTATAACTTTTAGAAATGTATTGATGCTTATACCTTTGGAAATAAATTTTGAATTGAATTGAATTATCCCATGTTCAAGGGAACCAAATGAATGTGTCTTTATGAGTGGGTGGTTATTACATGTGATAGAAAAATATTACCTCATTAGAAACAGCAATAATCTGTGTTTATCTGTACTGTTTTAACACACATATACCTGTTTGATTTTCTTCTACTTGTACATATTGGCCCTTATTCTGAAGTCGGGTTTAACTTTAGACCATGGTCCAACTCTGTGCTAAGATTATGAGAAGCCAAACGATTCAAAATTTTGTTTACAGTGAATGCTACTCATGTTTACTGTGCTCTTTGCTAATTCTTTAATGGTGAAGACAACTGTCATACTTATCCTTCCCAGGCAGTTCATAGTGTTTTTGGAGTCAAATGAGCTGATACATTGAACCTCAACTGTTATAGATTTATGTATTAACTGGCTTTCCATAGTTAAACTACAACTTAAAACCAGAGCTTAAATTAAACCCGACTTCAGAATAAGTGTCATTGTAACTAGTGCAATTCAGTCTCTGGAATGGATATTTTCAGATCCAGGCAACCAATTGTATTCACCAACAGTCTCACTTTATTTGCAAAGTTTCCCTCAATCAATTATCAATCCAAGTAGTGCATTTAGAATGCATGTTTGAAATCTTGATGAATAAAATGTGACAGAAAAGATTATAAAATTGAAATAAAGCCCATTAAATACAGATTGATTTCTTAATGCATATTTTAATAGCAACAGTCTCGACGTAGAGACAGAAAGGTAAGATCTATATGTAGGTGATAAGACGGGACGGTGCTTCTAATGGAATCAAAGGAAGAGTAGTGATATAATCCAGCTAAAACTTGCTTTCTAATGTTTGCTGGGGGTGTTTCACAAAGATAAGTGTGACTTATGTCATGCTTAAATGCCGATGTGCACTTGATTTAAAACTCAATCTTATTGATTAAAGGAGAATGAAACCCTTGAAACCAGCTGAATCCATATCAAAGAGAAAAATCAAAGAAACATATTGTTGAAAGTTTGAGGAAGATTGAATGAATAATAAGAAAGTTATGAGCATTTGAATATTGAGATCACTAATGCCATGTAGTTCCTCCCATTGGCAATGCGACCAAGATCTGTGATGTCACACACGTACAACTCCCTCGTTACTTTAGTACTTATTTCACTTATATTCTCACTTTTATAGAGTCTATCACAAGGTGAGGTGTTCTCTTTATGAGAGGACAAGTACAGAGGTTTCACAACATTATATCATTGATGAATCGTTTGTCATATGATTAGAATGAGCAAAAAGAGATGTTTTGGGGTATATTTTCAGTGTCCAAAAGGGGAGAGTTGTTCATCTGTGAAATCATAGATCTTGGTCGCATTGCCAATGGGAGGATCTCCATAGCATTAGTGATCTCCACATTCAAATGCTCATAACTCTTCTATTGCTAGTCCTATTTTACTCAAACTTTTGTTGATCTCATTCTTTGATTTTTCTGCTTTCACAAAAGCTAACTTGCTTCAAGAGTTTCATTCTTTAATATGCAGAAGCGCGCATCCTCTAATAGCATGATTTTGGTCAATGCGGTCGTGCGTACTAAACCACACACAAATGGAAATTTAAGTGTGATTCTAAGTCACACGTAAATCTTTTTGAAACACCACCCTTGTTTAATTTGTGTGTTTCAAGAAACATGGTTTATCATACATGTAGGATGTCTCTCTACTTTGGGGATAATGAACTTCCCTGGAACTTTCATTACCAGACCTGCCAACCAGTACGTTTTTGGCATACATGTATTTAGTACGTTTTTGCAACCAAAATACGGCACGACGTTTTTTCTTTTAAAAATATATTTTTTTTTTTTTACAAAATCGTAATTTATTGAGAAAAATCATCTCTATATATCTCTATTTCATAAAACTTACACAAATATGGTTATTAGATCAATGTAATTTCAGGTAACTTGTTTTTTTTTCAATCATTTTGTTAATACCAGGGTGAGATACATACACATGTTTCAATGTTTGTTTGTTTTTCATCTGCAAGAGCAGAGCGCATTTTAGCTTGCATGCAGCTTGAGCGCTGCGATGAGCGAGTGCGCCACGCATTTTATTATGAAATACACTTTTTTGGGGAAAAATACATTTTTTTTTTATCACAGAGGTTGGCAGGTCTGCATTATGTGTTCAAACATGATTTTTTTTTATTCTTTGTTCAATTCTAGGTGGTTTTAAGCATTGTTTGGGATTACTAACATCAGTTTACATAATAAGAGTTTGAATCATATACATTGTAGGAGTGTCAGCCAAGGTGGTTTTGCATCAGTAAAAAAGGAGAGAAACAATTCTCCTTTTTTGATAGATTACAGAAATTTCTTATTTGAATTATGTAACAATTGTGATGATTATACATGGAATTTGTATAGTGCACTTTCCATCTTTATGAGATGCTGAAGGCATATGATATCAGAGCAAATTACAGGGGAAAAGGAAGCATTGCAGGTTCGAACTTTACAAGTGAATAAATGCATTAGAACAGCAGAAGTGTTTAATCGGCTAGTTAATGATTCTGATTGCCTTCCTGTAAGTGCTTTGTTGTTCTTATATTTTTGCTTCTAATTGTAAACCGGGGATACTAAAAACATTCCTTTTTGGAAATAAGTATAAGTTGGTGCATAGAAACATTTTCTGGGGTATTTTGTTGGTTCAGTTGACTTCATGCAAGTTCTACTCACGTTTATTCAGAAATTTTTTTTTTGCCTAACTGGAACTGCCCTTGAAAAATACTTGATGTCATTGGGTTTGGGGATCTTGTTGGCTGGTTTGCATAAAAAAGGTGATGCTCTATTGAAGGCTAATAAATACTTTAGTGTATGTATGCTTTGTATGATAGTATTGTTACAAAATTTGTTTTATTGTAATTTTTAAGCAGGCACTATTAATGCCTTTCTATCAAAAACTTCTTGACTAGGTGTATGATGATACTATATTCACTATAAGGGGTGCTATTCCTCTGGGCAGTTTTCTTAGAAAGACATTTAATTCTTTCTTTTTTTAATTCCAGCTTTTTTTTCACCAATATAGCAGATTCCAGAAATATATGCCGCTTCTTTGATATTAAGTGCGATGTTAATAATAAAAATAATAATACATGAGATTTGTATAGCGCACTTTCCATCTTGATTAGATGCTCAAGGCGCTTCAGAGCAGAACAACAAAAACTATTTACATATGATACATGTCGAAACAATAAGTCAATGTCTATCAAAAAACACTCTTATACAGGTATGTTTTCAGGTTGCCCTTGAAGGTGGTCACTGAAGTCTGGGTTTTCAAACTGTGTGGGGGAGAATTCCACAGGCTAGGCCCTGCATGAGCAAAGGCCCGTTCCCCTCATGATTTCTTAGCAACTGGAATTTGTAAGAGATTAGATGACGAGGATCGTAAATTTCTTGAGGGTTGGTAACTACATAAAAATCCTAACGCACATAAAGATTAATATTTTATTTTCATTTTTAACAAATGCAGCTTGAAAGTATACATGTGCATGTATGTACCTATTTTATATTAAAAGAGCATCCAACCATCACGGGTTTTGAAGCCAATATTATCATATCAATATTCCACCTTGTATACCCGATCGATATTTCATTAATATTTTTTTTAATTTTCTTTTTGTCTCTGTTCTTTAGGGAGCTCATGGTAATACTGCTCAGGTGAGTGAAAATTTTGCATATGAAATCAGATTTAGCCTAAATAAATGATTATTTTAACATCTTGCAAAAAAGGTGTTTTCTTCGTCATTTAATTTTACCTATTTTGGTAAACTTTCACTTGCAAGAAGGCTGCAAGGTGTTAGAATTGGATCGTATGTTTTGGAGAACGTGAATTTTCTCAAGTCTGTATTCTTCCTAATTCATCTGGTAAGGTTTTTTTTTTCAGTTCATCACACCCAGTGTCGTAGGGGCTACAAATGGCGTATTGTGTAAAATTGCTAAAAAGTTGCGAGCAAGCAAAGCAACCGAGCAAAAATTTTGACTTTTTTTTTTTTTTTTTTATTCCTATTTTGCAATAGATTTTTACATAATATTCAGAAAATGGTATCATATTTCACCCTGCTCTCTTTCCTTTTGTGTTTTATTTTCTTGATCATGAAGACAATTTTTTTGGTATTCCACTGCTCACCCCACTTAGATGACATTTTTCAGTAAATACCTCCATTTTTATTTTATTTTTCTTTTTTTTGTACTTAACCAATGGGCCTTTAAAAGAAGACATTTTACAATATGAAATAATTTTCCCTTCTTATGCCCTCTCTAGTCCTGCTCATGACATGTTCTTCCTTCTGTTTTATTTTTAGCTTCTGCTAGAGTGGGGAGCTAATATATGGATGAAGAATAAATTGGGAAAGACAGCATTTGATATCTCTAAGAATGATGAACAGAGAACGGAGTTAGTGGGTAAGATGCCGATGATTTATTCACTCTTTCATGATCTTTCCTTTTTGGTTCACAAGAGTTATAGATACCTTAAAAAAAAATTCATTTCAAACCGTGCCCTTTATCAATAAAATTAATCTGATTTGCAAATAAGTTTTGGAATCAAGTGGAAGTGTCACAGTTAAACTCTAATCCTAATTTTTACATTATTCTGAATCCTAACTCTTACCCTATGCCTTCTGAGATATCAAGACCAGAGGAAATGTCGCTGGAGCATATGTCGTGCCACCTTTCAAACAGAGGGTTGTTAATTTCCTTTAGCAAGAAATTTATCCACACTGTGCCGCACTCAACCCAAGTTTAAGGTGAATGGGTACCTGTGTATACCATATAAACAGATGTACATGATTGTATTATTACCCCAATCATTAAACTGTTGCTTACACAATGTGTGCACATTGTCTACTCCCAAGGAAGCAGGGAGAGTTTCCAAATCAATTGCTCAGCAATACTACATTAGCTTTTTCATCCTACTGGGAGTGCATACCTATTTAAAACCTGGTTGGAGAGTGGCAAAGTGTGGATTAATGCCTTGCCTAATGTTGCGAGGCTGTGATACACTGTTAGAAAATTTATCCTTAAAATAAAAGAAGTTCCTGCAGCAGAGTCTCGAGAACACCTGTAATCTTTCCAGATTGCATAATCTTACAGGAAATTGGTATTTGGTGTATGGAACCGTACAAATTTCCTTTAATAAAACACCCCTTTCCCCTTTTTAAACAGACCTGTTCTGTTAAATTGCAGAAAAATTCCTGTTTTATGAATTTACAGAATGATTCTGTGATTCTGTTATTGCATTTTGCAAAATCTTCTTTCTTTTTTCTGTAAAATCAGGTTTTTTTTTAACAGTGTAGGATCCAAACACACAACTCCCAATCTTTGTTGTGGTTTTAGAGTAGTTTTCATCTCAAGTTAATGATTTTTACTGATGTAATTTCAGGTTATTACGATCATCTTCAGAACTGTATTCCCCGATTGATGAGAGGTGATATTGCCCTCTTGAGACGACTTGTAGAAGATCATTTCGCAGGAGTACGCAAGTTTGCTAGTCTACGAAGCAGGTATAACGCTATTAAGGTGTTATAAAGCTATTGTCAAATCCATCCCCACAAAATTTTAGTTCCATCAAGAGATTTGGAAAAATCAAGCAAGCATAATATTTAAAAAGATGAGTGAAATCGGAAAAAGAAAGTTTTGAAATCTTCAATTGTCACAAGCCAATACGAGAAAACAATGTACTTTTAACACACAAATATCAATGGTATGGCATAAAACTGCAGATGTAAACAAAAAGGCTCTTATTTGAAATGATACATTGAATAAATTACAACATTGTAGGGCAATAAAAAAGGATTGTGAGGCAAACAAGGAAGTCTGAATTGAAAGAAAGATGACAATAAAAGAAAAAAATAGATTAAGAAATGAATTGGCTAAAGCCGGGACAATAATACATGTATTTAATTCATTTGGAAGCACCTAAAGATGTTAAATTGTTCATGTTATGGCTCTACAATAACTGATTATTAGTAGCAGTAGTCATGATATTTATTATTATTGATTTTAATATTATTATTATAATTATTATGATTGTTATTAGCATCATTATTTTAATTATATGATTATTATTATTATTGTTGTTGTGAAAGCTATTCTCACTAAGGAACATTAATAGTACCTTTTACTAGATTATTTTATATTTCTTTTGTGCAAATATTTTTATCCAGCTCCCCAAACGTCATGATGATGTTAAATATCATTATTATTACTATTATCATTTTTATTACATTATTATTATATGTTATTGATATTGTAATTGTATTTCTATTTTTTTTTTTTTTTTTTTTTGTAGATCCATCAATGGTAGCACACTAATCCACACAGCTGCCTACTTTGGTGTTGTTCCAGTTCTTAAGGTTCTTTTGAAAGAACGTGTTGATGTGAATCTAAGGGATTATAAAGGTGCTACCCCACTACACAGAGCTAAGGATAAACCTACCATAAGGGTGAGATTTTTCTTCATTTCTATAGTCTTCTTTTTCTCCTCATTCTTCTGGATCTCTTTATTATCCTCCTTTTTGTCCTTCTCCTCTAGATTGTTCTTCTTCTTCTCCTCCTTCTTCAGATTGGTCTTCTTCTCCTCCTCCTTCTCGTCGTCCTTCTTCTTTTTCTTTGTCTTCCTCGTCTTCTCCTTCTTCTCCTTCTTTGTCTTCTTCTACTTCTTCTTCTTCTTCTTCTTCTTCTTCTTCTTCTTCTTCTTCTTCTTCTTCTTCTTCTTCTTCTTCTTCTTCTTCTTCTTCTTCTTCTTCTTCTTCTTCTTCTTCTTCTTCTTCTTCTTCTTCTTCTTCTTCTTCTTCTTCTTCTTCTTCTTCTTCTTCTTCTTCTTCTTCTTCTTCTTCTTCTTCTTCTTCTTCTTCTTCTTCTTCTTCTTCTTCTTCTTCTTCTTCGTCGTCGTCGTCGTCGTCTCCTTCTTCTTCTTCTTCTCCCCTTCCCCTTCTCCACCACTTGTTTTCCTTCTTCCTTTTCTGCTCCTTCATTCTCTTTCCTTCTCCTTTTTGTCCTGTTTTTCTCCATCTCTCTCTTATTACCTCCCTATTTTGTATGCTGATGATGCTGAATATGCATTAATTCCCTTCTTGTATTAGCTGCTGCTTGAAAACGGTGCTAAGCTAAACGCCATTGATGGTGAAGGGAACACGCCCCTCCATGTAAAGTGCTATGGGGAAGGAGGACAACCAACACAGATGGAATGTATACAACAACTGGTGAGTGGAAACGCACCTTCTCTCTAAATACTTCATCTGGGTACAAGATTTACAATTACACTAAAAAAAATTTTTTATCTAAATCTTGTTTTAATCTTATCCATGGAAAAATGTACATTGTTCAACTCATACAAAGATTCTTGCAATTTGATTGGTTGAAAGGTCTTCAATATTTGATCCATTTTGTGCTGCATGGATATTTTATTAGCGCCTCAACTCGAGTGAGGATAGATTGCATAACTAACTCATGTGCATGCATCATGTACTGTATAAATCATATACTATTTTTGTGTATGATTTACAAAAGTACAATGTATAATGTGGAAGTGTCATTGTGTAGAGCAGGGATTCTCAAACTACGGCCCGCGGGCCGGATCCGGCCCGCGGAGCTTCTTAATCCGGCCCGCGAGACTCTGCTGGGTTTTTAAAATAACTTTTAAGTCACAATATGAAACATAGCCATGATAGCTCAATATGATTACAATGTGTATCCGTGTAGACCTAACCGTAATAAAAGTAATGGCAATCAAATTAATTTGACTTTTAAACAAAGTTTAGTGTCTTTTAGAGTATTTTCTGTCTGTTCGATCTACTTTTTTATTAGATTACCAGCGCTGTTCTCACCATATGTTTGGATCTACATACAGGTGCGAAAGTGCATTTTCCACAAGAATTAACTCATATCGAAGTACCTTGACAGGGGCCGCGGAACGGTTTTCAAAGTGGGGGGGGGGGGGGCTGACCATGCAAAAAATCACAATCATATTGTCATTTTACGTTTTTGTACATGGTTTTGAAAAAAAGTGGGGGGCTTAAACCTCCCCCGCTTCCGCGGCCCCTGCTTGACCAGTAAACATTTGCACCAGTGCCTTCGTCTGGCAATTACACCTTTTGTGCCAATGTTCAAACACCTTGTTGCTGACAGACTGTCACTTTTTCCACATTGATATTGACTAGGAGACTGACACCCTTGTTAGAGTATACAACAGACATGCTCTATTATTCATTCTACTTTGACTACACAAAATATTGATACTTCAAGACATTATCTGTTTCCCCAATACCAGGTATGTATAGGTACAATCTAGATTCCTTTTAACAAAGTACTACATTTTTTATCATTAATAATGACTCTCGCAGTATTTTGATTTTTTTCTAATTTTGTCTACGTTCCATATGAAACTGTTATAAATTTGTTGGATTAAATGCTCCAAAAATAAGACCAGATTGTACATGAGGGCATCCAGGACCCCAACCGCATGGGTCTTTGCGCTTCGCGCACATTTTATTTTCTAAGTATCCACTTCACCCTGGCCCTTTCAGGTTTACTTGGAGTCTCATCTGGCCCTTCAAAGAAAAAGTTTGAGAACCCCTGGTGTAGAGGTTGTGACACTCACCTTGCAATCAGAGGGTCGTGGGTTCAAATCCCACAGCAGCCTAGTGTCCTTTGGCAAGGCATCAATCCGCACTTGCCACTGATCACCCAGGTGTTAAATGGACACCTGGGCCCCATCTTACAAAGAGTTACGATTGATCCGATCAATCGTAACTCTATGGAAATCCATCAGTGTCATTATTTTTTTCTACGAAAAATTTGCACAATGTCCTTTATATGCAGAGAGAAGTGCAGTGAATTTTCAGGAAAACAATGAATGCATGAATATACATCAAAGCTAGAAAATATTTTGAACTAACATGCATGATAGATGTTAACGTTGCTGGTCATCCACAGTTGCGATTTATTGGATCAATCGCAACTCTTTGCAAGACGAGGCCTTGGTAGGATAGGGACGCAGTATCCAGCGTTGTCTCAACTTTATTAACATTGTGACGTTTAGCACTGCGCGATCAAAGAATGCGTACAAATACGCGGATGTTAACTCTGCCTTATTGCCCGCTACATTTCCACGCATTTTCTCATAGACTTTCCTGAGCGGGCAATAAATTTGTCCGTGGTTAAACAAGTGGAAACTTCTTAACCGGCTACTTGATCCATGGACCGATCACAGTCGTAAGCAGGCAACAATGTATTTAAGTTGCCCTGCTCAGATGTCTGATACGGTTAATGATATATAATTATTTATTTTTTATTTTCGTATTCTTTGCGTTTAGTTGTCAGAGAACATCAACTTGGTCCATCGCAATCACAAGGAACTGATGGCCATCCACTGCTGCGCCATGCAGGGGAGGATCGATGCCATTCAGGTGCTCCTTGACCTAGACGCTACCAAAGAGGGCGCCATACGAGCGAGCCTTGAGAAGGAAGACCCCAAGTCGCCCCCATCGCTGCCTCACCTCTCCCTGGCCAATGATTTCCTGGAGTGCGGGGAGTGGCTGATCGATCAGGGTTTTACCTTCAAAGAACATGAGCAGGATATACTCGTCCACAGGTTACTCACAGAGCAGATTAAAAGGTATAACATACTACTTCTTTGGTTGCTTATACCTCAGTCACATTTCCCCAATGGCGGCCATACGGCGAGTCATAAACAGCTGTTTTATTCAATTTTATTCAAATCACCTATAAGTACATGTATATGCAGTAGCTGGTACAAACAAAATATGAAAACAGCTGTATTCAACTCACCGTACGGCCAGCGTAGGGGAAATGTGACTGAGGTATTACTGAATGGATTGGAAAAAATTGGTAAATGGTGGTAATTTTTTGCCCGATTGCTAAGAAAGCATGAATGCTTGTAAGCAGGCAGCCAGAGGACCAACCGAGGGACCTGGTAATGAAGATTGATGCCTTACCGAAGGACACTTGTGCACTAATTGAGGATCGAACCTGCTTGGTGTGCTGGTACACTTTAATTAAAAGGGATTCACCTGCAAGCACACTTGATTCGTAAAAAGTGATTAGAAGTTTCACCTTGATAACAAGTTTGTTTTGTCGAAAGCAGAAAAATATTGGTGAAGATTTGATGAAAATCAGTAAAAAAATAACAAAGCTCTGAATTTTTAAGTGGCTCTTCCATAATCTATTATGTGTGGGATTTAAATTACCCCAAATACTTTTTTCTCAAATAATTTAAAGTGATTTTTATTTTTCGGTGGATTTATCATCAGACACATCATTTTATACCCTTTTCTATAAGAAAAATATTTGTATTCATCATGTACCATTAAAATAATGGAATTTATGGAATTCATATTGCATGATATATGGGGGGCTGCTCGCATATGATGTTGCGAATTAAAAGCTTTGAAATTTCATAACTCTTTCATTGTTTGAAGGATTTTCATCAACCCTTCAATATTTTTCGCTTATTATCTGCTTTTATTCAAACCAATTTATCATCAGGGTGAACTTCCCTTTTAAATCCTAAGGGAGATAGTTGATCTTTGTAGGTTTGCATGGTGGAGTTTATCACGTGGAGAAGGTTTATGGTTCACTGTGTGTAATATGGAGAAGGGAAAGAAATACAGGCAGAAAGATTGAAATGGAAATACGAGAAAGGATGAAAAGAGAAAATTAGAAGTATTATTTTCTTTGAAAGGGAGTGAAGTCCTGAAAATTACTGTAATTAAACCAGATGAGATGAGCTGAATATGGCTTGAGTAGCGATAGTTTGAGTAGTAGCAGGATAAAGTGAAGAGAGGGGCAGATAGTTTTCAATGCTCAATGCATCTGTTTTGTTTGTATGTATCTTTTTAAATCTCCTTTGAATATGGTATTTGACAATTTCCACAAAGAAAACTTGTCTTTTCTTCACCATCTTGATGTTTTTTATTTGCTTGTTTCTGTATTTTTGATATGCTTTGAATATATATGTTATTTGACAGTGCACAAAGATAAATCGTATATTGTCTGCGATGTTTTTATTTGTTTGATATAGTAAGCAGCGTCTGGACATCATGCGGTTTCTCTTCAAGCATGGTGCGGATCTAGACCAAAGATACGCCGGAGGCAACACGTAAGTCTCATTTATTACTCGTCACTTTTAATAATGATCATGAATTGTGAGAGAATCTGAAGGACTGATATTTCTGTTATGCTGTGTGTATAGGTTTGAGGATGTTATGAATACATTTTTTGGAAAGATTTGGTGAAATTTTGTAGGTTTTGTTTGGGATGAATCAGCGCTTACATGTACATTGGTCAATTGCCCTATTTTTATGTACAGTATGATATCTTTTTTATACATATCGAGGTTTTTATACCGAGGTTTTTTAACCTGACTGTTAAGAAATCACGAATGCCTGTGAGCAAGCAACCAGGGGACCAACGGCTTAAGGTCCTCTCCGAGAGACCTGGTAATGAGGATAAATGCCTTACCAAAGGGCACTAGCGCACCACTTGGGAATCGAACCCGGGTCGCCGGAATTCGAAACCCCCGCTCTACCGACTGAGCTATCGCGGTTACTTAAATTTTCAAGTTTTTGCTCAGTATTACGGTGGTGGATGTGGGTATGTGTGTGTTTGTAGGTATGTGTGTGTTTGTGCAAGTTTGGTTTATGAAATAGCTTTAGTATCCATTCCTCATCTAGCAACAATCTTAAAGGTATAGTGTATGATTGGTTGATCTCAGACAAGGGCAATGAATCAATTTTGAAATTATTACATTCATTAAATACCTATATAATTGCTCTATTTTATCACGGAAAAGAAACTTGCATAACTTTTATATTCTCATGATATTGAGGGGTGAAACATATATTATAACAATTATCGGTTAATCGATATAAGGTTGAACTTTCTTATTGACGCCCTCTCGGGTTAAAAAATAAATTGATATTAGAACACCGTTCGAATCATGCATATTCATTACGACTCATGCATATTGATGAAATACGTCATGGCGCATGCGCAGTATCAAGAAATCCCCGTATCAACAAAGTGCAGTACTCTGTGTGTGTAGCTGAGTAGAAAGCAAACATCGAACGGTGCGTGCAAGCTCAATGAGCCGATGCTAGGCGGCTAGCGACATGCTTGCGCTCTGCATTAGTTTCAGATATAATCCACTATTTGCGATAGCACACACAGGATAAGAATACTATATTGAGCTATATCCATAAATGTATCGTACGCGTGAAAAAGGATTCAGACACGTTGATTATCTGACGTGAATGACGAAGCAAAGGATTGCCCAATACGGCTTACTTTCGGACTCTTATGTCATGAATCTGAAAGTACTCCAAGACTAAAAGAGATACGAGAATCCCAGAGATGGGCAAGGGCCGAGTTCCGAGTTTGATCTTTATTCATGTGGATTGTAGCTCTTTTATGCACCTTTCCCTTCATGTATAGCTTGGCGTGATACATATACGGGAACTACAGCGAGGCGCTATAGCGCAGCTCACTGTATTTATACTCTGTATACTGACTCCTTGGCCCTCCCCAAAGGAAAGGGGGAGGGAGGAGAGAGAAGAAAGAAAGAAGTGGATTGGTGAAAGAGAATCAGGAGAGCCATCATAAAGGGATATGGATACAACATACCCTAATTTGATATTTTGGTGTTTTTTTATCTTTCCTGAATGTTTCAGTCAGTTTCAGATTATTTAGATCCACTCGCAAAGTACAGAGGAGAAATTGGAAAAAAAAGTTAGACCAAAAATATTTAAAACTCTAAACAGACGGCCACCACCATTCTGTCTACAGCCAAGCATGAAGGGAAAGGGCGAAGAGAAAAACGATTACTTTCAGAGCAGGTTCTACGATATAAAACAGGGTTTGTTTAATACGGGGTTAAATATAGGCCTATAGTAAAACATAACGAAGATGCAATCATATAGGCCTAAAGTAAAACATAACGAATATGCAACCCCAATGCGGGGTTAAATATAGGCCTATAGTAAAACATAACGAAGATGCAACCCCAATGCGGGGTTAAATATAGGCCTATAGTAAAACATAACGAAGATACAATCCCAATGCAACACTTGACTACTCTTCGTTTGTTTAGATTGAACTCGCGAGGTCAAAAGGTGAGCTGAGAAACCTGTTGATGCGAAGTACGTACGTGTAGTCTACATTGTGTAGACCGTGATAGCATGAATGTGACCAACGTACGCATCAAGTTGCTAATTTCTGTTATTTCTGTTGCCGAGGTTTTTACCTGACTGCTAAGAAAGCACGAATGCCTGTGAGCAAGCAACCAGGGGACCAACGGCTCAAGGTCGAACAAGCAGAGTAAAGGCGTCATGAGTCAAAAAATGAGGGGGGCAGACATGACGTCAGGGACAAGATTTCTGGGAAAACTCTTATTTTTGCATCCACACAAGAAAGCTTGCATCGAGATATGGAAAAATGAGAAGTTGAGTATTGCGCGGTGCACGTGCTTCAGAGTTGTGATTTCCAGGGCCGACCAGCATGTAGAGTCTTACAACAGAACTTTACAAGGCACGCCGTGGGGCAAAGTGCAACAACGTATGTGAAAGAAGACTAAGCAAACCTGGAGAAGCAGCAAGGTGCAACATGTACAAGGGAATTGTGCTTGTACATTACGTCTGCTTTGAAATGTGTACATGGGTCGCCGAGTTTTTATGTAGTATGGGGAGGGGGTGGGGGTAGCCTATAATGATATAGTAGGGCGCTTTATACTTTATGCAATCATGGACCTATTACGTCCATGCTATAATCAAACCATCAGCACGACCGGTGGATGGATGACTGAAAGAATGGATGGATAGGCATATATAAATGGATCATCCAATTGATGTATTTTCCCAAGAAATGGATGGTCAAAGAGAAATGGATACAAATGATGCAGCAATATGTAGGGGCACCCCATGGGAGATCAACTTGCTACCCCTTCATAGACAGTAAACAAGTAGAAAGAATTGATAAAAAGATGAAATTTTATAGCAACAAATGAAAGGAAGAAAGGCCTCCGGGAAAGGCCTATACGCATACAGAGTGTGCACGAGCAGTTCAACCGTTGAAAAAATGTGAATGACTGCGACATGAGCAGGACAAAGACATTACTTGCATCCGGGACTTGCATCTTGATTGGCATAACATTTTAGACTTATTTATCAATGGAATTGTAACTCCCATTTCCCTGCTATAACTATAGGAAAAACGAATGATAACTGTTGTTTTATAGACGTGGAAATTTATGCTTCATATTAGGACCAAAGAGATTCTGGCGTACGTGTCAATATTTCAAAACTCATGCGGGAAAATAATATAATCATTTTTTATGATTGAAAAAAAAGTGCCAAGTTCACACTGTCACGATTTTTTTTTTTGGTGGCGGTGCTGAGGAAAATTTGACAAAGCAAAAGAAAAACATTAAAAAAGGTTCCAATACAAAATGTTGGTAATTTTCCTACATTTATCCAATTCGACACCTATACCAGAATTCCAGGGGGAGCTGCCTACATGGAAAATAATGCACGCCGCACCCCATTGTAAAATCTTGGGGGTGCTTTGCACCCCCGGTTCCAAGGGCCTTAATTATAATCGCGGAATAATTAATCGTATCAGATCAGTCGAGGCGATCGTATTGATCGTATAAATAGTTGGAATGGTTCAACTATGTGGTGATGTGGCTTTTTTTGCAGGATTTTTTTGCATTTATGGGAATAATATACAAAACAAATTTACAATGCTTGAGACATGATCATAATACAAGTGACAATCGTATATGTAGTGACTGGAGAAATACAATATATAAAAAAATATATATATAATGAGTAAAATGCATAGGCAAACTATATACAGTAAGCAAATATGTGCTTGAAGCATATAGCAGCCAAAATAAAAATGAAATTTCGAAACGAGACAAAAATAAAATTTTTATTTTGGGACAAGCCCCATCTGGCGAGGTTTAATGGGTATACGCTTTTTCTGATCATGGACCCTGATGTACTTAATTTATGATGATGTAATTAATGCACATGTGCTGCCGATGAAAATATAATATTTTGCCTTTATGGGTTTTTTACAACTCCAGGGGGATCAATGAGAATACAGTAATAGTTCTGAATACGCACTGAGAGAAGTGAAGGCCGGGGGGGGGGGGCACTTCCATTGACGAGTGGATACCATGCGCGACCATGGGGTCTCGAAAAGCACCCAAACACGTATTTTCCATATTCTCAAACTGCACCCCTTAACAAGTATTGGCGTCTCAAACCGACCCTTAACAAGTATTGGAAACAAAACGATACTCTTGGCAAGTATTCCCGAAATGAACCCCTAAACAAGTACAGCGATATTTTATTGTTATGTCGGGTCCGTCGGTCGTTGGTTTTACCTTTACACATCATTATTTTGGTTTAGTACGGCCCCATGCACCTTCCACAACTCGCGCAAGTCGGACTCTAAACACGTAGTGTTGGGGCAAAAAGGACATCCTTTATAAAACATTTTAATTTTGTTTCATCATCCCCGAAAATATTACCCTAAACACGTAGCTTTCCTAGCAACATAGATACCCTTTTTTAAATATTTTTGTGTTTTTGACAAAAAGACATCCTTACGTGTTTTTGGGGTCGCGCATGGTATCCACTCGTCAATGTAAGTGCCCCCCCCCCCCCCCGCCCGGAGTGAAGGCAAAGCGGTCATGGAGCATGCAAGCAAACGAGTAATTATAATTCCTTGAATAGTCATACCATAATAAAGTTGGAGAGGATAATATTGAAATAAATAGAAAAATAACATTAAAAAATGCGAACATAAGGAATACACACAACCCCCAACCCAAGGCTAGGAATTGTGTAAACATCGAAAAATACAGAAAGATGTTAGGAACCTTGCTTGAACTATTGGCGTAAATAATAAACGTAAAATATATGAATTAAGGGGCCAGATATATGTGTCGGGCACAAATCATTTTTTATCGGTGATAGATTTTGACATAATATTCAGATATTAGTTCCCCTTCTCGCTTTCTTTTTGTATTGGCCGTGACAAATTTGGGAATCCATAAAGCCCCAATCCTTCCCCATTATTTTGAACGCCACTGATTTCAACTGGATATCGTCAAAAAATATTGATTGATTGATTTTATTTCGCAAGTCACCATAATATATATACAGTAGCATTAAAAACAACAGGCTTACACAGGATGACCCACGAAAGCTCTAAAGCTATTTTCCAGTGGGGAAATAGGCTTTACCTTGTAAATAAATATTACCTTGGAAATAAGCTTTACCTTGTAAATAAATATTTACAAGGTAGTCAAACTGACAGCAGATGCAGCGTGTAAACACAGTATGAATTTCATTACATGATAATAATAAAATGATAATTACGTAATGTCATGGGTGGTGAAACAAGGGTGGGACGTTTTGTAATTCGCTACGCAGGCTTTTGATAGTAAAGCTGATGAAATACAGGGTTGAAAGTAAAATAATGAGAAAGACTGAAATGAAACGATCTATTCAAAATATAAATTCCATGAAAGAGAAGCGATTCAAACAGAGTATGATATTGCGTTTACATTCCCTTTGATTCATATTATTTTGATTCCCTTTCAACACTCTACTTCTTTCTTTATTTCTTCTCTCTCCTCCATGCCCCCCTTCCCTTTCTTGGGGCGGCGGGGATGGGGGGGGGGGGTATCGGATATGAGAAAGCCTGCAGTTTAGGTGTTATGGCACACTCGGACAAGTTCAATTTAGTGGCCTAGTAGGTCCATTGGTAAATTGCCAAGTCGTCGACTGCCAAGTGCCAACTTGCACTCACCACATGGTCTGATTTAATTTAGTCCATATCCATTCCGTCCATCAATATTTCGTCGAACAACTATTTGGTCCAGTATCCAATTCATTTTCATTCATTTTGCACAATAGCACGTTGTCCAATTAGACCAAATGGTATATGGACTGAATGGCTATTGGACCAACTGGTTACTAGACGATAGTGGATGAACATAATTATGGTAGACTTTAATGATAGTAGGCGAGTTGGCAATTTGACGATTTGGCATCAGACGAAATGGAAGTAAACTGATCCATGGACTTATATAGTATCACACCGGTATAGATAAAGAGGTACAAAAGTGGAAACGATGCCCGACGGACATGCGCATATCCAGGATTTTGCACCACGAGGGGGTCACTATTTTTGCGCCCCTGTGAACTTTTCGGAAAATTGCACCCCGACCCGACCACTCAGGCAATCAAAGTGCCTAAATGCATTTTGAATTGTCTTATTCCACAACCACGTGAAAAAGGCAATCGAAGACCATTTTTTTTAATGTGTCCATAGTGTGTCCATGTAAAAAAAGATCAAAGTTGTATCCACTTCTTGAAAAGAATAAATGCGACCAGAAAGCATAGAATTTTTAAGCGTTTTGGGGTTTCAATTTAGTTCAACTTTTCATCAGAGTGGTAGACCATACTAAAATTATGTGCGGGAGCTGTAATTTCTTAACCGGGGCTAGATCCAGCTTTCGCCAATAGGGGAGGGGGATATTTTCATCTGTTTTCCGATCAAACATTCTACGCTTTTTGCAACCGTGAACATGATATGTATATGAATTATTTAAACAATTATTATTGATACGAGCGCGAAACGTGAGCTGAATTTTTTTTATATTCTGACCTAAAATTTGAGGGGAAAAAAATCTATGAGCACTTTTGGCAATCAAGAACAGGATGAGTATCTATCAACATTTTATGCGATCACGAAGTGCGAACTGACAATTTTTGAATTCCCAATCCAACACTGGACATCATAAGCACTTTTTATAACCATGAACAGGATGAGTATATAGCTAAATAATTAATGCGAGCGCTAAGCGCGAGTTCAAATTTTTTGATATTCTGACCTCGTAAATTTGTGCGAGTGCGAAGCGCGAGCTTAAAAAGTGATTGATATTTTGACCTAAAATGTGGACATTCTAAGCACTTTTGGTAATCATGAACAGGATTGTCATCTAACTAAACATTGATGCGTCCGCAAAGAGCGAGATGAAATTTTTTTCATATTCTTACCTAAAATTTGGACATTTGAGTAAGCATTTTCGGTTATCATGAAAAGGATGATCAGTAACAAAACAGTTTATGCGAGCGCGAAGCGCGAGCTGAATAAAAATCTATATATTTTGATACAAAGTCAGACATTCTAAGCACTTATCTTACCATGAACAGGATCGCCACCTTACTAAACAATTAATGCGAAGAGTAGGATGAATTTGTTTTTATATTCTGATCTAAAATTAGGACTTTCTAGGCACTTTTGGTAATCATGAACATGATTGGTAATTGATGGGAGCAAACATGAGTTTGGCACCCCCTCCCCTCCCTAGGTAAATTGAACCTGAATTTGATGCACCGAGACAAATATCAAATTGGCGTGTGGTGAATATCCATTCGGCACCCCCTAGGTTGAACATCAATTCGGCGCCCCTATATGTCAAACAGCAACTCGACAACCGTATATAGAAAAAAATTATTCGGCGCCCCATCCCCAAGGTTAAACATCATTTCGGTGCCCTTCGGTGCCCCTATGTCGAACATCTATACGGCGCCCCGAGGTAAAACATTAATTCGCCCCCCCCCCCCCCTAGGATGAAGATCAATTTGGCACATCCTAGGTCGAACATCAATTCGGCGCCCCTAAGCAAAACATAAATTCGTCACCCGCTATATACATACTCTAGGTTGAACATCAATTCGGCGCATCCACCCCCCCCCCCCCCATGTCAAACAGCAATTCGTCAACCCCTTTTCTTTCCTTCCCTTTTCTCCCTATTTTGGCGCCCCCGAATACGCGCATGGTAGAGCTACGGATATAGAGAAATAAGGACAAAGATGTAATGAAAATATAAAAACTCTTGAAATACTTTACGTTTTCTAGGCAAACAAGAATCCAAACTCCAAAGCGTATAATAACGTCCGGCTGAATAGACCTCCATTTGCATCCTGTTTGATATGCTTTCCTGTAAGTTCCATTGTGGGCAAAATAAAGGGCAAAAGTAAGTCTGCTTTCTTTGAGAGGGTGTAAATGATGATATATTCAAATACCAGCGAGTGCCATAGGTGACGGAATCATAGGCGACGGAACGTATTTTCAATTTTTTTTTTTTTTTTTTTTTTTGGGGGGGGGGGACAAAGCGAAAAAAGGCACAAATATGCAAAAAATTGCATTTTTTATGCAAACTTATATTTTCACCATGAGATTATCATCTGTGTTAAGTAGTTGTGCGTTTTGTAGTAATTAAATTGAGCAAAACCTTTTTAAAGTCTTTTCTGATTGATAAAATATCTATTTAGGCTTTATTTTTCCGGGAGCGAGCGTAGCAAGCAAGCAGTTTGAACATTTTCAAATCTGAAGTTGTGAAACTCGCCGCTTTTTGGTCAAATCGCGCAAATTATTGTTAAAAGAGCATTCTTGCGAGGTGTTAAGAGCGCAAATCGCGAGCTATAAATTCTAGACATTGCTTGTACTAACATGACTAATAAGACATGAAAATCAAACATTCCGAGCAATTTTGTTATGAAAAAGATGTGCATCTAATTGAAGAATGGACGCGAGCGCGATATTCCAACCAGAAAACTGGACATTCTAAGCACTTTTTTAACCCAAGAACTTAATTGTGTGTCTTAATAAATAATAATTGATGCGAAGCGCGGCGAGCCGAAAATTTGTAATATTTCAACCTGAAAACTGGATATTCTAAGCAGTTTGAAACCAAGAACATAATGTGTACCTTTGATGCGAGCGGAAAGCGCGAGCTGAAGATTTGTGACATTTAAACCTGAAAATTGAACATTATAAGCACAAGTTGTAACCAAAACAAAGTGAGTGCCTTCCTAAAAAATAAATGATGTGGGCGCGAAGCGCGAGCCAAAAATTTTGTGATTTCCAACCTAAAATGTATCGTTTGACTTCAAAAAGGGTATTTTATTTTGAAAAGGGACATTCATGTACATCATTTTGAAATAAGTGCACTCTCCATTTAAAAAAGGCATTTTTTCCTACTGGGATTTTTTTATGTAGGGGGTTAAGTGCCCCTGCCGCCCCCCGGTTCCGCCGCCCCTGCTGCTAATATAGCCTCGGGTTATAATTTTTATCTAAGTTCAAACTGGTATTAACAAAAATATGTTGGTATGACTGCATTTTATAACGATGGTTTTCTTTAAAATATATATTTTTTACCATTTCGATCCATCACATTTTTGCATTTTTTTGTCCGTCGATATGCCCAGCGCTGAGAGGTCATGCCAAAACGTGATTTTGCATGAAGTACATTCTCTGAACCATCATCGGAACTTCGGAATCACACAGAGATGGAAGACCCCTTCCCCCAAATAGTTCCGCCTAGCTGTATGTCCTCGAATATATATATATATATATTTAATAAGACATCAGAAATGCGAAACACAAATTCACGAGTAATGCAGTTTTTGCAATAAAATTTGCAATTTTATTATATATATATCACCATGATAAGTACGTAATTTTATTATCCGAGCACATGCAGCGGACCGAGGAGCTAGAGTGGGTGGAGGGAGAGGCACCTAGGAGACGTCATACTTGTTCTTGTTCAGTATACTACCATAACAAGTTGAAAAGAAAAATGCAAAGAGAAACTTGGAGGGGGATCGATGTTACATGGTTATAACATACAGACCTACGCACCGGTATCATAGGCGGATCCAGGAGGCCGACGTTACGCCCCCCCCCCCCCCCCCCCGATATTGGCGGCGCAAAGTAATATGAACGAAAGCAGAGCGGGGGGCAAAATATAAGAGGAAGAATGAATAAAAAAAGGTGAGGGGAATTCAGACTTGGGGAGGGGTGGGAGCCAATCATGTCACTACACATGTATAAAAACAATTTAGCCCGCGCTTTGTGTTCGCATTGCCTGTTCGATGGAACATCTATTCATCTATACCAATTCATTTATTGATTTATTCATTCAGTCATGGTTAAACAGGTTCACAAGTTCAGAGTTATTAGTATATAAAATCATAGTAAGAAGTACAATGACAAGGTATAATTCATATCGAAATAGTATGAGACATAAAGAAATATTAACTGATCAATGTAATACAAAACACGGAAACATTGTTGAAGGGCTTATAGTAAAACGAACAAGGGAACTAAATAGGCCTTTACTTATTCAAATTTTTGAGCACCTTATCCGTCAGTGTGCATCTTGTTTAATGATCATATTGCTCAGATCAATTTTCAGGACACAATACACAGTCCGAAAATAATACCTCACGCTCGCATTTTTTATAGGGTTTAGTACTGTTACGACTATAGATTCCAACCAAAACTAGCTTTGAGCTGCCGATCGATCGGGAAAAATGTGGATGAAAATATTGTTCACCCCGGCCCCGTTATTAGTGAAAGCTGGATCCGCCCCAGAATATATTGTTTAAAAAAAAAGGCATAGGCCACGCGGTATTTGTCATTTTTTAGTGATAAATACATTGAGGCAGTATATTGACAAATAATCACTGGAAGAGAAAGAGCATCTTATAGGCCTATATAACGCACAAAGCAAAATAATGAAGAATGGCGGCAAAGCTAGTTCAATACAAAATGATTTCCTTTTCCTTTAAAAAAAATGTTACAACACGTTATAATAATGAACAAATCAAAATACATAACCTGAAGAAATTGATAACAATTCAGTGAATCGGAATCGAAACAAAAATGCGTATGTAAATATAATTATAAAATAGAAATAAAAAACGGGAAAAAAAATAAGAATAGCCCTTTCACAAGCAACCATAATTCTCCCTCCCTTCATACCCTGGACAAGTAAAGAAAAAAAAATACAGCTAGAGAAACGAAGCAAAGATGAAAAGCAAGGAAAGGGAAGGAAGCCGTCTCTCGGTACCTGGTACTCTGCCCAGATATCAAGATGTACGTAGGACCTTTTCTCCGCGATTTGAAAAACAACGTGCATAACATCACAATTATTATGATGGTCATTTAAAAAAGTTCCTTGGTTGTTTCCAAGTTATTTAATTTGCCGTCGAGGGACTGCGCGAATGCACACGCTCCTACAGGATATTAATGAAAAAGTCGCAAACAGACTCCGCCGTTCAATCCGATACTGTACTGTATAGCCGGTATACAGATCGGCACGTGAGACAAGCGCAGAGGCGATGGATATGAATATTCATGAGCAGGTATTGATGTCATTTGGTCTCAAGGTGGCGCTCTTCATTTTTTATATCAATTTCAAAATCTGCATCAAAAGAAAGCTCACTTGGCAAAATTTCTCTTCTTTATATATTTTTTTGAGAATAAAAACAGTTCTTTTGGCCAATGCAATACATTTTATGGACTCAGAACTTGTTTATGAGCGTTTTGAAAAGCGAAGAGTGAAATCTAAAAGAAAGTTTTGAAATAAACCAATGTCACAATTTACCTTTAATGGGGATGTTTTCCCTGGCAATAAGTTGGTTTTATTACAAGCAGAAAAAATTGGAGAAAGATATTGACAGAAGTTTGATAAAAACCCATCAATGAATAAGATTAATTAATTCAGTTTATTAAAATTAAGTAATTAATTGGTTAAATATTTAATTTGTGACGTCATCTGCCAGATGCTCCCTATTTATCGTGATATGAATGTCAAAAATTCAATTTCTTTGATTTTAATGCTCAAATGAAACCACTTTCATTTATTTTTTTTTTTGGGGGGAATGGCCTTTTTGAGAATTCATATCACACGAGATATGGAGAAGCTGCTCGTTTGTGGCATCACAAAACTGAAATTTTTTAATACCTCTGCTAATATGCTTTAGCATATTCTCATTAAATCTTCACTGTTATTTTTGTCTGCTTTTATCAAAACCAACTTATCGTAAGAGTGAACTGCTCCTTTAGTAATATCACATGCATACGTGTCGCCCTTTTTTTCATTTAAATCAATTCCATCCATTGTTTCATTGTTCCAATGTTCTATCAACATTTTTCAACTCCAAGTTGGCCTACATGTCAAGAAAAGGAATCAGTAAGACAAAAAAAGTCATATTAGCATTGCAAACTATATATGCAAGTACACCATGTAGTTGAAGCTTGATCCTGGCTTTAATATTTTATATGGTCTTCGAAAATGCATTATATAGTATATCATGGTGTATGCACATTGCAGCTTTTGCACTCATTTCATCAAGTTTATTTCAATCGCTGATGTGGTTTACGGTACACCATGTGAAGTGTTATAGAAACAGTGGATAGAAGAAGAGAAGAAATGGATAGGCGAGAAAGTGGAGATTTGAGAGTAGAGTATTCTTTCTTGAAAGTAGTCCTGAAAAGGACTGTAAACCAGGAAAGATTGATGAGTTGAGAACAGCTTGAGTAGTAGAGCTAATGAGGAGATGCTGGCTTGAGTCGGCAAGTAGAGATGATGAGTCTCTCTACTACTCATCATCTCTACTCGCCGACTCAAGCCAGCATCTCCTCATTAGCTCTACTACTCAAGCTGTTCTCAACTCATCAATCTTTCCTGGTTTACAGTCCTTTTCAGGACTACTTTCAAGAAAGAATACTCTACTCTCAAATCTCCACGTTCTCGCCTATCCATTTCTTCTCTTCTTCTATCCACTGTTTCTATAACACTTCACATGGTGTACCGTAAACCACATCAGCGATTGTACATACATGTACCACCATGCAAACCTTCAAACAACAAGTTGATTTCAGTTTTGTAATTTGTAGTTGTTGAGATATGTTGAGTTTTGTTGACAAATTTCAGGTCATGCGATTTGTCTAAATTCGTTGTATTGCTTTTGTAAACTACATTTATATATCATTATTAGTGTGTGCTGCATTAAAATTATGATTGTTATACAGTACATCAGCACATATGTGACTTAATTGTACACTCAGAGGGTTTCTATTATTATTGTTAATATTATTTTGCGTGAAAATATATCAGCTTGGTAAAGGGTTCTTTTATACTTCATTTTTCTAAAAGAATATTCAACGTGATTTTGTACTGCTTAAATTGTTATGATGATTTCTATATTTTGTTTTGTTATCAGTTTGCAATGCTTGTTTTTGTTTTTGGTTGTTTTCTTTAAACTTTGTTCTGGTATTTTGTGTAGCCCTTTGCATTATGCGGCTGGAATGATGCTTCACACAAAGCGTAAAGAGTAAGGATGGTCTGCCAAACTTATCCTTTCCTTTATCTATATTTTTTATCAAAACCTACTAGATGATGAATATCCTTTTAATCCTTTTAAACTCTTTCAAAGTTGATTAAAGTCTGTGGCATTTTTGTTTTAAACATTAGCAATCGAAATCGAGAAAAGAAAACAGATATGAGACAAACACGTAATGAAGAATGATGAGTGAAGTATTGCATTAAAAAGATATATATATTTCGGATATTATTTGTTGTTCTACACTAAAAACCAAATTCTCTATTGAAGGTATATATAATTTTTTGTCATTAAGTTGCAAACATTAGTTTAATCCACTTTCTGTTCTAGAAATTTAAAAGAAGAAGTTACTTGGAATTAAGAAGAAGAAGAATGAAGCATTTTGATAGACCTTTTGATAAAATTGATAAAAAATATAAATGGTAAAATGAAAAGAAACACACTTCAATATTTTAATCTTTTGTTAGTCCAAATTTCAAGATAATTCATCATCTAGTATCTCTGTGCCTCCATCCACCCTATATCTTTGTTTTCTGAATCAAGAGGTTTTTGAGGCACGTGCATGAATGATTTACACTCTTTTGTCACCTTGTTTGATATTTTCCTTCCTATATTTTATTTGCATGATTTTGGCCTATTTCAAAGTTTTATGAATGACTAATACAGAGCTGCCAAATAGTACGATTTTGTCGTATTCCGTACGATTTTTCACTTAAAATACGACACTAGGATTTTTACAAATAAAATACGATTTTTTGAAAATATAGCTATGGTAAGGCTCGACATAACAGAAATCCACCTCGGGCAATCATTATTGAAAAATGTTAAGTTTTGGTGGCCCGAATCGGGCAACCAATAATTTTCAAAGTAGCGCAATTTTTCTCCCGATTTTGCACCATTTATCAACTTTATACAGTTCAAATTGCAACCAATTCGTCATGCGCCCTTTTTGTTGATCTACACACAAATACACACACACATGACAGTACATAGGCTTACCGCTCTAGCATACAGTAGCTATTATCCAGCCGGCCGGCTGGCGTGCGTGAGCTTTGCATGAAACCACTGCAGCTACATGTAGCTATCTGTGCGCTATCAGCCTATTCAGACTCGGGGAGCTACGATACGAAATGTTGCTGCTAAGATATCTTCCACAGAACTTTGAAAATCTATTTGCAAGCATTAAAAACAGGAATTATGACCTCTCTTTTGACTCAAAAAGACCGATTTCCAAATGTATTAATACACATAAAAACACATAGGTGAGTACATCACAGTCCCATATGTGCATTTGTATGTATGTTGATACTTGGTTTCTTTCGAAGCTGTGTCTTTTCTAGCAAAAAATAAGCAGACAGTTTTTTCCTTTTTGTCTCACCTGCATAGCAGAGTGAGACTATAGGCGCCGCTTTTCCGACGGCGACGGCGGCGGCGACGACGGCGGCGGCGGCGTCAACACCAAATCTTAACCTGAGGTTAAGTTTTTGAAATGACAGCATAACTTAGAAAGTATATGGACCTAGTTCATGAAACTTGGCCATAAGGTTAATCAAGTATTACTGAACATCCTGCCTGAGTTTCATGTCACATGACTAAGGTCAAAGGTCATTTAGGGTCAATGAACTTAGACCATGTTGGGGGAATCAACATCAAAATCTTAACCTAAGGTTAAGTTTTTGAAATGTCATCATAACTTAGAAAATATATGGACCTAGTTCATGAAACTTATACATAAGGTTAATCAAGTATCACTGAACATCCTGCATGAGTTTCACGTCACATGACCAAGGTCAAATTACAGTGAGCACAACAAAATAATGAGATGTATAGTAGGAAAGTACACGACGGGTATGAATAGGATTTTTTGTCTAAAAATAGGATTTTTTGGGTGAAATAATAGGATTTTTTGTCAAGTGTGGTTGGCAGCTCTGCTAATAACATAATACTGCATTTAGACATGTAAGTATAGGGAGGGAGGGGGAGGGGGATTTGCTCATTATGACACACTTGTTAAACCTTATAGTCTTGAGGGGGCAGGAGCTCCCTGGTTTTTGTCTCACCTGCATAGCAGAGTGAGACTATAGGCGCCGCTTTTCCGACGGCGACGGCGGCGGCGACGGCGGCGGCGGCGGCGGCGGCGGCGTCAACACCAAATCTTAACCTGAGGTTAAGTTTTTGAAATGACAGCATAACTTAGAAAGTATATGGACCTAGTTCATGAAACTTGGCCATAAGGTTGATCAAGTATTACTGAACATCCTGCCTGAGTTTCATGTCACATGACCAAGGTCAAAGGTCATTTAGGGTCAATGAACTTAGACCATGTTGGGGGAATCAACATCAAAATCTTAACCTAAGGTTAAGTTTTTGAAATGTCATCATAACTTAGAAAATATATGGACCTAGTTCATGAAACTTATACATAAGGTTAATCAAGTATCACTGAACATCCTGCATGAGTTTCACGTCACATGACCAAGGTCAAAGGTCATTTAGGGTCAATGAACTTTGGCCGAATTGGGGGTATCTGTTGAATTACCATCATAACTTTGAAAGTTTATGGATCTGATTCATGAAACTTGGACATAATAGTAATCAAGTATTACTGAACATCCTGTGCAAGTTTCAGGTCACATGATCAAGGTCAAAGGTCATTTAGGGTCAATGAACTTTGGCCAAATTGGGGTATTTGTTGAATTACAGCCATAAATTTGAAAGTGTGTTGGTCTAGTTCATAAAACTTGGACATAATAGTAATCAAGTATCACTGAACATCCTGTGCGAGTTACAGGTCACATGATCAAGGTCAAAGGTCATGTAAGGTCAAAGAACTTTGGCCAAATTGGGGTATTTGTTGAATTACAGCCATAAATTTGAAAGTGTATTGGTCTAGTTCATAAAACGTGGAAATAAGAGTAACCAAGTATCACTGAACATCTTGTGCGAGTTATAGTAGTTTTCAAAATCAGCACTGCTGCTATATTGAATCGCGTGATGCAGGTGAGACGGCCAGAGGCATTCCACTTGTTCAAGTAAAGAAACAAAATGGGAGGGAGGGGTGGGGAGAGAAAAAGAAGAGTAAAACTTTCTGTAGTTTAAGAATGAGGTTCCATGACAGTTTGCTCTGGCAACAATTGCTCAGCTCTAAATTCCACACACTAAACAAATGGCCAACCTCAACCCTGGGTTGAACACTATATCCTACCTGAAACCTAACCCTAAACCTAACATAAAATCCTTTTGCAACCTTAACCCAGACCCTACATCCTAGGTGAAATTAAGCCCGGAGCAATTGTCATGTCACCGAAAATGAATTGCATCTCTTTGTGAGACAGGCAGTGAGAGCCCTCTCTGTGCGTTAACAAGATATTTACTCTTCCGATAAATGCTCCTCTTCTAATTTCTCTGACGATATAAGGTCATGGATCGGGTTGTGATAGGGCTTTTAGTTTGATATCATATGAGGATTAGGAATAAGTTTAGGTCAGGTTTCAAAGCTCGCATTTATGTTTGGCTTAATGTATGCATTTTGAGCAAGAGCAATTGTCGCAGGAGCATATGTCATGAAACTGCCTCTACACATATCAATGCATGTGAATTTATTGCTCTCTTGACTTTGTGCTAACATTTATATTTTCTTTCTTACAGAATTTTGCATGGATGTTCACTATTCCTTTTTTCTTATCTAGATTGCATGACAAATTTTTCATTTTTTTTTTTGTTAACTTAAATATTTTTTTTCATTCTAAAGTTCTATTCTATCACAATACTGGTTGATATTAGTTACATGTAGTTTCACTTCCAAGTTTGAAGGACTTAATTAACCCTATCTAGGCAGGGGTTTTGGGGAGTTCATATGGCCAGGGTGGGGGGACTGGGAGGCCCCCCCCCCCCTTGAGATCTTGGCCGTTGACTGCATGATTGCGCCGAAAATTGGCATGTAGGTTGTCTGGGACATAATCTACAAAATATTGTGCAAATCGTTGAGGGGGGGGCCCTTCCCCCTAGCCTGGATAGGGTTAAGACTGCCCCCTTTAATTCATCTGCAGCCACCATTCTCCACCTCTGTCAAACTGCAAAACCACCAAATCTGTTTGCTTCTTTTTAACAGTTTAACTTCTTAAAATGCATGACAAATTACAGTTACCTTTACCAATAACATGTGCTTGGTTGCATATATGTGCACTGTATCATGCTATTTATATATGTGTGTATGGACTGGTAGATAGATGTTTATACTTGTATGAACATCTGTTGCCAATGAAAGCATAAAGGTATACCTACTAAGTCAAGAAGTCATATCACATAAGGCTTGTTAACAATGTGGCATCTAAAATATAATTTCTAAATATTCATTAAAATTAATTTAAATTAAACTTGTGTTTATCATCTTCTCATTCATGATAATGCTTTACAATGTGATTTGCATAAATGCCTTTTCACGTACATTATTTTAAGCAATTATTTATTAGATATTTCTTGATTCTTTTAAGCCGTTCACAAAAACTCCCCTACCATAGTGTGGAGCATTCCTTTCCATTTCCTCACTTTCTACATTTGTGTATTGCTCCTTCAGACCAGTCCATTATGCTGCGGGGATGACAGGACCAACTGATATACTGGAGCTTCTCATCGAGTACGGTGCAGACTTAGACTCGGTCAATGATGATAATTGCACCCCTCTCTTCTTCGCTACCCAGTCCAACAGTTACTTCGCAGCTAGTGTCTTATTGAACGGAGGTAAAACAATGTCAACATCTTGAAGCAAATAACAAGCAAGAATCAGAGAAGAAATGATTTGCAGTTATTTCAAAGTCTTATGACTGATTTGGAGCCGTAAGGTTGATTTGTCATTGTATTGCAAGATTCCTGTAATGCGGCTAAATGTATTATTTTCATGCATATTAACCCTAAACAGGCCGGGGGGGGTTGAATCAACCCCCCCCTCAACATTTTCTGCGATCATTCCGCCGCGCGAAATTTTTTGACTGGTCCACTCGCAGAGTTTATACTTTTAAGTCTCGCGCATCTTTTGAGACCAAATTTATGACGCCCGGGTACGCGGTTCCGAAACTACGCAACATTTTGTAAGTGCATGTCAGACCAAAAATTGTTCCAAAACGTGATTTTGTGTACAAAGTCAATGCAAATTGAGTTTTCTCATCTTATTCATAAAGATATGATTATTTTTAATTTAAACAGCTGAAATCAATTGATTTTAGCATAATTATGCTTCAAAAAGGTTGTGCAATAAATCTGGTGAAAAAACTAATAAAAACAAAAGGTTGAAAAACAGAAATACATAAGAAATTCATAAAACAATAAAATACATGTACATAAGAAATTGATTTCCAAACCGAAGTTTTTTTCATTTGTGATTGTTAAGAATGCTAAAAAGAATATTTTTACAAAAAATTAGCATTCTAGGAGCTTTATTAAGTGAATTGGAGCAAAAAGTATGATTTATGCATAAATTAGCATAATTAATTCATATAAAATAAAATCTCATCATTTTGGGAAATTTTACCATATAGCCTTGTAGATTACATCGCACACTACCAGCGTGCAAGTTTTTGCGGCGCTCGCGCGATCGGCTGCCGAGATCTCAGGGGGGGTTGAATCAACCCCCCTCCCGGCCACAGAACAGCCAAAAAAGCCCGGCCTAGTTAGGGTTAAAGGAAACCAAATACAAGGAGAAAATCTATCTTATCAGAAAGAATAAAATGAGAGGAGCAATCTAAAACTTGTTTTTATCAAAATCGGTTATAGAATGAGCGAGTTATGGAAGTTTGAAAACTTTTGTTGTACTTTCAATGGGGATCCTCAAATTGGCAAACATGCTTCAAAATTGCTGATTTTGTGGACAACTCTCCATTTGTTTTGTACACAAATTTTCAGATTTTCCCCATTATCTTTCAAATTACATTCTGTCTATTTCTGAGTACAACATATGTCATGGGAAAATATAATTCACACCACATATGTCAAGGTCAGGAGGAGATAATGTGAAATATCTCAAATAGAGGGAGAACATCTGAAAATTTGTGTACCAAACAATTGAGAGTTGTCCACAAAATCAGCCATTTTGAAGCACGTTTGCCAATTCGAGGATCCCCAAAGAAAGTAAATCAAGACTTTTTAAACGTCCATAAATTGCTTATTTCATATCCGATTTTGATGACACATGTTTTAAATTCTTCCTCTCGATCATTTTACTCTTTCCAATAAGATTGCTTCTTTTCTTAGGTTTTGGTTTCCTTTTAAGTATCCAAATTGGTTTGCAGTCCAACTTTCAACGAAAAGTAGTATCACTTCACATTCATGTAGGGAATGAATAATTAGAGGAACTACAATGTAATACATTAATAATAATAAAAAGAGTATTATTTACCCATTCTTTATTTGACTGTACATCGACTTCTGCATTTACAATTTGTTACTATATGTGGGACTAAGATGTTTGATTTTTTTTATTTCATTACATATATATATATACAGGGGCCAACGTGAGGCATAAGAATATCCAAGGTTTGACTGCATTTGACTGCATCATCGACTTTGACGAGTGGTTAGAATGTGGATTCTTTACAGACGAGGTCAAGGCAAGGCTAAAAGGTAAGATTTTCCCTCAATTTTTAACAATTTTTCTTTCTATTTTATGGGATATACATGTACATATATCAAACTATATTGAAACGTTCAAGATTTAATTTGGTGTGGATGAAATGTGTAAGTATACATGTATGTAAGATGACGACGATCCACAGCATTTGTGTTGCGCCATATTTCTGTTAAAAACATCCATAGGCGCAGGCTCTATACATCTGCTGAAATATGTGAGTTTTGAGAGACAATTTGAAGAGTACATTGTTGTCAGTTTCACAGAGTAAAATGTATTGTGTATCTACATGTATATATCATAGCACTTTTTGCTTTAAAATTTTTAACGAAGAGCAAATGAATATAGGAGCGTATAAAGCGAGGTATAAATTAACATTGGATAAGCTTTAACATTGCAAGTATAAAAATGGGGGCTTGTTTTATTTATTCCAAGGCCCTTGAGCATTTTGAGGGTAAAATTGCCCAGATCCCCTGCATGAATTGTTTCCCCCGAATGGCTTTAAATATAAAATTCTATCCACCTCCCCCTTCCACCTACAGCTCACAGCCTGAAGCACGCCAGGGATCTGGTACGAGCTATCACCCAGAAGGTCAGAGGCTCCCACCGCAAGGGGCTCTTTGCCCAGGCAGCCCTCCGCTCGAACGCTCAGAACCAGGGGGTCGATCGTCAGCACCCCCTCTCTGCCTCATTACCAATCAGGGGGGCGTTGAAGGGTAATCTGAATAATAGCAATATGAAGCTCGGACAGGGTACCATACTGCCCCCTCTCAAACCAAGAACTTTCATGAAGAACTAGCAATAAAGTTATTATTATGATAATAGTATTCATTTAGGGTTCTTTCATTCATGTAGCCAGGGGCCTGGGAACGATTTAGGGTGTCCAAATTTCATGAAGAACTAGCAATAAAGTTATTATTATGATAATAGTATTCATTTAGGGTTCTTTCATTCATGAAGCCAGGGGCCTGGGAACGATTTAGGGTGTCCAAATTTCATGAAGAACTAGCAATAAAGTTATGATATTAAATGAAAAGAGTATTCATTAATAGGGTTCTTTCATTCATGTAGCCAGGAGCCTGGGAACGATTTAGGGTGTCCTGGGGCCCATTGCAGAAAGAGTTGCAATCAATCGCAACTCTAAAAATCATGCGCAACTTGATTTTCAACAGCGCGCATTTGGGACTTGCCACTGATTTTTTGACTTGCGTTTAAACGCAACTCTTTCTGCAACAAGCCCCTGGTTGGTTAAGAAAATATAGAGGTGATTTTTTTTTCACACCTCTGCTCTAAAAAAAAAAGATTATGTGAATCTTGTCTATGTGATAATTTTGTAAACGAAGCCTAATGAGCACACCAACCAAAATTTCACCCCAGAAATACCCCAGCACCCCGCTTCTAAGGGTCATGCATGTAGCGCATTACATGTACTGTACCATATTATCTCCAGACCCTTCCAATGGGACTAGGAAAGAATTACCCTGGCTTTAGGCGGGCAAGCCTTTTACAGGACACAAGCTTTTCAAGGAATGAATTCCTGCTGGGTACCCGCTTACCTCACCTGGGTTGGGTGCAGCACAATTTGTGGATCAATTTCTTGCGGCAGGAAATTACACCATGGCTAGACCCAGTGGTCTGTATCATTGTGTTACCCTGAAATCTTATTTATTTCAGCCACTGTTGTAAAGTCAAGCGTTTCCCTGACTTGGATGGTATCGTAGGGAAAGTTACAACCAAAGAAAGTAAAGTCTTATGGAGATCATTTTCTATTGAAAAATGGCAAGTGCATGGTTATCACTTTGAAAAAGATTTAACGGTGTCTATTGACCTCATTCAACTTTTCTTTGGCATATTCTTGGATTCTTTGGAGTTTTCATGAATTTTTCACAACTTGATGCACAACTGGAACTTGTTCATGCCATTTATTGGGTGGTAAGTCTTTATTCTCAGTCATTTTGATTCCTATAAGAATGACTGAGAAATGACTGAGAAAAGTTCTTATATGTATTTACTTAAATATACTTTGTAATAAAAATATTTGCTATTTAAAAGGTAATATGCATACAAGTCTTTCATATCTAATATATTTTTCTGATTTATTTACTTCATATGAAAGAACAAAAATCAATTTTGCTTGTTATATACAATATTGATGATAACAATAATAAACAGTTTTTGTAAAGCGCTCATCTCTCAGAAAAAAATCTTATATGCTTCCAAAGAACTTTGGTATAATTTCCCCGATTTAAGCTGGTTGATACGATTTGCATTATTTTATTAATTTGTATGATAATGTACATTAAATGTATTTTTTCTACCATTCTATTGTACAGCTGTAAATATTGTACAAAAAGAGTAAATATTTGGCTTTTTGTGCTAAATAAATGGAATCATGAAATATAATTTTTGTCATTTTGTTTTATTGGCTGGCTATGTGGTTAGATTGAAATACAGAAAATTCACTTCAAAGAAATTAGTTGAAGCTGTAAAGGTCTTACTTTTTTTTTAAGTCTGGAACTTCGATGGTTGTAGCATGTAATGTTGTTCATATAATAACATAAAAAAGAAAAAGAGACACAAGACATTTGGGATTGAAAAAATAATTATTCATTTTTTTTCTCCTTGGGAGTTTAATTCCAACAAATTATGGATTCAATACTGGTTGATGCTTTCATTCACTTTATTTTTAACTATTTGAAGCACAAAATAGTGATTCATGATTGGGGGGGTGTGTGATGAAGTTATGGAAGTGATGGAGGACAAATGGTTATACATGTAGCTATGGATGGCGGTAATGATGAAAGTTGTGGATGTTGTGATGGGCATATGAAAGTGGTGGATGTGTGGGTGGGAGCATATGATAAAAGTTGTGGATATTTAGAGGCATGTGATAAATATGGATGTATCATGTAGGGAAGGCATATGTTGAGAGTTGTGGGGGTGGGGGTATATCATGAAAGTTGCGAATTTGAGGGGGGCATACACTGTACGATGAATGGTAATCATAGCATTTTTGTAAGTAAACTGGCTCCATGGAAGACCAGCAGCAATGCATTATTGCAGCTGAATATGGACTACCAGCCGTATAATTTACTTTATTTTTTACCTTTTATTATTGTATCTTAATATTGACCTCATCATCTCATGTTATATGTATTTGTATGTACTTTGTATCTGTTATTTTATATACGGAAATAAAACAAACAAAACAAACAATGGATGTTTGAGGGGAGGGGGGCATTGATGAAAAATTTTGATGTTGGGAGGGCTTGTGATGAAAGTTGAAGATGAAGGGGTAGAGGCAATGATGAAAAAGATGTCTGTATGGGGGCATGTGATGAAAGTTGTGAATGTTAGGGGGCATGTGATGAAAGTTGAGGGGTGAAGCAATGATGAGAGATGTGTATGTTTTTTTCGGGGGGGGCGTGTGATGAAATTAGTGGATGTGGGGAGGGCATATGATGTGGAGGCACATAAAAATTATGGTTGTGGGGGACATGAAAGCTGTGGATTGCGGGGCATATGAAATTTGTGGGGAGCATAATGATGAATGTTGTAGATGAGGGGGGGGGGGCATGTGATGAAAGTTGCGGTTGTATGGCATGTTCCTGTGGATTCGATGAGTGCTATTTGTATTGATTGTATCATAAGAAAAGCGGTAGTTAAGATAAAGATTATGATGGTAATTTATTGTGATGGTAGTAGCTGTAAGCCTAATTGCCTCTCCTATATAGCAGAGCGCTTCGCTTTTCCGACGCTGGCGGCGACGTCATCAACATTGAAATCTAACCTCCTGTAGGATAGTGATAGGTTTAGGGTTTGGGGTTGTTATTATAATGTTTATAATTTGCAAAAGGGAAACAAGAGCAAGTATTTCGTGTTCCAGTCACCATACTCCCTCACTCCCACCACCAAAAAAAAAAAAAAAATCTACCGGTCTATATGTTTCTTTGTTCTATTCTAACGGCGGAGTGGCGCCATAATACCTATGTTTCAAGCATTTTATTTTTGGCTTATTTAGTTTGATTCCGACTTTATCTGCATTAAGTTTTGCCTATACATCGTATCTATGTCTAACTCGTGTCATTATAAAGTTGTTACTTGGTTATTTTTAGGCCATATTATGATTATGTTTCATGCATTGTAAACTTATTTTGTTTATTCAATCCAATAAAATGCAGAAAATCCTGCGAAAAACTCCCTGATAACAAGGAAGTTTGTTCATGCGAAAACATGCTTTCCAAATATTATATATACAGTGCGTCCCAGAAAAAACGAAACCGAGATTTAGCGATGATTTATCATAACTTAATCATAAATACAATAGACAAATGACCTACCATTTTAAAGCTTAGAATCTCCTCTTTCATCTGAATTTACTTACATTATTTCTCATTCAGGCATGAGTGAGTAAAAACAATTTGAAAAGGGGATACCAAAAAGTCACTTGGCGGGCCGTATCTGGGTTTTAAAAAGAAAACCACATTTTTACAAAGTTTAATATCTGCTCTTTAATTTGATACCTCAATTACAGAAAATGGTCAAGAAATAAGAAAGTTCTGGTTATTTGAAATAAGGCTTGAATTTCAATAATTTCATAAAATGAAGAGGTTTTACAGGCTAGCGTTCAAACTCACTCGACACTCAGTTTTGTTGACGATCAGCCATGCATTAGGTCTTTTGTTACCGTGCGATAGCTTCTGTGGGAAACCGGTGAAAACACGTTTATTTAATGAAATTATGGAAATACAAGCATTGTTTCGAGGGATCATAACTTTTTTACTACTTGACCATTTTCTGTAATTTAGGTATCAAAGAAAAGAGAAGATATTGAACTTTTTAGTCATGTGATTTTCTTTTTGAAATTCAGATACCCCCCGCCAAATGAGTTTTTGGCATCCTTTCTTCGAATTGTTCTTGCTCAATCACGCGTGAATGAGGAATAATTCAAATTTATTAACCAAGCATTAGTCTCCCCCCAAAAAAAAAAATATCCATGAACATCGATAATTCCATTGAGACATAGCACATCCCTAAAGCAGATTATTAATATCAATGAACTTGACATACTAGACTCATTAGTTTTCACACAACATTTGGTACAAGAAGTTAATTATTCTTCCCCAAATTATCCATACTTCATTGAAACAAAGCGCGCCCATTACAGATCAATAAAATTGATAAACTAGTGTCATCTGTTTTCACACAACATTCGAGAGAGGAAGTTGAGATGAATACCCTCTATTTTTGTATTATTTTCTTTTTGTTAGATCGAAACTCGTTGATTGATTAGAGGTCTCTTCGTTTCGTTATAAGTACCTTGATGTTAAGATCCTTAAAATAGTGACGTACAAACTACGAAGTGAGTTAATAATTTCCAGGGGGGTAATTTTTTTGTAAATGGCGCTACTTTTACCAATTTGCAAGCGAGCAAAGCCAGTCAGGAGCAAATAATTTACATTTTTAAACAATCAGCGTTTTGTTATGCACAATTTTTGCGTGCCAAAAAATAATCTATCTGATGTTAAAGGAAATTCGGTCAATACTTCAAGGTGATCTGACAAAGAAAATACCACTTTAGCGAAAATTAAAAGGCAGCAGCAGCCCCCCCCCCCCTCGGATTCGGCAAGTGCTCTGAACAATTTGGTGACTTGCCCACTCCCCCTTTTTTTTCTGGTTGCTGCTGCTGCTGCGCTGATCCTTGGACACAACTTGGTGTCTTAAAGAGATTTTTTTTGTGGAAATTGCGTGCCAAAGCAGAAGTGGTTACTAGTTTCAATTTTCTTTTCCAATGCGACAATTAAACAGACAATACTGCTCTTAACACATCAACCGACAGCACGCTTAGGTAACTGGGTAAAGGGGGGGGGTATAGTAGACGACCATCCCATGGGGGGGGTTTCACGTCAAGTCAAGGAGGCGGACGAAAATTAGAATTTGTGTTAAGTGAAAGAAGAAACATGTGTTAATGAAAAAGGGGGAGCGCAATAGTGGGTCATTAAATAACTGTAATCAGCCCTATTATTCAATTGAGATTTGAAAAAAAAACCGGCAACCTAAAAGTAAAAAAATACTTTCCTATCCCTAATATCAATATACCCTCGAGGATGCATTCACAGATTATGACAATAAGGATATGTGTGGCCCTTAACCCCCCCCCCCCCCCATTTACGCCTTGTAAGCGGTTCCCAATCATAAAATTCTCACCATTTTTTATTGACCAGCCATCCCCCCCTCCGTTCAAGCCCATAATTTCAGACGTTTGTTCTCGAACCCCCCCCCCCCCATAATTTCATGTTAAATTACAGTTCTCAAGCACCCCCCCCCCCCATTTGCAGAGGGCCATCTAGTTCTTAAGCCCCTCGTTTCATAACAACTTAACTTTTTTTAGGTGTGGTTTCAGATTTGGGGGCCGTACACCACTACCTTTTCAAATCCGAGTGCCCCCCCCCCCACAAATAATCCCCGGTGACACCCCGCCTGTCTCCAGATTCACGTGACGGCGACCTGTCTTTCCTTGTTGCCAACACTTTGAGGTTAACCAATTTAATACCAGATCGTCAGATGGCTACAAAATGATAAATTAGTAGATAAGGAAAGCAGAAACGAAGAGCAGTTCACTTACCGAAGTACACACATCTTGATTATCTATTCCTAATTCAAAGCAAACACGATTTTATTTCATTTGATTGCGAATACGAGAACGAGCTTTTCCACCTTGTAAGCCTGAGACATCTATGTACGGCAAAGAAAACTGAATCTTTTTTACTCTGAGACGTGTATTTAGCTGTTGTTATCTGGATGTGATTGGACATGTTCCTGATTTTGTTTTAAAGATATGTAAGTACCGTACAGAAAACTTAACTTGACGAAAGTACACTGAGATATTTGATGATTCTCCACAGAAGTTGAGAAGCTTACTTAGATCTTTTCGGGGAATACTGTTCATAACGGGATCTATTTCGGATTATTGAAATCAATATGGCGCTCATGAAACTCTGCCTTCTTGTAATATTGGTGGTCTACTCTCCAACAGAAGCATGCACTCGGAAGCAGAAGTGGTCTTCATGCAGCCATGCCGCCAGTAACTGTGGACATCTACCCTGGAAGACAGTTTCTTGTGCAGACTGTCGAAACCTTGGACTGAACAACCCTCCAGAATGGAAAACTCACGCAGTTCCTAATGGAATAGATTTAAGTGGAAATAGCTTGACTAATACAGTTATTCCTATCACTGATAGTGTTTCTTTGAAATATCTATCACTGTCTAACAATAAACTTAACACCACTGGCGCATGGAATGTTAGCAACTGGGAAGGTTTGAAGTACTTGTTCTTGAATGAGAATCGGATTAAGAGTCTTCGACAAGACGCATTTGAGAGGCTCAAAAACCTGAAGTGGCTTGACCTGAGCAACAACCTTATAAAATCAGAGAACATTGACATCTCCTGGGCAGGGAATACCTCTAAACTTAGAGGACTTGACCTGTCGTCGAACCTGTTAGATTCTCTAAACAGACGGATCTTCATCGGTCTTTCCTTCCTGAGGAATCTTTATCTATGGGACAACAATATCCGTATCTTGAGACCGCTTTGGTGTGATGGTCTGCAGAATCTAAGGCATTTAATCATATCCCACAATAAACTACGCCACGTTTCCAATATCACGTTCAGCGGCCTTCGACGACTTGAGACACTTCACCTTCAATTCAACAGTATCACTCACTTCGATGGTGAGTGGGGGCAGGATCTGCCTTCTCTGAGAAATCTCGACGTGTCTTACAACAATATATCTTCTTTTTCCCCTGACATCCTGATCAATCTAACGTCCTTGGAAATCCTCAATATAAGAGGCAACCCCATAGTTCGAGTTGATCTCCCAGCTTTCCCAATGGTGAAAACTCGCTTTGCGTCTTATACATTACTCAGCAACTTCTCCGAGCAAGATCCAACCAATCCGTCAAACCTGAGAATACTGTATATTGGTGAGGAGCAGTGGAATTCAACAAATCTGTTATATAGATCATATCTCTCTATCGAAGACGTAGGTGCTGTAATGGAAAAGAATGATTCTGAACAATTAACAATATCTTCATGGAATTCTCGACATACGGTTTTCTGGATTTGCATGCCACTTCTGGCAGTTGCCTTAGTAGCGGCAGTAGTAGCAAGTGGATGCTGTCTTCACCGAATGATTATTCAGCAGAAGCAGCATCGGCATCACGCCAAAATAAAGCAGAGTATTGTTTATGTGTCTTTTACAGAATCCTTGAAGATAAGAGGATCTGTCACGAACAGTCGATGTGGAACCCTTGATATCCATAACCGGGATGAGACAAGACTTGAAGGCGAGGATGGCGCTTGCGCCAGACATGCACTTAATAGGAACCAGAGTGGCCTTGCGGCAGCTTTTTCTGGGCTCCAAAAGGTACACTGCAGCAGTGAGTCTGATGAAGGGGGTACAGCCGACCGTTCGGATATGTTTCAGGAATATTCATCTGGAGATTTAGGACTTGATGAAAGCAGTCGAACAATGATTTCGTTCAAACCATTGGGTTTTTGTCAGCGGCGCAGAAACAGCCTCCCAGACAGGCCAGTATCAGCAATTAAAGATGGATGGCTGTATGAAATCATATCCCCCAAATCTGAAAAACTGTCATTGTCTGAGGATACTGGAACGAAAGCAGCAAAGATGAAACGAGATTCCATCTTACAATACGAGAACATCGCTGGAAGATGCTGGACAAGCCGCGCAGAAAGACCTGCAGCCTCACGGAAAATAATCGAGAACACTAAATACAATCTTCTTCGAAGCCTCAGTACCCCAATGGAGTCAGAGACTGAAGGTAAAATGCATCAACCGTCGTTACATGCACCCCCTGTTGCCCCGAGACCAATATATACCCTTAAAACACCGAATAATGGTAGTAGTGGAAATTTGTATACTGAAATGGGCAACTTTGATCCTCAGAATAATTCTCAAGGTTCGGCTCTCGTCCTTCATTCTGACGACGTCAATAATGCTTTCTCTAAAGATGATGAGGAAGGAGCCGTCTACGACGAGGTCTTTGATGAAGAGGATAACTACATTGTCGTGTTGCCCTTAGTGGCAGATGATCCACCCAAGTCAACGAAACAAGGTGTTGATCAAAAACTTCCAACTCCGTCACTCAGAATCAACGACATCGAAATCTCCGATCGACATTCTTCTAACAAATATGAAAACGAAAGCAGCCATTCCCATGTTTACGACAATGCCGCGTTCACCGAAAGTTCTGACAACCTTAACGATCGAATCGACCCTGATGACGCTTTCAACGCTGAGCTCCTCGATAATCCAAACGGCACAGACGACGACGTCGAATCCCTGGATGACTACGGGATGACACTATCTGAAAGCGATGAGGAGGAAGACAGGATTGAATTGTACGGCGAAGATGGAAAGCTTCTAAGAGTACCGTCTGTCAGGGATTCGATCTTGACCCAGTCGACATTCGAGACTGTTTCGTTGTTACTGGGTTTGTCCAGTGAGTACCTGTTCACAAGTACCTCCAGCTTTGAAATCGAGGAAGACGGATATGATGCCGATGAAAAGACAAAAAATGTCAGTGAAATGCATACACTCTAAAAACCTGTGACCTTGCCACTAGGTTCTGGCCAACCTAGTCGAAATAATGTCTAAAACGCATATACTTTTTTACTTAGGAACCATGATCAAGGGGGGGGGGGTCTGAAAACGTGCTCTATAATTGCATTTGAAATTAATGACATATAATGTATATTCTGAAATTCGACAGTAAAGAATGATATAAATAATGTTTGCAGGGAAATACTTCATGAAAAGTACAATTAAGGAGCAAATACAATTCTTAATCAATTTTTCGGTAATGTTTGCCGAAAGAAATCTCCGAAGCTAATGATATGAAAATTTTATGACAGAATTTGCTTATGCAAACGATAACTTCTGCTGCTTAAGTTTGCATTTGTGCTATAAGTACTATATCAAAAATAGTTTGAACAAAAACAAGAACTTAGCCGAGAGAGACTCTCTCAAACTTAGGCTATGTTGTAGATTCTCTTAAAATTTGTGAAAAGTACGTGGGTCAATTTGTAGTGGCGTCATATATTACGTCATTTCGATTAGAAGGCCGCTGATAATACTCGGCCGCAATGAACTCTAGAGAGCATTCCATCCAGTGGTCAATTACTTGTCCGACTTTCGGTTGAATAATTCTCCCGGGCTGCTGAACTATATAGTTACCGCCATTTCACACGATAAAAAACAATCGTAATTGGAATGATGATTCCAGCGAAAAATAAGGCTAATGACGAATATTTAGCACGTGTGAAACCAAACTAGAGCATGATTAGAATCACGAACGCTAATCACAGTCACAATTACAATAGCAATCATCATTGCAATGCAATTGCAACTCAAGATTCACGTATAAAAAGGCCCTAAGAAATGTTTATCCAGCTCACAAATGTAACATTCAGTACTGTTGCCAAAGGCATGCGAGCCTTTATTTACTCCTTTGATAAGATTCTTCGAATTGTAGTCGCTGTATGTCATAAAGCTTAATGCTAAGATTGTAAGTTTTAGACAAAGTTTTATATGTGACATTTATAAATAATGTGTTGTTAAAGATATTTCTTATTTCATTATACGACGAATTCAATATTTTATGTACATGTGTGTGACCAACCACCCCAATACCACTAATAAGTCACCGAGGAAGGTTCTCTGTTAATAGCCAAAACAGTAAATTGGTCTTCAAAATGCCAAAATTCAAAACCTAACTTGTTTGAAGAGATATTTGTTCATCATCATACTGTAACAATTTCGAGTTGTAAAGTTGAACAGAAAACAAGATACAAGAGTTTCTTTGACACAGGTTTTTGCAGACTGTTTGGAAGTTTCATTGAAATTGCTCAGTGTGCACATATCATGCTAAGCTCTCGCTTTGTTTTCTCTGCATTCACATTTGCATGCGTTATTAATGATCAAATTCATTTTTGGCGACTTATTGTTGGTTTGGGGATGGCTGGTCACATAGGCCCGTATTCTGAAGTCGGATTTAATTCAAACTTGGGTTTAAAGTTGTGGTTTAAGTACGGATAGGAAATTGTGACATAAATGTCTAACAGTAGAGATGTAATATTTTAGGTCATTTCACTCTCGAATCATTCTCAATTGTCTAGGAAGTATAAATAAGATAATTGTCTTCACCATCGAAGAATCAGGAGAGGACAGTAAACATAAGAAACAAACAATGCAATAAGATTTTTTACACTTTTGGCTTCCCATAATTTTAGCACAGAATTAGACCATGGTCTAAATTAAACCCGACTTCAGGAAACGGCTTCAGAATAAGCATTCACCATGGTCACAGTGCAGGTTTTAAGTTGACAATAGGATATGTGTTTGTTATCCATAGGACACAAACGCAAATGCGCATCCAAAATATTAACACTAGCTCGTAGCCAGAGATCTTCACACCAGACTCCAAAAACACGAGTAGCCTATGGTGAGCGAGCTTTCTCGGCTGCAGCACCTCCTCTTTGGAATAATTTGCCATTGAATCTAAGAATTGTATCATCACCAGAGACTTTCAAATCTAAACTGCAGTTTTATCTCTTCTAACAGTATTAGTTCTTAGCACTTTGACACTCATCCAAATTCTCTCTTTTTCTTGTGCGCCTCAGAATATATTTCTAGATAGATGGCGCCATATAAATGCTTTATATTATTATTGCCATTAAAATTAACATCTATAGATGAATTGGGTTCCATAATTCAAAGAATGATGAAATAGTGTGATTTATTAACTTTAATAAACACTTCTCATTCTTACATTCATTTCAAGGATGTGATTCCTTCCTCGTTGAAATGAAAGGATTTTTCTCAAGCAACTTGGACTCCCGAAACTAGTCGTCAATTATACCATTGTTTCTTCACTCCTTTTTTTCAAGCACATATCTACTGCATCATCTTATCTCTTCATTCTTTCCACCACTGTCTCGAAACCTTGGGTCCTCATACCATTGTCTCTTCACACTCTTGTGTCTTCATATAGTCCTGTATTTTCAGGCATCTGTCTCTACATATACCCCTCTTCACACTCTTGTCTCATCTAATCCTTGTCTATAAATACCCTTGTCTCTTCATATCCTGGTCTCTCCTTATTATTGTCTCTTCATAAACTTGTCTTTTCACATACTTAACTCTCTTCATAGCCTTGCTCCTTCACACACTTGTTTGTAATGTGTTCATCACACCATTGTCTCTTCATTCACACTTGTATCTACAAGACATTGTCTCTTCAAGCCCTTGTATCTTCATACCCTGCTTTTCTTCATAACTATTTCTTCACACACTTGTCCCTCGATATATTTGTCTCGTAATACCCTTGTATCTTCGTAACTTTCTTCTACATGACTCGGTCTCTTTACCCCTTGTCTTTTTACTCCTTTTTCGTCACACCATTGTCTCTACACGACTTGTCTCGTCAAACCCTTTTCTCTTCATACTCTTTTCCATTAATACTCTCGTCTCTTAAAACCATTACTTCTTTACTTTTTTAATTTTTTTCAGAAAAGTAGTGAGTAAACCACTTTTTTTTACATGTCACATCCAGTTTTCTGAATTTCCTTTGGGAAAGCCACTTTTCAGTAACTGCAAAACGCAGTATCTACACTGAACCTTGGGTTTCCCTCGTGGGCAGGCGCAGATACAGGGGGCACGTGCCCCCCCCCCCCCCCCTTTGAGAAGCAAAATTACAATTTGTAATGTAAAAAAACCTTCTTTTTTTTCCTTTTTTTTTTTGCTTGTCAAATTTTTTTCGGGTAAAAAATATCCTTAATTTGTGGTTGAAAAGCCTTTTTTTGGGGGGGGGGCTTGTCAAAAATTTCCTCCGAAAAATTTGCCCCCCTATTGGAAAATCCTGGATCCGCCCCTGCTCGTGGGAAACGCAATATATGCGCTTTGGGCACTCTGTAGAGTAGAATTGGCGCATTACAAATTCCATCTATAATTATTATTATCTAAATTTTTCAGAAGTTGAGATATTAAGCATTTTATTTTACTTTTTCAAAGCAACCTCAAAACTATTCAATTCTGAGGGGCTTTGAAAAAAACTTAAAATGCTTAATACCTCAACGTGTGCAAAATGTAGATACATGTACTGCGTTTTTCCATGGGGAGGCAGAATTACCGTTTCACATAATCCCCCCCCCCCCCCATCTTTTTGAATATTATTGTACCTATCTAGTTCATCCAGGTCTTTCATTATTCATTATAGACAAAACACTCGAAAAATAAAATTTGAAGTCAACATTTGAAAGAATGGATTAGTGATAACCCTTTCCAAATGTTCTATCCAACCTTGCATTAAGCTGAATCTAACCTTGCAAGTGTTTGGTCGAACCATTTAACTGTTTAAAGTAATAAATTCAACATTTAGAAAAAGTTGCCACTCCTCCGACCTTTCAAATGTTGATTGAATATTTCAATTTTAGAGTGAATGTAGATAAATTACACTATGATTAACACGCCTTCCTGACTTCTCTTGACACAGGACACATAAAAATATCCACTGAAAAAAAATATAGGGTAATGAAATACGAACAGCCCATTTTCTTCCAAATGTACAAATTTAATTTCACCCTAAAGTCCGAGACAGATTCTACTAAACTATACAATCTTTATCTATTTATTCAAATGAAATACAAACTAATAGTCTAAAATGCATGCATTCTTAATACATTCAACTTAGTTACATTTTTCAAAGCATCACACATGAATAGAAAACCAGCCACCCCAAAAATTCGCCAGGGAAGGATATCTGTAATAGCCAAAATACTAAACTGGTCTTCGAAAACCCAAAATTTAAATTTAGCTTATCTGAAGGAGCATTTCTTATGTTCATACTGTAAAAATGTCAAGTTGTAAAGCTGATAAGATAACAAAAGACCATAGTTTCAAGGCACAAGCTTTTCGCAGACTGCTTGGAAGTTCCATTGAAACTGCACAGGGTGCACATCCCATTGCTTGAGTGAACCCAAACTTCAAACGTTGTTTTCTCCCTTTAATATTTCCTGAAACTCTCGCGTTGTTTCCTCTGCTTTAAATCAAGTATTTGAGTGGGTTATTGTTGAGCCATTTTTTCCAAGTTATATATCATTTTCATGCTAAGTACGTGGCTTTTCAAATTAAGTAAAAATCTCGAAATTAATTCTGGGCGACTTTATTGTTGGTTTGGGGTGGCTGTTCATATAGGAACCTCACTTTACATACCGCATGCTACATAGAAGGCAGCCGTCACATTGAACGATATTTTTGAAGAAAAAAAAATTGTTAATATATGTCTTCTCTTTAGATTCAAATTCAGACTTAAAATCTGAAAAAATGCTTATTTTAATATTTAAAATGTCTTATCAGATGTATGTTTCGATAACATACAGATTGAACATGGAATACACAATAAAGATTTTTTAAAATAAACTCAATACAAAACAAGTTCCTATTTTTTTTAAAGGATGTTTTTATTAATTCGTAAGTTTGATTGATCTTTATTTATACATATAAATTCGTAATACGAGTAATACGCTCTAGCATAAAACCTTAAAGCGTGTGTAAGATTTTATTACGAATTTTTTTATTCAACGTTAATACTGAAAATAAAATATCAAATATTCCTTAAAAATACCATATACATCCCTATCATATCAACATTAGGACAACAAGAATCCATGTGTACAGATAATTATTATTTTTTTATCAGCGTTAGTTTGTGAGGAAAATATTTTTGATAACATGATTTCCAAATTTGATCTGTTCAACGTTTTAATTAAACCTCGGAATACTTCGTTGGTTATATCATCACCTTATAATGACGAGTAATTCAAGTAAAAACACTTGCTATTTCACTTTCCATAAATAATTTCAGAGGGTGTTTTAGTCGTCAAGATTTTAGATACGTTTAAAATATCAATAAACAGCAACACGTATACATGGTACACATACACAGTAAAAATGTGGTGTTAACCGGTGTACATAGAGGACCACACCAGTTATTTTACACCGGTGTTAAATTGCCGGTGTTATTTTAACACCCATAGGTGTTATTACAACACCTTGGGTTATTACATTTACACTCTTTGGTGTCATGTTCAATCTCTAGGGTGTAATTTAAACACCTCAGGGTGTGGTCCTCTATTAACACCAACTGGTGTCAGTTTTAACACCACAGTTTTTACAGTGTATGTCTGGGTGGATTCGACGAAGAGATCGTGTCGAGTATTGGAAAATGAGGTAATGAATGATCTTATTTATATTGGAGATAAAATAACACTGATTTTTAAGTAAAAAGGTTGTCCGGGATTAGTAAACTTCCGCCAAGAGAGGACGCTTTATTCCGTGGCCAGAGCACCAGAGCCGCCACCGAATCCGACTCCTTTGGGCCCGAATCCTTTCCCGTAGCAGCCTAAGAATTACAAGTCGTAAAAAAGATATAAGAGTGAGTGCTTAGAGGGGGAGAGAGAATTGTCTACTGAACAGAGAAGAACTGTGAACACACTGTGAAAACATTGTGAACATAATGTGAACACACATTGAACAGTGTAATTACACTGTGAACACGATTGGAAAAGACTGTGAACACACTGGACACAATGCGAATAGATTGTGAACACCATGTGAACACACTATGAGTACACCATGAAAGCAATGTTAACACAATGTTAATTTACTGTGACTACACTGCGTACACAATGTAAAAGACTGAGCACACAATGTAAATGCACTGCGGGCACAATGTGAACACACTACGAACACACTCTGAACACAATGTGAACAGAACGTGAATAGAATGTGAACACAATGTGAAACATAATGTGAAAAGACTGTGAACACAATGTGAACACAGTGCAAACACAACGTGAACACATTGTGAACACATGATAAACACACTGTGAAGACAATGTGAACCAAATGTGAACACACTGTACACACAATGTAAACCTATCGTGAACACACTACGAGCATACTGTGAATACAATGTGAACAGAATGAGAATACTTACTGTGAAAACACAGTGTGTACTCACTGTGAATACACTGCGTACACGATGTAAAAAAAATACTGAGCACACAATGTAAACGCAATGTGGTCATAACGTGAACACGCTATAAACACACAATGAACACAATTTGAATACAATGTGAACACACGGTTAAGAGACTATGAATACACTGTGAAAATACTGTGAAGACAATGAGAACTCAATGTGAACACAACGTGAACACAACGTGAACACAATGTGAAAACACAATAAACATACTGTGAACACAATGTGAATACTGTCACACTTAATACAATGTTGACCAAATGTGAACACAATGTGTACATACTGTGAACTCATCGTGAACACACTACGAATATACTTTGAACACAATGTGAACAGAATGTGAATATACTGTGGAAAATTGTGTACGTACTGTGAACACAATGTGGACTCAATGTAAAAACAGTGTGGTACACGTCTTCTTTGAGTTTTAATATGCTTTATCTCAATTTGAAATTTATGGAGCAACAGAGGAAAATCTCATCTTTAAATTATTTATCAAGTGTCACGTATTGCACGTCAAACAGCATTTCTATCATCATTGATTATGATTATATTAACCAAATATGTTATTTAAAAGGGATGTAAATTATGTTTTAAAATAGGTTTACTTAGCTCACATGCTATGTTATTAATAAAGAATGAACATCAAAGATATAGATAAGCAAACGAATATTGATATTTCAATATTATCGTTATCAAATAAAACATGCACATCATTTCACACATGCAACACAACCTAGGAATTAATCAATGATGGTATGTGGCATGAGAATATGAAATAAAGACACAGTGTATGCAGTGAGCAAAATAAACATGAAAACAGAAATTTACATGCATGTACATGATCTCCGGAATTCATTTCCCACATCATATATGTATGTTTGATAACATTATATTTTGTGTCGATGTTGTAAAACTGATATTAATAATGATAGAATATACAATAATTATATAGCACTTATGATTTTAAGCGCTGCAATACGTATTACACTACATACATTACATCGGCATTGGCATATAGATGCCATTGATGTTATCCCCTTTCTTCTTCTTCTCCTCCTCCTTCTTGTTCTCCTCCTCCTCCTCCTTCTTCTTCTTATTCTTCTTCTCATCCTTTTTTCTTCTTCTCCTCCTTCTCCTCCTCCTTCTTCTTCATCTTCTTCTTTTCCTCCTCCTCCTTCTTCTTCCTCTCTTCTTCTCCTCCTCCTCCTCCTTCTTCCTATTCTTCTTCTTCTTCTCCTCCTCCTCCTTCTTCTCCTCCTTCTTCTTCTTCTTCTCCTCCTCCTCCTCATTCTTCTTCTCCTCCTCCTCCTCTTCCTCCTCCTTCTTCTTTTTCTTCTTCTTCTCCTTCTTCTTCTCATCCTTCTTCTTCTTCTCTTCTTCTACTTCTCCTCCTTCTCCTCCTCCTTCTTCTTCTTCTTCATCATCTCATTCTCATCTTCCTTCTTCTTCTTCTTCAAATTTTTTTTACATTTTTTCCAACAAAACATTTTCATTTGGTTTTCCATAAATAAGGACGTAGTTTACCCAACATGACAATATGCAATAACCTGACATTCGAATGTCACCGGACACATTGTATTGATAAATTAATCTTCCTTTCTTTTCTCGATAATGTACCAGATTACAACCTACCTTCATAAATATGTCATAAATCGTAATTAATTTTATACTTGAAAATACCTTAATATATTCAACTGGTATCACGTGCATGAATGGTGAATCGACGAGCAAGGAAATTACAGATAATTTTCAGTTTCGTCAAGGATTATAAACTGTGGTGAAAGCGTAAGTCATCTATCTCAATTGGCTTCGACATTATCATTTTCGATAGATTAATGGTGCTCTATATTGTTTGCAGGTTTAATAGGGGACGCGGGAGCATTCTTACATATACAGTGCGTCCCACAAAAATAGGAAACCCTTTCTTCAGAGATAAATTTCACAACTATTAAACGTTTTAGGATGGATTGATACTTATGGCAAGAGTGGAATATCATCTTAATGTAAGACCAACGGCTTAGCAAATCATCCACGCATGGCAGATTACAAACAATAAATATTGAGGCCTAACAGAAACGATTTGCGAAGAAAAACACGTGTTAACCCGAATGCACTTTCATTTTCAGGGATCAGTGAGAGAAACTTAACAAAGAATGCAAAAGAAAATGTTGATGAGCCAATCGTCGAATAAGCACAGGTGACCACGAACCAATCTGTAATATACGTACTGAAACTAAGTTACGGGGGCTTGCCTCTCATACAAGCTTTGCTTTTCTTGGCAAGCCCCTCCGTTCTGTTTTATATAGTTATTATAGTCAAAGTTACTTTAGTTCGCATTAGTTCTCATTGTTTATACCGTATTCCGATTGATGTTGTACTTTAAATTTGACTATATATCGTTTGATTTTGTTATGCTTTGTGAACGGAAAATGAATAAATCTAAATCTAAATCTTGTTAAACTTTTCTGCGCAACATGACTTTGACATTAAAATTTCAAACTCTTCTTACCCATTAATGCGTGAAGTGTTCGTCACATGTAAGGTATCAACATGACAGAGGGATAATCGAATTAGATGATGATGTAATGAAATATCATAATTATTATGCCTTTAAAGAGAAAAAAATGTGGGAATTCCGGTTTCTTTTTTCTGGGACGCACTGTATAGGCCATATAGTGTTAACAAATCACGTTCAGGAAGATTATATGATATCATTCTGCTGAGCATGTACAGTTCCTTGTTCAGCTCTTTCATTACTTCTTTCACATGGTTCCACTTTTAAATAATTCTATATTACATAAATGCTGGTGATTTTCACTGTATTTAAAAAATATTTTCAATTGTGGTTGCACTGATTACTTCGAGAACAAAATCGACACTGTAGAAAGTTTGGATGCACTGAGATTTACGTATATCATTCGTAGATGTTCCTAATGCAAAAAGTTTTATTTGATTTTGCATTTGTGAAATATGGTCAATTATTCTTTCCAATTACATGATTCTTTATTTCTTCATCATTTCGTCCACTTAATTTATATTTCAAAGCGCTAAGAGATCGACTTGCGCAGTTTAAAAACCAAGGTGTCATTTATTATCATTGAGATCAGGTTATGATAAAACCTCGATAATTTTGGTTTCCTTTTTTTCTTGGACGCACCGGATAGAGAAGTCCCTTAAAAATAATTAATGAGTGGATCCCGGAGAGGTGATATGAGGGAGATTTAATTCGCTCCACATCGTACGGAGGATTCTTGAACAAATAAAAGGTATTGTCAAACGCCCTCCATGACAAAGAACAACTAAAAGGTTTTTGTCGAATATTTGTGAATCTAATCAGCAGTTTCCTAGTTCACTCCGGAGAAACGGCACAATATTTGCAATTTTTCGTCAGCTCCGAAACTTAGAATGAAACTGCTGTTCCCGATCCCCGATTTCCAACAGAGACCTCCCAGCTGTCTATTGCCATTTGACGGTAGCCTCAATTTATTTGTTGTGTTCTTGAATCCGTTGTGTTGCGGAGCGAGAAATCTATATTTAAGGGATGGTCCAGGCTTGAGATATTTATATCTCTATAAATAGAGTAAAATTCACAGTTATTGAATTTTAAGGATTTGCGTTATTCAGGTGAAACAGTTCTAGGCATGTCTTCATGAATATTCATAAGGTGGGCTGATGATGTCATATCCGCACTTAATCTTTTGTATTTCATTATACGAAATTGGGTTTATTCAAAAGAACTAAAAGTGAATCAGTTATTTATTGCCGCAACTTATTTCATCATAATGGAGACACATCATTTACACATGTTTGAAAAAATGTTTGAGAAAACGAAACAATTATTATTTCATGTAATAACATAAGAAAACTGAGGAAAGTGGGGATATGACATCATCAGCCCACCTAATGAACTTCGTTATTTGTTATCCGATCTTGGTGAAATTTTCAGCATTTTGCTTGGTGAATTTTACTATATTTATTAAGATATAAATATTTTCAGCCCAGACCATCCCTTTAAGTGTAACAGTGGAATTCTAATCTACTGACAATTATGACGTTGAAAGACAGCTAAGCTAAATGGTATAATGGCAATAATACATCTTATGAATTCTCTGTGATATCTATTCTACAGAAACACGATAGTCACGTTATCGCTTTAGTGTACCATTCGCCAAAACCTCAGAAAAGATACACGGTAAAACCGGGTGTTAAAAACAATTGTCCATAGAGGACTACATCATAATGTGTTAAAATTACACCCTAGAGATTGAATAAAACACCAAAGAGTGTTAGTGTAACAACCGATGATGTGATAACACCCCATGTGTGTTGAAATAACACTGTAAATTTGCACTGAAGTAAAAATGAATCGTGTCCTCTATGTACAGCGGTCAACACCACAATGTTATGCTGTGTATGAAATTGTTTGGGTTTCAAATATTTATTTCAACAAAGAGTTCCCGCTTTGCTGTTTAGATCAAAGAACGTAGAGGGCGTCAACACTTTTCAGACGCCCTCTACAATGTACGTTCGTTTGAGCATAATGTCAAAGAAATGAATAAGACCTCTCTTGCTTGATGAAAAATTTTCCCGATACTCGGATCAAATTCTCTTAATTCACTTTGGTGTTGTTTATATGTGAAACTTGGTATGTTTATATAAGACACTCTCCACTGCAAAAATACTAGTAATGCCCTGTGGTGATTTAACTCCTGCCCGTTGTATGACCACACCAAACATAACATTGAACCATGCAGCATCAGTTTGGTTTTAGGCTCACGCCAATTAGGTTTCTATACAACACCATTCAGTGTAAAATCAAATAAAACTGGTGTAGCTTCAACACTTCTTTGGTAAGGTCGCATATAGGTATTGTTCAGGTTTTGTCTATGGTATCTTTACAGTGTAATCTTCGGCGAATGGTACACTTTCAGCAAGTAGGGACTTTTCGCACGGAGACGCAGAACGCTTTCAAGAACATTGAAAATGTATTGTAAAATTATGCCTTTCATGACAAAGAACAAGCAAAAAGTCTTGGTCAAAAATTGGTGAACCAAAAGAGTAATTTGGTCCTGGACTCTGGAAAGGCGACGTAGTAGCAGGTTTTGTCCGCTCCGAAGCTTAGGACGAAACTGCTGTTCCGGTTCAACAACTTTCGACAAAGACCTCCCAGCTATTCTTTGTCATTCGACGGACATTTTCAATACATTTCACGTTTTCCTGAATCTGTCCCCGTTGCATTTGCGAAAACTCTCTAATGATAATGATTAAGGGATGGGGCCACCAGGACACGTTTCATTGTAATACCAATTTTCATTGTCTAATCCATTGCAAGCGAACCGGCACCCGTGCCAAAGCCGACTCCTTTAGGCCCGAAGCCCCTTCCATAGCATCCTGCAAACACATGGGTTAGAGCAACAATAATTGTCATATCAAGCAGTGCAACGTCACAATTAAAACAGAGAGAAGACGATCTTTATTGTCATGGGATTTATCTATAATAAAACAATATGCAAGGAGATTGTGAAGCCCACCGCACATTTCCCCTATCTCTGTGGTCTAGGGTCAAAGGCGCCGATTTCTGAGATTTTGGGTCAATCTTTGGAAAAGGGACTAGACTATCCTCTCGTATAGGCTGATATACAACTTTGAAAATGTTGAAAATGGAGCCCCCACCCCCTCAGATCATTACCAATGCCTCTCGACAATATGAATGTATTTCAATCATCGGATATTGGAATCTAATGGTTTTCATTGATATAGACAATATTATTTACTGAAACTTTCACATGTTCAAATTTCTCATCTAACGCAAAAGCCGAATAATTATGCAGGTGGGCTTCATATTTGAGATTGTAATCGTGGTCTCCAAAAAAGTAAGACATCCAATGTACCCGCTTTTAATGTACGATGAATTTGTTTAAGCAGAAGCTAACGAGAGGAGGAAAGAAAGAAAGTAAAATTAACATATTCCAAGGTGTCAGTAAAATAGCATCAGCAAAATTGCAGAACGAGCAAAATTATAAGAAATAATAAACATGCAAATAAGGTTTGCACTTATATAATTTTCTTTCAAAATTGCATAAAATGCATTTTCAATTTAAATAAAATTCATTTAAATAAGTGCAAAACATACTGTTAGACATTAAAGACTTTACACTTAAAAATAAAATAGCACATAGCCATTAAATCAAGCTCAAAAGTTTGAATTCTATTCATTCTTAGAAATGATATGCAATTAGACTAATCAATTAAATTTCAAGATTGCAAGATTTTTTCTATCATTCTCATTCAAATTTTAACAATGAACAAAACGATCACAACATAAACGGACATAACATACAATATAATATACAAAATAATAATTTGGCCTACATGTATATATGAAAACGGAATGAGTACTTAATAATAGGATTTAATTCCAACTTGTCTTTCAGATGTTTTATCCTTTCCTTCTCCGTACTAATTCTTAAAAGGCAATAGTGGTTGATTGGTACATAATATTACGTAAGAATGTGAGTTAGAAATCAAAATTATATCCTACATGAATTCAATCTTTTATCAAAGGTGATTGGTTCAAACATCATCATGTGACCAAGTATATTCTAGCTATGGTGTTGAAGCGAAACGCCCACTAAAGAAAATCTGCTATTCCGTGACGTCAATGGTGGGATAGTGCATTATTTCATCGCTGACGTCACAGATCATGCAATCTTTCGGACGCACCGGTCGGTGATGTGTCTCTACCGGGCAAGTCCCCTGAAGGGACAGTGCAGGTAATAATGCGCATTCCGATTTTCAAGGAAATGTTCATAGCATTTGATATGAGCATTTCAGTCTAAAGAATCTGAACGATTAGAGTTCCGTATAGTGCTATGAATAATGACATCGAAATTCCAGTCTATTTCGAGCCTCCCTGGAGGAATAAAAGAAAATTCTATTCCAAATTTTAATGACGTCATCATCAGCTGCGCAGTGAAGCCGATTTGGAACTTTGGACCACATGTCTTGCATCTGTAACGCGAAAAACTGGCGACGCGCCGCGCCACCATTACTTTTTTTTTGCAAGTCTTGTGCAAATTAATGGTCAGTCGCCGACGATTTCCATCTAAAAACAACCCTGAAAAATAAAAAGTCGAAAAACAAAGAAATATAAATGATTTTTTAAAGCAATAAAATACATAGGAAAATTTTATATTGCTTTTTTAAAATACTTTTGATCGGAATCCTTCAAAGAGTCTGTAAATGAGAGAAAAAAAAGATTGGGTGCCTTATTCACTTCTTAGTTTATTAGAACATCTTTTGTATTTTACGCATAAATTATAAAAAGAAATTAGTAATGAGAATTTGATCTTACAGTTTTGTCGATTATGCCATGAGCATTTTGCCGCGATCGCGCGGTCGACGGCCGAGATCATGGGGGGGGGGGGGAGGGTGATGATTTAGCATTGGGGTTCATGCAAAATGCGACTTGTTAAGGAAAAACTTGTCTTATCGGATCGTGTAGTGTGTGATTGGCTTTATCTATCTTATAGCTCGCTCCCACTGTTGTACAATCCGTTACGATTGCACTTTCGTAGCTGATCGATATCCCTACGATTACTTCACGATTTAGATTGGTTTTAATCGTGGCGCGAAACCTAATCAGTGGGAAGTAGGTGTTACGACGATCGTTAATTAGGCATTTATCATGTTTGTGTACCTTTACAGAAGATTTCGCCGTCCTTATCGGCCAAGGTGGTGGAATCCAGCCGCTTATTACACATGAAGCACGTGAAACACTTAGAGTGCCAAGTCTAGAGTTGAGAAAATGACAACAAAGAAGGTTAATGATAGTGGTGAAGATGATGGTGGTGATGGTAGTGATGATGATGATGATGATGATGATGATGATGGTGATGGTGGTGATGGTGGTGATGATGGTGATAATGATGATGATCGTGATGATGATGACGATGATGATAAATATTATGATGGTAATGATGATGTGGTGATGGTGGCGGTGATGATGGTGATGATGATGATAATGATGATGATGACGACGATTACAATGAGGAGGTGGAGAAGATGAATTAAAATTTTGACCATTGTGGTGATGACGAAAATAAAGGTTTGATCTGCCTGAAAAAGGACCTTACAGTAAAGCGGTATAGATTAAAAATCTCCTACATCTCCTTTCTTATCTTCATTAAAATTTGTGGATTACTTCCCTCTGTCGGGCATAGTTATATACTGTATGTGTTCGGCCTTAACGTTTTCAAGGCCAGCTCTGCGAGACGTAACAATGTTATCAAGATTTAGTTAAAAGACCATAAGATTATGCGTTCAATCATTTGGTGCAGTTTCTCAAGAATGACCGTAGGTCGATCTATCAAAAGAACTTTGAATCAGTCTAATTCCATAAAGCTCCACATACTTACATTGTTTGCTCCAATTTTCTTTTCTGCGGCGTAGACAGATCCGCCGCACCTCGGGCAGCGGTCACCGCCGGTCCCCGAGACTCCCGTCAGATCGGAATGGGCGTACGCTGCTGCTATTGCTGGAGCTCCCCTGTTATAAATAGGAAAATAGTCATTCAATTTTATTCGGATATTCAAACCCCAAGACCATCTGATTGAGACCAGAGACGAGAGAAGTATCCACTACACGCACCTAAGACCATAATACTTCATCAGGATACCTCTCCTTTTGTACCCATTATCTTCAGGTACAAGTTAATGTCATATTATTCGGTCAGAACTTTGCCCATTGAACAGCGGCCTTCATGTTTGCAGCCAACAGGGCCCCCGTAACACAAAGGCTAGCGATTAATCTCTAATTTGAAGGATCGTTTCTGATTGGTTCCTAGTCAGTCTACTGAGCAAAATTCGCGTGCAACGACGATCTTGATATTTCCTTTAGCGAGTAATTGCCAACCTTTGTGTTACAAAGCTTTATAGCAAAGATCGTAGAACATCCTACTTAGAAAATCGGAGACAGAGGGTCAAAGTTAACAACGCTATCTCAAAGACCTTTCCTCTCTCCCAGGGAATCCCTCAGGGCTCCGTCATTGGTCCTTTGGTGTTTGCACTGTACACCGGTCCTCTATCGCAGGTCATTAGCACATATGAAGGAATCAAGCACATCATGTACGCAGATGACACTCAGTTGTATGCTGTCATCAGACCTGACGAACATGATGTAGGCCTCCACAAATTGCAGCAGTGTATAGCAGATGTTAAGGACTGGTCACTAAGGAACAATCTTCAATTAAATGACTCTAAAACTGAGGTTCTACATGTCTTCTCCAGGTTCAGAGGTGCTCGGGATCTCCCTGTACTGCAGATTGGAGATGGAACGTCAGTTGGATGTAATAAGGTCTCCCGTGATCTTGGTGTAATGCTTGATAAGAATCTCACCATGGCTGACCACATCCGATCTAAGTCTCGAGCAGCAGCTTTTGGAATTTCCAGGATGGGGAAAATAAGAAAGTATCTGACCCCAAGTGCAAATGAACGATTAGTTCATGCATTCGTGTCATCAAATTTGGACTACTGCAATAGCTTATTTTGCGGCTTACCAGACTCTCTTATCCAACCTCTCCAATATACGGCTGCTCGGCTTGTAACTCGTTCCAGTAAGCACGACAACATCACCCCTATCCTCCGTTCTCTTCACTGGCTTCCTGTCTCTGCACGTATCATCTTCAAAATCTTGATTCTAACTTACAAACCCAACATGGTCAAGCCCCTTCTTATATTACCGACCTTCTCTCACCCAGGATCCCGACAACCTCCATTCGACTCCGATCTTCCACACATCTTCATCTGCAACTGGCCCAAGGACCCAGAGCTCGGACAAGGTGTGGGAACCGAGCATTTAGTGTTGTTGCTCCAAAGCTTTGGAATGACCTTCCCATAGAATTGAGGGATGTCCCGTCATTCGAATCATTCAAAGCTTCTCTCAAAACTTACCTTTACAATTCTTCCTTTAAGTTTTAAGCTAATTTTGTCAATATCAAACGATTATTCCTAATTTATTTCTTATTTGTTTATGTGTGTTATACTGTTCAATGTTATTGATGTATGCTACTTAATCGTTTTGTAAAGCACTTAGAAACACCATGTATTAAGCGCTATATAAATACAATGTATTATTATTATTATTTTCTACGATTGAATGCATTGACTACAATGTACAATCAATCGTGAAAATCAAGCGCACGATTAATCGCTAACCTTTGTGTTACGGGGAACAGGGGCCTATCTCATAAAGGAATCACAACTGTTGTAACTTTGCCATCATGGCAATGACCATGAAAACATTGACTGTGATTGGCTGCTGAGCCCCGATACCAAGGTAGTTGCCATAATGACAAAGTAAGAACAGTTAGTCCTTATGAAACAGGCCCCAGGGGGGGGGGGCGTTTCATAAAGCTGTTCGTGAGTTAAGAGCGACTTTAAGAACGACTGGTGATCTTTTCTTACGCGCTAAACCATCGCCAATGAACATTTAATGGTGAATATCATTTACCTAAAAAGTGATCACCAGTGGTTCTTAAAGTCGCTCTTAACTTACGAACAGTTTTATGAAACAACCACTACGTCCTTAGGCGACATTGCTCATTGAGGTTAGGGCACGGGGAGATGCGATATGGCATGTGGAATACTTAAGTTTACGGATTAAGGTTTTATTAGAATATCCACATATCGCAGGCAATTAGGCTAAATTTCATTGGAGTTACAAAATATAACAATAAAATGATAAAATGATATAGTAATCAAACCTTATAAATATATTATTTACAAATAAAAAGACAAACACTTTGGGTAACTTGCAATTTATGCTGTAATCTTTTACTAGTTTCACTCACTAAAAAACATGACCATGTAACACCTACTCTTAAACAATTGCACTGGCTCCCCATTAAATTTCGTATACAATTCAAAATTCTACTCCTAACATTCAAATCTCTTCATGGACGTACTCCAAAATATATCTCTGAATTGATCCAGGCATATACTCTCAGTAGGTCCCTTCATTCTGCAAATCAAAATTCAAAAGTCAAAAAAGCAAAAACTAAACTTTTTGGTGATAGGTCCTTTTCAAGCTCTGCCCCACGTCTTTGGAACACTCTTCCATGGGCCCGTTGCAGAAAGAGTTGCGTTTAAACGCAAGCCAAAAAATCAATCGCAAGTCCCAAATGCGCGCTGTTGATTGGTTGAAAATCAAGTTGCGCATGATTTTTAGAGTTGCGATTGATTGCAACTCTTTCTACAACGGGTCCCAGCTTCCCTCCGTTGTATCCCACATATTACATCATTTCGATCCAATTTAAAGACGTACCTCATGAATAAAGTATATTAAACATAGCCCCATTTACAGTGTCCTTGATATTTTTTAATTTTTAGTTATATGATTTCTAATTTCACTTTTGTTTGTATATTTCGTATGTTCTACATTGTAAAGCGCTTTGATATGGATTTCATGAAGAGCGCTATATAAGACTAAGTTATTATTATTATTGTGTGTACTATATTCCTATCTTTAAAAATTCTTTCTAAAGGCATACCTTAGACTTGGGTCTGGAACGTTTCCGAGTTGTTCGCCTTCGTCCATGCCAAGGGCCCCTCCTCCTATACCAAACCCGATACCCTTGATGCCGAACTTACGGGCATGGCATTTCTTACAGTAGAGTTCATCATCGTGGGGAGACACCGTCTTGGAGTCCAAACCGGTGTCACACAGGACTGAAATATAAACAATTATCATGAATGATTTGTATGCTTGATGCTACCGTGTAGCGCTTAACATCTCTATATGAGAAGTCTCGAAGCGTTTTACAATAATGCAACATAAAACCTGGCTTTAGCAGAGGTTCGGTTACGCGCTCGGCGTTTCAAGGAACGAGTTCCTGCCAGGTACCCACTTAACACACCAGGGTTGAGTGCATCATATAAATTTGGTGCTGGTGTAGTTTACTTTGGATTGCGGATCAATAGGTTGCCGGAAGTTATTTGGAGAAAACATTATTCATGAAAATAACGACTTAGGCATATGTGACAGATTACAAAGAACAATCATGGGTTTATTTTGACTGACAACAATACAATGGGCCGATCATCCTCAAAACCTAGCACATAAAGAATATGGTGTTGATTGGTGTTCATGGAGGACTACACCAGTCGTTTTACTTGGTGTTAAAACGGTTGGTGTCAGTTATATGGGTGTTATCACAATACCTTTGCTCTTTGTTTTTACACAACTTTGAGTTATGTTCAATATCTCGACTGTGATTGTAGCACTTCGTGTTGTTGTCCTCTATGTCTATGGGCACCAACGGTTGTCATGCATTTTTAACACCCAATGTTTTAGTGGAAGATTAAGTTTGAGATTGACTTACAGCATCTATGACATAGTTTATGGTAGGAGAATGAATTGGTTTTTATCTCTTCTGCAGCGTACACTGTCTTTCCGCATCGGGAGCATTTTCTTCCTCCACCCAAAGGCATCTTGGCTGACTGGGGATGATACAAAAGAGAAACACGAAATGGAAATTTAGCATCATCATGATAATAGTGACGATAATATTCAAGAAAATGAGGATAACAGTGGTACTACTACTACTAAATGCTACTTTAGTACGAGCTAAGATAAGATATTGATAAAAATGTGTATATTTTTCAATAGGTCAATAAGCCCGGTGTATAAAGCATTATTATCCTCGTTGTCAAAACGATTTAACGTTGACACTCTACTTTTCGTCATTAAAGGACGGATTCAGATTTCCATAAGATGAGGGGGCACAAGAAGTTTGTTGACCGCTTTAGCTAAAACGCGAACCGGGTGATTCTAACCGGCAAAAAGAAATGACGCAAGTTCTTCTCAAAATTACAAGCAGAACAAGAGGGATAGAAAGGGAACTTGTAGATATATAACAAATAATCAGTAATGGACTCATTTTAGAACAAACGTATCTACACTTGACCTATATTTAATTTTACGTAATGACTTGCAACGCCATCTACCTAAAAAAGAAGAAGAAAACATTGCATAATTTTGGTAAGATGTACGTCGTGCAGACCCAAATGTGAGCACTATTTAAAATGCCGCCTGTTTTTTTTTTGTTGGGGGGGGGGTTGTTTGTTTTTTTGTTTTGCTTTTGTTAAGGGGGAAGGGTGCTCCTCATGCCCAGTGATTCTAACCAGTCAATCCAAGTAAACTTCACTTGTGGCTTTCATTACGTATATTTTTACCCCCCCCCCGCCCGCCTCTTTTCCTCCCGCACACACACCATAACAAAAACACGCACACACTCTCTCTCTCTCTCTCTTACACACACACACACACCGCTATGTCGCACACACACTTCGACGCCGCGCATAATACTGGGCTTAATACACGCAAACGCATATAGGCGTGCACACGCCGATACTATGACCGCAAGGCCGAGTTGATTTTTTGATGATATAGATGAAATGGATGGCATCCGACTCTCCGAAGAATAGCCAAACCGGTAGAACACGATTTCATTTCTCTGTAACACAAGTTTTACCATAGATTTTTTTGTTTGTTTAATATGCCAAAATTTTGTCGAGATGTTTTAATGAATATCCATTAACAATTGTTAAATCAAGCCATTGTCATCTTAGAGCCTTAGACTACACTTTCGTGGAGTGACAACTTCTATCTCATTCACAAATAATAAACTCGTTGGTCCCGCGGTTGATTTTAAATTTTGCTATATAAGTTACCTTGTTATGAAATAAAAACAAAAGGATAAATACAGATAATTTCAAGGGAATATCTAGCACATTATCATCATCATCTTCATCATCATCATTATCATTATTATTATAATTATTATTGTCATGAATATTGAAGGGGTAAGATGAAATTCCATAGAAGTATTTACTAAAATATATACCCCTTAAGTATAGACTTAAACTTGGGTTTACTATCAGTATTTAGTGTTCTGATGCACTCATGTTGCTCTTCGCCCTCATTTTGTGCTGTACAGAAAAAAATAAAGAATAAGTTCGTTGATCTGATATCACCTCCTAATAATAGCCCCATCACTGCGATGTGTAGACACACTTCTAATGGATGGCATAATCTCAACGGGACATCAAACCACGGTTTGGAAGCGATATAGTGGGCGTGTGGCCATACCGCCCCAATTGACGAGCAGTTTGCATACCGCAGGCGCCTGCGAACCGCTCTATTTGGGCAAAGAATGGCTGGTACTCCGCCAGCATGCGCCCATCTCACCACACGCTTTCATGAAGAACTTAGCTGGAACAATGTCGCAGCTGTACTTTATCTCTTTGCCCGAACGTTGACGTCGCAGTCACAACAAACGCACTGACTCCAGACTAATTACGGCTATTACGTTTATTTTGAATGACATGCCATCGGTCGGTTTGGATTAGTTTTTGTAAGTGTGACTGCAGCTTTTACGCAGAAACGTTTAGGCTAATGTATTTGACCCATTAAAGAGACCCAAGGCCATGTGTCATTGACGTGTGTTATGCTATGTGTCCAGAGACGGTGACACGAGATTTGCTCCGGCGACAATTGCTCCGGGGTTTTATTTTGTCTAAGATATAGAGTTAGGTTTAGGGTTGCAATAGGTCTTTTTGTGTTAGGTTTAGAGTTAGGTGTTACATAGGGTATACTCTTAAATCCAAGGTTAAAGTTGGTCATTTCCACGTGTGTGCGGAATTTATAGCGGAGCAATTGTCGCCGGAGCAAATGTCATGGAACCGTTTAGACTTATCTGAGGGAAGTACATGTAATTTTTCTTTGTCATAAATTTGGGCATAACTTTTTTAATTTTATTTGTTTAGCTGGCACAGTATACTCTCATTTAATTCGATGGCATGTTATAGATAATAAAATAGTTTACCATAAAATAACAATCTGAAGATAAAAACAACTTTTTATGCCCCCATTTGTTTCATTTTGATCCAAGTAATTAACTACATGGGAATACGTAGGCCTAATGCAATAATTGTGTTGAATGGACCTACAGTTTCGGTCAATAGATATTTCATGATAACAACGAAAATTACAATAATAGTCATTATGACAATGATTATGATGATGAAAAAATCATTGTCAGCACATCGTTATCATCATCATCTCCATCATTACCGTAACGAGAACAGTAATTATAAATATGATAATAGTATTGGTCTTGATGATGACTGATGGTAGTAATAATAATATTATTGATAATGCTTCTACCACTACTACTACTACTACTACTACCACTACTACTACTACTACTACTACCACTACTACTACTACTACTACTACTACTACTACCACTACTACTACTACTACTACTACCACTACTACTACTACTACTAATATTAATAATGATAATAGTAATAATAATAATAGTCATAATAATAATGATAATAATAATAATGCTGAAAATGACGCGTAATTCATGAATCACCTATACATATCAGGGGAGAGCATATTGTATAGAATTATTGCTTTCAAACTTCCCATGCTTTTATTATTCATTGCATTGAATATGTCTAAGGGCAATCACTTAATAACATGAAAATTTTGTATATCGTATATTGACAAACTGTAGGCCTCTATGAACAATCGAAATGTCTCTTTATATGTGTGAATGTAATTGGGTGTGTGTATGAGAGGGTGTGTGTGTGAGAGAGAGAGAGAGAGAGAGAAGGGGAGAGAAAGTGCCTGCTTTCATGGGTACAGGGTTGCATGTGTGCATGCATGTGTGCATGGATTTGTGTGAGGGTTGAGGAGTGGGTATATGTGTGTGTGTGTGAATGAGAGTATTTACGAGATAGTGTGGGTGATGTAAGCTAAGGCGAGTGAGAGAGAGTGTGTGTGTGAGGGTGTGTATGTGTGTATGCGTGTGTGTGATGAAGCATGTTGTCATCTGAAACAAACGAAAGAAAGTTCTAAAGAATTATACCATTTAACAGTCAAGTTTAGGTCACGCAAATCTTGTAGGAGGGTGTGGGTTTTGTTAGTGTTCGTATGTGGGTGATTCAAAGCATTTTCCCGTGGATATCATTGGTCAGTTTTAGGAGCTTGAGAGGGTGATGGTTAAGATGGGGTATTTATAATTTATGAAGGCCTATACGTATACTACACGTATGTGGGTGTGTGTGCGGGTATGTTAAAAAACGTGAGCGTGTGTGTGTCAAAGCATTTTCTGATGACAATCGTTGTTCACTTTGTTTCGTCACACAGAGTACCTCACTGAACGTACTTAAAAATTACGATGTGGCCCATCGAAAAAAATACATGTATGCTTATCACCTCGTCCCTAGCATGACTTGCTATATTACAAATTCCACAGATGGCACTATGTACAGGGGGCAGGAGGGCGACCGCCCCTAGGAATTCAAAGAAGTGAAAGGGCAAAAGGAGAAAAAAAGGTCTGTATCGTGTAACTCTATCCCATGTCATCATATGAAGAAAAAATGACGTCACTTGAGGCCATCTATCTTGCACCTACCATATACCATTTCCCCGCCCCGGACAAAACCTGACACTCTGACTACCATCATATCGTTGTCGCTAAATTGACTTTGAAGTACTCTCTCACCTCTCTGACTTTAGAAGTCTGAACCGAAAGGCTTCTGACAGCTGTCTCCAAGGCATTGTGTAACACATGTTGACACACAATGTGATCTTCAAGACATTGTGTATCCCATATTTACACACAAAGTGATCTACAACACACTGTGTATCGCATATTTACACACAAGACGTTCTTTAAGACAATGTGTATCGTATATTGTCTCACAATTTGATCTACAAGACATTGTGTATTGCACATTGTCTTACAATTTGATCTACAAGACATTGTGTATCACATATTAACACACAATTTGCTGTTCAAGACATTTCTACCGCACATGGTGTGATCTACAAGACAATGTCTATCGCAGATATTAACGCACAATGTGATCTACAAAACACTGTGTATCCCATATTGACACACAATTTGATCTACAAAACATTGTGTATCGCATATTGACACATAATTCCATTTACCTGACATTGTGTATCGCATATAGACACACAAACATAATCACCAGCGATCAGTGATAAGAATCCAGGAATTGGCATCCTCCCGTTACCCCCGTTGCGCCGGGGTCGGGGCAGGGGTATCAATAACTACATTGCGATTGGGGAGTAGACCTAGATTTTCCAATAAAACTTTCGATCGTGCCGACAATGAAGTTGCATGCTATGTTTATTCCAGGATCTTAACCGAAACAGGCGCTCTAACGTGTTTGAGATTCCTCCACTCACAAAAATTGACAAGCAAAAAAGATATTAAAAAAAAGGTTTTAAACAAAAAATAAGGATATTTGGTAATCGAAAACATTTGACAAGCCAAAATTAAGTAAAAAAAGGATCTTCAATTTAAAAAAGTGGAGGAGCACACTTCTGTCTTAACTGCATTTTTACATTACAAATTATAATCGTGCCTCTCAAAAGGGGGGCGCAGGCCGGCTTTGCCCCCCCCCCCTCCCTCTGGATCCGCCAGTGATCTTGCCCCTCCCCCCTCCTTCCGAAATACCTTGGCGCCACAGGAGTACAGACTGAGCACCACCCCTGACCTCCTGTTAGAATGTGGGTCAAGTTCTATGTAGATCAAGGAATGTTATCAGAGATGATGAGATACCAAGGGAGAGCTCGTTGGAGTACATCAACCTCAGTGTGGAGCATTGTGGCTGAGTGGATCAGTCTTCGGACTTTGAAACAGAGGGTCGTGGTTTCAAGTCCCAGACATGACGTAATTTCCTTCAGTTAGAAAATTTTCCACATCAACCCAAAGGGAGGTATAAGGTTACCTAGCAGAAATTTATTTCAGGAGACTTATAAAGGCCGCCAGTCTAACGCCATGCAAGAAAATATTATCTGAGTCTTTTGGACATGAGGGAAGCGCAAAGAGACGTTATACATGTTATACATGATTATGATATGCGCGGTTACAGTACAAGAAATTCTTGTCTTTATCATTTATTACCAATTATGTCAAATGTAGTATGTAAATAAGCATGACATCACAGTCTGTGGGTATATACAATTTATCTCAGATACTACGCTTTTAACCTTCTCGGACTAGGTTTGTATAAATTGCACGGGTGGAATTTCGTATAAATGGATATTCACCCTATAGCATTTTGTGTCCCATGTGTTGAAATTGCACTGTTTAATATTTCACTTTCACGTGGAGGAGTACCATTTTTATCAAGTGAGCCAACCGAAACCCTTGCACTATGTCACCTTCGTTCACCCATAGAATAACTGCCATTCCAATATTCCTACATGTCCAATAAGCTGCGTTTCCAGATTACTTTAAGTAATAATTCAATCGCAGGGGATGATTTGAAGGGGCCGACTATACTAAAAAGTTTTCACTCCCCTTGATTTGCAAATTCTATACACCAGCATTTGGGAGAGGCCCCCCCCCCCCTCCTCCTGGGAACAAAATCTTATAAAATCGCTGCCTACGTATTGTATCTTAATCGTGTATCTTCTCGGTTTAAACAATCACTTTTTTAATTATAATTTTCCTTTTAGAACAAATTTATGAATTACAAAGGGGAAACTTTGGGAACTTTTGGCACCCTCCTGTACCCGAGTAGAACAACTATTGAATATATCAATGGGTGGGGGCACGAGTGTCAAGGAAAACTTGAAGAGAGGGAGATTAGTGGAACGTAGAGAAAGAGAGAAAACAAAAAACAGATGGAGAAAGTGAGAGGGGCAGGGAGAGAGAGAGGGAGTGGGGAAAGGATAGATAGTACACAAATGTATATCTACAGTAGATGTGGACCAAGTGGAACGTAAAGAGAGAGAGAGACGGAGAAATCAAATGGAGAAATTGAAAGAGCGGGTAGATGAGATCAGGGTAGATACTTAAAAAGAGGGGAAGAGAGAGAGAGTAGATAAATGTGTATCTACAGTAGATGTGGACCAAGTGGGATGTTAAGAGCGAGAGAGGAAAAAAGGATGGAGAAAGGGAGAGATGGAGACAAGGGGAGAGAGGGGGAAGATGAGACGAGGGTAGATAGTTTGAGCGAGGGGAAGATAGAGAATAGATAAATGTGTATCTACAGTAGATATGGACCAAGTGGAACGTAAAGAGATAGAGAGAGACGGAGAGAAACAAATGGAGAAAGGGAGACAGAGGGGGAGTAGATGAGACGAGGGTAGATACTTAGAGGGAGGGGAAGAGAGAGAGGGTGGAAAATCTATATCTATAGTAGAGAGAGAGAGTAGATAAATGTGTATCTACAGTAGATGTGGACCAAGTGGAACCTAAAGAGAGGGAGGGTATGAAAGGGAGTGAGAGGGGGTAGATGAGACGAGGGTAGATACTTAGAGGGAGGGAAAGAGAGAGAGAGTAGAAAAATCTATATCTATAGTAGATGTGGAACAAGTGGAACGTAAACAGACAGAGTGAAACGGAGAAACAGATGGAGAAAGAGAGGGGGAATAGATTAGACGAGGTGACATACTTAGAAAGAGGGGAAGAGAAAGAGAGAAGATAAAATGATGTGTATCTACAGTATATGTGGACCAAGTGGAACGTAAAGAGACCGAGAGGGAGAGAGACAGATGGAGAAAGGGGGAGAATGGCACAACGGGGAGAGAGAGGGAGTAGATAAGACGAGGATAAATACTTAGAGAAAGGGGAAGAGAGAGAGAGATAAGAATAATTTATATCTATAGTAGATGTGGAGAAAGTGGACCGTAAAGAGAGAGAGACGGAGAAACAGACGGAGAAAGGGAAAGAGTAGCAAAGGGAGAGAGAGGTATAGATGAGACAAGGTAAGATACTTAGAGAGAGGGGAAGAGAGAAAGAGAAAAAAGGACAAATGTTTATCTACAGTAGATGTAGGGTAAGTGGAACGTAAAGAGAGAGAGAGATGGAGAGAGAGATAATGAGATTTAAAAAAATGGGATGGGACAGGGAGGAGGGGAGAGTTGATGGGGCAAGGGTGGATAGAGGGGGGGGGGAGCCTGAGGCAAACATCTAAAGCAGATTTAGACAGAGAGGAACGTAGAGAGAAAGTGAGAAGGTATAAAGATATGGAGATAGAGAGGGAAGATTCGACAAGTGTGGATATAGAAAGAAAGAAACGAAGAAAGAAAGAAAGGAAGAAAGAAAGAAAGAAAGAAAGAAAGAAAGAAAGAAAGAAAGAAAGAAAGAAAGAAAGAAAGAAAGAAAGAAAAAAAGAAAGAAAGAAAGAAAGAAAGAAAAAGAGAAAGAAAGATATGTCATTGAAACTTTTTTACTGTGCATCTACCTTATTACAATTAAATCAAAAGGCCTTTAAGCCACCCTTGAGGAAAAGTACATCCCTTCTTCATGTGCCCTGTCTTTTCGCATTACCAACTTTTACCATGTTCAAGTTTGGGGACCAGGGGCCCCTTTCATAAAACTTGTTATAATCAATAACGGTTTAAAGCTAAATGAAATCATGCAGTTTGATTGGCTGATAGTGAACTTTTTACTGAAATTGTGTACTTGTTATTGCAACAAATCTTTAGGATACGGGACCGTGTTGCAGATAGAGTCGTATTTAGACGTTACTAAAAGAATATATATATATATAAAAAGCACAAGTGCCTGATAAGCCGATTCCATTGGTTGAAATACAGGTTGCATTTGATTTTTGACGTAGCGATTGATTACAATTTTCTCTCTGCTACTGTCCCCAGTTGGGTGTTTCATAAAGCTGTTCGTATGTTCCAAGCGACTTTACGAACTATTGGTGATCCTTTCTTGTGGCAAGTGATACACATTAGATTTGCATTGGCGTTGATTTTGTCCCTGCGAAGGGATCACCAATCTCTTGTGAAGTTGCTTGTAATTTACAAACAGTTTTATGAAACACTCACTTGTGCCCCGTCTTTCAAAGAGTTACGATTGACCCAATCAATCGTAACTCTATGGAAATCCATCAGTGTCATATTTTTTTTACAGGAAATTCACAAAATGTCGTTTGAAAAACAAAGGAGGACACCAATTATCAAGAAATCAATGAATTTATGGATATACATTCATATCTAAAAATGTTTGTACAATCATGCATTTATTATGTTGATTTTGCTGGTTTTCCATCTGGCCCGTCTTATAAAGAGCTGCGATTGATCCGATCAATCGCAACTCTTTGTAAGACGGGCCCCAGGTATGCTATCCTCTTATAGATCACCTTGAAGTTCTATTTTTCAAATGAATTCGGGTAAACAACTTAGTGGATAACAGATTCTCCAGCCAGGGATTCGTTGAGGAACATGTGCTTATCATCAGCATTGAAATTGACAGATGGATAGCTGCAGAGACAACATAGTTTACTTCGAGGGGAAGATATTGCTAAAAGGGTATAGTCACTCATGTCCAAGGAAAGCTTATCCTGATAAAAAGTTTTTCATAGAAATACCACAACAAAAAAAGATTGAGGTTTCGAGGAAAATCATGCATAAAAGGTTAACAAATTGATAAGAACATTAAGCTTTTGTTCTGTGACGTCGTATAAATGCAGCTGCTACGTATGTCTCGTAATAAAAAATGCATAAATTGATTAAATAAGTTTTTAATGGTTCATTATTTCTTTTGTTTGTTTCAGGAGCAGATCTGAAATGATTTGTCTGTTGATATAGGTCTACTGAAGGAACGATATTTTTCATGAAATTACATTGTATTGGTGTTTTATTCACTACACTATTCATCGGAAAGCTGCTCGCATATAACATCACAAATGAAAAAAAGGTTTTGATGTTCTTGATGTTTTCAGCAATATGTTTTTTTTTCTGTGTTTCAAAAGAAACCTTCGTCATGGAGAACTTCCCCTTTAAAGAAAAAAAATGTGAAAAGAATGTGGTTGATTTGTCGACCATTGAAAGTTATGTTAAATTTGGTTGAAAATAAAGTTCATTCATTTCACGAAAATTGATGAAGCATATTTAGAATGTGGTATACGTGGAGAAAAAATGATTATCATTCATGATTTTGTTATTTGAAAAAATATATAGTTTCTATTGATTCATCACAATTCCCTAATGTACCGGTATCTCCGTGACATAATGACAAAACATTATTCGAGTTAAAAGAGAAATGTATTTTTTGTTGGATGGTATCTCTCATATGTCATTTTAATGACAAGAAACATTTATTTTAGTCAATAGTGGTTTGTTTGTGAAATAATAACGTAATTATTTACATTATACATTGTGTCACTGACACAAAATATAAATTATTGATTAAAATATGGAAATGTGCTGTTCAAGCGTTTTAATAAATCATAACTTTGAAATTTTCAGAGTGTCCAAACATAATAAGACATATTTAATTGTATGTATCACAGGTTACAGTTTCTATACGGTGTTTGGGGTTCCTTGCACTTTGAATAAAGATACTGTAGAATTACATTATGCTAACCTAGCCCGTATACCTGGCCAAATTCACATGCAATACTTGATCGCTTTGTAATCGAATATGGCAGAAGAATTTACTGACGTTTTCTCCCTCCCAAACTTTTTACCTCAAAATCAAGTGCGACATCTTTGGCCTTTCGTGCTGATAACCCGGAAGTTATTTCACCCAGGGTCACTTCAAAGCCTAAAAGGCTATCTTGGCATACATACCATGGATTCCTGAGCTCTGATTCAAGGTTCCTTAGAAAGGGGATCTACTATCGTGTGTATCATGTGTAGAGATGGTTAATGAAGACGATATCGACAACATATGACCTTCATGGCGGTGTTTGTTACGGAGAGAGGATGGGATGAAAACAAGTACAGATGTGTATATTACTTCATATGATGGTGTGGGTGTGTACGCGCGCGCGCGTGAGTGAGTGTGTGTGTGTGTAATGTATATGTCTCTACAGATGAAAAAAGAGTGACCAATAAATGCTGACGTTCTACATCATAATGATGGTGATGATGACGATGATGATGATAATGATGGAGATGATGATAATACTACTATACTACTACTTTTACTAATACCACTACACTCAATGGATTGGTCGAACTATAGTTGTTGAATATGTGTTCGACCGATAAACATAGTCAATCAACCAAATTCTGGTAGATTCGAACAAAATTAATTATCGGTTGATTTTTTAACAATGATTTGTAGGAGTGTACTACTACTACTACTACTACTACTTCTACTACTACTACTTATAATAGTACTAGTACTACTACTACTGCTACTACTACTACTACTACTGGTACTACTACTACTACTACTACTACTACTTCTACTACTACTAATACTACTACTACTACTACTAATATTAATAATAATAATACAATAATTATAGTGATAACAACTATAATAGTTTTATAAATAATGATAGTAACTGTGAAAGTGAAAGATAGCAAATCCTGCATTTTGTAAAATTTACATATTTTGAATATAAGCATAGCATGAAAAAATTAATTTTGATAGTCGATACAGTCGTAATAAATGAGAAGAACGAAAATTTGTAAAGATACAAAATGCATATGCTTTTGTTATCATCACCAAATGAAATGAAGTGCGCCAGGAAACTAAGAGGAGGCTGAATGCAAAAGAATCTCAAATATGCGATCGACATATCTGAGGTTAGTGGACTTCGAGTTGCGAACGCTCAGTAACCTAGAAATGAATCAATTACTGCATGACAGGCAAAGTTTCTATTTCATATTGTTGTCAAGGCCAACATAATTGCGTCACAACCTGGCAATTAAGATAAAACAACGTTGGTTGGCAAATCGAGACTAGTACAATGTAAAATCGGAACTAAGCAGGTAAATAATATTGGCGCGAAATATTCAAATATGAAGCATAATCATATCAAATCTTTTATCGGCGTGTTCTAGTTATAGAGCATTTAGTTTAGACAAACCAATACCAATAACCAATACTAATAGCCATGTTTTGAAAATGAAAGATTACTTACCTATTGTATTAAATGGATCGAAACGTTCCAAGGTGATACTCTGGCGATAGCTTAAATACCCAGCCTAAGACCTAGTCCAGAAAAGAGTGATCACTAAATTGCTCCCGTAGTCCTTCCTGTCACTTGGCGAGAGTCCCGCGTTGAAATCTGACAAAGGTCCTCACTCGGGTTACCAAAGTGCTCAGTCAGAGAAGAATAAAGATTGGCTGGAATGAGGAAAGACGGGTATCTCTTTGCACACGGTACAGATCTGTCAGTTTGAGATGGGACTGGTCTGGGCCTATTTTTCGCACGGCCCGCTATCAGTCTTTGCTTGTGGAGTTTGGCATCCATTTTTGGTTTCGCTTTAATCTGAACCCCGTGTAGTCTAGTCTTCCATGAAGCAAATAACGTTATAGCAAACAAAAGTCGATGCATGGAAATTCGGTATTCCTTGTTAAATCCAGATCTTAGTCATGTGCACTCGCATTCTATTCCTGCTAGGTTTAAGCTCTTCTCGACTAAACTACTACAGTGAATATCAATGGTAAAATCTGTGCAAGTAGTTAGCGAGACTGTTCATTGTGACGTCATTGAACTGTCGGACGGACTTGTGGCGCCAGGCTTGAGGACCGTCATCCATTCCAGCCAATCACAGCATAACATCTAGTCACATGTTTGCAGTGATCACCAACAGCGGTTATCTACTTTCCGCACTGACCTTTCTCCTATTTGAGAAAGAATTTAAAAAGAGTTGACGACATGAATTTCGAAAACCAGGTTACATATTATTTCATACAATAAAGTTAACTTTTCAATATAATTTTTTTACTTTACTTTGCTTTGCTTTACCTTACTTTACTTTACTCTACCTTACTTTACTTTACTCCAACGATATTAGAGGACTAAGCCTTTTCACCGATCAAAGTAAAGATGACTATTACTGCTCTACTTCAGTGAAAAATACACGGACGCATCATTACTTTTGTCAGTATTCAAGATTTTGGATTTATATGTTTATTTGTTTATCAATCATCGCTATCATTACTATTATTATTATCATTATTATTATCATAATTATTTTATTATTATTATTCCTACTACTACTTCTTCTTCTTCTACTACTGCTATCAGTATTTTGGTGCCATTATTAATATCCTTGTCATTATAATTTTATTAGCATTATTACATTATCATCATTGGGGACGGTGGTGTACAGATGGGAGGATGCTTGCCCCTCCCCCCCTCCTAAAAATACCATGACCAAGAAAAAAAAAGGAAAGAAAGAAAGAAAGAAAGAAAGAAAGAAAGAAAGAAAGAAAGAAAGAAAGAAAGAAAGAAAGAAAGAAAGAAAGAAAGAAAGAAAGAAAGAAAGAAAGAAAGAAAGAAAGAAAGAAAGAAAGAAAGAAAGAAAGAAAGAAAGAAAGAAAGAAAGAAAGAAAGAAAGAAAGAAAGAAAGAAAGAAAGAAAGAAAGAAAGAAAGAAGGGTGAAATATATATGATATTCTGAGTAGGTCTATGAAATTATCAAAAAAATGATTTTTGTAGTTACCATGTTAATATTTTTGCTCACTCGATTCGCCCGTTCGCATCTTTTTATAAATTATGCCCGATACGCTATATCTGGGCTCCCTAAATTTTTTGGCTCATTGCGCCACTGATGGGGGAATGTTCTTAAACACCATAATCCCGTCTCGCACGTATTGCTTCAATCAACAAACAAACACGTGTTTCTAGACGCTCGTGCGTTATACTCGACTGACACCGCACCTCTACCCTCTTGGGGGCGCGGGGCCCATGGACCTTCAAATTTTCACGGCTAAGAAAAACAGGAGACTAAAGGAAAAAGGATAAGGAGGTGTTATGTAATTAAATTTTTTGTACATTATCTGTAGAATTATTTTAAAACAACATGTTTTTAAGGTTAAAAATCTACTTTGCTAGCTTCGTTCGCTCCCAGCATTTAAGAAATTTTAGCTGGTATGCCATGTCTTGTCCCCTCAAAACTCATTACCTTCAACGCATTAGGTCACTGCCCCCCCCCCCCTCACCTCGGTACCTCACTCCTCTCCTCCGTGGAATCAACAGGCCTTAATAAAGGTGGGTATGAATGGAAGGCCTTGTTTGCTTGAGGATCCCCCGATCAATCACCATTGTGGAATGTCACGCTACATGACTGAGTAGAGATGGGTTTCGGCTCCCATATCATGTTAATAACACATAGGCCAATGTTGACAAACGTCACACCAATAAGGTAATTTGAGGCAAGGCCAGGGCGGCGCCGGTAAGGCCTACTAGCTCGTTCAGAGCGAAGGTGCGCTGCTCCGAAGATTCGAATGGTCCAGCGTTTCGATATTCAAAAAGTACATTACATTCAAGTCTTGTTACTCCGAAGGTCGACACCATGGTAATTGTTTTTTTAATCAATATGAATAAACTCTGCAAATAATTCTTTAAAACCAAAATTAACGTAGAACTGTATTTTTTTCTCTGAATGCATCATTGAAATCTTATTTATAGGTTTTCACAAACAATTATTGCAAATCAAAAATTTTCCTTGTGTTTATCTTAGGTTTCATAATTTCGTATGTATTTTATTTTTTCATTTTTTTTTATGGAAATTATTACAACCATGAAACAACTAATCACAACCCTTGATTAGTCAAGCAGGCCAATTAGAATTAAAAATAATTAACCTTTTATGAATTTCATCTCACACCGAGTGAGTTTTTTAAAAAAATCGCGAGAAGCGTTAAGGGCGACACACGCAGTTATTTTATTTTGATCGGGCACCGATCAAATTAAATTTTCATGTAAATTCGCTCAATTTATCATGTAAAAGATATTTTCATTTTACTTCCTCTTCATCATAATATTGTTTTAGGCCATTAGCAAGTAATAAATGGTTAATGAAATGGAATAGTGACAGCTGCATTTTGGGGGATTTTCCAAAACTAAATTATACACAGACCTTTTAAAGGGAAGTTCACCCTGAAGAAAAGTTTATTGCAAGAAAAGCAGAAAAAGCAATAAGAAATACTGATGGTTTGATGAAAATCCGTTAAAGATTAAGAAAAATATTAGAATGTTAAGATTTTGATATGTGACGTTATAAATGAGGAGCTACCCCATTATGTTGTATAAAATGCACAATTTTTTTAAGGTTCGTGATTTTTTTCTTTCTTTTTAAAAACGAGTGTGACATTGTTTTTTTTACTCTACGATATGTAGGAAACCATATGACGTCACAACTAAAATTATTACAATTCTAATAACTTTATTCTTTGGATTTTTTCAAACCTTTGGCAATATTTTTATAATTTTCTGCTATTTTTATCATACACTTTTTGTCAAGGTTAACTTCCCCTTTAATACTTTGTTCCAGTTTTCTCTTGGATATTTCTCTTTTTTGGAAGACCTGGCCCTCATTCCATCCCCTTCTTTTTTCCCATCTATCCCTTTTACGCCCTCATCTGATTTTCCGTTCTTCATTTTCCCTCTTTGCCATCTCTCTTCCCAGCAATAGATTTCTTTCCCCCACGTCTCTCCCTCTACGTTCCACTCGGTCTGCATCTACTATAGATACATATTTATCTACTCCCCCTCTCTCTCCTCGTCCTCCTCACTAGCGTACCTAAGGGGGGCAGACTGCCCCCCCCCCCTGACGAGTCACAACCCATGCAGGGGACGTACCCCTCCCCCCCCCCCCTGACGAGTCACAAGTGATAATTTGTAATGTAGAAATGCAATGAAAACAGACGCATGTCCCCCTCTTTTAAACATGAAGACCTTTTTTTTTTGGCTTGTCAATTTTTTTTCGGTACGAAATCCTTTATTTGTGGGTGAAGACTTTTTTTTTTTTTTTGCTTGTCAAATTTTTTCGCGGACGAAATATCCTCACAAAAATTTGCCCCCCCCCCCTCTGGAAAATCCTAGGTACGCCGCTGGTCCTCCTCCTCACCTCATCGTTCTCTCTTACTCGGTCTTTCCCACACCTATTCCCTTCTGAAATCTCTCCCCCTCTCTCTATCTCTCTCTCTCTCTCTCTCTCTCATCCTACGTTTTTACACTACTGAAAGGTAAATGAGTATCACTTACAAAATATTATTCATTAATTTTTATTAATTCATTTACCCCTGCAAGTTAGCCCTGTAGTTTTGTAAAACTGCTTACAATGATGACCTCCAGTTTCACAAACATACTTTCAAATTAAATATATATATATGTATATATATATTCTTCAGTCAGTCATAAATCCTCTAATGTAAACCCGTGGTTTAATTTCGTTAAATTTATGAAAAACTTACAATATCAATTCTACAAATAATATTGCATAACATCAACACAGTTATTGAAGACACTGTTTACATGACTTAAATCGAAGTTCATATACTATTTCTACAATATAGATTCATATAATATAATTCATTAATAAAATTCTGTATTTTTAATGCTTTAATAAGAATGCCTTTTTAATCATCGTGCATATCGCCATATAACAAACAGGAATGTATTGATGCCATAGAATACTTTTGAGAAAATTATTTATAAAAAGTTGTATGGCCTATTCAAAAGAACAGAACCTTCTTTTGGGTTATAAGTAGATGAACGATTTGTAACATAACAACAAGTAAAATTACTCATAAAGTTGACATACTACAGATACTTTACTAAATTCTGTTCAATGCTAAGTGCAAGTATTCAAGTTTTAATGTACTTGGACTTAGAATTCAAATAATTGTGCATTGTAAATTTTACGTGAATCTTGTATACCTGAGCCAAACCAAATTCCTTATGTTGTCATGTTATCACCATCTGTTTTGTGTGTATGTATGTGTATACATCGTTGTGTAAGGGCGATTCCATGCTAGAAAAATCAGCAATTTTCACAACATTTTCCAGCCTGCTGTCCAAACGAACTTCAACTTCAATTTGCTTTGTGGTGATATTAAAGTACTACTGGGAAGACATGCAAAAAACTGACAACAAAAATATGTTGTCCATAGGTGAATTAGAGCTTAAAATGTTGCGTGTCGTACGGGACATTTCCGCGTCCAGTACGACACACAACATTTTCATCTATAATTTACCCATAATTTTTTTTTTGTGTTGGTTATTAGTTTTTCACATGACTACCCACTATAGCTTTATCATTGAAAAAATATAATATTCTATTACTCAAGCATTCGGCTAGGAAACTAGAAATTTTTGTCAAAATGTCCCGTACGACACGTATGGAATCGCCCGTAAAAAGAATTTCCTTTATGGACAATAAAGTTATTCAATTCAAATCAAATCCAAGCAGCGTCTGCGTAGACTAGTGATTGTGGAAACTCCCTATGAACATCGGCGATTCTTCTATGGCACACTTTTAACAAAAAAGTGCGAATCTAAAGACCAGTGCACACGAAGCGATTCGTTGCGATCCGAATTTCAAAGAAATTGCAATAACATTTTCATATGAACATTCCAAGCCATACAATCTTAGCAATCATAATTCATAATTGCGATAGGACTCGAGCCTCCCGTTATTGGAATAAAAGTCAAGTCAGTTTTTTTCTCCGAATACAGGGCTTGCCTTAAACAGTACAATTATGATTTTATTATTCCTAACATTATGCCGAACTTCAAATAAAATCATTTTGCTTCCTGGAAACGAAACACTTAATGCGAAATGTAATTTATTAAAAGAAAAAGTCGCGTCGCATCGAATTGCATAGTGTGCGCTGGGCCTAAGTTACACTTAAATCTTTGTGAACCCACCCCCCCCCCCCCCCCCCGCAGGTCCCAGTTGCAGAAACAATCGCAATCAAACATAACTCTGAAAAACAATGAAAACATATATTTTTTATGCAACTAAATTTTCAACCAATTAAAGTTGCGCATTTGGGGTTTGTGCTTGATATTTTGACTTGCGTTTAACGCAACCGTTACTGCAACCGGGCCCCGAGGGAGCGTTTCATCAATGTTTCGTCCACAAGTCGTCAGATCTGACAACTTTCCTTGATTTTGATTGGCTGAGAGGCACTGTTACTATGGTAACTGTCGGATAAAGTGGTGACTTGGCGGATAAAACATCCCACAGGTCCTTTCATGAAACCGGACACATTTCATTGTAATACCTTAGCAATACCACATTTCCGTAGCAATACCAAGATATTTATCTAGTCTGTGTTTGTAAGAGCACCGGCCCCTCCGCCATATCCGTATCCTTTCGGCCCGAAGTGCTTCCCGTAGCACCCTGTAAGTCAATGAAATTAACATAAATGATAAAGGAGATAATATGGAACGTATAAGAAATAATGAAAGGAACTTGTCGAGCCCACTGCACACTTTCTTTAAACAAGTCCACACATTGGTATTCATAATGCATATGGCATTTATTTGGTGTACGATAAAACAGCAATGTGGATATGGCTTGCTCAGGGGCATGCCGCGCCGGGTATCGGACCGCCGATCCCCGGATATCCAATCAACCGCCTCCAATCTAGCGGCTTAGATCACTCGGCCACGGCACCTCCACAGTATAGGGGCCTCCCCACGAAACTATCGGTTATTGGAATCTATTTCTGGATTATTCCTTTCAAAAATTAATTCCCCAATGACGATGGCCACACCAACGCACTGGCCTGTGACATTCGGGCCTGTCCCCCTTAAACCAAGTTAGCATGGTTAGTCGTCCAAATGATTTTGAGATCATTTTCAGCTTGGAAGGCACGTCCCAGTTTATGAAAACGATATGTCACTTGTCGATATGGCTATAAACAATAGAGAGTTTTCGCATTTACTACGGAGACACTCTCTACAACGCATCGATTCCTTTGAAAATGCCATTAAAATCACAATGGAGAGCTGACAGGCTTTTGTCGAAAGTCGGTAGACAGCAGATCATCCGGACGAACAATTGCAAATATGTCGTTGTCCAGTATCGAGAGATTAGCGAGTTTTCGATGTGCACGTCGACTAGTGGACTGCGACGAAAGTGCGTCATAATAGTCTGCTTTGTGTTTACGGTATACAGAACCGCTGGAGTAAATCACCACGTCGCTTCAATCAATGAGCAAGGATTTGATTGCTCGTTTACTACATTTCGAACGAGCGTGATCTGAGTGAAATCCACGGTCGTCATCATGAAGTTGACGTGTCAAGAATGGCTTGCACATGCTCAGTGTCTTCCAATCATGTGCTCGACTATTATGACGTATATTTCGTCGCAGTCCACTAATCGACGTGCCAATCGAAAACTTCATATTACCTTGACGACGCTGCGCCGGTCGGTCCACTAACTTTCGCCAAAAGTCTCTCAGCTCTCCATCGTGATTTGACTTGCATTTTCGAAGGAATTGGTGCGTTGTAGAGAGTGCCACCGTAGTAGATGCGATAGGTTCGGAAAAAATCTAACGTGATTGAATGTACATAATGTATGTAGAAGAAATTCAGTGAGAACTTCACAGAGCGTGGAGAAAACAAAGTTTGAATTTGGGAGTTCAGATAAATCCATTTTCATTTAATTTTTATTTAACTTCTTGAAGATTTAATTACCATATTGGCTATATTTGCAAAGAACCTTACAGGGGAGTTTTCACACGCTCAAGGGAAAATTTCATGAAGGTGTCGTAATATTACATGGGGCCGAATGTACATGATGTAAATGCCAATTGGCATTAATGTTTGATTACCTTTACAGTAGATTTTCCCCTCCTTATCGGACACGGTGGTGGAATCCAGGCGCTTACTGCAAGATTCGCATGAGAAACACAATTTGTGCCAAGACTGGAAGGGGGAAATGATAACTTAGAAAGTTAATGATGATGATAATGATGATGATAATGATGATGATGATGGTGATGGTGATGATGATGGTGATGATGATTGTGATGGTGACGATGGTGATGGTGATGATGATGATGATGATCACTGGCGTAAACAGGGGGGCAAAGCCGGCCCGTGACCCCCCCCCCCCCCCCCTTTGAGAGGCACAATTAAAAATTTGTAATGTACAAATGCCGTTAAAACAGATTTGTGCCCCTCCTTTATTTTTTACTTGTACAAATTTTCCTCGGAAAAATGTGCCCCCCCCCCTTTGGAAAATTCAGGATCCGCCCCTGATGATGATGATTATGGTGGTGGTGGCGATGTTGATCATGATGATGTTAAGGATGCCGTTGGTGATGGTGATAATGACTAATGATAATGAATATGATGATTATGATGACGATAATGGTGATAAAGATGATGGCAATAATGGTGATGAAGATGATGGCAATAATGGTGATGATTATGAGGACGATAATAGTGCTGGAGATGATGATAATGGTGATGAAGACGATGGCGATAACGACTGATGACAATAATGATTATTACGAAGACGATGTCGATGATTGTGATGATGACAATGATGATGATGATGATGATGGTAATGATGGTGGTGGTGCTGATGGTGGTTATGATGATGATGATGATGAAGATGATGATAATGATAATGACGATGATGTAGATGATAGTGATGCTGCTGCTGATTGTGATGATGGTGAAGTTGAAGATTACGGTTATAATAAATTATGATGAGATGTTGAATTTGATGATAAGGTTGGTGGTGCTGTTGATAATGGTGAAGATTATTTCGATGATGTTGATGATTCATCAAAAATTCAGGTAAAAAGATAAAAATAAATAGCGGATTGAGGCTTTGACAATGGAATATATTCAAATCAATAGGTCATCTACAATATAACGTAACATGATAACAGCAGTGGTGCTTTAAAGTTAGTAAACCCCTTCAAAAACGCACTCCCTTATGCTGAGTGCTGAACGGAGACAGGAACATTACAATGGTCGGCGAGCCCAGAGAAACAAACTTTATTGAAAGTAACATTTTATCACATGTCTTCACAATTACATTTCTAAAACGGGGCAGAACTTGAACACTTTAAAATATGTCATGTTTTCGTGGCGAAGGTTCACTAAGTTTTTAGCACCACTGTAACACAATGACAATAATTATATATATATATGGGCATTTCCATAGGTTGGTGGACATGAGCTCAATGTGTCTTTGTACTGTATAGCCCATCTGAACCGTAACTTGAGTAACCACTTTATCTGCACCCCTAGTAAAAAACATGTGTTCTTTATTTTTTTAATTATATACAAATTTGTCTCCCTAATATACTTCTTTGAAATGGATATAATCAACTTTAATAAAAGCCTTGCATGAGGATACTTTTCATTTATGTCCACTTTTCATTTTATGCATGTCCAAAACATGTAACGTGAGTAACCGACACATTTCAAAGATTTGCCAGGAGCATAATGAATTTTTCCATTTTTTTTTCAAACAAAGGATAGTCAGACTGCATACTTTGTTGTGATAAAGAGATGTTTAGTTCCTATCAATAATAGCTTCATGCTCCAAGTATGAGTCAAGGTGTCTCCAAATGTAACGTGGGTAACCGTGGAATAGCCCATATGATAATAAATGATATATGATAAGCAATTTATAGCAGAGCATCACATGATTATGATAATGTTGATGGTGACGATGATTGTGATGATGGTGGTGATAATGATGATCATGGTGATTATGACAAACATCTTCTTTTAAATCTTTGTTAAATCAATATTTTGTAGAAGCCACACATTTACCTTCCCTGCAGCAATTATCTCATCTGCGGTGTAGACGGACTTGTCACATCTTGAGCATCTGTTTCCTCCTCCCCATTGAGGCATCTTGGCCGACTGCCAATGATAAAAAAAGGAAACATGAAATCTAAAACGAACATCATGGGCGTTCAGATGGGAAGGGGGTGCTTGGGGGCTCTTGCCCCCCCCCCCACACAAACGACTAAGAAAAAAAGAGAAAGGAAAGAAAAGGAAAGGACAAGGGTGAAATATATTTTTTCCCGAATAATACGTCAAAATCTATCACAAACTTGGATTTTTGTAATAAAAATGTCGAAATTTTTGCTCGCTTGCTTCACTCGCAACTTATTAATTTTACGCGATACGCCATATCGAGTTCCCTCATTTTTTTGGCTCATTACGCTACTGATTAACATATTTTGATAGGTCTCGAAATTAGCAGTTGCCCGAGTGCCATTGGCAACCAAAGGTGCCGACGGGCAACCTAAGGGACGCACCATTAGATATTCAAGGTGGGGGGGCGGCTTGAAATTTTTCAAAAAAAAACTTGACTTGCTATATTAGCAAAAAAATGAGATAATCACCATCAGAGTAAAAATAAATAAACCACTGTCAAATCATCACCCAGAGAATTCCGGATTGGCCGTAGTCTGCTATGCAGACTTTGAATGGCTCGTAAGGTGGGATCTCAGCGCGCTTGCTGCTGGTTTGCGAAGCAAACCAGCCTGAAAGGGCGAGCGAAGCGAGACATTTTACATCTGCAGCCACAGTAGACCTAGTCTGCTATGCAGACTCGTTGAATCAGCTGTGGTACACACACTGCAGATGTGGGTCTACCTTTGTAGACTAGATTGGCCGTGGGAGGGGTAATTATGGCATCATTGTGGAAGCGGGGGATAATTTTTACAAAAAATATCGAGGTCTAATACCCTATACTCGAAATACGATGAGATACTGACGACATAGATGAAATTAATGAAACCTATGCTCGTTACGACAGCAATATTTCCTACACATCCTAACAATTCTATTTATTTTTGTATAGGATACTTTCAATCACATTTAATCTAATGAATATGCCAAGTATGAATAAATGTTTCGCTCAAATTTTTGTTTGCATCATAGTGCCATTTCCGCAATTTTGTTAGTTTGCATTATGAGTTTTTTTGTATCCTTTCTTCAAATTGTTTTTGCTCACTCATGCGTGAATGAGGAATAATTTAAGTAAGAGCAGATAAAAGTGGAGATTCTAAGCTTTACATTGGTAGGTCATTTGTCTATTGTATTTATGATTAAGTTATGATAAATCATCGCTAAATCTCGGTTTCGTTTTTGTGGGACGCACTGTATAAGCAGAAAAACTGCTTGAAGCAATAACCACATGGGCTTGAGGAGAGAGGACTAGGTCTGCCGTGGTGAAGGAAATGACACGAAAATGTAAATATACTTTACAAACTCGGCGGGGAGAAAAATCAATGGCCTCTGCATCCTCCTTAAAAGGACTTCTCCCGGTTTTAACACGGAAATTTATTTCCGTCGGTTTTAACACTGTCCAATACAATTAAGATTGTACCGAAAACGGCCAATATTAATACGCGCTGGTTGGCCAAATTGGAGTTTGTGCAATCAACCGAGTCTTAAATACAGGGCCAGCTAGGGTGGGTACAAAAATCCAGACTTTTCGAATTAACTACGGAGAACACTCTAACCATGGACTTCCATGCTCTAACGCACCGCTTCCTTTGAAATTTCAAGTCAAATAACAATGGAGAGCTGCCGAAGCTTTTGCCGAAGGTTGGTGGACCCGCAGGGGGATCGTTGCAGAAAGAGTTGATATCAAACGCAACTCAAAAAAATCTTGCGTAACTTGATTTTCAGCCAATGAAACACCCGTATTCGGTACTTTCGCATGATATTTTGACTTGCGTTTAAACGTAACTCTTTCTGCAACAGGCCCCGGGATACTCTTGAGTCTGGACAACGACACTTTTGCAATTGTTCGTCTGGTGTAAATTTTCGTATCCTCTGTTGTCCCAGGCCACCAACTTTCGACAATAGCCTCTCAGCTCTCCATTGTGATTTTAATTGCATTTTCAAAGGAATCGACGCGTTCTAGAGAGTATCTCCGTAGTAAATGCGAAAACTCGATCCCTATTGTTAAGGTCCGCACAATAAGTTGAGAGGCAATGGTGTGGAAGAGCCGTGGTGTAGTGGTTCTGAATCTAGCCTTGTAAACAGATTGGATAATTCAAAATACCAAGTGAAACCATAATTGTAAACTTATCTGTCTTGAGGTCTTGAGATATTCCTTGACGAAATACCACTGCGGCATTATGCATTTGTGGCATGTGAACTAGTGTGATAGAAAATTTGCTGCGACACTATGTAATAATAATAACAATAATAATATGTTCCATTTGTATAACGCAGCTCCTGTAATTGCATATACTCTACTGTGCTTGATACTAGGTATCATTACCCCTGAGCCGCCGTATAGGTGCTAAAGCATTCAAGGAATAAATCCTACCGGGTATATACCAATTTACCTCACCTGGGTCGAGTGCAGCACAATGTGGGTAAATTTCTTGCTGAAGGAAAACACGCCATGGCTGGGATTCGAACCAGGCCACGTCCCTCTGATTAAAAGACGAGAGTCGTAACAACTAGACCACGACACCCCCACTGTATCAGGACCAGTGACATAATATGCAGGGGCCGCGGAACCGCAGCCCCCCACTTTTTCCAAAAACCGTGTACAAAAACGTAAAATTGACCATATGATTGTGATTTTTAGCATGGTCAGCCACCCCCACTTTTGGCTCAGCCCCCCCCCCCCCCCACTTTGAAAACCGTTCCGAGGCCCCTGATATAGTGATATGGAAAGGCTGCGACATTATGCGTTGACTGTGACAATATGCGTTGGACGGCCATCGCATAATATGACACTCGAGCTGCGACATTTTGCGTTGGTGTGACATTAAGCGTCGCTGCGACATAACCGATTGTAACAGGCGTAACCACTTTAGACTATATCAATAATATGTAGCCCGAAATAATTCAAATCTGAAGCACAGGCTAATGATAAAACCTTTATAGTATTAGATCAGAGCCATTTGGGGGCAAATGAAGGATAACTCACCCGTACGTGGTACAAAATGGATCAAAGACGTTTCAACGTGATAACACTGGTGATAGGTGAACCACTCCACCAACTGGTAGGGCATGTAGGCTGGAAAGTGGAAAAGAGTGATCACTAAGTAGCTCACGTATTCCTTTTGTAGATCTAGATCAATTGTCACTGAGCTAGGTCCCGTGTGGAAAACTGACAGAAATATGCATAATTTACAAAGAAAGGAGATTAATTGGCAGAGATTTGCACACGATATAGATGGAACAGGTCTGGGCCTATTTTTCACACGGCCCGCTAGCAATCTCTGCTTCTGGAGTTTGGTCCAGGGGGGGGGGGGCACTTCCATTGACAAATGCATGGATACCATGCGCGACCATGGGGTCTTGAAAAGCACCCAAAACACGTATTTTCCATATTCTGAAAATGCACCCCTTAAGAAGTATTGGCAACTGAAACCCTACCCTTAACAAGTATTGGAAACAAAACAGTACTCTTGGCAAGTATTCCCTGAAATGAATCCTAAACAAGTACAGCGATATTTTATTGTGTCACGGGTCCGTCGGTCGTCGGTTTTACCTTTACACACCATTTGGTTTAGTACAGCCCCACCTTCTACACCTCGTGCAAATCGGACTCTAAACACGTAGTGTTGGAGCAAAAAGGACATCCTTATTTGAAACATTTTAATTTTGTTTCATCATCTCCGCAAATTTGACCCTAAACACGTAGCTTTCTTAGCGAAATAGATACCCTTTCTTCATTATTTTTGTGTTTTTGACACCCTTTTCACGTTACGTACGTAACGTGCCCTCTCTTGAAAAAGACATCCTTTTTACGTGTTTTTTGGTCGCGCATTATATCCACTCGTCAATGTAAGTGGCCTCCCGGGAGTTTGGTATCCATTTTTTTTATTTCATTGTGTATAGTGTTTACCAAGTGTCGCCTCGTCTTCCACGAAGCATTGAGCGTTAATAAGCAAATCTTTTTATAAAAACCAAGGTACTATATAGTTTAAACACCTCACATTCTATCCCTCTATTCCCGCTGAGCTCTTCTGGAATTTAAAGATATATATTACAATGATATCAATGGTGTAGCACTGTTATTTTTTCATTGGGTTTCCTTAGTCATGTTCATGGTTCACTTGTTCACTTTAACTATTCAGTTCCAGTTTTGGCGTATTCAGTTCAGCTTTGTTATATGATTTTCCAGTGGACTCTCAACTGGCCTGCGTCTCTTGCCATTCCTTTCCTATTGAGATGTAATTGAAATTGAAAGGGTTTTATTCATATCGCACTTCTCAGCTAACTGGAGGGTGAAATGTGTACAGACACGGTGTACACGGTGTACTAGAGTCGTTAATAAAAGTTAAAAAGTGAATAGGCAATGTACATTGTTATGTAACAACATTCTAAGGCAAGGTAGTGCTACAATTACCTTCATAGAGTGTTCATTGGTGCGCTATTCTAGTCACCTGGGGCCCGTTGCAGAAAGAGTTGCAATCAATCGCAACTCAAAAAATCTTGCGTAACTTGATTTTCAGCCAATGAAGCACCCGCATTCAGGACTTGCGCTTGATATTTTGACTTGCGTTTAAACGCAACTCTTTCTGCAACAGGCCCCTGGTCTATTAAATTTCTTCATCCTAAACGACGATCTAAGGCATGCTTGCGTAATATCTTGCTGTGAAATCTACATATCATAATGAAAGAAATAAAAGGTCATTTGACCGAAATTGCCCATGAAGTAACTACGAAATTGTCTATTTGAAAAAAGAACTAGAGAGAAAATATTTAGCTAGGTGTTAAAAGCAGGAGGGAGTCCATCTGTCCAACAAGAATGAGTAAGCGGTCAAAGCCCGGGGGCACTTCCATTGACGAGTTGATACCTGGGGAGCGTTTCATCAATATTTACATCCGACAAGTTGTCAGATCTGACACCTTTCCATGATTTTGATTGGCTGAGAGGACGTCGGTTTTACCATTAATTTACCTACATCATTGAGTACGGCCCCATCTCCCACACCTCGCGCAAATCGGACTTTAAACACGTAGTGTTGACTGTTGGGGCAAAAAGTATGTCCTTTCTGAAGAGCAGTTAGTCTTTTTACCCTCGCAAATTTGACCCTAAAGACGTACATTTCCTAGTGAAATAGATACCTTTTTTCGTTATTTTAGTGTTTTTGACACCCTTACCACGTTATACGTACGTAACGTGCCCTATCTTGAAAAAGACATCTTTTTACGTGTTTTTTTTTTGGTCGCGCATGGTATCCACTCGTCAATGTAAGTGCCCCCCGGAGTCGAAGTCCATGTACAGCTCCAGTCATGGACCACCGCCCGCCCCCCTCCATCACACTATTCAAACAGAACAATGGAATAGACCAATTGGTCGTAACTTCATGGGAAATTATTTCGATCAAATGACCTTTTATTTATTTAATTATTCTAGGCAGATTTCAAAGCAAGATACTACTTCTGACGTTGCATTGAGTGATGTTGGGCCAGCATAAGTTTTGGGATATCAAAAAGAAGTCGAAACCACAACGACGTTGGCTCAACTCAACATTTATATTTTAACACCTTGCAGACCTTTCCCTATTTTCAGCATTATGTTGTTAGCATGATATTGGTGAGATATATCAATTTTGCGATCAGGTCATAATATTTACATTGGCCAAACGTTGTGCTGTTGACCATTTGCCAACATTTTCGCGACTGACGATATTGTGGCATTGTATTGATGTTGGCCCGACATTTCTTTTGCAACATCATAAACACATCGAAATTAGAACGTTAGCCAAACATTTATACATTCTTTAAGAGACCTTCTGTGATTTTCCTCTTTCGGGGGTTGAGGCCCGGGGAAAGCATTGCATACGCTTTTATGCATTGCATATGATATGCTTAAATAGAAATAAAAGATTAACATTACCTCGAATAGGATATAAGAGTCTTCGATATCATTTACATTTTGGCGTCAACTTGACCCTGGGTCTGTTGACTTGGAGTCATTAGAGATGACAATAATTGATGACAAACTTTCAGTTTTAGGGGGGGGGGGGCAAAATCCCGAAGGGGGCACAATATTTTTGACAGCGTGAGATACCGAAGCGATCGAGCGGGAGAGGGTGTGGGACCCCCACGATAAGGACTTTGTGTAAAAATGGAGTATAAAAGTTGCGTTTCCAAGAGCATTCAAAAATAAATTTCTTGAGAATTAAACATAGAATTCACTACGAAAGACTATAGGCCTACTCATAATTTATGAGAACTTATGAAATCTACGCGCAAAACGATCGCTTCGGAATGTGGTTTTTATGTCTGATCAATCATGATCAGGGTCGCAGTTCCAGCAAATGACCGTACGCAGCCGGGGGCCGCCGATCGAGAGGGCAAAAATTCACAAAAGTGTGCACGAAATCCTTCAATTTTATTCTAGAAAATGCAAAAGCTCCCCCATCACAAACCCCCTCGCTCTTAAGTTTCTTCGAAAAATTAGGTCTTGCAGCCCCACTCACCCCCGGATTTTTTTTTTTTTTTTTTTGCATACGTCGATGAATAACAAAAGCTGGGATGAACCAGAGAAATAGCTGCCTCTCGATCTGATTAGTAACAGGTAATGGGAAGGAGTTTTGGAATCTAAAATACAAAAGTGCTATATCATATGAGCTGAAATAGTACCAGACAAAACGCCTGCCAATCATGCCAATGAAAAGGAATCGAGGAAAATACGGAGCTATGAAAATATCTTCAGATTTCTATAGTAGAGCAGTACTGTAACTCTTATTTTTCTTTTATATTCTTTATTTACATTTTTATTCATATCTCGGATAATATAAGTCGGATCAAGTAGACACTTTCACAGATGATTTTATTTTTTCATGCATAAACATTATTTCTTAGACCCCTGTTACATCTGAGAGATTCCCTACCTCGGGCCGGCCCGGGGCCTACCTCGGGTCGGAAAGAAATCAGATGTAAACATCCCAAACCTACCTCGGGCCACCTTTTAGCGAACCTACCCGAGACCACATCCAGTGGTAGTCTCGGGTAGGTATCGGGCCGGCCCCGGTCCACCGATTCGTAGATGTAAACGCACACAAGCTTTCGAACCTATGTTTCGAACCTATCTCGGTCCGTTCGCCAGCTGTCAAATTACGTCATAGCGCGCGCTATCCCCTCCCCAGCCCCGTCGTTCTTCGAACGTTTTGCGGCATGCGACATATGAATTGTGATTGATAAAGTCTTTGATTTGAGTGGAAAGAAGGAAGCATTTTAAACTTATCCTTTTCAAGTCATCATATCTTAAAATACTGCTGGGATCATCAGCATTCTTCCAGAATCTCGACGAGTGTAACGAAATGTAAACAACTTCAATTAGCGCGCGCAAATTATTCAGAGCCTAGATCGAGAGTGCCGTTTGGTGTCAGCAATCGGATACCGCTCAAAACCGTACCGATAGGGGAGGGAATGAACGCTGTGATGTAAACAGACCACATTTTGGACTCGGTCCGTTCGCGAAGCTAATCCACCAATAATCCAGTCAAGGTTGCAAGTGGACTCGGTCGGGTCTCGGGTAGGAAACTTTCAGATGTAACAGGGGCCTTTGTTGCTTTCGAGTTGGATTCACCATTTTCACAAATTATAAATTATAATCCTCTACACATAATTATTCTGTGTGTAATTTTCTGATAACATGTCTATAATTATTGAGTTGAAATGACCTTGGTATTTTCTTTAGGGCACTGACTTGTTATTGTATTAACTCAATTTATATTAAGTTGAAAATGAAATAATTGAAATAAGTTTTCATAATTTAAATCTATATCTTTATTAATCTATACTTAATATTTCAGGGATGACTTACACACGCAACAAGTATATGAGATATTGACAACCTCGAGATGTTATGGTTTCTGGGCTTGACAGCTATGACATAGATTCCATATGTTGCTCGAGTATAGCGTTCACGCGCGTTAGTGATATCGGGTACGGTCTGAGCGTTTCTGGGCGACCGCGCGTTTGTTAGCCGACACAGCCAACATGCATTGGTGAACCACTTTCAATTTGCCATTCGGTTTTAGTCTGAAATGTATTCATTAAAAGGTTAAACGTTATCACACTGTAATAAGATGGAAAAGGGGCTTATCAAAGGTATGTTTCACAGAGGGACATGTTCGTCAAAAGACGCGAGGCTTACTATTATATGTAATTGCCCCGTCAGGGGCGAAATTTTTTCATTTTTGACAATGGAAATTACAATTTTTAGGCAGAAAAGTGCCTTTATCGTTTACTTTTGTCCTTAAATGATTTATAATTTTTCTACTTTTAGGGGGGCACATGGGGGGGGGGGGCAAAATCTCGTTTTGCCCCCCAAAATTTTAATTTGGGGGGGCAAGTGCCCCCCCCCCCCCGCTTCCGGCGCCCTTGGACATGTTAGAAGGTAGCACGCAGAAAACTGGTTGGATTTGCCATTTGCCAAGTACGAAAATATCACCTCAAGTTAGGACACTTGAGGTAATGTTTCAGGTGTGTATTTCCGTTATACAAATGTATCAGGCTTTGAGAAATAGTGGATTTGTCCGAGGTTGGTCTGGAAAGAACTATTTTCATATTGCCAGTTCAACCGAGGATTAATAATTCCCACTATGCTTTCGAAGGAAACGCCTGATATATTTGTTTTATATCCTACTTTTAATAATTTTCTTCTTCTCCTCCTTTCTTCTTCTCATCCTCCTTCTTTCTTCTTCTCTTCTTCCTCCTTCTTTCTTCTTCTTCTTCTCGTCCTCTTCCTTCCTCTCTCTCTCTCACTCTCTCAGAAATTTTGCAAGGCAAGAGTCTAGCTCTGGACACTAAACGGGTAGCACAAATAAGTTATCATTCATTAATTTTGATATATTATTTACTTCATTCACCCCTGCAGGTTAGGCCTGATCTTTTTAACTGCTTTAAAGAGATGCTCTGCAGTTTAACAAACATCGTTCTACATGTAAATACAAAATATATAATGCACATTACGTCATGTAGCATTGTAAACTACATAAACACATCGAGTTGATTAAGAAATAACATACATACATTTATAGCACTCGTGTTCAATTCCAATGAACCAAAAAGTATGTCATTGCATAGTGATTCAAAGAAAAAAATCTTAACAGCTACAGGGGATGCCAAAGTTGAGGTGGTGAAAAAAATTAAGAAATTTTGAATTTTAACATGCCATATCAAACGAAGGGATCTGGACCTGGTCTTACAAAGAGTGATGATTGATCCAATCAATCTCAACTGCATGGAAATCCATCCATACCATTTTTTTTTCTACGGGAAATTCGCTCCTTTAGTAAACAAGGAAAATCACACCGAATCTTCAAGAGAATGATGAACGTATGAATTATTACAGGTGTATCTAGAAAACATTTTGAACAAATTTGCATTTTAGATTTTGACGTCGTCGCTGGCCGTCCATAGTTGTGATTGATCGGATCAATCGTAGCTCTTTGTATGAGGGGGCCAAGGACAGAGATTTCTCCTATATCCCTGCTACATACCATGTGTATAAATCTCGTCATCAAGTAATTATTTAGGTACAAAATTACTGCATACATTCGTAATTCCGAAGCTTCGTTATTCCGAAGGTTCGAATATTCCGAAGGTTCGTTATTCCGAAGATTCGTATTTCCGAAGGATCGTAATTCCGAAGGTTCGTTAGTCCTAAAACAAAGTGAGGTTCATAATTCCAAAGGTTCGTAAATCCGAAAACGAAATGAGGTTCGTTGTTCCAAAGGTTCGTAAATCCGAAAACGAAATGAGGTTCGTAATTCCGAAGGTTCGTTGGTCCGAAACGAAATGATTTACGAACCTTATTTCGTTTTCGGACTAACGAACCTTCGAAACAACGAACCTTATTTCGTTTTCGGATTAACGAACCTTCGGAACAACGAACCTTATTTCGTTTTCGGATTATCGAACCTTCGGAACATCGAACCTTATTTCGTTTTCGGATTATCGAACCTTCGGAACGCCACAAATTAAATGTTCGAATTCACGAACCCTTTTACGTTTTCGGATTAACTAACATCGAGGTATAGGCAATCTACGTCTTTCGGAATTACGAACCTTCGGAATTACGAACCTTTGGAATTACGAAGTGTAACCAAAATTACTACCCATGACTTTGCAACTCTTGAAAAAAGAGGGAAAATGGAGGGAAGAAAAGACAGGAAAGAATACTACCAAATATAAAGGCCTTGGGAAGTGTAACTCAATGGCCCGTATTCTGAACTCAGGTTTAACTTAAACTCAGGTTTAAAGTTCTGGTTTAAGTATAGATAGCCAATTGTTACATAAATCACTAACAGTAGAGATATCATACTTCAGCTCATTTTGGCTCTCAAATCATTCATAATTGTCTAGGAAGTATAAATAGATGATTGTCTTCACCATCGATGAATCATGAAAGAGCACAGTAAACATAAGAAACATACAACTTCATAAAAATTTTGATACTTTTGGCTTCCCATACTTAAACCACAACTTTAAACCCGAGTTTAAGTTAAACCCAACTTCAGAATACGGACCAATGTAACTAAATGATGGTACGCCCCCCCCCGTAATTTGATATTCTATTGTGGAAAAATTGTGACATATAATAATCTCCCCCCCCCCCCCACTTCGGCGGGCACCAACCATTTACAATAGTGTTTGCCAAAATCAAAGGATTGTTTACCATCAAATCAAACTTTAAAGGGGAATCCAACCCAAATAAAAACTTGTTCTTAGGGGGAAATAAAAATCAGACCAATTGACAGGTGAAAGTTTAAACAATATCAGACAAACATCAAGAAAGTTATGAATTTTTAAGTTGCAAATATTGGTAATCACTATTATACCCATGGCGACTTCCAATTGGCCGCATATGTAATGTCATAGTGATATAAAATGTCTAAAATGTAATTTTTTCAAAAGTTTTACTTCCAATTATGCTTTTCCTTCATGATGACCTAAAATAATATACTACCTGGGATATACAGTATTTACATGTATATGACAGCCCCAGGGGAATTGGTACTTGGGAGAAAACCCCCTCTCCCTGATAATTAAGTACATGGCCTATAGGGAAGTTGTCCTTTCCTTTTCATAATTTACTTAAACAATTGCCAATTTGAAATCTACATAGTCCTAGGGATCTCAATTTTAAAGCAGCCATAACTTTAATATTTATTGTCCGATTTCCTTCAAACTTTCGCCATTCTGTTTGTCTTATTTTTCTCCTTTCCAACACAACATTTTATAACCAAAGCTAGATTCCCCATTAATAGTTTATCATTACAACACTTTCAACCTGCCTCAAGCCTTCAACGGCGCTGCATTGATGTGAAATGACATGAACAAAAACATTGAATAATAATACAAAACTGTGTACATGTCGATAGCACAGAAACATAGTAATGCTTTACACAATAAGTTCTTAGCATCAATAAGTTGTGAGGATGTATATTCACAAGTCTGAGGCAAAAAAGGATCATCTTTTAAAAAAAAGGAAGGCGGACAAGAGTAAAACTTGCACAGAAACTGTCATGGTCTGTGTCATTTTTGCGAACTATTTTGTACCTATGATGGTTCACCTAATTGTAAAAAATATATCTGTATCTATCTATCTACATCTCTTTGGTTAGTTTTGACATCATAATCATGTATATTTCAGTTAGTAAATCCTCTCCCGTAAACCTGTACATCTTGGTAAAATCTTGTTAAATCATAATTCATTAGACACTTATATTCTTTATACAAATTACATTACATATCATGAACATTGCTCATTGAACACACACAGTTTATAGTACTTAAATCAAAGTTCATAAATGGTAATATATATATATATATATATATATATCTACATGTATAATATAAATTCATATTTTTCTATTATATAAATTCACAGAATCCTTCATAGAAAAATAATACTAAGTATATGTATACTACATGTAAGCAATGTACATGTAAGTGCTCCCATGAAGTAAGAATGCCATTTAAAACCTGAATTGTCAAAACAAATAACCAATACATGAAACAATTGCATAATTCATTAATTATATTTTAGCTGTTTTTCATTCAAAATATATTTGTCCAAATTTGACAGCGTAAAATCTTTCCATGTCCCAAGGGACATTGTATAGACAAGAAAATTGGTAAATACTGTAAATCCTCCTAAAAAATTCATAAAGATATTTCTATGTTCATTATTAGCAATCCATATACATGTAGTACACCAAGGCAGCAGGTTTAAGTACATGGCCTTCATTATTTCAATATTTTCAGTCACTAAGAAACATTAAAGAATTGGAATTCATGGAATCATTTATGGAGCGTTGTGGCCCAGTGGATAAATCTTCTGACTTTGAAACAGAGGGTCGTGGGTTCGAATCCCACCCATGGCTTAATTTCCTTCAGCAAGAAATTTATTCACATTGTGCTGCACTGCACTCAACCCAGGTGAGGTGAATGGGTACCCGGCAGGATTAATTATTTGAATGCATGAGCGCTGAAAGGCAGCTCGAGCTAAAGCCGGGGTAATAATAATACTAACAACGCGTCTCGAAATAGAATATTTCTAGACAGATGGCGCTATATAAATGCCTATTATTATCATTAATAATCATGACATATAAAACAGCTGCTTGCACGTGAGTGATGCGACATTTACAAAATCAAAATTTTACTTAACTAATACTATTTTCATTGATGGATTTCCATATAACCTTCAGCAATGTTTCTCTGCTTGTTCTGCTTCTATTGAAACCAACTAGTGATCAGAGGGGACTTCCCCTTTAACCCTAATAAGATGATAGAGGGGGAGGGCTGATTCATGCCCCCTTGACATTTTTCACAATAAATCTGCCACGCTAAATTTTTTAAACTGCCTCGATTCATACTGAAATTTTACTTTCAAGTCGCGCGCAACCTACATGTATGAAACCATATGGGCGACACTCGGGTATGCAGGTCTGAAATTAAGTAACATTTTGTAAGAGCATGTCGGCCTCAAAAGAGTGGAAAGAGTGAATTTGTGCACAAATCCAATGCAAATACATGTAATTGTGTTTTTAGCAAACATTCATAAATGTATCATTACATGTATTTCTACTTTTTCTGATTAAACTTAATTAATTTCATCTTGTTTATGGACAGAATAAATTGCCCAACGATTTCCATCGACAAAAAAAACAAACAAACATAGAAATACATAAGTAATTTTCCAAACAATAAAACACATAAGGAAAAATTGAGCTACTGAATTTCTTTTTAAGTATCTTATAGCAGAGTCCTACAAAGAGTCTGCAAATTCAAAATAAGCAGTGCATTAACTAGCATAATTGATTATTTTAAAAAAAGAAATAGAACGGAATGTGACCTGGTTTCTACAAATCAAAACATTTTTGAAAGTTGCACGATTCAAACTAGACACACGCAAAAATGCATTCAAATTATTTAACACTAGCAATGAAAATGTCGGCTGATACCTCAATACTTCAGTACATGTATAACCAACAGCACTTATTATTGACATGAGATGCCATTGTGGGTTTTATTTACAAATAATTTCTATGAAACCTCCTACTGAAAACGTGATCAAGTTCTCTGAACCATATATTTAACTGAGTATATAGGCAGTGTAGCTGTTTTCAATGAATCTGCGGTAAGGAAATGGATCTTAAAGCGACCTTCAATTGACAAATCATGGGGAAATCAAGGCTAATCTCGGAACAGAGAAGGGATTCAAGACTTTCACTCGGCTGCATGCCTGGGAGGTCTAATATAGGAGAGCGATAGTTAGTAGACTAACCAACCATGTGCAAACTACGTGTTATCACTTTGAGACATGTAACTTCACAGAGGTTATTTATTTTGGTTTAGCAATCAAGAGACCTGCTAAGAGTCTAGGAATCGTTGGAAACTAGAACTGCGACGACCTGAAGTAAAATAACTATCACGAATTCGGTCCAATTCGTGCTGTCCGAACTCTTATCGCATTAGTCCGACGGGCTCTCATGGCGGACGGATTATATTATGCAAGTCAATTGGCCTTTTGCAAATTTCAAATTGATTCAAATTCCCCATGATTTGTCAATCGGAGGTCGCTTAAAAGCCAAATGAAAGAATTGAAACCAACTGTTGACATACTGTACTGTAGTCATGACTATGCATGAATCTCATGGTATTCAATGCTTATCTTCCCACAGATAAGCCTATGTGTTTTTTCTCTAAAGTTGTTTATAGGTAATGCATGATTTCCCGCACACACGAATGTTGGCCTAAGCCTCTTACAGTGTATTTCACAAAAGTTCTTTGTCACTTATGCATGACTTAACGCGTGACTGGTGACCCTCATTTGAATGCTGAATAGACTCTCTCATTTTTTTGAAAGCCTATCCTTGTTAAACAAAATTTGAATGCAAAGCTCAATATTTTTCAGTTTGAGGAGGGTTATTGGAAATTAACTCCCATTTCAGTGCTAAAACCAGGAAAATTAGCACAATTTAGCACAAGAAACGTTCACCAGTTGTGAATATCTTACGAACAGCGTTACAAAATAGCACCCTGATTATCATCATATGGGCAATTCCACAGGTTGGTGGACATGAGCTTAAAAATTCAAATTCAATATTTTCTTGAATTTTTTAATACTTTAAGTCCTTCATGCATGATAGTTTCAGGAACAAGAAATAAAAAGTTTATTTTCATATGTATACTTTGGAAAAAAATGGTCAAAAGTTGTGTCTTCCATTCTGTACCAAAATACAAGAAAAATAGTGAAAAATGAAATATGCCTTATTACCATTTTGTTATTGCAACAACATACCACTTTATATATTTCTGAAGTTTAGAAGAGTCAAATTACCTAAAATACACAACAGCTTTTCAAGTAAATTTGTAGTAGTCATTCAAAAATGAATATTGCAACCTGCTAAGGTGATGTAACCTGAGTAACCGAAAAAACTGACTTTGTTTTCTGAGAGAAAAATTCTTCACAGTTAATTGGTGGGATTTTAAATTCTCTTCCTTCAAACAATCTTTGACACAGTGATGACTCTCAAAATCATTAAAAAGTACAATTTTTTTATAAAAATGATGAAGAAAAACTGTAATGTGAGTAACCTTGTAACGTGAGTAACCATCATGTAATGTGAGTAACCAGTAAAAATCATGCAGTGAGGTAATATTTTCAGTGGGATGTCAAGTTTCAAGTCTCATGGTGAGTTGTGAAGTTATTTTTGATTAATTAAAAGCAAAATGAGGGTACACCTCTTTGATGTGACTCTTTGTTCATCAAAATATCAGTGGTCATACAATCACACAAAAAATTGAATATTAGTAGAAGTATTCACAATGCGAGAGTGCATTAGTAAGACTTGGTTTCGATTAACCAAATTTTAAAGAGTGTTCGAACAACACATTGAATGTCCTTACCTGTAACCCTATCTAGGCTGGGGTATTTTGGGAGTTAATATGGCCCGGGGGGGGGGGGGGGTAGGTGGGGCCTCCCAGGCCCCCCTTGAGATCTCGGCCATTGGCCGCACGATCACGCCGAAAATTTGCACGCAGGTTGTCTTGGACATAATCTACAATACTATACAGTAATTTATTTCATGCAAATTGGTATTAAGCAATTATGCTAATTTATGCATAATTAGTAAGCAAAATCATACTTTTCCCTCTTACTCCCTAATAAAGCTCCAATATTTCAATTTTTTTGTATAAAATCTCTTTTTGATGTTCCTAGCAATGAATTTTACACACATTATTGAATTTTTAATGACATTTGTGTTGTTAACCATACATGGACAAAATGTAACGTGAGTAACCGTAACGTGAGTAACCATATTATCTGCACCCCAAGTAAAAACCATGTGTTCTTTATTTTTTTAATTATGTACAAAGTTTGTCTCCCTAATATACTTCTTTGAAATAGATATAATCAACTTTCATAAAAGCCTTGTATGAGGAGACTTTTCACTTATGTCGACTTTTCATTTTATGCATGTCCAAATCATGTAACGTGAGTAACCGACACATTCCAAAGATTTGCCAGGAGCATAATAAAATTTCCCAAGTTTTGTTTTTATACAAAGGATAGTCAGACTGTGTACTTTGTTGTGATAAGGAGATGTTTAGTTCCTATCAATAATAATGGAGTAACAGCTCCAAGTATGAGTCAAGGTGTCTCCAAATGTAACGTGAGTAACCGTGGAATAGCCCATATGACACTTCTTCTTCCGTTGAGTACCGTCACTCAAGGTAAAATAATAAATCAATGCATGGCTGGCAGAAGGGCGTCAGCTCGATCGCCTACTGCCAGCCGCGAGACTATATTACATGGTTCATTTTAAAATTCTGAGACAAAGACTTTATTTAGGGCAATCCATTTTCAGCCGTGGTGTTTCCAGTTGTCTCTTTGTTCCGATGTCTCCATGGGTATGGGCAGGAGTGGAAGGGGAGGGGGGCACATCCTTCCTTTTGAAGGACCCTTTTCCATAAAAAAATTGGGGACCCATTTTTGTTAAATCCAAGATTATTCCCCATGTAGGTATATCAAAAAAGTGATGCTAAAAGGTTAGTGAATCCCACCACAACATGAACATTTCGAAATTGTTCAAGTTCTGGAATGTGAAGTAAGGGGATAAAGTACATGTACATGTATAACATTCAATAAAGGGGCTTTCACAATTGCTCGGTGATCGTTTGTGATGATTGGTCACAATATATGTTGCACAGAATCGCAGTGGTTGTAAGCAGTAGCACCATCAATCGTGAAAGGGGCTTTAAGTCTGTTTCTCTGGGCTCGCCGCTGAAAATTGTAGTGTTGTTGACTGCATTCAACATTCAGCGTGGAGGAGTGCATTTTGTGGTGGGGTTCACTAACTTTTGAGCACAACTTTCAATGTGCATGGGCTAAGCAACTGCAAAGAAATTATTCTCATTAATTGTGACAACTTAAAGAAAAAATGACCCGGGTCATCTACATGCCTTATTGGTAGATGGTTGATAGACAGATGCATGCTCAGGTGTGCTTCTCTTGGTTGCCATAGTAACAAAAGGTACACGCCTTTTCCGGAATGCAAGGTATATGGAATGCATGGCCTGTCAATGAAAGAAAAAACAGGATCTGTTTTATAAATCAGGGGTGTGAGTGGTCACAAATAAAAAGATTTGAAAAAAGCTGAAGAGTGTTGAAAAAGTCTGAAATAGAAAGAGCTCCCATACTTTTTGTACAGAGGAAGGCCAAAAATAAGCTGAAATTAAGCTGAAAATCAAAACAAAAAAATCTGAAATCAGATAAAAATCTGAACTCTCACACCACTGATAAATGGATAATATCATGTACAGTCTCATCCCAAGAACATCATTTTACATTGACTTTTCCACACACAAAACCGGGCCCCGTCTTACAAAGAGCTGCAATTGATCCAATCAACCACAACTAAGGAAAGCCAGCAACGTCAACATCTAACATGCATGTTCATTCAAATTGTTTTCTATACATGATGCATATTCGTACATTCTTCATTTTATCGACAATATTTCATGAAATTAGTAACTTGGCAAAAAATAATTCTTAGATTCTTATTTCGATACATTTTGATTGTATAAGAAAAGTTTCTCTGTGTTAAAGGCGGTACTTCCAGGCTGAATATAATATGATTTGAACAGATATAATAAAATCAGACAAACAAAACACTGAGAATTTCATCAAAATTGGACAAGGAATACAGTAGATTATGACACTTTAAAATTTGGCACTACATGTATCTTGGTGAAACAGTTTTATGGATGTCTTTATTGGTATGACATGAGCAAGCAACCTGAGGATGTCATATCCCCACTTACTGTATTCTTTTGAATTCTTCTAAGAATGAATTTATATTTACTCCAATTTTGTCTACCAAGAATGAAAAAATTCATCAGATCTAAGGATTCATTGTTGAGTGATAAAGATAATTATATGATACCTAGATGGATCCTTGGCATTTGATTGGGTGTTTGATATCGATCATTCGGACCATTTTACAATGACGTCATCAACCGTGCAATTTAGGATCCATTCATCGTGCAATCATGGATCAATACCATTTTTTCCATTGCATGCAGGCATTGTACGCGACATATGCAACAATCAACAGACCGAACTCGCACTGCATGATCATATTTTGTATCGAAACTGATAAATTTCCTATGAAAAATAATCTAGTTTTAAGTGTCATACAGTATAAACCAAATAATGAATGTTCCTTCATTCGTGCAATGGACAGAATACTTCATTCGGTGAAAGATGAAATAATGATCCATTCAACGAGGTGTAGCCGAGTTGAATGTATCTATTCATCTTTCACCTCATAAAGTATTCTGTCAATTGCACGAATGAAGGAACATTCAATTTTATTTGTATAATAATAAGTTCTTCATGTTTCTCCAACAATACCACAACGGCAACACAGCTACTGCTGCGTGATGCCTGCCAATGGGAAAAAATCATAGGCAGACAGGGTGGGAATCGAACCCATGACCTCTGGATTACTAGACCAGTGTCATAACCACTAGACCACCAGAGTGCCCTTAGTGATCTGGGTTCAAGCTATCCCATACAATAGATATCAAATCAAAGGATTCATTTGATGGGTGATAAAGATGAATAATACTTATAAATAAAATAAATAAATAATCTTATCATTTATGCAAAAACTGATTTTAAAGTGCCTTGAGCACATTACGGAGTGAATTTGGCAAGCGCAATTATAGATGCAAATTTCATTTTGTAACAAGGGAGGCACATCATACACACCAGAATGAAAATATGAAATGATCATGATTTCATGTATAACATAAGAAAATGAAAGTGGGAACATGACATCGGCCCAACATGACAGTATGCAAACAATCTGTTTTAACAAAATATTCCAAACTTTAAACCTCAATAACTTTATTATTTGTAACATATGAGATTTTGATCAAATTTAAAGAATTTTGCCTGGTGAATTTTACTCTATTTATTTAGATGCACTTACACGTATTCTAACCCAACAGTATCCCTTTAATGTAAACTGATGTGTTACATGTATTTCAATACTATTGGATAATCCTATTTATCCTCTGACATTGCAGAGAAGACAAAGAAGAAACGCTGATGTGATTCTGTGATGATTTTACTTTGAATAGAGACATTCAAAACCAGTCAACTATAAAACATTCTATTGATTTCTATTTGTTAAAGCAACTGTAACCTGCCACCCCCAAAACAACAAAGTCGCCAGGGACGGTTCTCTGTAAATCGCCAAAAAGAGTGATTTGATCAACAACAAAAAAGAAACTCAGCTTATCTGAAAGGATAATTCTCTCTTTTCATAGTGTCGAAATTAGAAGAAGTATTAAGGTAAATAAAGCTGAGATACAATAGTTTCTTCGACACTACAGTGAAACCTGTCTATAGCGACCACCCGAGGAAAACACAAAATGTGGCCTTTATAGACAGGTGTCTGCTATAGACAGGTTCTTACACACACAATCTTCCTCCATGGGAATCGGTTTTAGTGGTCACTATAGGCAGGTGGCTGCTATAGACGGGTTCTTACACACACAATCTTCCTCCATGGGAATCGGTTTTAGTGGTCACTATAGGCAGGTGGCTGCTATAGACGGGTTCTTATACACACAATCTGCCTCCATGGGAATCGGTTTAAGTGGTCACTATAGGCAGGTGGCTGCTTTAGACGGGTTCTTCTACACACGACCTGCCTTCATGGGAATCAGTGTTAGTGGTCACTATAGACAGGTGACCACTAATACAGGTTTGACTGTATTTATTTTTTACAGGCTGCTTGGAAATTTCACCTAGACTGCATCAACACCATGCATAGAATCATGTATGCCTGAGTAGAACCCAACCCTTTTTCTTTTCTCCTTGTCCTTTGAGGCTCACGCTGAATTCTTCTTCTTCATTCACTCAAGTACTTGTGTGGGCGGTTGTTGGTCAAGTTTGACAAGTTATAAATCATTTTATAGCTCAGGATATGCGTTTTAAAGGGGGAGTGAACTGTGTGTGGTCTCTCATTGACTGTGTGTTATAAATACATAGTCTTAAAATATACCTTTTCAGATCTCTACTAATACTACAGAGAATAAATTGGCCTAACTTTGTTTTTTTGTATAGAGAAACTAAATTGTTTTGAGAGGAAAAGTAATTGCTTTGCTACTTGGTAACATAATTATTGCGGTATAAATGTATTAAGTAGTTAATTAGCATGTTATCATTCAAGTGGGTCTATATTACCAGACTACACTAGCATTATGGGTCAGGAAACTGGCCAGTTAAGAGTAGTTGAGGACACGAGATGGCACTATTGATTCGTATCTGCTTTAAGCTATCTAAAAATTCAATAGAGCCTCGGAAATCCCTGTTTATTGCAATAATATGTATCCATACAAGTATCAGTACAAGTATCCATGCAAGAAATTACGATTTTCAATTTAGAGAAGTTCAAAATGAAAGAAAGATCGGTGGTCTAAAGAAAGAAGAAATAATAACAACTATTCCCAAAAGTAAAATATAATCTAAGGAATGCTTGGAGTACCCAAATTTTACATTATATGAAGAAAAGTATAACTATTTCAAAAAATACCCAAAGAATAAAAAACATGTTGATGAGCTAAATTTAAAAATCACAAAGTTTGACTTTTTTCTTTATTGTTGTGCATGGGGTATTTCCTAAGGATTAAAGCCTTCTTTAGCTTTGGTAAAGAAAAAGTTATTCATTTATTCATTTTATTTATTTATTTATTCATTCATTTATTCATTTATTTATTTATTCATTTATTCATTTATTTTGTTTGTTTACCCAGCGTAACCCCATCAGTGGACTAAGCACTGTTTTTCTTGGAGGCCCTGCATACAAGTAACAAATATATACATAATTTTTATTTTCTGATACTTTGTTAATACTGTATATTGTACTGTTTTTATCCTTTTGATGGTTGAATAAATAAATGAATTGAACAAACAATGAAAAAGTATTAAACAAGGAAGAAAATATGTTCAAAGAGACAAGCCACCTGCAGGACATACACACAGACATACTGAAATACATGTGTGTATGTAGAACAAATGTCAACATACATGTATATAAAAAAAAGTAATGTGAACTGTACAGGGACTCAGGGAGCATTGAACATTTAAAAAGCATAGTAGTAATTGAATGCAAGATCTATCCATAAGAATTTACATATTTTTGGGGGCTTTGTAATTTGAATTAAAATGTAGCACCCTCTCTTGGTTGCATTTTTATTTACATTTACAATAGTCGTTTGAGCACTTACTTTACATATTCAGTAATTGGATATTAGAAAGCTACTGACAAGGATAATATCTTTTCCTTCAGCAAGAAATTTATCCACATTGTGCTGCACTCGACCCAGGAGAGGTAAATGGGTACCTGGCAGGAATTTATTCCTTGAAATGCCACCGTGCTGTAAAAAGGCTGCGGGGCTAAAGCCAGGGTAATAATATCCAATTAAGCGCATAGGGATGCATTTGGCAGTGATATGCGCTATACAGTGCGTCCCAGAAAAAACGAAACCGAGATTTAGCGATGATTTATCATAACTTAATCACAAATAAAATAGACAAATGACCTACCAATGTAAAGCTTAGAATCTCCTCTTTCATCTGATATTAATTAGATTATTTCTCCTTCACGCATGAGTGAGCAAAAACAATTTGAAGAGGTGATACCAAAAAGTCATTTGGCGGGTTGTATCTAGGTTTCAAAAGGAAAACCACATTTTTAAAAAGTTCAATATCTGCTTTTTAATTTGATACCTCAATTACAGAAAATGGTTAAGAAATAACAAAGTTCTGGTTATTTGAAAAGAGGCTTGAATTTCAATAATTTCATAAAATGAAGAGGCTTTACAGGCTAGCGTTCAAACTCACTCGACACTCCGTTTTGTTTACGATCAGCCATGCATTAAGTCTTTTGTTAACCATGCGATAGCTTCTGTGGGAAACCGGTGAAAACAGTTTATTTAATGAAATTATGGAAATTCAAGCCTTACTTCAAATAACCAGAACTTTGTTATTTCTTGACCATTTTCTGTAATTGAGGTATCAAATTAAAGAGCAGATATTAAACTTTTAAGACATGTGATTTTCTTTTTGAAATTCATATACCCCCCGCCAAATGAGTTTTTGGTATCATTCCTTCAAATTGTTTTTGCTCACTCATGCGTGAATGAGGAATAATCTAAATAATATCAGATGAAAGAGGAGATTCTAAGCTTTACATTGGTAGGTCATTTGTCTATTTTATTTTTGATTAAGTTATGATAAATCATCGCTAAATCTCGGTTTCGTTTTTTCTGGGACGCACTGTATAAGGCATGTTGGTATTATTATTATCCTGAAATTAACAGCCCACATCATTCTTGAGATGTTTTATAAAAACAAGACAAAAATAATGCAGATGTCCTATTTGGATTGGGCACCCGATTAAATTAAAACCAGATGTAAAATCAAAGAATTTATCCAATAAATCACATTTTCAGCTCATATCTGTCACACAACATCCATTTTGAGGTACATGCATTGATATGATCTACATATAGTAAAGATCCAATTGCAACAAGAATGCCAATCTCGGTGCAATTGCATCACATGTCAGCGCACACATTGCAAAAGCTCTGCATCTCATGGTGCCTCTACTTCTTCACATATGTTGTACAGTATGCGCTGCAGCAGCGCAGCAAATCGGCCATGACGTCATCGCCTAGGACAAATCTGCTTGGCCGAAATTCGCAGAACAATCGCAGAAAGATTTGACATGTCAAATGTCTGAGATTTGGTCTGCTATTCTTCTGCAACAAAGCTGGTCGTAGCTGCAGTGCGTTGTAGGTTGGCGCACACTCTGTGATTCTGTTTCAATCACATCTTAGTGCAATCGCATCGCATAGTGTGCGCTGGGATTTAGTTTGAATAAATTCTTTGTGAAACCACCCCATTGTAGGTTGGCACACACTCTGTGATTCTGTTTCAATCGCATCTTAGTGCAATCGCGTTGCATAGTGTGCGCTGGGCTTTAGTCCGAATCAAATCTTTGTGAAACCTCCCCCTGGTCATATATCATCCACTTACCACAAGGGAAGATCAAACAGCCAGCAGCTTCCCGGAAGAGGTTCTGTGAAAGAGGCTGCTGACACAAGGAGCATATCCTGTAGAAAACATGCAGACATTTGATATGAAAATATGTAAAGCCAGTCAGAAAAATTAAGAACTGTTATTATCAATCATTAAATATAAAGGAAACCAAAACCTAAGAAGAGAAGCAATCTTATTGGAAAGAGTAAAACAGGAGGAACAATTTAAAACAAGTTTTATCAAAATCAGTTATGAAATAGGCAAGTTACGGACGTTTAAAAAGTCTTGTTGTGCTTTCTATGGGTATCCTAAAATTAGCATCCATGCTTCAAAATGGCTGATTTTGTGGACAACCCTCCATTTGTTTTGTACACAAATTTTCAGGTTTTCCCCTTTATGTTACATATTTCGCATCATTTCCTCCTGACCTTGATATATGTGGTGTGAATTACATTTTCCCATGACATAAATTATACTCAGAATGAGGCAATATGCAATTTGAAAGATAATGGGCAAAATCTGAAAAATTTTGTACAGAACAAATGGAGAGTTGTCCACAAAATTAGCCATTTTGAAGCATGTTTGCCAATTTGAGGATCCCCATAGAAAGTAAAACAAGACCTTTTAAACGTCCATAACTTGCTTATTTCACAACCGATTTTGATGAAACTTGATTTAAACTGTTCCTCTCATTTTACTCTTTCCAATAAAATTGCTTCTCCTCTTGGGGTTTTTGTTTCCTTTAATGTTTGCAAATTCCATAACTTTCCAATGCTCATGATCATTTTACAGCCATAAAATTCTGTAAGCACAGCAAAATTTTGTGTCGTTGGGATATGGGACGTAGAAGAACGTCCAAACTTAAAGGCAACACGAAGTGCTGTTGTTGGATCAGACTGCTAATAATAAAGCGACCCTTAAGTTGGGCGCACAATACATGATCCGCTGCTATGAAATTTTTGAAGAAATTGTGTGCGTGAGGAACAGATTGAGTTTCTTCTTACCTGCTTAGGTTTGTAAACTGACCCCAGTGAGTTCTAGGATCTTCAATGAAGTGATTTCCTTGGCCTAGAAGCTTCTTTACCTGAAGGACCTGCACAGGACATATAAAAGATATCATCAAACAGGACATGTCGAGGGCTTGCTAAAACGCTGTTCAAACAATAAAAATAAAAATAATATAGGATTTGTGTAGCGCACGTATCCACCTTGCTACATTGTAGGTGCTCAAGGCGCTCCTATATAACCCTACTGATTTTGGTGCACACAGCTTTTTGAGGAATTACATCCTGCCGGTACCCATTTACCTCACCTGAGTTGAGTGCAACACAGTGTGGATAAATTTCTCGCTGAGGGAAAACACGCCATGGCTAGGATTCAACCCCACAACCCTCTGTTTGAAAGGCAAGAGTCAGAACCACTAGACCACGATGCCACCACAGTAAAATTACAAAATATTTTCCTATTCTGATAACCATTTGATAGTGTGAGAAAAAAATTATATTAGCAACTTATTGTAGTCCCACTTTCAGAAAACCAGGAATGTAACATCACCTGAAAACAATCTTTCAGAGTAAAAATGAGGTGAATATTCTTCATTTTCTTGATAGTTAGCAATTTGATGCAAATAATTTCAAAGGAAATATGGAAAATAGATGACGATTTCATTGATATAAAGATGTTAAATATAAAAATTTCAGCAACTTTTGGGAAGGGATTTTTTGTGTGACTTTTCCCTGTTTACCCCTCAACTGCCCATTTATTAATCCACCCCAACAAAAAGTTGATTTGAATAAAGAGAGAAAAATCCAACAAGCACAACGCTGAAAATTTCATAAAAATGGGTTGTAAAATAAGAAAGTTACAAAGTTTCGCTTAATTCCACAAAACAGTTAGGTGCACATACACCAGGTGGTATGCAAATGAGGGAACTGATGAGTGATGACTCACTATTTCTTTTGTATTTTATTATAAGACATGAAATATTCTAATTTTCTCCCTATTTTCCTGTGAAACAAAGTTTTATTTCTCCCTGAACATGTGGTATTACCATTATTATAACATTGTATGGTTCAGTTAAGTTGGTCCATATTGTCAAATTGGTAAAAATTGAAATATTGTACAATTCAAACAATAATAAAAAAAAAAAAGAAATAGTGAGTGAGGGACATCATCGATTCTCTCATTTGCACGTGACTACATGTAACTGTTTTTGTTAAAAATAAGCGAAACTTTGAAATGTCATAACTTTCTTATTTTACATCCGATTTTGATAAATTTTCAGCATTATGCTTGTCGGATTTTTCTCTATTGATTCAAATCAACATTTTTCTGGGGTGGACTTAAAGGAGAATGAAACCCTTGAAACCAGCTGAATCCATATCAAAGAGAAAAATCAAAGAAACATTGTTGAAAGTTTGAGGAAGATTGAATGAATAATAAGAAAGTCATGAGCATTTGAATATTGAGATCACTAATGCTATGTAGATCCTCCCATTGGCAATGCGACCAAGATCTGTGATGTCACACACATACAACTCCCTCATTACTTTAGTACTTATTTCACTTATATTCTCACTTTTACAGAGTCTATCACAAGGTGAGGTGTTCTCTTTATGAGAGGACAAGTACAGAGGTTTCACAACATTATATCATTGATGAATCGTTTGTCATATGATTAGAATGAGCAAAAAGAGATGTTTTGGGGTATATTTTCAGTGTCCAAAAGGAGAGAGTTGTTCATCTGTGACATCATAGATATTGGTCGCATTGCCAATGGGAGGATCTCCATAGCATTAGTGATCTCGACATTCAAATGCTCATAAAACTTCTATTGCTAGTCCTATTTTACTCAAACTTTTGTTGATCTCATTCTTTGATTTTTCTGCTTTCACAAAAGCTAACTTGCTCCAAGAGTTTCATTCTCCTTTAACCTTTAATAGCTTGATTGACTGAGCACAGAACAGTCATCTTCCATTTGCGTGTTAAGTCATTGGAAAATTGTGCGTAACTTCACGGACAGTCATATGAAAAACGCACCTAGAGGGTGTTCCAATCAAATTGCTGTACGCAATTTACAAGCAATTTTACGATAAAACCGGTGATTCTCTCTTAGGTGCTAAATTAACATCAATGAAATTTTGAGTATATCATTTACCACAAGAAAGGAACACCAGACGTTCGTGAAATCGCTCATAACATAAAAACAGCTATATGAAAAACCCACCAAGGGGCCGTTTCATAAAGTTGTTAATAAGTTATGAGGGACTTTCAGAATACATGTAGCTACTGATCATTTCTTGTGGTAAATGATATTCACCAGTAAATGTTCATTGTGAGAACCAGTCGTTCTAAAGGTCACTTGTAAAATACGAAGAGCTTTATGAAATGGTCAACAGGTGCCAGCTATCACAGAACCTTGCCACTGACTTACCCTCTCCTCCTGACTACCGATATCTTTGCACCCCTCCATGCTATCCTGGTGCTCCTCCATCACGATGTGTTGTAGGAACGGTCCCAGAAGGGGGTGTCTTTTAGACCAGAGATAAGTATCTGTTCCTTCTATCATCGCATGGCTTAGCAAGCTGTGAAAGAGGAACAATAATCGTTTCAGGGGGTATCTTTTACACCAGGGCCCCGTCTTACAAAGAGTTACGACTGATCCATTCAATCGTAATTCTATGGAAATCCATCAGTGTCATAATTTTCTCTACAGGCAATTGGCAAAATGTCCTTTGTAAACAAAGAAGAACACACCAAATTGTCAAGAAATCAATTAATTTATGGATATACATTCATATCTAGAAAAATTGTTGAACAAACATGCATTATACAGTCATGCATACATGTATGTTGACTTTGCTGGCTTTCCATAGTTGCGATTGATCGGACCAATCGCAATTCTTTGTAAGACGGGCCCCAGATATACACATTAGTGTCTGTTACAATTTGCAGATTTGGAGTTCTGTCTCGGACTTCTTTATTTTCCTACAATAATTATAAAAGATCATAGAAAATGAGGCACAAGAGTTGCCGTTTCATTGCATAAAAAATCAAGTGTGAAGTATCAAGGCCCCTTTCAAATCTGGTCACAATTTCAAGAGGTGTTCAACAGATGTCAGACTTTTGTTTTAGTGAGTTTTTGTGCTATTTTCTTCTTGGGTTATGTTCCCCAAAATATTTATCACTGATTATTAAAGTTATAAATTCCATCCAAATTGTCATAGCTTTCATTGTTTATAAACACATTGCATAGCTTTTGGTCCACCTTCAATGTACCATAGATGGTAAGACAAAACGTAGATGCACTCACGGATCCAGGAGGGGGGGGGGCAGAGCCGGCCCGTGCCCCCCCTCCCCATTTTGAGAGGCACAATCAAAATTTGAAATGTAAAAATGCCGTTGAAACAGAAGTGTGCGCCCCCCCCCCTTTTGAAAGTGAAGACCTTTTTTTTTTTGGTTGTTACATTTTTCCTTGGGAAAATGTCCCCCCCCCCCCTCTTTTGGAAAATCCTGGATCCACCCCTGCGTAGATGGTAAGAAAAAACCAATCCATGTACTATCATGCACAGAGAAGATATTCACCTTTGCTTTCTCTCCCATATGCAAGCATAGATGCACATCTGATTAAACTCCCTGGTTAGAAATCCATCAGGAACCTGAACCTCTCTCAAAAGCTTGACCCCTTCCAAAGCACCAAGGTGACCGACCAATAGGAAGGCTATCCTCTGCCATGTGACCGTAGGTGACCAATCAGGAACACTCGCTTTCGCTTGGGAGTGAGTTGAACCCAGATCTTCTTGTACATTTTCTTGAAGAGTACTGCAATTTTCAATGCCTTCTTCTGATTGGCCATACAATCCCTCCGAGTTACTGTCCCTTTGGATAGTACTGATCTCACACTCCTCTAATCTCTGCTTGCATTTTTCTGTCAAGCCTTCTGATTGGGTCTTTGGCTGTGATGCCTCCGTGATTGACCAGTCACATTCCGGCTTGGTACTATCGTCCGTTACCTCTGCCTCTTTCACACCCGTTTCACCGTCAACATGGGAAGTCGATTTGGATACACTCTTTATAGCGTAAGGTGACAGAATGGCTCCACAATTCAAGCAATTTCTCTGAGACAAACGTTTCTTCCCCTTGCAAGATGGCTGACATTTTTTCATCCATCCCAAAACGGTTTTCCATTCTTCCGCAGAAGCAGGTATCAAGTCTGCAATAAAATGAGACAATGTATAGATAATAAACAAATATATCAGGCTTTGAGAAATTATAGGGGAATTATTTATCCGAGGTTGGTCTGGCAATTACTATAGTAAACTATAGTAAATAATAGTAGTTTTGCCAGTCCAACCGAGGATTAATAATTCCCACTATGCTTTCGAAGGAAACGCCTGATATATATGTTTTATATCCTACTTTATAATTTAGAACCAAAATCTATGCACTAAGCTTGCAGAGTCCGGTTACTTGCGTTGGATGGCCCACTTTTCCCCAATCTGAACGCTGATTGGCCTGCCCCGATGCATCACAGGACTTGCCCGGGAGAGACAGCTCGCTGAGTTTAGCTCAATATCCAATTTTCTCAAATAATGACGTCAGAATATTGGTATAGTGAAAAATATATCGAGGTCTGACGCCACGCAACATCATAGTTAAAATGTATTTGGTCACATGATGCTATTTGAACCAATCACTATACAGGATTTAATCTATGTAGGAATTAAGAATGAATATAGTTAAAATGTATTTGGTCACATGATGCTACAATTTGAACCAATCACTATACAGGATTCAATCTATGTAGGAATTGAGAATGAATATAGTAATAATAACAGAGTCTTTCCCATGAGGTCAAGGTCCAGGAGCCAGAGGATTACATTAATTGTATAATCGAAAAATTATTTTCGACTGAGCATCAACTTATAATCCATGCTTTCCATTTCAAAACATGCCCCAGAGGCACATACATGTAGTTGACCCCACTATATGTGTGAAAAATTATATGCGTTTTTTTTAAGTGTATATTTCAGCTTACGTTGAAGATCGGGCTAAGCGGAACCTTTTTTTATGTAAACATGTACATAGACAAACGTACGTATCTCCATCTCCAACAGCTCTCCATAATAAGAATTATCCCTCTATTTCTTCAGAAGAAATGAGTGCATTATATGTTTATACTTAAATATATTAGAAGGTTCTATGAAGAGATGTGTTCCAGAAATTGATTTAGGTCAATATTGAATGAAGAAAAGTGATACAAATGGCATAGGATATGACACATGTATTAGTGAACTTCATCTTGGCTCTCACCTTTCTCAATTAATGCAACATCTCCAAGTTGAATGCAGATTTTCAGAGCGTCCATCTTGCGATCTTTCTCCCTGCGTAACAGGACGACTGCCCCTCTCCAGTAGCCGGCCCTTAAAAACAGAGGTAACAGATCGTCTACAGGAGCACTACCGGAGGTCAGGATTAGGTCAAGGGTCAGGTCATGTGACCATGTTATCAGGTGACTCCCAAGCCTGGGTGAATGAAATCACAAGCAAGATACAAAAACAAAGGAAGTGGAAAAATTAATGATAACTATAGCTGATGATGGATATTTAAATTGCTTAATGGAGTATCATGGCCCTCCCCCCCTCGACTAATCGCGCAATGTTTCCGAAATGCAAAAAGATAGCATCGCAAAATTTTATGACTTTTTCTTTTTAAGTCTTGTGCAACTTTTAAGATCAAAGTCACGACATACAAGTATAGCATCACGCACCACGTGACTTTTTACGAGACAATGTCATGCCAAAAATGGCTAATTTTTATAGTTTACATACAAAGTCTGAGGGAGATGAAATTCATAAAAGGGTGATTATTTTCATTCTAATTGGTCTGCTTAATGAATTTAGGATTTAATTTAGTTGCAATATTGACTGTAATAGTTTCCATTAAAAAAAAAACAATGAAAAAACAGAGAAATACATAAATTCTAAAAACAAAGAAATACATAAGTAAAAAATTGGCTTTCGCTATTTTCCCTTGTAGAAACCTTTAAATTAGATTGAAAAGATGAAAAAAAGGGCAATCTGAAGTGAAATTGGGTGTTAAATATGCAAATAACGTTTTTTCACGAAAAAATTAGCATATTTTATTCATGATAAATGAAAAAAAATTATTTTCAGAATCTTTTTTATACTAGCTCGTAGTTTATGTGGTACAGAATGTGCATGCCGAATTTCGGCGCGATCGCACAAACAGCGGCCGAGATCAGAAGGGGGGCCATCAAATGGTCTATGACCTAGGTCATAGGTCATCTGAACCTCAGGCAGGATGTTCAGTAATACATGTACTTGATCACCCTTATGTTGAAGTTTCATGAACTAGGTCCATATATTTTCTTAGTTATGATGACATTTCAAAAACTTAACCTTCAGTTAAGATTTGATGTTGACGCCGACGTCGGAAAAGCAGCACCTATGGTCTCGCTCTGCTATGCAGGCAAGACAAAAGAGCCCAAGAGAATTCCCATTTACTGCAATGGTAAATCCACAGCAGCAGATTTATGCAGAAGGTTGTGAAAAGTAACGAGCGAAAATAAAAATAAAAAATTGCCTGTTAGAAGCCATGTTGAAATGATTTGTTAGTATATAAATTCTCCCAGTTAACATTTACATTATGAAATCAATTCATCTTTGATAAATTTCACTTACTTTGGAAGTATGCCGCAATCACAAAATAGGTCACTGGGACTTGGCGTGTCAAAGGTCACTGCAGCTTCTGCTAGACTTAAAACCAGTGGTTTTAATGCCATCACTTGATCTATGAATTTTGTCCTGGAGGGTTACAAAACACAGGCACATGTAAGAGTGAATTATTTGACATAAACGCCTTCTATGTCATTTTTTAAAGACATTGATATAGGCTAATTTTGAATTCCTTTGGACAATAAAAAATGATAGTATATCAGCCATGAAAACAAAGTTTTGATTAAAAAACATGAATAGAGTGTAAATCCTGAGCTTAAAATATTTGATATTCCCATCTGAAAAAGGGTCAATTCAGGCACATTGTAGGAAAATTGTGAGGTGGATATGGATCACAGTAAAAAAAAAAACTGATATGTTTCATTATTATTACTTTGAGTTTTGACATATAGGACTGAGACATTCTAAGAACATCATGTCATCATATGAAAATGATGACTATCTTCCTATTTTTCATCCTGAACGCGAGATGAAACTTGTTGATATTCCATTCTGAAAAAAGGGACAATTTGATTATTAAATTAATATCTTAACTATTAATCTAATATGCCTAATGAGAGCATGGAATCTGTTAATATTATGGCCTGAAAACTGGACATTTAAAGCACTTTTGTAATTATGAATAAGATGCATGAGTTAATATATTTTCAACAATCAATGCGAGCGCAAATCGCAGGCAAGTTGCCAGGAATAGAGCATGCAAACTAAATAAATAACCTGGAGACTCCAGTTTTCTGTTTCTAAAATACCAATTTTGTGTTCATCGCTGTTCTAAACCTTACACTCCACATTCTTTGGTGACATATACAAGACATACGATAAGGCATTGTAAAAATAGCAATTCTCAGAAAAACGTCAGTTTCCACGCGAATAAGTCTCGGCAAACACTGTGAACATGTTTGATAAGCAAATATTTCATTAATATTTTATTGAATTTTCTTTTTCATGATTTTCCCTTTATACTTTTTCTTGTTATTCAAATTACCTAACTAAAAAAAAATTATTTTCTAATAAATTCTGTATTCCGTGGGATTCATCCGTTTTTTAAACAAAATTATCTAACTTAAAAAATCCTTTTCTATTAAATTCTGTATTCCGTGGGATACATCTGTTCTTTAAACATAAAATTTGGGGACTCTAAAACTGACCAAAACCACAAAGATCCCTATTTCAAATTGAAGTACTTATAGGAGATCAATACACACAGAAAATTATAAAGAATAATAGTTCCAGACCATTGTATTACAAGAAACCCTGTTTACCTGTTGCTATGTGGGTGAGTCCTTGGGAACGCTTCTACATAATGCAGGATGAGATCCTTGGGCTGGTCATGTAGTATCTGATAAACATGCCACGGGCTGATGGATGGAAAGTCCGATATCATCATATCCAAAGCTTTCTGGGAATCTAAGCCGCAAAGCCTGTAACAAAAGATTTTAAAGGAGAATGAAACTCTTGGAGCAAGTTAGCTTTTGTGAAAGCAGAAAAATCAAAGAATAAGATCAACAAAACTTTGAGTAAAATAGGAGTAGCAATAAAAGAGTTATGAGCATTTGAATGTCGAGATCACTAATGCTATGGAGATCCTCCCATTGGCAATGCGACCAAGACCTGTGATGTCACACACGTACAACTCTCCCATTTGGACACTGAAAATATACCCCAAAACATCTCTTTTTGCCCATTCTAATCATATGACAAATGATTCATCAATGATATAATGTTGTGAAACCTCTGTACTTGTCATCTCATAAAGAGAACACCTCACCTTGTGATAGACTCTATAAAAGTGAGAATATAAGTGAAATAAGTACTAAAGTAATGAGGGAGTTGTACGTGTGTGATATCACAGATCTTGGTCGCATTGCCGTTGGGAGGATCTACATGGCACTAGTGATCTCATTATTCGAATGCTCATAACTTTCTTATTATTCATTCAATCTTCCTCAAACTTTCAACAATATGTTTCTTTGATTTTTCTCTTTGATATGGATTCAGCTGGTTTCAAGGGTTTCATTCTCCTTTAAATGGTATAATCATAATAGGCATTTAAAGAGCGCCATCTATCTAGAAATATTCTATTCCGAGGCGCGATGTTATTATTACCCCGGCTTTAGCTCGAGCTGCCTTTCAGCGCTCATGCATTCAAGGAATTAATCCTGCCGGGTACCCATTCACCTCACCTGGGTTGAGTGCAGCACAATGTGAATAAATTTCTTGCTGAAAGGAAATTACGCCATGGCTGGGATCACAATGGTATGTGGAGTCTTGTGGCCCAGTGGATTAGTCTCTGGACATGATAAAATAAGAAAGTTATGAAATTTTAAAGTTTGCTTATTTTGATATGCACGACTTGGTGACATGCAAATGAGACAGACAAAGACGTCCCTTCCTCACACTTTGAATTATAAAGAGGGTCGTAGGTTTGAATCCAAGGGATGGTGTAATTCCCATCAACAAGAAATTGATTCACAATGTGCTGCACTCAACCCAGGTGAGGTAAATGGATGTTTGGCAGGGTAATCATGCTGCATTACTCTACAGCGCTTAGAGACTTCTGATAAATAATAATAAATGTACTTGCTTTATATAGTGTAATACTGTATACTGCAATGATGTACACGTACATGTACCTTTGCAGAAGGCCGAGATACTGCGGCAGATTTCTGGAGATGAGGTCGGCACTCAATAACTGGTCAATGGTTTCCTGTAAATCTATGCTGTCTTGATCATCAGGATAGCTGTTTGTCGTTGCAGCTGAAAAAAACAAAAACCAACAGTTAGACGAATCAAACTGAGAAATCAATGGGGGTATAAGTAAGGCATATTTCGTGACTTGCTCAGCTAAAGGTCAAGTCCACCCCAGAAAAATGTTGATTTGAATGAATAGAGAAAAATCAAACTTACAGTATCTAGCATAACGCTGAAAATTCATCAAAATTGGATGTAAAAGAAGAAAGTTATAACATTTCAAACTTCGCTTATTTTTCGTAAAACAGTGATGTGCACAACTTAGTGACATGCAAACGAGACAGACGATGATGTCCCGCACTCACTATTTTTTTTCTTGAATTACACAATATTTCATTTTTTGCAGATTTGACAATAAGGACCAACTTGACGGAACCATATCTTATTTAACATTGCTAATTCCACATGTTCAGGGAGGAATAAATTGTTGTTTCACTTGGCAATGAGGAGAAAATCAGAATATTTCATATGATAAAATACAAAAAGAAATAGTGAGTGGATGATGTCATCAGTCTCCTCATTTGTATACCAACCAGGATGTGCATATAACTAATTTGTGAAATGAAGCAAAACTTTAACATAGTTTACATCTGATTTTCAAGAAATTTTCAGTGTTATGCTTTTTAGATTTTTCTCTTTTTATTCAAATCAACTTTTTGTTAGGGTGGACTTTTCCTTTACAGGGGCTGCGGAACGATGTTCATAGTGGGGGTACAGAACCAAAAGTGGGGGTTTTGGAAAGCTGAAGCGCCCCCCCCTTCTCATCTCATATCTCCTTCTCTCGCCTTGTCCCATCTCATCTCATCTTATCTTATCTTATACTCTACCTTCCACTTCCTCAGCTCTCAATGTCACCCCTTCTTTCTATCCACTATTCTAGGACTCACAACATGGGGTACAGTGGGGGCGTCGTGGTCTAGTGGTTACGAATCTCGGCTTTCAATGAAAGGGGCGTGTTTCCTTCAGCAAGAAATTTATCCACATTGTGCGGCACTCAACCCAGGTGAGGTGAATTCCTTAAATGCACCAAGCACCTTTAGCAGCTGGAGCTACAGCCGGGGTGATATACAGTGCGCCATTGAATTGGAAACTAGATAAATCGGCAGCTCATAAATGCTATATATTATTATTACCGTAAACCTCTTCCTTGGAAAATACTACTTTTGCCAATTTGAAGTATGAAAGCTAATCAATTAGGGCTTCAACCAATTCATTTTCCTAAATGAGACTCTGTGCATAATGTATGTATTATGTACCCTTTCACAAGGAAAAATATTTTCATCGTACGATGTATCAAGTTCCCCACAGTGGAGCAAGTACTCACCCCTTTCACACTGTAGAAGAGTTTTAAACGCTTCATGATAGCAGCTCTGCTTGTATTGCAGTACCTCCATAATCCTCCGTCTGTCCAGTAATCTGAAATGCTTCTTGATGAATACAGATCTGCATTCATCCAACTCTGAAATAAATATAATAATGATTACAAATTTAGTTTCACTTTTGTTTATTACTGTATTTATACTTATCATGTACTTATTATTTCTCCCCCCCCCCCCTTATACACCCATACATAGATAAATTTTGAATACAGTGCATCCCCCAAAAGAAACCAAAACCACAATTCAGAGTAATCCTTTGCTTTCATGATCATAAATTTGCTTCATGAAATGTACATGAATGAACAGATATGCATCTCTTCTTTCAATTGAAGCCAATATCAATGTTGATAATGCAAGCATGAATAAGTTTGAACAATGAAAATTGGTGCTACCAAATTTTCATTTGCATGAGCAAATTACGATTTTTTAGTAGCTTTTTCTAGCTTTTACTGCTATCTATTTGAAAAGTTCACAACTTAAATATCCATCTTTTCTTCTTTCACATCATGTATGAATCATGCATGGTCGAGAAAATATTGATCATAAACATGCTTGATTTCTAGCGATTTGACGGATCGTTGAAAAACATGGTTCACTTTACAACAAAGCAACAGACAATGGGCTAACAGCGAATTCACTACCTTTCTCCATTTCTGATTGAGGAGCCTCCTCTGCTTCTCTCTCATCACCACGCCCTTCTTCATTTGCATAGATATCAAGAGTAAAGCTGAGCATTGCTAGGCGACTGACATCCTCCCTGATAGTCACTGGTAGATGTGATGGGTTGATGCCTTCACAGTCAGATGTCTCTTCCAGCTTATCAACCCAAGTCTGTAGAACACCTCTCATGGTGCTGGGGGCGTAACGGGTCTTAGGGTCTTCAGAGATTTGCTTGCTACAAAAAAATATACATGAGTATTATTAGTTTAGTGGTTCAAGGAGGATAGTTAAAGAAGACATTGAGAAGTGGAAATAATCATATGTCTCTTCTAGCTTATCAACCCCAGTCTGTAGAACACCTCTCATGGCACTGGGAGGGGAAACGCATCTTAGGGTCTTCTGAGATTTGCTTGCTACAAAAAACATTACAAATGATGATTATAATAACATCATATTTTACTCAAGGTAGTTCCGAAATCTGTTCTCCCAGCATGCCCTGCTTAACATGATGTTATCATATCCAGCATCAGCACAGTTAACAAGTGAGCATAAACACCTCTGCACACATAATTTGGTTCTGGTTCTTGCACTGTATTGCAATTCACAGAAAAGTGAAAATGAAACTGCTCGTCAATCAATTTCAAAAGAGCCAGTATGCGGCAATCACTGATCATGTCTGACACTAAATGTACATTTGCCTTTATGAGCTCCCCAATATACTGTATATATAATTAAGAATTATTTGGAAATACTAAATAATTACATCTACATAAATGACAGTAGGATTTGAGAATGAAACAGGTAAGTTTTAAGGATCAACGTAAGATCAACAAAGCATAAATTACAACAAAAGAAAAAAGACGAGTCAAAACAACATGGTCTTGTGCAAGAACTTACAGAGCAGTCTTTGTAGCTTCAATCACATCATCGAGCCTGGAATCAATTTCGATCTCTTCACTCTCTTGTGAAAACCACCCATTATCAGATGAACGAGCTCCAACTGAAGGTGAAGTTCCCGGTGGAGGCTGGGACCTCTCAGTAGACTGCTGATAGGCAATCTCCTTGTGCTGTATGGCCGAGGAGGACCCTTTCCTGCGTGTGGGGCTTGCCGAGACGGGGCTCGGGGAGGGGGAAGGGCGTGGCTGGAGTGGGGGTGTAGAACGCTCCTCTTCTTTGGGTGAGAGGGGGTTGCTGTCGCCGATGGACTGGAGGAAGGTCTTGGTCTTCGTTAATTTTGATGCGAGGCTGAGGAGAATGGAAAGAAGAAAACATATTAATCTTCAATAAAAATACATGCGCTGCATCTATATAGCGTCATCTATATACATGTACCTCCACTCAACCCGGGTGAGGAAATTCATTCCTGTGTGCTGTGTAAAAGGCTTGCTGGGCTAAAGTACCCCTTTGGACGCACAATGGTACGTGATATGGACTATGCTGCAATCCTATGACAAAAGGAAGCGACTCTTATTTTTGTCAAAAATGATTTTTTTTTTCCTGCTATGGGATATTTTCTTTGTTTTCTACATGATGCTAAAGGAATTAACAGTCATGTAACCCCAATTTCTGAAATACACCCCAGTAAAAGACATTTCAATTCTCTAATATAGGATTATACCTAATATATATACCTGTCTTTGACGGATTTGAGATTAATCTGAGCGGTAGAGTTCAAGATAATCTGCTGCGTTTCCATCAATCCACTCGAATGAGGTAACCCCGACGTTGCGGCTATGATCACGTTGGAAGACGGCAGGGTGGAGCTTACCGGCGAGGGTCTCTGAGCTTCCTTCTTAGGCGACATGGCTGGGGAAGGGATGGTGGGTGAAGGGGTCGATTTGAGGGAGCGAGGCTGGGATGAGGAATGGGGGGAGAGGTCTGGTAGACTTGTCGGTCGGTAAAGGACAGAGCCAGGGGCTGGGGAATGTAGAGGTGATGGCTTCCTTGATACAGTTGCGGCTGAAATGAAAGCACACAATGTATGTTTATATTTTTATTGTTATACAGGTACATGTATTTCTTAAAATATATATTTGTTACTGAATCTGACCAAACATCTCAGTGACCTTTGACCCCATGGCCCCAAAATCTAGTCAGATCACAAATCTCATATCACAAGTATAAAAAAAAACAGTATCAAAATTAATCTATCATCTCGTTAACTTTTTTTATAAATATCTCAATAAATGATCAATTTTCTTCGATTTTTTTTTCATGTACTTCTTTGTTTATCAATTTTTGGATTCATTTTTTTTCAAAGAAATTTTTGGGGAGAAGCATAAAATCAAATGATCTATAAAAAAACTACTCACTGATGTCTATCACTCTACTCTTCGTCTTTTTCCGTTTTGGAGATTCCGATGGGGTTTGCCTTCCTGACGATTCATCAGCAAGTTGGTTGATTTTCCCCTTTCTCTCTTGCTGGGTGTACTGGCTCCTTGTTACAGACTGGATCAATTCGGTTTCAGCATCTGGAAACTGGGCATCTCCTTCCTCCATCTCAAGGTCATCCTCAATGACAATCTCCAGGTTTTCGGCTGAACTGGATTTCCTTGAAGCATTGGGAATCTGAATTGAAAGCGGTGACATGGTTGAATCTGTGGCGCTTGATAAGCTAAACGAGCTGCCAACGCTGGAGTCTTTAGACGTATGGGACGTTGAAAGGATGCTGTCGTCTGTTGACAGGTGGTTTGGGGAATGCCTCGACTCGAGAGGACTCCTGCAAGATTCTTCCGATTGGTCAACTGCTTTCACCTCAGTGACGTCGACCAAAGCGAGGTTATCCCGAACAAGATCGTCATTAAGAGACACAGATTGATCGGATTCTTCACCAAGACAAGCAATGTCTTCTCTCTGATGAGGTGCATTCTCATTTCCAATGGAAGGCACTAGGACATGACAGCTTTGGTTTTGAGGAACGGTCTCTTCTACCTCACATGTGGAAGAGGGAAAGCAGTCATCCGATGGGCTAAGCCCGAATCCAGACACATCCAGCCCAAACCCAGACACATCAACTGAAATGCTTTCTTGGTTGACCTTACTCACATTCTCATCCAGTCTGGAATGGTACAATTCCTCTCCTGTTGTATGGTTCATACATGCAACCTCCTGGAATTGGGATTCCTCAGTTTCATCATTAACTTCAGTTTCTTTACTCAAAAGGCACACGTCAAGTAATACAGTTGTGTCTACACTAAACGATTCTTTGGTTTCTCCTGCTTCAGCACCTGTTGTATATCTTTGGTTTCCAATGTCCTCTGCTTTCTTTGCAGTCTCCTCTATACAGACACCCTTGTCTCTTAGTTCAAGCAAATGAATATCATCTAAGGCAGTCTTTGAGTCTTTCTGTACTTCAGGACCTTCTAACTTCGGGTTGTGATTATCCTCTGAGATACTTGATAAAGATTCCATTTGGTTGCTTTCAGTGATACCCACAGGCTTGTCCACCCCACTGCTTCTGAGCGCAAGTTGTTCAAACGAAATTCCTCCAACTGCAATTGCATCTGGCGTCCTTGCTTCCATTTCTTTCACGGCTTCTTCAGAATCTGCTCCTGGGCCACTGGTTTTACCATGCTCCTCTTGAGAACAATCACCTACGAGGACCTCTTCATCCTTAGTCATGTCTAAAGCTTTACCCTTCTCTTGCAGCATCTGACCCTGATGCAACCTATCGCTCTCGGTCAGATCATCCATCATCACCTGGCCACTTTCTTCCTCACCTTGCACTCCAATTGAAACTTCCTCAGGTTCCTCTCTTTCTGTGAGAATGGTTTGATTTGCAGTACTGGACGAATCCATGTCCATGGAATTGCCTTGGACCTGGATCTGGCCATCTGTCGCAGATCCTACCTTCTCTGCGTCTTGTTTCCAGAGACCCTTCTCCCGAGGAGCTTCTATTTCATCAGAACATATGTTACTCTCATTAGAATGAGTCCAAGTATCATGCTCCTCAGAGGAATGTTGCCTAATATCCAATGAAGGCTCACATGAGTCTAAATGACTACTTAAAGGACTCAGAGTTTCCATTCCAGGGTCTGTTGCATCAGTAATTCTTTCCGGTGTGTCCACCTTGTTGCTGCTTATATCCTCCGCTTCTTTAACAGCAGACTCAACATCCCGTTTCTCTTGGTGTTCTATGACCTCACAACAATCAACAACATTGCTATTTTCCTCCTCCGCAACACAGCCATCACCTGCAACATCCACTTGGGCCAAACGAAGTCCGTTCTCTCTAATGACTTGGGTATCCACTGCGTCCTGCAAAGATCCACTCTGTTCACCCAGAGCAATGTCTCCCGTAACAGCATCGCCGCTGCTGGTTTCTTCCTCGAGGCTCTTGTCTTTGACCACAGTATGTGCCCTCCCATTGTCTCTGATTCCTGAGTTGATAGTATCGTTCTGAGTTGCATCCTTTGATGGTTGTCCTACCATGGTAAGACTTGTCTCTTGGATCGTATCCTGGCTGGTCCATTCTAGGCTTGCTTGAAGTCTCTCCATGTGGGCATCGTACCTAAGAGAAAATAAATAAATAATAATAATAATTATAGAGGATTTGTATAGCGCATGTATCCACCTTGCTAGGTGCTCAAAGCGCTCCTATATTTACCCCGGCTAAGCTAGTCTACTGATTCTGGCGCACACAGTTTTTTAAGGAATCACTTCCTGCTTACTTCCATTTACCTCACCTGGGTCGAGTGCAGCACAGTGTGGATAAATTTCTTGCTTAAGGAAAACACGCCATGGCTAGGATTCGAACCCACGACCCTCTGTTTGAAAGGCGAGAGTCAGAACCACTAGACCACGATGCACCCATTTAATGAAATACATAAATAAAAAATCAATATTTATCACTTTAGAAATATTGTTTGTCTGTCCCAATAGAACGGTTAAGACTACATTGGCGTTGATTCGGCAGACTCATAACCACACGATAAGGGCAAAGTCAGTTTTGGAGGCTTTGAATGAGATTACAAATCTTGGAATTGTGATTTTTCAGAGTCTTGCCTCAATTAAAAAAAAAAACAGAACTTTGAAAATCATTCAAGGCGAGACTCGACCCTGCGTCAATGACCTTGACTGCAGTGAACTCATAATAGCGCACCGTTTTACCAATCGCGCCACACCAGACGAGCTGGTCGACACATTGTAAAGTACGCTATATTCTGTTCCATGAATATTCACGAGGCGTAGTCTTACTAAATAAACCCTATTGGGTGCTAAGTCGGCTGAATCAATGCCAATATAGTCTTAACCCGATAAAACATGCTCTTATGTCCATTGCTTGCTTAAGTACATGAAATTCCCTTCCTATATTACTTCTGTTGATGCTAGGATAGATCTCCATACAGGAATAATGACATATCTTATTTACAATATCCAAGTCACATATCATTGCTTGGGTGACAAGGAGACCGTTGCATAATAACTTAAGCCTTACATGTCCACTATGGCCAGTAATCTGAAGTCAGGTTTAACTTAGACCATGGTCTAACTCTGTGCTAAAAGTATAGGAAGCCAAAAGTGTCAAAATTTGTATTAAGTTGTACGTTTCTTATGTTTACTCAGCTCTTTCCTGATTCATCCATGGTGAAGACAACCATCTATTTATATTTCCTTGACAATTATGAATGATTTGAGAGTCAAATGAGCTGAAGTATGATATCTCTACTGTTAGTGATTTATGTAACAATTGGCCATCCATACTTAAACCACAACTTTAAACCTGAGTTTAAGTTAAACCCGACTACAGTATACGGGCCTATCCATCTAATCTGTTTTGCAACTTAGCCCAATAATCATTTTGTCTCGTGAGACAATAATGTACTTATACTTGGTCTAAAACCACTTCTTTTTTTATTAGATTAACTTTTTTCCAAACCAAATACTATGAGATAAAGTGGGAAAATGTTTAATTGGTGGAGACTAAGGAAATTAGAATATCTGAGCATTAGACTAAATGAATATGGTTGGGCCAAACTGACAGTAGTCAAAGTGGCCCATATTCTGAAGTTGGGTTTTACTTAAACTCAAGTTTAAGTTGGGGTTTAACTATGGAAAGCCAGTTGTTCCATAAATCTCTTTACAGTAGAGATTCGATGTATCAGTTCATTTGACTTCCAAAACATTATTAACCGCCTGGGAAGGATAAGTACATGTATGACAGTTGTCTTCCCCATTAAAGAATTAGTAAAGAGCACAGTAAACATGAGAAGCAATCACTGTAAACAAAATTTTGAAACGTTTGGCTTCCCATAATATTAGCAGAGAGTAAGACCATGGTCTAAGTTAAACCCGACTTCAGAATACGGGCCATTGGGTTTAGCCATGAAGATGTTAGACAATCAGAGGGTGACACAACATATTCTCATGCGACATTTGCTCCGGTCTTAACATCTCAGAGGCCATATGATTAGAGTTGGGACTGCAATAGAGTTTATGGTTCAGAACAATAAGATAAGGATTATGGTTTAGTGTTGGAGGTTAGATTTTATATTTGGCTTAACGTGCAGATCTTCCATGATAGCAATTGTCTCCAGAGCAGATGTCATGGAACTGGTGGGTGTTTCATAAAGCTGTTTCTAAGATACGAATGACTTTACACACGACTGGTGATCCTTTCTTATGCTGTGATAGCTCTATGTACTTGAGTTATGACCTAAGAACATGTTCCAGTCGTGCGTAAAGTTGTGCGTAACTTTACGAACAGCTTTATGAAACACCAACCTGATCAGAGAAATTAGGCCATCTAATATTAGACTAAGTATATAGAAATGGATGGACTCACCCCAGAGGAAGTTCATCAGAGCATTCGCTGTCAAGTCGCTTCCTGACAACGTAGATCCCAGACTGCAATTTCATTCCGTCGTAAGAGTCGAAACTACTCCTCCGACTGCTCATCCTCGACGACACATCCACCATCCTCTTCTCCACAGAAACAGCAAGCTCCTCGACTTCACTGCCCAAGATGGATTCCTCCGCAGCCACACGCATGGCCAACTCATGCAGGACTCGCGGTGGCATGTGGTGCCTGGCACGGGAGTGCTGGAACTGTGTCTGGAATCGCAAGACTAGTCGAGAGCACTGGACCAACAGGCTTTGTTGGTAGAGAGAGGCAGCACAACGGGCGATGGTTTGGAGTGTGTACTTGCGGATGCGGCCGTCGTTGTGTAAACAGTAGAGGGAGCTCTTGCTTACGCTCATATCTAATAAACCTGATGATCCAAACACATAAATTTCATTTCATCTACTTCAAGTTCTCCTTACAAAACAAATAACATACAAGTAGATAGATTGATAGACAGATAGATACTTCTGCGCCTTAAGTTCCATACTGTCAACAACAAAAAAAGAAGTTGTGAAGTTCAATAAAAGACAAGATATAAGAGTTTCTTTGACAGCATTTTTTAGCTGACTGCTTGAATTTCTTCTGTATTCAATCAAGTACTAGTGAGGGTTAATGTTGATCATTTTTGGCAAATTATATATCATTTTAAATCTTGGGATGTGCTTTTCCACACTCATTAAAAATCTAAAATTCATTTAGGGCGACTTACATGCATTGTTGGTTGGGGGTGGCTGGTCACACATACATGAGTACAAGTTCTAGTGCAATAGACCAGTTCGTAGTTACTTCATGGACAATTTTGGTCAAATGACCTTTCATTTCTTTCATTATGATAGGCAGATTTCAAAGCAAGATATTACTTAAGCTTGCCTTACATAGCAGGATGAAGAAATTGAAAAGACCAGGTGACTAGAATAGCACACCAATGAACACTTTATGAAGGTACTTGTTGCATTCCTACTTTGAATGCATATCATAGCATGTTGCACAATGTGCTTGGCAAATTGTGAAATACCAGTCGTTCGTGGACGCATTGTTGTTTTTGTGGATGTAAATGAAAACCACAAATCACAAGAATATATAAATAATTAAGACATCAAAGTTGGTGCTTATCTCATTAGATTTTAAACCACCATGTCACTTAAGTACAAATGACCTTCCTCTGATCATGCGTAGAATCTTTTGATCATGCGCAGAAAGGAACTACGAACTGGCTTATTGAAATAAGCATGCATACAGAAGGAAAAATGTTCTATAAAAAACATACCTGAAATATCATTTGTCCAAAACAGGACGTTTACTTTGACAGGATCAAAGACAAAGACTCCTCGCTCATTCCACGTCACCAAGAATTGATTGCTAAGGAAAAAGAGGACAAAATGAAGGAAAAGAATAGGTATTTAACAGCATTTGTCCAAGTTTGTTTGGAAGTGCATAATGACATGAATTGGTACATGATATGAGATACACAAGGACTGAATATTATTGTCATTATTATTGATGAATTATAATTTCTGGAATATTTCTTCAAAGATGTTGTTCCCCTGGCGACAATGACCCAAATCCTGACCCAAAATGACAATCTTCTTTGCTTTACAATAGGGATTTTTCGCACCGCCACGCAGAACGAATTCAATAAAAAAAGTAAATGTATTGAAAATGCAGGTCAAATGACCATAAACAGCTGGGAGGTCTTTGTTGAAAAATGGTGAACCGGGACAGCAACTTCGTCATAAGTTTCAGAGCTGACAAATAATTGCAAATGCGTCTTTTGTCCAGAATCTAGGACGAGACTGTTTTGATTCACCAATTTTCGACAGAATTTCTTGGTTGCTCTTTGTCAAGAAGGGATGTGACAATAGATTTTCGATCTTCTTGAAAGTGTTCTGTATTGCGGTGTGAAAGCTCCCTAATGAGAAAGGTCTCAAACAACCCTGCTGTTTATTGGGTGACTTTGATCTACAACAAAAATCTCAGAGAGTGATAATTTCAAGAGAAAGGTTTGAAAATCATGATCACACCCATCACAGATTATCCTCACTTTCGCTTTTTTTTTTTTTTTTTTTAATGCATATTGCCCCCCACTACAGTAAAGATTCTGAATATAATAAAATATACCAGACTTAAAAGTGTCCAAATGATTAGATGTGGACTTACCCGAGAGGACGGAGTATAGGGAAAGCAAGGGACTGGGGAGGATGTTTGTCGTCATCAGATGAAAATTTCACTTCTCGTCTGGAGGAGAAAAAAGAAATATTTTAGGTTGATAATTAACATCTACCTCATCATCGTTCACCATTGCTAAACGGTAAACTACACATATCACTAAACATCAGTCATCGTCATCATCACTTATAACATTATCATCATCATTATGGTTAGCATCATCATAATCATCATCACCGCCATCACCATCGTTATCATAAACACCATCTTCATCATCATCACCATCATCATCAGAATTATCATAATGACCATAGTCATCATCATCATCAGCATCATCATCACCACCACCACCATAATCATTATCATCATCATCATCAGCATTATCATAATGAACATAGTCATCATCATCATCATCACCACCACCACCATAATCATTATCATCATCATCACCATCATAATTGTCATCATCATCATTATGTTCATCAGCATTGATTTAGATTTATGTGTTTTACTGAAGGTATCAATAAAAATATCACTGAAATAGAAATAATGAAACAAAAAGATTTTCATCATCAATACTACACTGTACATGCATATATCATGCACTTTTCTTACTGCTTTGTGAAATTAAGCGAACTTTAGAAAACCATAATTTTTTTTTCATTTTGATGGAATTTCCTGTGTTATACTTGTTTACAATTTCTATATTGCATTTGATGCACTTGCTGCCTGGTAGAACTGCCAGAAATCTTACCCTTTGCCCATGACAGGAAGCGGGGGAGTGGCTAGAAGCTGTTTGAACTGATGTGTGTTGAGCACTTGACAAAGTGTGTTGGCCTTGATAAAGGGTATAGAAATATAAACAGCAGAGGTTATTAATCAGTACATGAACTTAGGAAAGTGGGATTGAATGGGGATGGAAAGGGCACAGTTTTAGCCAAACATTAATTCAGTTAACTTTTTCTGTCCCCGGCGTTCCAATGATTGATATTTCTTATTTTGTATCGTTTATACTGAAATGTATTTTTGTATTATTTGCCGAATAAATAATAATAATATTTCAGGAAACTTTATGAATTACTCACAAAGAGAGAAATTTAATAATCAATAATCATTAACATACAAAATAGCTGCTAAATAAACATTATCAAAGAGCCAGTAATGAGAACTTTATCCACTAAAAACAATGGCAATTTTATTTCAAGGAGAAACATAAGCAGAATAGAAAGAAAAATACAAGGAAACACAAACAAATCACAAAGTTTTAGAGATACATGTAGCATTATAGACAATAATTTTACCTCCCACAGTCTGCTTCCTGGCCTTGCACAAAAGATAGAGGGCTTCTCACTTCCAATCTTACTCAAAAAACAAGCTCCATAAGCACCATCTCTGTAAATCAAATAGTCATAAGGTCAACAATTGCTATTAAAGCAAACCAATGCACATATAAATAGAAAAGAACAGTCTGGTTTTAATATACACAGAGTAAAAGAGTATAAAACTTTGATGGATCCGGGAATTTACAAACTGCAAGTGTATGAAATTCTAATTTTTACATAAAATAAATTATAAACATGTTCAGACCTTGAATAAGAAAAGATATAACGGTATACATATATTTTACAAATTAACCTTGAGATTACTGGATTGAGTTTACTGGATTCTGAAAGTTGATGTCGCTAATCAAATAAACAGACAATGAAAGTACTAACCTTAGTTTTGAACCAATCTGGAAAGAGAGTCGCCTGAACAATGAAAACAAACAATTAAAAAACTTGGTTAAACTTAATTATTAAAAGGGGAGTTTCAACCAACATCAAGTTATTTTGGTTAACCAATAGAAAATTTCATCTCTCTGTTTTAATTCATCAAAAGGTTTTATGAAGAGTTTTACGAAGGTCAGTTGGGTAAGATAAATTTCAATTCAATCAATTCAATTTCAATTTATTTGCTCATAAAAATCCATACAAAAACACTACATATACAAAGTATCGTATTCACAAAAAAGAAAAACAACAACAACAAATAGAAATAAACATTGGATTGAATATGAGAGGGACAGCAAGAAAGGAACAAGCCTTGTGATTAGCTGATCCTATAACATAATAATTATACAAGACTTCAATAACAACGATAAAAAAAATCACTAAATTACAACGTAAGGGGGTGCCTTTTATGCCTGAATGAAATTTATAGAAACAAACTTATTATGAATAACTATTTAATATAGCATCAAACAAAATTTGTCCTTAGCAATATCACCCATCACAAAACACTATCTTACTTTTTAGGGTCGCATAAGTAGCACCTCGTCAGAGTAGAGATCAGAAGTCTCTCTTCGGCAAAGTCCATCTGAACGACACTTGAGTCGACATCGACAACCAACTCTGACTGGAACTTGAAGAGGCCTGATGGCTAAGAATAGAAATAATGATCATGGTCATCATCACAGTAATATCGTGATCAGAATGATGATAGAGATGATGAGTGTTAGGATTTTGAGCACAGTAATGATGGGAATAACGACACGGATCAAGATCATGATCTAAATCATCATAATGGTGGATGATGATGAGGAGAATGGTGGATGATGAGGAGGAGGGGGAGGAGGAAGAGGAGGATGAGGATAATGATGATGATTATGATGATGGAGATGAAGATGATAGCAGTGATGATGTTGAAGTTGATTTTGACGGTGACGATAATGATGGGTATTGTGATGATGGTGTACATGATGAAGATAAAGATGACAATGATGATTATGATAATGATGGCGATTGTGATGACAATGTTGATGGTAGGAATGATGTTGAAAATATAAACAGCAATAGAAAATAACAAAATAATATCTATTACAGCCCACCCGTTTAGACAGATCCTTTCAGTAATTTGAAATGTCATTGAAGCCCTGCTCATACCTTTGTGTTTTGAACTACACATTGCCGTATTAGCTTAACGCAGCAATTCTTGGAAAGGATCCCAGCCCCATCCTAACAAGTACATACATGTACCTTACTGCTATCAGTATTTGAGACTTTTTTACCCTCTATCATCCCCAAAGAACACTCTTAGCCCCCCGTCCCAACAGTGACGTACCTTACTGCTATCTGTATTTGTGACAGTGATGTGCCCTATATCATCCCCAAAGAACACTCTTAGCCCCCCCCCCCCCCCCCCCCCGTCCCAACAGTGACGTACCTTACTGCTATCTGTATTTGTGACAGTGATGCGCCCTCTATCATCTCCGGAGAAGAGTCTTAGCCCCGCCCCATCCCAGCAGAGACTGGTGATTGTGTGATTACGATGGGTCTGTGTAGCTACCAGTCTCTCTGCCTTCTGCCGCGAGGAAATGTTCAGCTGCCACGCGATGACAGCTCCTCCACTTTTCATAAGGAAAAGAGTTGAATTAGACAAAATATCCAAATACTTTAGTAACAGGTAAAATTTAAGAACAGGAATGAGTAGTGAATGCTGAAAACAAAATTAAATAGGGCAATTCCATAAAATACTGTATGTACATCCGACCCCCTATATGTGGGACCTTCATGAAATTTCCTGTCTCAGATTTCTGACAGTCTGTAATGTTTTCAAAGGACCATGACTTGGTCAGTTTATGATGCAAAGTAAGACTTGAGAAAAATGGGGATCGGATGTACAAAAAGGTTATCATTTTATGGCATTGCCCAATAAGCCTGTTCACGGTTGTAAATTGCGCACGAGCAGAAAAAGGTCATTTGAGATAAACCATGAAGGTGGCTTTCAAATTCACTGACATAGGCATTTGTGATTTGATGATTATTCATGTATTCCTTTCAAAATATTCATTTTATCACATCCAAGCTGAAGAGTAATAAATAGAGCCTTCATAATCACTGGTATTTGACAGTAGCCTAAACAATAGTCAAATGTGCCAAAGGCAGACAATAAAACAGATTTCCAAACTTTATCCCTGATGTACTATTCTAGTCACCTGGTCTATACAATGCCTTTTGTTCTTAGAATTTGAATACTCTACCGCAACATCTACATTTGAAAATGATTGTGCTTATCCTAATGAAAAATCACAAAGGTCATTTGAGAAAAGTTTATCATGAGCTAACCGTGAACTGGCTTATATTTGTTAACTGATGGTTCTCAACTCCTCCATATCTTTTCATAGAGATCATATTCACCTCCAATCATATCGTTCTAAATCTTGTATCTGTGCATCAGACCAAAATTGTTTTAAAAATTATAAAATTTCAATACAAATTCTATTTTCTGCCACATATCATGAACATATGATAATTTCCTTACATTTTAATATTCATTTATGTATTCATTTGTTTATTTATTCATTTATCTATCTATTAATCTATTTTATTTATTAATTCATTCATTTTATCTATTCAATCATTTATTCATTCATTCATCCATCCATCCATCCGTTCTTTCATTCATCCATTCATTCATCCGTCCATCCATCTTTTCATTCATCCATCAATCCATCCATCCATTAATTCATTCATTTAATCACTGGCCAATAGATAAACCTAAAAGGATCAACTATAATACAAATAATACCAATCAAAATACTTCTACATGTGAAACATGTGGACAGCTGATCGATCACTTGAGAAGCGAATTTTATGTCAATCCGCAGTGCTCTTTAAAAGCATGCGCGAATAGGACGCACACGAATATAATTGAGTAGTATGCATGCACCTAACTCAAGTTTGACACTTTAACCAAACCCATGCCTAGAGTGAAGACTAGACTCCAAGCAGAGCCATATCGAGTCTCACTAGTTAAAGATACATACCAGTTGTGGTAACGATCTCAAAATTACTTCAAACAGAATCCAATAGAATTACCCCACAAGTGTTTGTATTTATAAATGAAAAATATGTGCCAAATAGCTTTGGGAGAAAATGCGTAATTGCTGAGAAATGAGCAAAATAAGCATGGAATCCCATCAATGTCGGGTATTTTTCCAAACAATATTAATACACTGTCCCACATGAGCTTTTTTGTGTGAATGATCATCAGAATTATCGGTCTCGAGCTAAGATTTCATGCTTTCATTAATATACCAGATCTTTGATATATGATAATATGGTGACGATTAACCTTGAATTTAAAGACTTTCTCATGAAATAATTGTTTGCTGCAGCTACTATCTTTTACCTTTAAGACTCTGCATTATGCACTATGGAAATTGTGAAAATCAAGGGTCTGTGTCCGCAGACTAATTAAGCATCTGCAAATCAAATGTAAAGTACATGTAACACCATAATGAGATTCCAATTTTTATTTCAATCAGAACCTAATGTTTATTACCTCGTTGCCAAGCCGATCACTTTTTCATTTGGAGAGAAAAGAGCTTTTGTGAGTCCTTCCTGTAAAGACAAATAGGTGGTGGTGGTGATTTTTTACCTGATTGCTAAGAAAGCATAAATGCTTAGCAAGCAACCAGGAGACCGACGGCTTAAGGTCCTCTCCGAAGGACCTGGTACTGAGGATCAATGCCTTACCAAAGGGCACTAGCGCACCAAGTGGGAATCGAACCCGGGTCACCGCAATACGAATCCCCCGCTCTACCGACTGAGCTACCGCGCCTCCAAATAATAATAATCAAAATAATATTAGTGACAATAACAATAATAATGTGAAGCATGTATATCAAAATTAACTAAAATGCATGCAAAATATGGAATAGCAGAAGAAAAATAAATAAAAATCAATTAAATCAGGGGGGCACTCAACTATATATAGAACACATGCGCGAACACAGGTTTACAAACCCTCCTAAACAAGATTTATCCATTGGTCAAACCTATACCCTATTCAAGTATTTACGTGTGCATTTTTTTACGATTTTGACCCCTCAACCCTATAAGGACTGGGCACTGGGGGGGGGCATGATGGCCCCTCTTCTGACCTCGGCCGCCGTTCGCGCGATGGCGAAAAAATTCGGCACACACATTCTTTACCACATAAACTATACGGCAGTATAAAAAAAAATTCTGAAAACAATTATTTTTTTATTTATTATGAATGAAATATGCAAATTTATTCATGAAAAACATTATTTGCAAATTTAACACCTAATTTCACTTCAATATTTTTTTTCCAGATGTCATCTTTGTAATCTAATTTAAAGTTTCCACAAAGAAAAATTGCGAAAGCCAATTTAATCCTTTGTATTTCTTTGTTTTTAGAATTTCTTATGTACTTTTTTGTTTTTTCATCTTTTGTTTTTCATTGTTTTTTTCAATGGAAATTATTACAGACCATTTGACAACTAAAATAAATCCAAAATTAATCGAGCAGATCAATTATAACGAAAAATAATCACTCTTTTATAAATTTCATCTCCCATAGACTTTGTACACAAAGTATTAAATTGAGCCATTTTTGGCATGACATTGTCTCGTAAAAAGTCACGTGAAGCGTCGAGGGGGGCCACCAGTCCTATTAGGGTTAACATGTACATGTATAACCCATAAAAATATATGTGTTTTACCCCACAACCCTACCCCTTTTGCTTGATTTTGGCCTTTGCCTTTTTGACACCCTAAACGTGTCACAAGCGTGATGTGCCATGATCAGCAAAAATTACCTTTTACACATATTTTTGGTGGCGCGTGTGTACAGCAATATAGTTGAGTGCCCCCCCCCCACCCGTCAATTATAATGTTGATGGATGTTACCTTCAAAACGTTTCTCTCATTTCTGTGCATTTATAAAACACATCAGGGGGAAATTCCCTATTTAAACAAACATTACAAATGTTAGTGTACATGGTTTGCATGTGACTAGAACTTCACATAAACACAATTACATGTAATAAAAAAATACAATCATGTGATTCTACATGATACCAACGTTGACCTTGTTGTTCAGAGTACATGTATATGTACATGTATAAGAGAGCAAGTTCATATTAGTCTATAAGCACAGACTCAAATTTGACACTTTAAACGATATAAAAGTTCATAGAACGGCGATGCATGAGATTTTATTCAGGGAACTGCTCTTTAGTAACAGATCACCAGGCGTTGTGTAAGGGGATAGGCTGTGATACAGGCATGAGACTTTTAGGCCCGAATTCACAAAGGTGGTTTTGAAAACCCACGGTTGAATCCATGGTTTATGCAGATTTCCTGTATAAATTACGCTTATTTTACCGCGTATATTAACAAATGTCAAATGCTGATGCGCGCTTTTGTCACAGTGTTGAATTTAGGTCCTAAGATCAATCACTAAGTCTTCTAATTAGTTGCAAATTTGTGAATGGTTGCTGGTCTATTTCTTGCATCAATAAGTATAAATGAATTTGATATAGTTACACTTGATCTATCACTTGTAAATTTTCAATTGAAATTTGCAAATATTTTCTGGCAACACCCCAAAAGTTACTATTAATATTTGTTAGGCATCACCTGCACCTGGGAGGCGAAAAGCAAACTGAATCACTGTGATCCGCAGGTCTCTCCTTCCAATATAACTGATTGGGAAGATTGCAGGTGGTTTAGTACACTGGGGTTTCCCCCTTCTCTTATCAGGGTTCCCAGCTTTTCAAGAAAACAAAATTCCCTGATATTTCCCTGATGAAGTTTAGAAACTCCCTGATACCGGTAATTATTCAAACCTATTGCCAGTTTTGCATGTTTTCTAGGTTTTTTTAAGTTGTTGCAGTGAATTACATTTTTTTTTAAAAAACACCAAAAAAAACCACCATAACCAGTCATTCAATTAATGATGGTTTGATATGCTACAATATATACCAGAGTCTGACTGACTACCGTGCTTTCGACTTCAGGGCCGATCAAAATTCCCTGATATTTTCCTTCATTTAAAACATTTTTCCCTGATTTGAGGGGTTTTTTAAATCGCATTCCCTGATTTTTCCCTGACTGGAAAAAAGTAAAATAATTTTCCCTGATTTCCCTAATGGGCTGGGAACACTGTCTTATACGAATAGTGCAGCGGGTTCTTATCTAGCAAAGGTGAATAGTTAGATCACATTATCATGTGACTTGAGTTGGTTAAATAGTCTTAACTTCATACCTTATTACCAATCTGCATCAAGTATTTGAGTGTATCCCTCTGGAAGATATAGAGACCGCCGTGTGACGATCCCAGTGCTATGTACTGACGACAGCAAGTAATACATGTGTACTGAAAATAATAATAAGTGAGTACTTGACTGCAAATTTGTAAAATACCAAACAAAGAAATCCAAGTAAATTAACAAGAAACATATATGAAAAAAAGTACAAATAAACATTTAAATAACTCTTCAATGTGACATTTTAATTATCCACGTGCCTATCAACATCATAACAAGCAGAAAAAGGGAAAACAGTTGAGAGCCTTATAAATGACTATAGATTTTTCAGACATTCCCAAAGGCTCTCAGCATTACGGCAAACTGGTATTGGTTTGGCGGATTTTCGAATATGTGAAATTATTTTTTTTTCAAATGGCATCTCTATCCGCTTTGTTGGGTGGTCGTTTAAGAGTGGGCGAAGGAGATGGGGGCAACTCATCAGGTGGGGAAAAATTACATGGGGGCTTGGGGCAATTTGCCTCCAAAATGGTCAAAAGAGCCCTAGAAAATCCCCATTCACTGCAATGCTAAAAGCTTATCAAATGTTGCAGATTTAATAAGGCAGTAGGATGTGAAAAGCGGCCAACAAAAATAAGTTTTTGTATGCAACTCATGCATAATTCCTTTGAAACTACATCATTACTTTTTAAATAGGAGTCCACTCTTCTTCTTCTTCTTCCAGTCTGGTACAGTCCGCCACTGGCGTATTATCGTACCTTGTGCTTGTCAAGTGCTGAATGTACGGTGCAAGTAAAAACTTCTACAATGGACTATGTGAAGCTGAAAAACCAAACTAAAACTTAACGAAGCTTGACACACTGCACCTTCAGCTTGAAGAGCTCCAATGAGGTGCAGTTGACAGTGACAGGCGGTAATGAATTCCACAGCCTGATAGCGTCTGGGTAAAATGATGTTTGAAGAAATCCTGTCCTTGCATACGGAACCTGGAGTTTATGTGGATTTCCACTCCACATCTACATGCAACACATTTAATAGGCTTTATCAATGGGTACTTACCAGCTAGGGAAACAATTAATTGCAAATATTTCTAGGGCTACATTTTCACCAGCCCAAATTGGCTAAACTATGATACAGGGAATACTGAACCGTCTGTGAATTTCAAAGGCTTTTTTTTTTTTTTTCCAGGGCTTTGCAGTCATTTCGGGTGCCAAATTTGCCTGGGTCCCCATATATGACAATCTCCCTGCACTCACCTTTAACCTCTTTGACCCTTGGACTGGAAGCAAGAGGTCATCATGTGACCTGAGGTCGGTGAAGATGTGTGAGGACCTGTCGTCTTCCGATGAACGAACACTAGCACACACAGGACTATCCATAGTCAGTTGACTTCAATACACAGTTATGCAGAAGTAGATGCACTAAATCTAGATAAATTCAAAACAATATTATGAAGAAAAATAGTTATTAAAGAATTATGACTATTAGGCTGTTGCAATGCAAGAAACTTGGAATTAATTGCAAGTCAATTTTACCGGTAGGCTTGGGAGTAAACATCGATTGATCGAATGGCTTGCCGCCGATTGCTATTCGATTAGTAAAATTCACACTGTTTGAATGTTCGGCAGATCCCGGTTAGACACTTGGGCCCGTATTCTGAAGTCGGGTTAAACTTTATAGACCGTGGTCTAACTCTGTGCTAAAATTATGGGAAGCCAAAAGTGTCAACATTTTTATTAAGTTGTATGTTTCTTATGTTTACTGTGCTCTTTCCTGATTCATTGATGGTGAAGAAAATCATTTATTTATACTTCCTAGACAATTATGAATGATTTGAGAGCAAAATGAGCTAAAATATGATATCTCTACTGTTAGTGATTTATGTAATTGGCTATCCATACTTAAACCACAACCTTAAACATGAGTTTAAGTTAAACCCGACTTCAGAATACGGGCCTTGGGATCACTCGAATACTCAAGTAATAACTTAACAAAATGACAAGATAACAATGAAAATAATTGTTTTTAAATACTTGATACAGGTTTAAAAATTATGTTATCGAGGTAATTTGTCAACAAGTGGAGCGCCTCTACCAGTCTCACCTGCATTACACGATTCAATATAGCAGCAGTGCTGACTTTGAAAACTACTAATTATTCACAAAAAACACCATTCATATAATGATACAATACTATGTTCTTTGACCCGAAATGGCATTTGACCTTGATCATGTGGCCTAAGACTTGTCAGTGATACTTTATTACCCCTTTGTCCATATTTCATAAACTATGAAAGTTATGGCAGCAATTTAATAATTACCTCGAACATGGCCAAAGTTCATTGACCTAAAATGACCTTTGACCTTGGTCATGCGACCTGAAACACGCACAGGATGTTCTGTGATACTCGATTACTCTTAAGTCCAAGTTTTTTTAACTAGAGAACAATACACTTTCAGAATGGTAATTCAACAAATACCCCCATCATGCCCCAGTTAAAGGTTCAAATGATAAAAATTTTGACAGATATTTCAAATGAAAATATTGGTTTAGGAAAGATTTTTCATTAGAACAAGGTCAAAGGTCATTTTAGGTCAATGAATCTCATTTCATAAGTTTCTTTTGACATATTTATCATAATTGGACATGTCATCATGGACATGGTCATGAGCAGTAGAGGCGCACGGCCAATATTGGAGACTGTCTCCAATGTGGGAGATTATCTCCAATATCAGAGACTTTTGTAAAGAATTTGGGTATCCAATTTCAGAGACAGTCTTGAGTTTTGGAGTCCAATTTCCTTTGTTTACATTTGCTGCAAAAGGATTACCTTGGCGGCAAATAAAAATGTGATAAGCAGATTCCTCATGAAAAATTACCCCTTTTGACTATATACTTTCAAAATTCACCGTCTACCTTTGTTTTGATAAGGATTTTTGTTGTCAATCACACACAAAACAAATGGGCTTCTCACCTTCTGACCTCGGTGAGACAAAATTTTGGGTGGAAAAAATCATGCTTTTGTTGGTGTTGTTTCTTTTGTCCTTTTGCAAAGCAAGTTTCCAATGTGGGAGATTGTCTACCCTATTTTAGTATTGGAGAGAGTCTCCCATATTGGCCGTGCGCCTCTAGGCTCTACTGATGAGCACTCATCCAATTTGACATGTATGATGTTTTCAAAAGACAAAATGTAATAATAAACTTAAGTCATGTTTCATGCAGAAGTTCAAAGTTAAAACTTTGTTTTATTTAAAATTATTGATGTAAAAAACCCGCGAGCCTTCACCATGTTGGGTTCAGGATCGATGATGTTAATTATTGTGGAGCTCGATCGCTCCTCTCAGGCTCAGCCGGGCGGTCGAGTTACCGTACTTCGCGATGCTCACGCGGGAGCTTCCCGGGGAAATACTGCGTCCTACCGTAGGCAAAGTATTGGCTCAGTTCGGGCTCGGGCTCAAAGACAAAGTCACCAAAGAACGGGCAGCCTCAAATCGAATCGGAGCCCTCATTTCAAGAAACTTAACAGTGCAGTGAGAATGCATTCCAAGTATTTACTGATACCGTACTCACATTACATTGACAGCTTCATCTTGTACTGTATTCAATCCCGTAAACAAGACGAGGTAGTTTTACCACTCGCCGAGTTTGGCCATCCGTCAACATTTACGATCCTAGACGTAACGTAGACCCCACCCCTCTAGCTCTGTCACCTGACCCAGACACCACCACCGGGCCGGGACTACCCCCCCCCCCTTCCAGGCCAACAACACCCCCTCCCACCGGTATGACAAATGTTATTTGAGGGGATGTGGGTGAGGGTTCGTGCATGGGTGGGCCGTGGGTGTGTCTATACCACTGCCTGCATGTTACTAAGACCATGGACCTCTGTCAGAGTAGTAGGTCCGATTTGAGACTATGCTGGTATAGGAATGTCATTATTCTTTTTTGGCTGCCGCGCGGGCAGTTTTATAATCACTTTTAAAAATTTAAATCACTTCTAGTCATATCGTCCTCAATCCATTTTCTCCCTTTCTTCTTCTATCTCCTTTTTCTTTTATCACTTAAAGGAAAAATCCACCCAAACCAAAAGTTGATTTGAATAAAAGGAGAAAAATCCAACAAGCATCTAAAGCTTTCATCAAAATATGTAAATAGAAAGTCATTCGCTCATTATATTTCACCAAATAAAAATAAATGCTATTCCGGATCGTAATGAAATGAGGGGACTGATATCGTCCCCCGTTTACAATTTCTTTTGTATTCCATTATCACGAAATGTGAAATAAAGTTTTATTTTTTCCTCATTGTCATATATAATATTTATTCCTCCCTGTACATGTATGTGGATTACCATTTTTTAAACTTTATGTGGTTCAGTCAAGTTAGTGGTCATTATTGTCAAATGTGTAAAAACGGAATAATGTAATTCAAACAATAAAAAACAAAAGAAATATATCATAACTTTCTTATTCACATCCGATTTTTGATGAAATTTTCAGTGTGGGCATTGTTTTTTATTTTTTCTGTTGATTCAAATAAACTTTTTTTCTGAGGGGTGCAGATATTTAAAATTAGTTCAAGACTCAATATAGGATTCGTTTCTACATTTCACTTTTTTTATATAGGCCTCATACAGATAACAATGAAATAGAAGTTACAGTACGTCCTAGCTCATAAACAAATGGAAAGTCCCCAATACAAAATATTTACAAAATTTAGGAATAAAGAAAGTATTTTCAGTGACTAAGAAAACTAAAGATGTGGATATGAACCTGAGAGCCAAAAGTGTAAAGGCCTATAGCTTCTTGATTAAATCAAGGGCATCTCTATGTTTTATAGGACAGTGGTATTACAAAATATCGAAGTGACAAGAACTAATAATAGGTCAAGTCCACCCCAGAAAAATGTTGATTTGTATGAAAAGAGAAAAATCCAACAAGCACAATACTGACAATTTCATCAAAATTGAATGTGAAATAAGAAAGTTATAACACTAATGCATATATTTTACAAAATAGTTATATTTATGCACAACTCGTGAAAGCTACTGAGAGAGTTGATGACGTTCTTCACTCACTATTCTGTTTTATTGTTTGAATTATACAATGTTTTTTTTTCAGATTTGGCGATTCGAAAACTTGACTGAACTATAAAATGTTTTTTTTTTAATGTTAATTCCACATGCTCAGCAGGGGCCGCGGAACGGTTTTCCGAAAGTGGGGAGGGGGGGCTGAACTATGCTCAAAATCACAATATCATATGGTCACGTTTTTGTACACGGTTTTGGAAAAAGCCCCCCCCCCCCCCCCCCCCCCCGCTTCAGCGGCCCCTGCTCAAGTAGGAGCAGGGGCGGAATTCTCTCCCAAAAGGTAGGGGGGACACAGGGGCGGATCCAGCCTTCGCTAATACACTGTTAATTTGGCTGCGTAAAATCTTACACAACTTGTGTAAATTCTTACACAGCCGCTGCATCATATATGAACCTAGCCTCTTGTCGAGGCCCTGTCGGCTGCTTTCCGAGCGAACATGGCAAAGCAAGGGAGAGAGCGAAGCAGAGCGCCGCGAGACAGGGCCTCTGGACATCTGACCCGAATTTCACCGACTTTCTTTTGTTTTTTATTGTTTTTAACAATTCACCGACCAAAAACTGGTCGGTGAAAATCATCCAATGAGAGCGCGGGCTGCTATGACGTCATATTGAATATTCATGAGCTCATCTTGAATGGCGACCCGTGGATTCTTGGCGAAGAATGACGACGAAATATCAAAGAGCATTGAATATGCCTCTAAAATGCTGAATATTGATCGATTTAAGGATTTGCAAGTCGATAAAATTAACTCTGCACTGAAAGGACGAGATGATTTTGTAAATCTACCCACAGGATATGGAAAAAATGTTATCTTTCATGCGATTCCACCGGTCGAACCGGGGCGTCGATTATCGATCTCCGCTGTGCAGTGCAGTGAGGGAAGCTGGGGTGGAGTTGCTGGGAGTTGACTCTAGTCTGACCAGCGGCTGAGCAGTATCTCCCGTGAAGTTTCGGGGCGGTGATGGGTCTGTTACGGCCAGTAGTAGTAGTAGTAGTAGTAGTAGTACCACTACTTGTAGCATTTTGCAGGTTATATCCCCTTTAGTGTCCCGCAATTAAATGAATCCCCTGCAGAATAATGGACTACTATACTATATAGTATTCCGAACCCAAAACGAAACAGCTCTGACATTTCATTGGTTTACTCGGTGACCAGTAATATCATGACTCATGTATATTCATTAGGAAGACGTTCCTCATGAATATATAATTCAGTTCAGATGTCAAGAGGCCCTGGCTCGCGCCAGGCCTAATTCGCTTCGCGAATTAGGGAATCCCTCGCTTCGCTCGGGGAGCAGCCGCCAGGGCCTCGACAAGAGGCTAATATGAACCCAGCAACAAATGTGTAAAAACCTACACAACCCGGGTTGTGTAACTTTCTAAGTAGCGGTTGTGTACATTTTCTACACAGGAATTGTGTAACCATAAACTTACACAGCCAGGTTGTGTAGGCATTTTTCACAATAGGTGTTTAATACTTAAACATTAACTGTTGAATTTTCATTTTACGCAACCAATTGTGTTAGATAGGACACCACTCTTTGACACATACACATACATATAAAGAATTGTGTGTATTATGATGTATTTATTTCCATTCATAAATGGATTCATACAATCTTCCAAATGCGTCAACAATACATTTTCATGTAATACGCGATAAAAACATCCAACCACTAACAAAATTAATTGCAACCAATCTCATGGTTTAAAGATATACAAACATGCATGTACATTCACAATATTAGGAGGAATTCTGAGCAATTTTACATTGAATTTACATTTAAGTAAAATGAATAAGTATCTATGAGTGCAACATTCATTTTTTTAAATAAAATAATCAACAAAAATAATTAAGAACTTTGAAATATTTCTTTTCTTTACTGATTTTTACAACAGTTCTTGAAATGAGTGGATTGATGTCATAGTCTCACTATTTTACTTATGTAATTAAAATGACAAACATTTGCAATTATCTACTCTTGCAAATCAACTTAAACTGACATGGATTTTTCCTTCACATAGAATGGGCACTCACTTGACCCTTTGTGATCATGTTTCCTATAAGTATTTGCATATAAATTATTATATTTCCTTTCAATTCAACTGATCCAGTCATCCTTTGCCACTGGTCAATTTTTCTATAATAAACATACTTGTACATGTATAATAAATAATTTCCAGCACAATTGCTTGAAGTGAACTTCACTGTGTATTATAAAATGGTGATATGGATCCTAGTCAAAAGATTGACCGAGAGCTCTCATGTGACCAGTCATTTATCTTATCACAAGGGCAGAAGCCACTTTCAGCTGGCATAAGTTTTTACTAATGCCTTGTACTAATGCCCGCTAAATTTGAATTGGATCTTCCATTTCCAAAGAAGGTGAGTACAGGACTAAATTCAATCAAATTACTTAATTTCTCACATTAAATGTTGTTTAATTGACCTCTAGGCTAAATATGTTAATGCTAACAAAAGTAACGGCACTCGGCGCACACATTGTCTAATTTAGTTACATTATAAAATGTGACTATTTTATAAAATAATCAACACACATTACTTTCTCAGGCGTTAGTAAAATCATCCACTCTCTGTAACTTTGGAACAGTTCAAAACATACTCGGCTGCGCCTCGTATGATTGGACTGATTCCAAAGTTACTATCGGGTGGATGATTTTACTAACACCCTTGGTAATGTGTGTTAATTATATAATAAAAACACATTCATACAATCATTTTCACCTGTATGGTATGCAACATGAAAAATATTCACAATGTATATCTTAGGCAGAGTTGTGTGTGGGACACAGTCCCATCAATAAAATTGGGGCAAGTACAAAATTTGGGTAAGTTTCTGCCAGATTCGGGCAGATTGTGGGCTAGAAATCTGGTTAATTTGTCCAAGTTCTTAAACAAAATTGACAGAGTGCTTTAAGATTTCTAAATTTTGCTTCTAGACTAAACAGGGCCCTATTTTATAAATTGTTACAATGGCTGAACGATCAATTTTGATTGTAAGTCTAAGGCAATCCATATGGCGAAGAAATTTAACATCAGTTTGAACTTTTCATGAAAGAGGGCTCAGATCACTGTTCTGTTTTTATCATAATTTCCCTCATCTTATGGTGAAAGGGGAAAAAAGAGAGACATCTCATTTGACCAAAACTACCAAGTTTAAAGACAGAAACATGTTCCTGATCACCAAGAGTAGCATTATAGCAAAGTGAAATATTTTTTAAAATGCATGTTTCGCTCTTTTCAGCCCTGCATTTAAAAAATGTCATTTTATCACTTTTATCAAAAGACATGGTACTTCAAAGAATTAGCATTAACATACATGTACATGTAGATAATGACCACAACAGAATTGTATGGTTGAACGCTTCTATGCCACATAATTCGGAACAATCCTTAAAAAAACTTACAAAAAATACATGTTAATATCAACTTTTAACCACAGATTTTTTTTTGCCCAAAAAGGGCATGATCAAGATCTTGCCATGGAACAAAAATATGAGATGAAGAATTTTATAGCCAATCTAAGCCTTAGATGGAAAATATTCATCACTCAAATATTTGGGAAGGACTTGCTGCTCTCAGCAAAGTAGCTAGGGTTATTAGTGATGGACTATGAGAGGGGTTTACATATTTTATAGACCTGTTCAAACATATCAATGATACATTTTGATAACACTTGAAATTACATGCACATAATATGTATTAGTAAAACAATTTTCAGCTACATTGTCTTAATCTGTTTTATAGTAACATCAACACAATGTTTAACTTCTCTGCATTGTTGAATGTCCAATAGATCATTGACAACATAGACAGCAACCTGTCAGCAATATTTGAGTGAAACATCTGCAGTAATGTAAACCAGTTTCGATTGATCTCAACCATGTTAAATGCATTCATACATTCATGTTTAACCTATCAATTATGAAGGCCCCAATGATTTTTTCCCCTTTTTCATCTAATGATATGTCTAACCCTTAAACTTTACTGTCATTTTTTTTTTCATTAAAACTTCATGACTGTTACGATTTGAGGATTCATGGGCAATTTGCATGAGAAAATTCCTATAAGCCAAAAATATAACAGAGTTGGAGTGTAAAAAGGCAGACTCATCTCCTAGTTGCAAAATACTTTCATTTTCAACAAAAAAAAACTTCTATATGTACATGCAAGTATCTCACAAAAGTCGAAAGTTAATGATCCAGATGTTATGTAACATATAACACTAATTATAACATTGGTCCTCTCACATTGTATTTAACTTCCATCCATAAACAATGCAAACTGTTGCAAAAATAGAAATAAACAATTTAGCAGGTTGTTTGTATGTGTGTCAACACATATTTGGCAATTTAGTCCAGATATCCAGATGAGTTCTCGTCATTTTCACATTGATTTGATTTAATTTACCAGTCTCAAATATTCTGTCCTACTTTGAAAAAAGGTAAGGTGAGGTGAGGTGTTTAAGACGTGCTTAACATGTTAGCAACAAAAGTAATGTTTCTTGACTTTTGAATTATGAAATACTGTTTGGTCAAAAGGAAGCAAGTGACAAAAAAGTATGGGGACAGTTGCAAGGATAATTGAAAATTTCTGCAGAATCTGATTTTTTTCTCCACAATTTCCCCTAATTTGGGTATGCCAAACACGAATCTGCTTGTTGCTTATCTTTGTGAAGCAAAAAAAAAAAAAAAAAAAGGAATGACACTAGGATTTTGAATTATAAAATATTGTTTAATAAGGGAAGGAAGACCACACATATTATCATATTTTGACAAAAGGAAGCAAGTGACAAGATATTATGCGGCAGTTTGCAGGAATAATTAAAATTTTCTGTGGATTTTTTCCACTATTTTCCCTATTTTGGGGTGCTGAACATGAATCTACTTGTTGCCAAATTTATAAAAAGCCACCTTTGACTGTTAACATGGCAATGGGTTATTTTCCCCAAACTAACATAGATCTCTCAGTATGGTAGAAAAAGGGAATGAAATGGACTGAAATCTTTCAATTTTGAGCCACCTATTCAAAATCTATCACAATTCTAATGATATAAGGTCATTGTAATGCTTAAAAAAATGGCCGAAAGAGAAAAACAAAGAATGTGGAGAGAGTTAGAGAAAGCAGAAATAACGAAGCTAAGAAATCAGGACAGACACAAGTTGTATGACAGTGTCCCTTCTTAAAACTGATTATTCTGCCATAACCCATCTCTTGTGCTCAAAATAGTAACATTAAAAAGGAAATCAAATTTTTTTTTATATGTTTAACCATCAATCACTCTTTTTTACGCCGGTCTGCTTTAAAATGCTGATGAAGTTACTTCCTTTTGTCACAGTATTGTGAGCGGCGGAGTGGTTATAATACTTTGACAAAAGGAAGCAAGTGACACATTTCTTACATAAATATTAAATCATATGAACATAACTATTTGTCAAAAAAAGTTATCCAAAAGTAGTTCTTGAACAATTTTATATCCAGAGACAATTAATCTTTAACAAGGAGAGCCGAGAAAAATTGCCTATTTACTACAAAACTCTCTATTGTCACTTGCTTCCTTTTTATCAAATTACGGCAGTACTGAATGCTGCCATGCCCAGGCTAATCTTCCTTCTGGATGTTGCTCAGCCATGTTCGAAAACTGAGCAGAGCCACTCCACTCAGAGCACCTGGAGGCAATTCATAGATCAAGTGCTGGAGCATCTGCCACGCTGGAGAACATTGGGCTTGGTAATCCACGTCCAGCACATAGGTCAACTTGAAGCAGACGTCGACACCCTGTATTATTGAGGAACACTGGATGGTGCTTCGCTCAATTATCACAAAGACCTGGTTTGGCTTCCACCTTGAGCCTCCAAGGATTAAGAGGAAAGGCTGCGGTCTTTCTTTTCCATCCAAATTTGCGAGATAATAATCTATGGATGTTCCTTCCTGTATTGAAGAGATGAGATTCAAGGGGAACTTGACTAAGCTGGTGCACACAATTATATTCTAATGTCTTGATTAAAATGCTTTTGTTTTTATACAATAAGAATATGTTCAATTTCTCAATACATGATCCTTGCAAATATGTCAGTGAGAATAAACTCACATTTTACAAACACAGAAAGGAACATGTGTCATATTAGTTCGCACCCCTAAAAGGTGGTTTGGTTACATTTTGTGCTTTTGAAGTTAACTATTTCTTCCTTTTTATCAGAACCATTGAAACTACCATGACATGTTTGGTATCATATTGCAACTGTGTTGGCATGCTATTAGCCTGCAAAGTTTCAATAATATAGGTAATATATACCCTACCCCTACCCTCCAAACATTTTTTGATAGTATCTCGAAAAGTATTTCACCGATTTTAATCATTCAAACAGTAACTGATAGAAAATTTTCTTAAGCATAAAATGAGTGGTAATTGTCTGCAAATAGATTGCATAGTAAGTGTGCAATCATGCATCTTATGACAAAGGTGTGTAGAAAAAAATTGCACATTTGTGATTTGCGCAAGATTGTACACAAATACGCAAAGAATCACACTTTGCAATGAGGAAGATGTTGAAGCAGAAGAGGGTGAGGAGTAGATGATGACCAGATCCTCAAGATGAAAATAATGAAAATGCTCCAGAGGACCAGGGTGGTGATAAGATAAAGCTCAAACCAGTTATTGGTGAACTGGAGTGTGAAAAAATTTCAATTGATCCTAGAGACTATTGATAGACATATTATTGAAGCCAAACTTAAATCTTAAGATTCTACGAAAGAGAAGAGGTCAGAACCAAGCGAGACCCGTAAGACTTCCACCGGGGTTTCAGAATCGGATGTGAAACACGGGGCATCTCTAGCAGAGGAAGGGGAGACTGATGATGAGTTTAGGAAAGGAAAGAAGGCTCAAGGCAAGAGAAAGCGCCAGCCTAAGAAGCGAAATGATGATAAGCGGAATATAGTTGTTGATCCTAGCTTGCAAGTCAATTTCGCTTCATCCACAGAATCCGTCGAACCTCTCGAGGTTGCCAAAGTGTGGGGAGGAGTCGTCAGGAAGGAGGGAAGGAAGTCATGATATAGTGGTGACCTAGACAGGTTATTTAGGTCAAGAGAAACACACTTTACACTCACTGCAGAGGAGCTCCCGAGATACCATGAAAAATGTTGGGAGGAGTATAATTGTCGGTGGGATGAGAGGAGAGTGGAATGTGTAGGCAGCACTTGGGACCAGTATACTTACGATCAGTATGCATACTACGAGGCATGATCGAGCATGGGTGGCGAATTTGCCACCAGAAAACCTGGGGTTAAAATGTCACAGTGGAATTGAAATTAACAGTTTTTACTACTCTCTTTCTTGTTTTCTTAACATAAGTAGATGGATGAAGGACAGAAATGATTTGTTTTGATTTTATGTGTATGTGCCATTGGTGGTGCATAGCTGTGATAGTGTAGCGCATGTTATCAAATTATATTCCAGAGAGCTATTTGTCTCCACTCCCCCTGTTCATAATGCCTTACCAGTTATAGTATGCTTGTAGGCAACTTGCCAAAGATTCAAAACACACAAATACAAAACTTACAGGCTTGAAATCTATGAATGACGTTACAGCCTCCTTTGCCGAACATCTGCCTTTCATCCCTTTGCCTCGTCCCACAAACAATACAGGCAGCAAGCTGAAAGCCAAGGTCTGATACTCATCTGTAAATTAGAATGTAAGTAAAATTTGAATAAGTATACTATGCACATGTCAAGCCAAAGACATTCTAGTATATTTCATTTTGCCACCCGATATAAGGTATGCTTACACAATCACCATTGCTGTTTTGTATTCCTTTGTAGTATGGCTATTCTGGTATTGAGAGCTTAGAAGTATGTGTAACAAATGTATTATTAATTTACTCTGATTTTTATTAAACAGCAAATTACTACTTATCTTGAAACAAGGCGTTAGCGATGATGTGTCTCGCCCATTTGTGAAAATCGCGATGTGTCATAAGAGAGTCTTGCAAGTAAACTTTAACGTTTGATCTGAAATGACCTTTGACCTTACAATGTGACCTCTGACTGGACCATAACATGCAGGTCCCCTTAGTGCATCTACAACCCAAGTTTGGTTGAAAAGTGAGTCACGGTTGCATAGTTTTGTGTCATAAGAAAGTCCTGCACGTAAACTTTAACGTTTGATCTAAAATGAATTAAATTAAGGATTAAAAGTGACGCATACTTTTTGGGCCACCCTGTACAGGGTTCAGCCTGTACTGAACTCCACCTTTATGAGAAAAATGTGCCTTCAATTGTAAAAATTTTTGACTAAAATATTCAGTCAATGCTGAATTAGTTTTAGGTACCTTACCATCCGACAATTCTGTCACCTCCACCTCTCCCAGCTTCTCTTTCCAGTCTTTTTGGATCTCCGATGAATACTGGAAAACTTGCTTGGACATAGCGGGCCACTTTGCGTACAACTGGTTAGTTTGATCAGATATTGTTAGCCGAAAGTCTTCTTGAACCTGAAATAAATATATAGCAACGGATGAACACTTATCTGCAATTCAACATTAAACAGTTCAACAGAAATATGGTAAATGGACATAAATGTACAATACATGGGGGAGGGGGGGGGGAGGTTATTTGACACCCCGCTTATTTGACATCCCCCCCCCCCCCCCGACCAGACCTCAGCCCTCGACTGCGTGATTGCGATGAAATTCAGCACACACAATGCCTATGACACAATCTCTAAAACAGTATACTTTATTTTTCCCCCAAAAAAAATCAAATTAGGAAAATTATGCTTATAATGCTCATGCATGAAATAAGGTTTTGTTGCTCTAAATCACTCAATGAAATTAAAGCTATGCTGATTTTTGGTCCAGATACTCATTATTGCATCCTTAACAAATGTACACTAAAAAAAATTTGGCATAAAAATTCATATCTTATGTAATACATTGCTTTTCAAATTTGTTATACATTTCTTTATTTTTCTACCTTGTTATTTTCATTGCTTTTTAGATGAATTCGTGGGCGACACCTTTGCAATCATAAATAGCATAAAATTAATAAAATTAAGCATAGCTTTTGAACAGCATGCTTGGGTGTTGCGAATTTGGTGTCAAAAGATGCACGAGATGTGAAGGAAAGTCCTGAAATCTCAGCGCATGATTTTTATGCATTTAAAATCTCTCACAAAAAAATATCAAGGGGAGCTAAATCAGAGCCCCCCCCCCCCCCAGCTACATAGGGTTAAATCTGCAAAAAATTGCTTTATACATTTAAATCCATGTAAGTTATATATCAGATCTCATATACAGTCATTTCTCTTCCCAAATGTACCACTTGATAAACTCAACTCCGAAAATAAAATTAGAAAACCAAATATTCCCAAGATAATCACTTTCCCTTCTGAGTCAAAGATTGTTGATAAACATGAGACAAGAATGGGTGACAAGGTCATTATGCCAGACAAGTGGCTGGTGTGGTGAGGGAGAGGATGTCAAAGTGCTACATGTCTGTATTTCTAGTCATCATTCACTTCCAAATGAATTTTTCATAACCTTCACCATCAAAGTTTTAACTGATCAATAAAGTATTTTTTATTCATTTGAGTGTGGAATTCAATTTAGGAAACCGCATCACTTGTTAATATTTCTTAGTATATCTACCTCAACTTGTCTCTGAAAAATGCTTCAGAAAAAAATCTAAATTTGAAAGGTTTAGAAGACAAGACCCAACATTCCTCTTTGATTCAGAAATCGAATAGCTGAGAACACAAAACCGGGTTTCAGCTCGACAGGCCCTGGGCGGGGACTTGTTTCGACTCAGTCCTACTTACAATTCCAGGATCTAGAAGCCGAGGATATCTTGCGAGGATCTCTGCCGTTGTTGGTGCTCTATCTGACCTAATCCAGGAATAACGTGGTTTACAAGTTTCTGCCATCATCTCCTGGACTTTGACCTTGGGAGTGTCATTATATTTCATCCATTCTATTGCTTCCATGACTGGAATGAAAGGAAAGCAAAGATTTGATGTTCAAAATATTAGCATTGGAATAAATCTAATGGTTTTCATCAACTTTCTGTGTCACTGTCAATTCTAAAAATCTGTTCTATTGTGTGAAGCTGGACAAAGTGTTCAACAAGGAACTTCTAAAAGATCGGGATCCTATGGGCCTATTGTGCCTGTGTTGTAACAGGTCACTCTTGTAATGCCTGTCACACCACACCCACCTCCTTACTGGAGCACTACCGCTTTGGTGTGACAGGCATTACAAGAGTGACCTATTACAACACAGGCATAATTGGCCTGTAGGATCCTGCCCTATAAAGAGTTCATCATTAGTTCCTCATGCAGATTACAAATTGGTGATCCATGCATTATCATAAATTATTCAATGCCATGCCCATTATAGCATTGAATAATTCATTTATTATTACATTATCTCTCAAATCCCCCCAATTCAAGGATAAGTTTTCCACAACATGCTTGGGCTACATGACTTCAGCTGAAACATCATTCACAGTATATGTTCTGGCAGAATGTTCTGGTGGTATGAAAATTATTTATTCTTAATTTCGCATGTTTTCACTTGATTCAATGATGGGAATATTTAATTGATCACACTGATCAAAATTAAATCACTGCAATTCTCAATTACACTAATTCTGATATTATTGACCTTATCGTACTTACTTTTATCTTCAGGCAAAGTTGGCAATTCATCTATACCAACTGCCTTTCTCTTTCCTTCCTTCGACCTTTTTCCCTGTTCATCTCTCACAGGATTCTCTTTCCGAATTTGTTGGTAGTGCCTCATCCTTACGTAGCGTAGTCTGTCTTCCAGACTCCCACTTGCAGGGTGGTGCTTTCTCCCTGCTATGAACCATTGCTCCTGAAATTATGAGAGCCGGGAAACAGTACTGAACAGAGGCGTCAGAAGGTTCTGATCATACAAAGGATTGGAGGGGAATGCCATTGTGAACACACAATGCCTTGCCCCTTCAATCTTTTGTCTCCTCCGAGCTTACCGACGCCACTGGTATTGAATACAGATATATACTGAAGCTTTCCGACGTGCATTCACCAGAGTAAAATCACATGAATGAACACAAAGCCGCAATATATAATGCTAACGAGGAAAAAAGCATGCTAAGTTAACAAGCAGTGATAGGGTGTCAAGGCTAATTTTGTTTTGACAGCCTATCACAGCTTGTTAACGCAGTGGGCTTTTTTCCTTCGCCTCCATTGTATAAAGTCTTGTTCATTCGTCTTGACAAAAGTTCCATATAGGTTGGAGAATGTATACGATCTGTGGACGAATTTCAAACGTACTGCTACTTGGATATCAGGTTATTTATCTCCATTTAGGACATGACAGAAGAAATCAATTTCTGTGCAGTTGCCCAACTGTGGTCTCCTACCCTTGGAAAGCTCATTGAAATAGGCCTCAACTCTACAGTGGACTGTTTTACATCAAAGGACTATTGTTTCAGGCTGTTTTTCTTTGTTCACTGTCCTTGCTTCCACAGCTATACACCCCCCCCCCCCAAACAAAAACAAATAAAATACTTACATATCCTGTGATTCCACTGTTGTCCTTCAAAATTTTGAATTGATCCACAAGGCTTTGCGCAAGGCTTTCCTTCACAGGTGATGGCGGGCTTTCAAAAAATAGGAGTAATTTCAATTTAATGATGTTATATAAGATTTGAATGGCACCTAATTCACTTAATAAACAAATGCCAAAGATGAAAATTGCAACAAAAAATAAAATAATAACATGAAAAGATGAACAGAAGTGCAAAATGAGAGGGAAGGTCATATAAAGAGGTAAAGATAATAAATTTTAGGCCAAATCAAACAAATACGTTTAACCCTCAAAAGACTGGGCTACTTTGGAGTTTTTGAGGTTAGGTGGGCCTTCCGATCTCGTCCGCCAACCACGTACATGATCATGCTGAAATTCAGCACTTGCATTTCTTACGTGAACTATAGGTCTGAATAGAAGCTTGTAAGAAATAATTATTTTCTATTGAATTTGATCATGCAAATTTATGCACAAAAACATCTGCATATATAAAACACTCAATTTCACTCTGTGCATTTCAGGATAATCAAGCGACAAGTCTGAGGGGTGCCAGATGATCATAAGATTTCTAATCACTTGAGTGAGAGTATCCATGTTGACGGCCAAGTATGAATGAAGGTTCCCTTCTTTTTATACTGAGCTTCAAAAAGAGGGGGAAAAACAGTATTTTGAGAGTGTAGCAATCTATAGGGGAGTTAATGGTTGATCAAGGAGATATACTGAGGAGCAGAGCCTGAGAGGAAATTGGTGCAACTTCAATGCACCCTCAAATACACTTACTTCCATCCATGCTCTTCAATGAGATGGCTAACCAATACTTGGTTGAGTTGAATTCTCTCGCTGTTCTTTAGAACTCGTCCTCGAGTTAATGCCTCCAGCAAGCCCCTTCCGTTTCTGCCTTTCAAAATGATGTTTTCAACATCCTGTATAGAAATCAATTTCATATATGGGTCAGTCCATCGGGTTGGGTCATCTTTTTTAATGTCCTTGTAACGGAGGTATCAACATTTTTATTTCACAATGAAGGTCAATTCAAATGTGGTTAAGGTTTGCAGTGTCCATGATTTGAATTTTTTTCCCTGCCATAGGGATTCATGTTAAAATCAGAAATCTTTCATGGATTTGCTGCATTACAAATTGATTTTCTTACCTATGTTACATAGACATCACGTTTATATAACTTTGTCCATAAACTTAATTTCAGGACTGAAATTGCAATACAGCATGATGCTAGAGATATAAAATTTGGTGGGACACCTTTTTTGTGAGGTCATTACTGGCAGATATTTGCTTGGTTTAAACTGAGGCCTGAATTCTGGTATGTCACAAAAGTTGACTCAACCCCATAGACTGACCCATATATAGACTATTATGATTATCATTTTGTTTTAATAATTGGTATAGCTCAGCCAAACTGCCCATGCATCATGACCCATATAACATCAATGCATTAATATCACATACATAACCAGTCAGGCAAGCTAGTTCTATAAATGTCTTACGACAAATCAGTTTTATTTTAGGCTTCACCATAAAAAAAAAAAAAAAAAGTCAAAGCAAGCTATCAATTGAATCACATACAAGGATGATTTAGCTATAGGTCTAAAACGGTATATCTATCACCCCACATTATTACTTAAAGTCTTACAAAGTCATACATGCATCTGGCCCTCTTTCTTGGGTTTGGTGCCGTTTGATCCTGCCAGACTGGATCCTGCTCATCCTCACTCAGCTCCATAGGCACCTGAATTTACAAAGTACAAAAATCAATAAGCACAGCATGAATGAGAATTACCCTTGACAGCATACACTTGTACATATACACTGTACAGTACGCAGTGTTTTGTTTAATTTCGATCCAACAGGCTTTGTTGAATTACATGTAACCACCTGTCAAGTTCACTGATGTGATCTCTGGACAACTTTATGTGAGACCGGAGAAAATGTGGGGAGGGGGTCAAGGAAAATTCCCAGAAGATGCTACATGTATGTATGAACGTGCAACAGGGCCCCATTTCATAAAAAGTTGCTATGATATCAACTCTTGCTGGAATGTAAACTATCATGACAACAGTGAAAATTCTGCTTCCTGATTTTTAAAAAAAAATGCATGTACCCTTTAAATTTGGTAGAATGTTCTCGAAGCTTTTTTGATCTGGAAAAAAAATGGCCCCCTTCAGTTTCATGTAAAATTAAAAAAACAAAAACAAAAAACAATCACATACTTCATGCAAGTTGAAAACGAAGGACAATGTAGTACATCTGGTCATCTTCATCATAGCTCTTTACTGCATGCACAGGTCTGTGGTGCTTAAGTTCATGGTACTGTACAAGTTCAATTGTGTCTGAGATGACCTGTACAGCATATGCATGGAAATGTCTATCAAAGTACAAGGTCGTCCATGGGTGAATTGCAAAGTAGATGGTCCCATCAACTATGATGATTTGGCCAATTTCTCCAAACTTAGGGAGATCCTCATTCCAACTAAGGAGAACACATGAGTGGGGTCTTAAGATGTACCCATTCATTTGAACTGCACTTGCCACAGTAACATCTGAATATAATGGACACTGAAGTGCTGTACATATTTTGTCTGCATGTTCCAGATCCGATACTTGGGTTACATCTTGACTTAGTACTTGGATCTCTCTTTGGTCTACATCCTGTTTGAGTAGAAATGCAAGGCACTGTCTGCTCTGGTTCCTCTTAGCTATTGTTTTTGCCACATTGATGAAGTTGTTTGAGTTCTTGGCGATACGTTTAAGCTCTTTGTGTTTACCTTCATATCGAATACTGGAGTAAGCATTCAATGGCCCCAGAAGCCTGATGGAATGAGCATAATGGACCAAAAAATGTTGTTTTGGTGTAAGCGGAATGTTAAAAATATCAACGTAAAGTTGAAGATGATGAGCTACCTTGGCTTTCAGCATGTAAGTGGCTTCAACACTCATACTTGGAGCTGTCAGAAGCTTTGTAATGTCAAGAAGGCTGCACAAAACTTCCCATGTTTCTGATTCTCTAGGAACTTTGTCACCGATCATGAGACACAAATAATGAAGCAAACAGTTCATCTGGGAAGCACTTTGCCCACTTGCGCCCTTTGGCCTCATTAGAGATGCCAATGTCAATGGGGAGGGTCGGTTTTGTTTGTCAATAAATCCATAACTGAAGGAAGTGAGTCTACTGTTCAATTCCCCCAAAGTAATTGCTCCCTGATCAATCAAATCGTTTACCACTAACTTCACTACGAGTGGTACAACACCTTCGTACAAGTCATGCATCAGGTCGAATGAATGGTTGTCAATAACATGATAATAAGACAGCTTATTGAGACTGCTGTTTCGTGCAACACCAGTGGTTGTAAGATCTCCAGTCTCGAGATCTTCAACAAAATTCTGCCTAGTCCGTAACTGGTCTGCCCTTTCTTCTATGTCCTCTTGGCAGTCATATTTACTCAACTTGCATTCTCTGCAGAAATGGTTGGCTGTGAATCCACAGGGGAAGCCCAAAAGTGAATGGACTGCTAGATTGTCTCCAATTACTTGAAAAAGTTTTGGATACACTTGTCCCTTATATTCTCGAGTATCAACTCTGATGCCATCAGCATGCAGCACTTCTAGTTCATCGCATATCACATCAAGTACCTTATCAATACCATATTTGCTCAACAACTTTGATTTTGTGAGGGCTACCAACAGAATGTTGCTCAATGCACTCTGGAATTTCTGTGGAAGACAAAGAATGGACATATAAAAGGCACATACCTTATGAGCACCTTTTCGTGACCCCAAGGGATTTGAAATTTCTAGATCATCACTGTACAACAACAATGGTATTAGCAATTTACCGTCCTCTTTGAAGGATGTTCGGTAATATTCACCATCCTGATATGACCGTAACATGCCAGTAGTGTTATCTCCATTTATTTCTTTGAGAACAATTCGCATCATTCCTGGTTGCTCAAGATATTTTTTCAACATTTGCCCGATCGGTATGTACTGTAACGTCTCTTTTGTCTTCACTTCCTCTGCTCTGCCTGTAACCTTGTTAACCTGTGGGACATGTTTGTATCCCAGGGTTTTGCTCACTGGTGGAATAAGTACTTCTTTTTGCTTAAAGTATTTCAGTTGCCTTTTTTCAGATTTCATCTCCCTCAATGGATCCTCCAATGACTCCAAAGAGTTTATGGCTTCTGTGAATGATTCCCCATTCAAAGATCCACTTCTCCATTTTTCATGTAACCCTTGTATCTCCTTTACACCATGACGAACGCTTTCATGAATCACACTTTCAACATTTTCTGTTATATTTTGCATGGATGACGTTGGTATGCATTTGTAATTTAAGTTGCAAACAAATAAAGCCATCTTTTCTGTGAAGACATCCCCAGCTGTAGTAAACTCATCTTCTGAATCAGATAACCTTTCATACCCAGATTCGTCATCACTAGCAACTTCTAGTACATCCTCTTCTGGTACATCCTCTTCACACCCTACGACACCATTGTTATTAGCAAAATGGTTCTCGGCAACAATGTGCTGGGGTCCCACATTAATATGATACTTTCGAACATGCTTTTTGTAACTTTTGCAATGTGTAAACACTATCTGACATTCAGGGCACACAATACGTGTACATGTTCCTGAATTAATGTTATGTACATACTGTAAATGAATGAAAAGGCAGCAATTTCCTATCTTTTTCTGGCATTTAAAGCAAGTCAGAGTTTGATTGTCAACATGTACCTCCTCTTGCGCTTGAGCATTCTCTGGAGCTCGTGCCCGAGCATCCTGTGGTACTACACGTGGTTGAGCATCCTCTGGAACATCTGCTCGAGTAACCTCTGCATTTCCTGTACCATTCAGATTGGGCATGTATTCCCGATACTTCCTGGTGAACTTGCTTCTTGGTCCCACTTTTGGGAAGAGTTCTTTAATGAGTTCATCATCCAAAAGTTTAAATGAATCCTCATCGACTTCATTCTCTGAAATGGAAATCAAGAGAATACATTTTTTGATTAATAATATAACACTGAATAATAAATGTCCAAATTTATCATCTAGCTCCGATGAAATGGAACAGTGGCAGCTTGGTGAGTGCTTGCATTGTTTTGTGCATTGTACCATTTATTTGCATTTAATTCATAAATGTATTTCATATTGACAATAATGGTACCTTTACCGTACAGTTGTTAATGTATTAATTCACATAAATATTAATTTGCATTACATGTACAGTTAACAAGTTTGGAAAAAAAATACATACCTGTGAGAAAGGAAAGGAGGGCAGGCACATCGATTCGTTCAAAAATACAAAACATTGGGCTTTGTATTTTCGAAATGAATCGACGCCCCTGAAGGAGGGTTGACTACAGCAGAGGGCAAAAAGTGGAGCTTAATTGTAACCATAACATTTAATAACTTTGTCTTGTTAAAATGATTACACAATGCATTTTTTCATGATATGTGATTGAGAATAGAATTCTAAGAACAATGACATCAAAAAATTTATGATTTTTTTTCTCAATCGAAATCAATATGCATTTTGGCATAATATTTGTGTATTGTTAAGGGTTGACCTAGAAAATGGATCAATCCACGTCAAATCAACAAATTTTTTGACAATTAATTTGTCAACCGACCCCCTCCTATTTTTTTAAAACTCACACCAAATGTTTCTCAGAGTGTTTGATGGAAAACCCTGAAATATTTTGCCCCAAGGTGAAATGGTTGCTAAGATACAGCCTCACACAGCAACCAATGCACGTTAAGAAAAAATGAGTTGAAATAAATTTAGGCATTTTTTATCCACTACTGTAGCCTGAATTTTAATCCAGAATTGTTCATTATCTAGATATGGGAGGAACTTTATACGCTTTACAAGAAAAATCAATTGCGACACAAAATGGACTCTTCGTTGCCATGCACAATGTTACCGAATATGTCGTTAAATTTCAATTTTGAAATTTTAGAAGCATATTTTCAGAGCCTTTAATAGATCTAGAACTAGGCCTACATCTCCAATAGTAGTGATAGTACTTTATCAGCTAAATTATGTGCCAAGAGAGACTTTGACTTGCTCACCCTTACAAAAAATTCCTGTAGTACTCTGTGATATGTACTGCAGGAAGTATCGCAGGAAAGTACTGCAGGAATTACGTGCACGTAATTTGGGACGGTACTACAGAAATGTACAACAGGAGTACAACAGGTCCGTGTCCTGTGATACTTCCTGTGGTAATAACCGCATAAGTATGGCAGGAAGTATGACAGGACACGATCACCACAACCGCTACAACCGCTACAACCACTACCACACTACTATTAGTACTACAGGACAGTATCACAGGATAGTATCACAGGATAGTATCACACGATAGTATGACAGGACAGTATGACAGGATAGTATGACAGGACAGTATGACAGGACAGTACTACAGGAATACCGCAGACCAGTATCACAGGGAAGTACTACAGAACAGTATCGCAGGACAGTACTACAGGAGTACCGCAGGCTTCTGGTACTGTGTCCCGTAGTACTGTCCTGTGATACTGGACTGGTATTCCTGTAGTACTGTCCTGTGATACTGGTCTGGTATTCCTGTAGTACTGTCCTGTGATACTGGTCTGGTATTCCTGTAGTACTGTCCTGTGATACTGGTCAGGTATTCCTGTAGTACTGTCCTGTGATACTGGTCTGGTATTCCTGTAGTACTGTCCTGTGATACTATCCTGTGGTGATAAATAGTATCACAGGACAGTATGACAGGACAGTACTTTAGGAATTCCGCAGACCAGTATCACAGGAAAGTACTACAGAACAGTACTACAGGACAGTACTGCAGGAATACCAAGAGACCTTACCGCAGGACAATTCCTGCAGTACTGTCCTGTGGTATTCCTGTGATACTGATCTTTGATATCTTCTGTGGCATTATTGGTCTCATCCTGCAGCCTTCTTGTGATACTTTACTGTGGTAATCCTGCAGGGGTATTCTTGTTGATTTCCTGTGACAATCCTATGGTATTGTCCTGTAGTAGTCTGTGCGATTTTCTCACGACACCGTCCTGCACTGGTTTGTTAGGCGTAGTAGTTTGTAAGAATTTCCTGTGATCCAGCACAACAACTTTGACATCTTGACTAATGAAAAGAGGCGTGAAAAAACCCACAAATTTGCAAAGACGTTAAAAGCATATTCACATACCTTTATTATGTATGAGCTGTATTATGCACAGTATAGAACATCTTTGATATCATAAATGACTGCTAGAATAATGCAGTAACATTTCATCTTTAGGATAAGACATGTACAAAGATTTATATCCATGAACATTGAGATGCCACATGAACTACTTTCACTATTCATACATTGCTGCCATTTTGAGATCACATAAAGAAAGCTAGATTCGACCCAGAATCCTTCCCTCTAACACAACATTAAGCGATTATTATTAATACCTTGGTCACATTCCATGACCGGTTGCCTTACGGCGAGACAAAATCAGCAGTTTTAGGTATTCCTGTACAAACCACCCACGTGTAGCTGGTAGTAGCTGGTACAAGGATGATTAAGACTGTTAATTTTGACTCGACGTAAGGCCACGAGCCGGCGAATGTAACCAAGGCTTAACCAGTATTATGGTTGCAAAAAAAACTGTAATAGCTGAGCAATTGCATTTTCCCCTTCTTGTCAACACCCGATTGGCTTAATACTAAAAGCAGAACATCCTTTACTCAACCATGTTATGAAACAATGGATAACCACTTCTGCATGTACAGGGGCCCGTTGCAGAAAGAGTTGCAATCAATCGCAACTCTAAAAATCATGCGCAACTTGATTTTCAACCAATCAACAGCGCGCATTTGGGACTTGCGTTTGATTTTTTGGCTTGCGTTTAAACGCAACTCTTTCTGCAACGGGCCCCAGATAATGCATGGTGCACATACAGTAAGGGATGAAATTATGATGTGTTGATCACCAGTATAAACTTAAAGTACATGAACGTAATCATAATCACTTCATTTTGCTCAGAATTCACTTAAGTCCATAAATACTGAAAGATATTTTTGAATGAATTTCACATGATTTAGAACGTTCACCATAGGTTAGAAAAAATATGAACATAAGATTACTTTGCCAAAACGTAGATCAAATCTATTGAGACATTAACCTTTTTGACATTGAATAGGCATATCATTTTACACAGTCTTCTTGTCTAAGAATTGCTCCAACTACGTATTGAAGGGTTATATATGAATGTAAGCATGAGCCCATCATAAACACGAAATTGCGGCATGTAATTTGATTTGCTACATGTCATAATTGATAACTAAATGACGTTCAATACTTGATGTTGCTACATAAAATAATTAAGGTCATGTGGCAATGTGAATTCATACCTACTCGAGTCATTTAGTAATTTCAATTAGTATATGACCTAATTAATTATGACATATAGCTCAAAATTGACTTGAATAATTATGACCAATTTGATTGACCTCAATTATTTGAAGTAGCAACATCAATTATTTAACATAAGCACTCTCAATCGAGGTGGAGTAACTCTTCTTTAGGTCATGTTACTATTCGAATTGGAACATGTCATTGTTTAGGTCATGCAGCAATTCAAATTACTTGCTCAAGTAAACAATTACAATTGTAATATCACGCAAAATGAATTAGCTGTACATGACATAATTCTGTTCTTTGATGGGCTTATGCTTCCATATATTAAGTAAATGGCTTTAATTCTTAATGATTATCCAAAAATTCATATACATAAAATAAACCAATATGAAGAGCATCATATCCAAAGTGATCACCAGTTCACCCAATGTTACAGTACAAAAATAAAAAGCTGATTTTCTTATGTACTTTCACACATCTTATACATGTGCACTGTATGTCACTTGACCCTGGCAGACAATAGAATTGACAAGCAGTGAGTCCTACATGTACATGTAGCTGCCTGGTTTGCATACTTTAATGTTATATGAATTTCAATCATGGCCATGTGCTGTTTATACACTAAATGGAGGGATCTTGTCATAATGTTATGTCAATTAAAAACTGAATAAAATCCCAATTATCCTGAATAGCTAGACTAGCCCCCTTGCAATGGACATTGTAATCTTGTTTTCTTTTACCTTTCATTATTTTTGAAAATTTTCATACAACTAGGGCTGGGACTAAAACCCGGGTACCCGAGTAGAAAAATCAATACCCGATACCCGAAAATTGCTCACCAGTATAATGTACATGTATTTGATTTGTATTGCGTAGTGTAAGACATGATTGTAACTCATTACAAAAGTACACAAGCCTCATTTTGAATTTCACCAATTACCCTCTAAATATCCATAAATATACAAGTTTTCAAGTGATGATGATGTGACCGAGATCGTTCAATCATCGCCATGTTTCTTTTGCAGCGCAGTGACGTCATCCAGCCACTGCGACGCAAACCAATTTATGAATGAAAATATAGTAAGCATGCGCATTGCAAGCCTCAGCCCCACGCAGTATTACGTCAAAACAAGTCTGCAATACTCTGTCACCTCATACCAAAATCGACCTACGAAGCACCAGCCAATCACGTTCTTGTTACCATTTTTAGTTCATCATAAACCGAAAATGGGAACACGATCGTGATTGGCTGGCGCATTTGACGCTCCGAAACCCGGAAATCAATTGACTTTGTTCACGTAGCGATACAAACTCACGAACACGATGTAATATCGATGCTACTTCGTAAGATTTTGACGGAAAAGCAAGAATAAAAATTTGCTTACCTGTGCAGTATCGGTGAGAAAACCTTTTATAATTCATATGATATATAGGAAAGTGGAATTCTAGGTCGATTTTGGTACGAGGTGACAGATTATTGAAACTTGTTTCGATGGAATACTGCGTGGGGCACGGGAGGCTTGCAATGCGCATGCTTACTATATTTTCATTCATAAATTGGCTTGCATCGCATTGGCTTGATGACGTCACCTATGGGGTTTTTCCACCAGTCATATTTCAAGTGACATGATTTTCAGGTACCCACCCGAAAATTACCACGGGTACCCGAAGAGAAAAAACCCGAAAGTCCCAGGCCTACATACAACTCTTTGTTTTTTTTTATACTTTATCAAAGCTTTTATGATTATAAATGTAATTAAATAATTTGACTTGATAAATGTATATTACTGGTATACTAATTGTGAATTTTTAGCAAGAAACAGTATTTGTGTTGGATTAATACATAAAAATGTTGCGAAATTTCGGAACAGCGTACCCAGGCATCACAAATTTGGTCTCAAAAGATGTGCAAGACTTGAAAGTAAAAAGGCAGCTAACAGCCTCCCAGTTATTAACCCTTAGTTAAATTGGACCAATTTGACCCCCCCCCCCCCCCTTCCAAAAATTTTGCGACCATGCTGTCGCACAATTTTTTTAAAACATGCCTCTTTCTAGTCTTGTGCATCTTTTGAGACCAATCTTGTGTCACCCGGTACGTGGTTCTGTAATAACGTGACATTATGTAAGTACATGTCATACCAAAAATTGCTCAAAAACGTGATTTTGTGTACAAAGTCAATGCAATAGAGGAAAAAGTATGATATTGTATTCTAATTACGCATAAATTAGTATTATCACTTACTAACAATTTGCGTGAAATAATTTACAATTTAATTTTGTAAATTATGCCCTAGACAACCCATGTGCCAATGTTAGACGCGATTGTGCGGTCAAGATCTCAAGGAAGGGGGGGGGGCCCTGGAAACCCCCCCTCCCCCCTTCCCCGGCCATATCAACTCCCAAAATACCCTGGCTTTAGTTGACTTTCTGGCTCCTCTTGAGTAGTCACCATTCATTGGACAGCTTGTTTTTATCCAAGTCTGTATAGCACGAGGCAGCTTAATCTGTAGAAAAAAAAACACATACCATTACGATAACATGAACAACATAAAAATACAAGAAATAAAGTGTTTTGCCCCCATCTAGACCTCTTTTCACAAGTACACATCTATCGGATAATGAGGTCCTTGCGGCTATCTCTCTTAGCATATTCTTGCTTATAAAAGCAAACTAAGCCGAAGAGTGACAAACAATTTATAATGCAAACAAATTGTCATAAGCACATATTGAAACTCTTTAATAAAACAATGAAGAATAAATCTACATCTTCTAACAAGGATTACACTGTATGCCACTGCATGAATACAATCTGCTTAATTTTGTAATTATAATATCTACTGAAGTGAATGCCTATATAATCACCTTTTATGAACTCCAACCGTGTCTTGTACAAGAACATGGCCTTTTCTGTGTACACCTGTAGTATCTTTCCCACATAATGCTGGACTTGCTGCTCGATCATCCAGAGATCCCTCTTTGAATCTTTAATGAAATGAAATGAATTTGAGTGACATAGTAAAATTTTATTTGCAGGTTAATACAAATACATGATGTAATAAAAATACATGATAAAACTTCTTCATTTCCATATTTCAGTGTTACAATTCAGGTGCAAAGAGTCATATTCTTTAATAATATTCAACATAAAATCAATGAAAACTAGTGCTGTTGTCGATAGGCCTCATATCGACATTGATGTCGACATACGAAGGATTTTCAAAATTCCGACATGTCGACATGCACGCACCCACATCGACATGTAAACATAAAATAAAAAGGGGTCTAGCCTACAATCACGAGTGTAAAGATTAGCTGAAAAGTTAGAAGCATTTATCCACAGTAATTGGCGCGATTAAAAGGTTTATTCAGCTTAAAGAATATCTGCGAGCTGTGCGGCAGTAGAAATACGTCAGTGCAGGGCCGGCCTGCCCGATCGAGCCGCCCTCGATATCCCGTTATAGCGAGAGTAGCATTCACCGTACCCATCCACGGAAATATGTACCCATCGCGCGCTATTCACCGTGCTTGATAATACGTTGCTCCTCAATGCATTACTTTTCACATAAACGTGAGCAGCAGCGAACACGTGTTTTTGTCAAAGTTGTGACTGCCGCAATTGAGCGCTTACTTCATATCACGAAGTCACAGAAAACTTCCCTTCATTCGTTTGGAGATCGTTGCACGGATCGCCGCGGAAGTGATACTGAAATTATCGGTCGATTTTCATTACTTTTCATTGTCAAATTGAGGAGCTTGCGTTTGCAGCAATGATCACTGTTGTAATTGGTGATTCTCAAATTGGCTACGAGTGTTATTGAGCAATGCTTTCGAAACCGGATCCTGGTACAAAAACTTGATTCTCCAGAAAAAAAATGTGGATTAAATCGGTGATTTTGGAAGCTCAATTCTTGAACTGAGCCTGTATTATATAGATCTAGTGTGGGGATATCACTCGTGTCAAGGTGAATATATTTGATTGAGAGTGTTGTTCCACGATCGAATGCTTTTTTTTTATGTTAGGGAGCCCAGGCTAAATTACGGTCCCTTTTTCATGTCGACATTGTCGATGTCGGGATTAATTTTTAAGCGACATGTCGACATGGATTTTTGTTCCCGACAACAGCGCTAATGAAAACATTAAAAGTAGAGGAGCATTTTAACCTTACTCACAGTCTGTTATTGTCGCTAAAGTCTTTACAATAAGAAGATTGGGCACTTTGCCGACATCGCGTAATGCTTTGCATCGATTTACATGTATAATAGTCTTTGTGCCTAGTCTTTTCTATGTAGTGTCTTTAATATGTAGATAAAACATGCGTCCTTTAGCTAGTTAGACGAACAATTTTGGAAATTAAAGACGGATCCATATTTTATCAACCGGAAGAGAAATTAGTGCTTAAATGAAGCTATTTGAGGGATATTGATGATATTTAGGGTGAATTGACTTCACATCTTTTCGTAAGTTTGTCATGTTCATAGAAGGCCGGACTTGATTTTATAGAAACCTCTTTTAAATTTGTGGGATTGCCTACCTCGAGTGAAGTTTGTGCAGGCTCCACTCCACTTCACTATTGCTACACTACGCTCCACCTACCCAAACTTTGAGACCGTGAACTGGATCTGTCTTATTCCGAGTGACAAAAAGTGGGATCTTATGGGGGGGGATATCAAATTCATGCAACATCACGCTCTTTAAAAAAATTAAAACTAATATTCTTCCTGCACACAAAGTTTCAGTTCTTCTCCATGCCTCTATCCGTCTCAAAATTGATGATTTAGAGCCAACATGAAGTTTCTCACACGTATCAATATTCAATACATCGCATGCGTGTGAGGTCGGTCGGGTCAGACCAGGCCCGGTATCTCGCGAATATTGCATCCGCATGCAATGTTTTGAAATCGGCAGCGAATTATAAATATGTGTGAGGAACTTCATGTTGGCTCTAAATCACCAATTTTGAGACTGATAAAAGCATGGAACTAAATGAAACTTTGTGTAAAGTAAGAATATTAGTTTTAATTCTTTTTAAAAATCAAGATGTTGCATGAATTTTATATTCCCCACCCCCATAAAATCCCACCTCTGTCACTCAGAATATCAGATCGAGTTCATGGTCTCGAAGTTCGCGTCTGTAACGTTGGCGAAGAACAATAGAAAACAAGATGGCGGCGTAAACATCGGGCAAGTCTCTTCCGTCTAATCATGATATTTTTCGCATTTTTTGGAATGAATTTCTTCTTCAAAAATAACGACGAGAGCGTAGAAATGTTGGAAATTAAGTTTTATCCCATGTACATGATTTAGGTCTAACGTTAGGCTAGATCTTTTAGAAGGAAAGTAGAAATCTCGGGGCCGGGGGTGAAAGTTTCAAGTTTTGGCTTCCTCTGTGTGGGTATATGAGAAAGGATCCCTGGCTTCATATGAGAGTGACCTTACGAAGTTACGTTAGTAAATGATTTTCACTCTCTAGAAGCCGCCTGGCTAGGCCTACAGCCATTCCCGATCACGATATTTTGAAAAGTGGTGGATATATTGACTTCAAATGTGACTGAGTCTGAGAGACTTGTCATGACATTTGGGAACAAATATTGGTGATGAGGTATGCTGGTATTAATCGGCCGGTGCGAAACTGCATTAGCGCCCACCCCTGACCTGGCTACAATCATGACAATACAAACATCCTCACCGCCGCAATCAATATACTACTAACTTAGCCAGCCGTTGGCCGTCCCCGGCCGCGCACACCGCAGATCAGCCCCCACCCGATAAGCGATCGGGAACAACGGCAGTGCAGTGGCCGTACGGTAATGATTAAAAAGTCGAAGAAATTTAAGTGCATGCCGCGCCAAACTACGAAAAATGGATCTAACTTACTGTTTAGCCTGTTGTGTGAATGTCTTAAGAAGTCGTTGTCCGAATCTGATCCATATTCTGTTAGTTTTTGTTGAAATATTGACGGCCTTCTTCATCAAGCTTCGGGTTCAGCTGAGCAGTTACGAACGTTTTTTTTCAAATGGCGGAACCGGAAACACGTATACGGTACAGTCCGTGCGTTTGTACGGGGAGCTCGGAGGGGGGGGGGGGGGGGGGGGGTCTTACTTTTTACTTGGCAACCAGACAATTTGACTATTTTCGCCATCATTTATATATCATATTATTAACGTAAAGGAATTGAATAAAGTAAAATTCAAATATTTATTTCTTCTTCCTTTCTTTTTCTTTTCTATGTCTTTTAATTTTTTTCTTTCTCTTTATTCTTTTTTTTAATATAAGGATAGGATTTAAAAACATGTCTCACAATTTTACTGAAAATATGTTATATAGGCCTACTAGTATGCAAGTAGGATGACAAAGAAAGCAATGAGGAAAATCACAGCTCCAATCCTATGTATTTTTAATTTTATTTCTTTTCAAAAACACATATTTTATCCTTTCTTGCGATCGAAGGAAAGATCCCTTTATAAGGTTCAAGTAGTAAAAGAAAATAATCTTAGATCAAGTGCCGGCAGGGTATTTTGATAAGGGGTGGAGGAGCAAGACAAGCAAATATAAAGATACCATTTTGAAGCGAAACATAAGAAAAGATAATAACTTTGCCAACGAGGTAAAAAATAATATGATATCGGTTGTGACACTTTAAGGATGGAAAATAGTTTGAAAATATATAGATACAAACTTCATACAAATTAGAAAAAAAGAAGCAAAATAAACTGCCATCATATGTGAACAGAGATACAAGATTGTTCTTGCAATTAAAAAACATATTTACAAACTATATATAGCTTCGCATCATAAAAATAGATTGAAAATATCCAATTTTATTTGATTTAAAAAGAAATAGATATAAACCAGCCTGGCTAACATATTGCAAGGTGGCAAAGATATAAACCGGGGATATAAAGCAAAAAATAGGCCTTAAAATGGAAATTAAATATCCTATTTTTAGTTTATCCTATTCCACCTGTAAAAAATATTGTGAATAGGAGAACAAATATTGAAGTAATTTTATTTATAATAATATATTTGTAAGAAAATAGGTCCTTTTTACTAAAAAAAAATAAATAAAAAAATAGATGGGAAACTTGGAAAAATGTATTTTCTCGCAATAAAAACTTTAAGGGGCCAGAATCGCATTAAAACTTGGTTATGAAACGTGTAAAACAAAATCTTAGATAGCATTTTAACTGAGATTTATTTTTTAATCAACATTCAACGCTGAACTTTCTTATGTTAATTGTTTATCAATATTTTGTGAAAACAGATAGTGTGCACATCGTCATGAATATTCATTTGGTGGGCTGATGATGTGACATTCCCATTTTTCTTTTTTAATGTTAGATATGAAATTATGATTATCTATTTTTTCAATACATGTGTAAATAATGTGTCCCCATTGTAAAGTTGCTGCATTAAATAACTAATGCGGTTAATTAGTCGTCATTCCAATTGTTTAAGTTCTTGGTAGAAATATGTTGAATAAATCTAATTTCATATATTGTACAAAAGAACATGGGATATGACATCATCAGCCCACCTAATGAATATTCATGAGACATGCCTAAATAAAACTGTTTCATGGGAATATTGCAAATCCTTAAAATTCAACTTAACTTCGTTATTTGTCATCCGATTTTGAATAAATTTTAAGCATTTTGTTTTGTGAATTTTACTTTATTTATTGATTATCTCTAGCGTTGACCTCCCCTTCAATTATTTTCTTGTATTGTTAGAAAGAGATGGATGAAGTAGAATAATACGTTCATGCTTATATTTTTATTCATTACAATATCTCTTTGAAATTCAACCCGGCTTCCTCACAACCATTAAGCTCTAAGAGTGTTAGGTGTGTCCTGTATATTTCAACACGTACCCTTTTAAATATAGTCATTTTTTTATTATTCATCCTGTTTTTTATGAAAAATAAGTGGCGAACAAACAAAACAAAAATGATAATTGAAATTTAAAAGAGCGCATGAAAAAGAAATAACCCTGAAAACGAACAATAGTCCTCAAAATATAAGTTGCCCATTTTGGGGTCAATAATTTTTCGCATTTTTCAGTTCGCGCTTTGCTCCTAGTTTTGATCTAGTACGTATAGTACCCTTTCTCGTAGAAATAGAAGCTATCAAACTTAAAACCTCTGAGTCTCAGTAGGCATAACCCCCCCCCCCCCTCGCTGATATAGACCTACACAATGGGACAGGGTGAAATATAATTTTGAAATAGGGCCTATATGTCACAATCTAGCTATCACAAAATTAAATTTTCATATAAAAAATTGTACTTTTTAAAATGAATGGTGCCCTTTTAAGCCATATGGCCTTCTAAAAATATAAGACTCAATACGCTACTGACCTCTCCCGAAACTGAAAAAAAAGATAAATCCCTCACTGGAAATAAAAAAATTAGTCTGTGGTACAAACAGGGCTTCCATACAAGTACTGAAGGAAACTAATTTTTTCATGTACTGTACCACAGAAAATACACCAGTAGCGTCTGTGATACAGTTTCAGTCATATTTCTGGGGTGGCTGCATGAGAAGTACCGCAGGAAATTTTGAAAGTATAGCACTGGGGTTGCCATAGAATTTTAGAAGTGCCTATATTGAGTCCTGCAGGAAATTTCAAAATTTTCATTTACCACAGAAGTATCACAGGGTTTTCATAGAAGTGTCTTTAATAGGATCGAGTACTGCAGGAAATTTCAAAATGTTCATGTACCACAGAAGTATCACAGGGTTTCCATAGAAGTGCTTAGTAATAGGAGTACTGCAGGAAATTTAAAAAATGTTCATATACAACAGAAGTATCGCAGGGTTGTCATAGGAGTACTGCAGGATATTTTAGAATTTTCATGTACAACAGAAGTACGACATAACTATCACAGAGTGATATTGTATACAGTTATGTACAACAGAAGTATTACACAGGTACGACAGAGTACCATTAAGGTATTGCATGAAATTTTCATATTTTTATGTACCACAGAAGTAGAACTATCACAGAGTGATACCACAGGAGTCCTGTAGTAATTCCTTATACAGTTTTGTACAACAGAAGTATCACACAGGTACGACAGAGTACCATTAAGGTATTGCATGAAATTTTCATATTTTTATGTACCACAGAAGTATGACAGAACTATCACAGAGTGATACCACAGAAGTCCTGTTGTAATTCTATATACAGTTTTGTACAACAGCAGTATCACACAGGTACGACAGAGTACCATTAAGGTATTGCATGAAATTTTCATATTTTCCTGTACCACAGAAGTATGACAGAACTATCACAGAGTGATACCACAGAAGTCCTGTTGTAATTCTATATACAGTTTTGTACAACAGAAGTATCACACAGGTACGACAGAGTACCATTAAGGTATTGCAGGAAATTTTCATATTTTCCTGTACCACAGAAGTATGACAGAACTATCACAGAGTGATACCACAGAAGTCCTGTGGTAATTCTGAGGTACCGTCGTGTATGACAGAAGTATCACACAGGTACAACAGAGTACCACTAAAGTACTGCAGGAATTTTTTGTAAGGGCAATAATCCCGTCAAAAAAATCAGCGGAGTTGTACGAGCCATTTTCTTTTTTTTAGGAAGAGCGCCCTCAAAGTTAGAAGAAATGCGAAATGTGCCAAGTTCAAGGTCACAGATCACCCTTCGTCCCATCTAGGAATGCCATCAAATTTTATTTATTAATAGGTCTAGACTACTTGACATTTACCTATCAGGGGTTAGGCCTACCAAAGAAATTTTGCTACCCCTTCAAAAATTAACTTGGACAGTGTCAGGTAGGTTCTAGTGCACCAAAAAACATACTCAGTGAAAGCACTAAGCATTTACGAGTCTCACTCAACGTCATTAATCGACACCATTAGTCAAGGACGGAAGAATGGCAGTTTCTTAACTATGGATTAAATTTAGGCTAGCTGTTGATTGTTCTTGCAAGAGCAAGAAAAACTCAATTTGATTGAGAGGAATGTTGTGGCAGAGTTTACACGAGGGCCGAGTTCTGCCCATTGTACGGTACTAGATAGTACTAGGCCTAGCCTACATACAGCGCTTCGCAAAATCTAGCGTTGCACCGACTCTTTGACTTTGCTGCATGCACCGCTCACACTGCAATTGCAAATGCAATGCACTGTCGATCCCACTCAGTCTGATCATTCCACAAACTTACCTCGTTCTGTAGCAAAAGCAAGCTTACTTAATTCCCTTTTCGACCCACACTAAGATCTATCACAATCTATATTACACTTTCTTTAGTTTAACAAAATACACAATCACACTTACCCTCAAAATTGCTGATGGCTGACTCGAATCCCCATTCGCGCAGCCTTTCCTTTACACGCTCCATTTTGGATATAAAAAGTTTGACAAAACTTTTATGACTGCTGATAGGCTGTCTCAAGTCACGTGGTAAATTTATGTACACAGCTGTTGTGAACGGGAGCGCTTTGGCGGGAATTTACGTGATCTCGTAACCTCATATTGAAGAAAACTCATTACGCAACCCATATCTAACGCAACTCGGGTACGATTACGCATGGTTGTGAAAAAAAAATACACAACTGATCTTACACAGCACTAATTTTACGCAGCGGTCTAACAGTGTAGGGAGGGGGCGGAAATTTGTTTCAGCTATTTTTTCCCCGATCGGCAGCTCGAAGATGATTTGTGTTTGTTTATTTAAAGGGGTAGTCCTCATTAGTCACTTCTTAGCTTTATTCTTATAAATTCATATATAAAACATAATCCTTATTTATATGATGCGAGCGCGAAGCGCGAGCTAATTTTTTGGAAATTTTATGTATTTTTTCCTAAAATTTGAACATTCTGGGCAATGTTTGTTATCCTGAAAAAAATGTGTATGCAACTTAATAATTACTACGAACGCAAAGCGCGAGTAGAAATGAACTGGTGGAAAAGGTACCTGTTAAAGATTGCGTGCAATTAGCTTTTAACAATCAAATAATGCGAGCGCGAAGCGCGAGCTGATTTTTTTTTTCATTTTCACCTAAAGAATGGAAATTCTAAGCACTTTTTGTAACTCAAGCAGAATAGGTAATTTCGAAAAAATAAATGTTTTGTAAATCATGAAAAGGATGAGTAATAGGGGGTCTTCCTACATTAATAATGCGAGCACAAAGCGCGAGCAGAAAAATTTTGATATTGTGATCTGAAACTGGATAATGATTTAAACAGAGAACAAGTTGAGTATTTGAATAAACATGCGCGCGCGTGTTTCATATTTAGACCTAGAATCTAGGCATTCTAAATACATCTTTAATCATGAAAATCATGAAACTTTGATATTCCGATCTGAAAAAAGAGTCAATTACAGCTTTATATTTCAAGCACTTTGTAGGAAAATTGTAAGATGGATAAGGATCGCACTTAAAAAAAGATCTAAAATTTTAATTATTATTACTTTGAGTTTTGACATAGGACTGGGACATCCTTACGACATGTCATGAAAATGATGACTATTTTCCTATTCCTCTTGCTAAGCGCGAGATGAAACTAAAGGGACAATTTAATTTTAATATCATATTTATTAATGCCTAATGAGGGCGCGAAATCTGATGATATTATGGCATAAAAACTGGACATTTTATTTTGTAATTATGAATAGGATGTATCAGGTAATATATTTTTAACCATTAATGCGAGCGCAAATCGCGAGCTAAATTTTTTGATAAACTGTCATGAAAAGGGGATTTTAAGTAGTTTGTTGTATAATCAATATTTAAACATACATAACTCGCCAATCAAAATGCCAGCGTGCAGCGCTAGCTGATACGTCTTGACAATCAGACCTGAAAAAGGATATTTTGAAAACTTTATGGAATACACGAAAATAATAGGTACCTGATAAATCAAAATTTGCGAGCACGCGCAGCGCAAGCAGCAAATGTTGATAAAATTATTCAGACCATAAAACTAACATTTTTACAGAGCACTTTTTAAAAATCTATTTGTAAATCACACAAAATAATGAAAGTTCGATTTCCGAGGTGAAATATGTTTTGTATATTGACTTCCAAACTTGATATTTGAGCTCCATATTGAACAAGATATGTAAATCACCTAACAGGCAATGCGAGGGCGAAGCGCGAGCGAAAATTATATATAGTGGCACGAAAGATTATTTTTATTTTCCAAGTCTTCCCCTCATCTTATTTTATGCACTCGTCGTCGTTCTCTTCTTTTTCTCCTCTCTTTTCCCTCCTTTTTTCCTTTTTCCTTCTTTCTTTCCCGTTTTTTCTTTTTTTGCTCCGCCAATAGAGGGAGGGGGGGGGGGCTCGGCCCCCTGGATCCGCCTATATGGGGACAAGGGGCGGGAAAATTTGACAAGCAAAACAAAAGGTTATCATCCCAAAAGTACGGTCATCTCGTCCCAAAATACATGTTTTATTTCGATTTAGAATGATATATTTCTTACCATCATAAAAGACAAAAATAGTAGGGGGGACATTTGATATTGTGTCCCCCCTACTATTTTGAGTAGGGGGGACACGTCCCCCCTGTCCCCCCAGGGATTTCCGCCCATGAGTAGGAGTAAAACTTTGTTTCACAGGACAATGAAGGGGAGAAAATTAGAATATTTCATATTTCATAATTATAATAAATTGCAAAAGAAGTAGTGAGCGAATGACGTCATCATTCATTTGCATACCGACCAGGATGTGCATTACTGTTTTGTGAAATGAGGCGAAACTTAAAAGTGTCATAACTTTTTTATTTTACATTCGATTTTGATAAACAAAAAAATCAGTGATTATGCTTGTAGGAATTTTATCTTTTTATTCAAGTAAAGGTTTTGTTTGGGGGGGACTTTTTATAAGTGTATGACAATACATGGCGAATATTTTACGTGAAAGAGCAAAGGCTAGATAATAATAATCAAAATTTTCCTTTTTAAAGGTACCAAGCCTTTTAGCCAGGATTTTTACGGGGAGGGGGGGGGGTATCTGAATGATAAAAAATTGACCTTCTGATCCAGGTTTTGCCAATAGGAGGGCCGGAAATATTTTCATCCATACTAATTTTCCCGATCGGCAGCCAGGGGCGGCGGAACCCGCGGGGGGGGGGGGGCAATTCCCCGTAGTAAAAAAAAATCCCCTTTTTCACAGGAAAGTGCCTTTTTCAAAATGAAATACCCTTTTTGAAGTAAAACATAATGCATTTTAGAATAGATAATCACAAAATTTTTGGCTTACGCTTCGCATCAATTATTTTGTAATTTCTATAGGTGGTCATTCTGTTCTTGGTTACAATTTGCTGATCAGAATGTCCAGTTTTCAGGGTGGAATATCAAAGGCTCGCATCATTTATTGCTTAATATAGGCCTACTCATTTTGTGCTTAGAATGTCCAGTTTTCATGTTGGAATATTACATATTTTTTTCCTTATTCGGGTCACCTTTTCTGGTCATGCATGCAGTATTTCATCTCGCGCTTCGCCTCTCGCGTCAATTCTTCAGTTTGATACACATTTCTTTTATCATGGGCGGATCCACGATTTTCCAAGGGGGGAGGGGCACAAAAATTTAGTTTCACAACTCAAATTTGAAAAAAAATTCCATACCGCTCGCTCGCGGAAAAGATAAAGCCAAATATATATAAGCCTATCTTATAAAAAAAAAATCACTTCAAAAATGCTTTGCTCAACTTAATTACTACAAAACACACAACTAATTCAAGCAGATGATAATCTCATGGTGAAATATCCGTTTGCATTATAAATGCCCCCTTTTTGGCTTTGCCAAAAAAAAAATAACCCACGAAATTATGTTCCGTCGCCCCTGTCGGCATCTTAAAGCTAACTAAAGACTGATTATTTTTAATGTAGGCCTATACATTTTTATCTATTTTAGAATAAGGAAACTTTTAAATCATAAGAGCATAAGCTCAATTTTTTGATATCATAAAAATATTTTAATTTTAAAAACTTTATTTTCCGCCTGATATAGCTCAAAATTTCTTCCATCTACTTGTGATTGTTTTTTTACCTCTCTTTTTTCGGTTGGATTCCCCCTGAGTGCCTATATATTTCGAATCCGAACTCGGACTTCCAAGGTGATGTCGGGCGCCTGTTCATTAGACCACTCTTCCACGGGTACCAGCCATAAATTTGATTTCATGAAATCACAGCCGCAATAAAACAATTGAAATAATATTCATTTTCTTCCAATCATTTCCAAACACTTTACAAAAAATGTACAAGATATATCAGTGGCCTATAAGTAATGAGCCCCCAAAACATGAGGGGACCATGATGTACGTGGGGGTAAAGGGCCATATTTTTCCAATTTAAAGCATAACTTTCTTTATTACAAAAATCGAATTTTGTGATAAAGTTTGATATACTTGTATAAAAAAAATATCATATTTCACTATTTACCCTTTCTTTTCTTTCTTTTGTTCCCCCCTTTTTTTTGAGGGGGGGGGGGGGGGGGGATAAAACCAAGCCCCGGCCGGCCCAATCTGTATACTCCGGTGGGATATACATAGAAGTACTTTGCTGTATACAAACTCAGGGAGAAGCCAAGAACAAAAGGAAAAGACCTGGTGATGGCTTCGCCTGAACATACAAAAATTAAATTGATTGATTGATTGATTACTTCAAATTGATTTAGATTATATATAAGAGTCTCTAACTATAGGCCTATATCGGGAGCTGTGATGTGAGCACTAATGGGTGTTTTAGGGGATGATCGACTGACACATATTTTGATCTCTGTGATCGAGGCTTTTATTTTTATTTTAGGGAGGGGGAGGGTCGAAGGGGGGGGGGGGGGTCAGTGGCGTGACTAGTCCAATTAAATAATGGGGCCAGACATGGCGCAAAGGGCAAACATTTTTCTGAAAAAGAAAGAATATAAGAGCGAGCCAACATTTTGTGATAGATTTTGTTGTGATATTAGAAAAAAAAATGTATTATTTAACCTTGTTTCTAATTTTCTCCTTCATTTGTCGTGAAACTTGGGGGGGGGGGGGTGGCAGGGGTCGGGCTATATCCCCTGCATTTTATGTTACCTTTATTTCTACATGTAGACTAGATTAGATTAGATACTACGAACATGTACTCAGGCGCGGATCCAGGGGGGGGGGGGGCACAGGGGGCACGTGCCCCCTTTCAATAAAGCAAAATTAAAATTTGTAATAAAAATGCCATTAAAACAGAGGTGTGCCCCCTTTTTTCGAAATTAAAGCCTTTTTTTTTGCTTTTCAAATATTCTCGGGTACGAAATATCCTTAACTTTTGGTTGAAAACCTCTCTTTTTGGGGCTTGTCAAAACTTTCCTCCGAAAAATTTGGCCCCCCCCCCCTTTTGGAAAATCCTGGATCTGCCCCTGCATGTACTAAATTAGATCAACAATGCAGGGAAAGCCAAAAAAAAACAAAAAAAAACAAGCAAGTCTTTGAAAGATGATTGAGTCAGAGTGGCGGGTGGGGGGGGGGGTGGCTTTTCTTGTCTAGACGATGACAAGTCCCCGCCCTCGCCTCACTGTGAGTCGATAAGAATGTTCTACTATCTTCAAGTAATAGCATTGTTCCATGCATACGAAATCAAAGGTGGAAATAGTGCACCAGTCTCAGAGCCGAATGTATGATGGGATACATGTAAGTTAAATGGTGAAAATGGCGACGCTCTGTGCGATCTAAATATCTCAGCTTTATTACCTTTACAATGGAATCAAATTGAATTTCATCGTTTGGAGATGGGTAATTATGAGCTTAAATCATTCATTTTGGGAATATGGTAAACTTAAAGAATCTATGATCTATTAATCTTGATATTTTGACGTTCCTTGTGTTAGCGCGAGCCTGACGCCGGGCCCGAGGCCGAGCGCGAACAGACCGGCCAGACGCCGGGCGAATTCCGGGTTTGAAATTTGACTTTGAATGAAGACAGAAGAGGGTAGGGGGACGGGATCGGGAGGTGCATGGCCATGGGGCCTGTCTGAGAACCTAAACAAACAATTTGTGATCAAACATAAACATGATAAATTTCTTCTAAATTCCACTAGGGCCTATAATTTATAAATTAAGTGTTGATAATGTTCCTTAGTCATTGGTTAGTTAGGGCTTAGAAAAAAAAATACCGGTAGGGCCTATAAAAATCTCTTTCTTAACATGTTGAAAATAAAAATTTGAGAGAAAAAAATATTTTGTCGATCTGTGTGTGTTGACTTTTGGAATTAGGCCTAGGCCCTAGGAATCCAATTTAGAAAAAGCCTTGTTTGCGGTAAGTCATTTTCAATTTCAGATTGCTCCATGTCTGTCATGTCTGTGAATAGGAATATGAAAAAGGGGAGGAAAATGAAGAAAAACCGTTAAAGAAGAAGAGGAAGAGGCTGATGATGTTGAAGACTGAACGAATGATGAGGAGCAGGATCAGGAAGTGGACGAAGAGGACAAAGTTGAGAAGGAAAAACAGAAGAAGAAAAATGTATATCCTAGACTCTAGAGTCTAGACTGATTAATCTGCTGTTTCGGTACCTCAGGTGATGGTTTCCTGGTTACGAGAAGATCCTTGTTAGGTCTACTTCAACAATACACGTACACGAACCATCGCATCAGTGCTTATCCATAGGCCATATAGATTGTCCACACAGATGTGATTTTTTGGGGGACTATAACTATAATTGATGAAAAAACATGACCTTACCAAGAATCTATAACATGTAATCCAGTATTTGGACACTTTCTGAAAATCTGTAATTTAAAGCCCACACCAGGGCTCCGTAACACAAATATTTAAGCGATCAATCGCTAAATGAACTGACCAATCTATATCAATGTTACACGCACATTTGGGTTAAATTACTGACCAGGGACCAATCAGTGCAGTTCTTTCATATTTGCAATCCATCGCAATCCTTTGTGTTACGGAGCCCTGTATCTTTGCATCTTATGAATTCATGATCCGAAAACATTGCTTTTGCAATCGCAAGTATCATTGCGGCACCCGCCGGCTACGCATTCTTGCGGAAACTATTTTTTTCGAATCTGTGGTGAATATATGACGTGCGGAGATTAGGTGGTAGTAGGCGTGACACTTAACTACAGCGTCTTTACCTTCCATCCAGTACAGACTACGCAGAGGTGACATGATACAGGCCTTTAAAATAATCCATGGGATTGATGTGAATAGAGACCTATTATTCACATCAGCCACCACTCAAGCAACGCGTGGCCATCCATTGAAGCTATTTTTGAAAAGGAGTAGACTAAGTGTAAGACAAAACACCTTCAGTGTTAGAGTGATAAATGACTGGAATTCTTTGCCCACTGAGGTTGGCACAGCACCAACAATCAATGGCTTCAAGACAAAGCTAGAAGACAAGTTCTAGTCTGCATGGCATTATGTTCATGCATGGGAATAGTGCCTTTTCCTTACATTGGCACAGCACATAGCACAAGTAGCAGAGTCTCAGTTTCGAATTTATCCAAGGTAGGAAGACAACAAGATAGACCTGGAAACTTGACTACAGGAACAACAGTATTTTTCCAGTAGATGCGGTATAAAGGTATAGATCTATAGGGAAATGGGTGAGCTGCCTCACCCTCTTCGATTACTGCTAACTACTGCTGCTCCCACTTTTGATGGGAAAAAGAAAACTTGTGAATGAAAATCAACTTAATACGGAAGATGTTGATCATCGTGGTAGTATGGAATCGGTATTAAAGGAAATAATCTGTTGTCTCACGATGTGGCAAACTGAAATTAACTTATGAATATACAGTAATCATCTCACCATTTTCTCGAAAGATGTGATTTAAAATACAAAAATTTTATTCCAGACAAGGTTCACTTCGTCACTTCATCAGTTAGAGAAATTCTTCACACTTGGATGGTCCTTTGATTAATATTGAGATAGTTTCATAAAGCTGTTTGTAAGTTAAGAGCGACTTTAAGAACGACCGGTGATCCTTTCTTGCGATAAGTGGTATATTGAATCGGCGATGGTTTAGCGCATAAAAAAGGATCACCAGTCGTTCTAAAAGGCGCTCTTAACTTACGAAACAGCTTTATGAAACGGCCCCCTGGGATATGACTTAAACATGTCTTTTTTTGTCCTACTTATCTCTTTCCAGAATTGTAAGGAATGGCGGAGAATTTGAGAGGAGGTGGTCCCTTTGCCCTGTGTTCCCTTCATTCTGCTGCAGTTGAAACACGTGCTAATTCAGATCCCGTATTGGGTGCAAACCAGAGTCCTATTCTTGCCAGGCCTTTAAAGTTGGATGCTGCAAAGATGGAAAGTAAGTTATGGACATCTAATAGCTGTATAGATAGTTTTCTATGATATGATGATGTTGATGATGGATGATGATGATGATGATGATGATAATGATGATGATGATGATTGATGATGATGACGATGATAATGCGCAGCATTTCTAAAGTGCCTTTTAACAGTGAAAAACATTTAAAGATATCAACTCCAATAATAATAACAGTCTGTGCTATTTCTGAATGTGAACATGCTTGTAACAAAACCCGTTTCTAAACCTTACCAACATGCAGGAAAATGAATTTTGATGGTATTTCATGAAGCTGTTTGTAATTTACTCATGGCTGGGACATGTCCTTGGGTGCTACATGTACGTCAGGTATAGTCTGCTATGCAGACTCTGAATGGCTCGTGAGGTGGGATCTGCTGGTTTGCAAAGGAAACCAGCCTGAAAGGGCGAGCGAAGCGAGCCATTTCAGATCTGCAGCCTCAGTAGACCTAGTCTGCTATGCAGACTCGTTGAATCAGCTGAGGTACACACACTGCAGATGTGGGTCTACATTTGTAGACTACGTCAGGTACATGGGGGTCCTTTAGCACAAGAAATGGTCATCAGTCATTGTTAAATTAATGGGGGAATTGTGGGCCCGTTTGGAGAAAAGTTTTGGAACTGAAGTGGCTACCCTTGGTAAATATACCATCATCATCGTCATCATCATCATCATTATTTTTACAAACAGCTTTATGAAACACCTCTAGCGTCCACACCATATCCCCATTTGTCATAAAGATGTATGTTCTCATTGATGTCTTTTCTATCTTTTCTAGCAAATAATAATCACGAGGAGGAGGGGTTGAAGCATTCCATTGGAGACGTTGAGAAATCAATGGAGTTTGATAAAGGTAGTGTGGATGACAGTGATGAGGAAGAGGTCTGGGAGTCGGTCAGTGAACTTGCCAGTGATGAAGGTTAGTATGGTTACATAAATACAGAAGCAGCTTCTGCTGGATTAGACACAACGTTTCAGATTTGCCACACCATTGTGCACAAACAATATTGCCCATGTAACCTGACTGGATTCGCTGCTGCTCAGGAATTGCTTTAAGAGCTCAAGATGGACGAAGAAATAAAAAACATTTTTTTTCCCCAGTTTTTATTAAGCTTAACTGTTGAATGTGACTAAGCTCAACAAATTCTTAGATATTTTACTGGCATAGTATCTCAAATTAGATAAAATTATTTTTCTTTTACATATGTACTCTTTCATTTATATACACTGTACTTCTTTTGCTGTGATGTTGATTTTCATATTTTTCTGGCTCAGTGTCAGTGGGCCAGTGGCTTAGTAGATTGTTTTGTAAAACATATAATATATTTAAAAGGATATTGCATCCTTTTTGTGTCAATAAAGTTGAAATCTAGAGACATCCCTACTCATTTTATTAGCAACTGTTTCATTTTGTTTTTTTTTATGAATTTCTAATTCTTTTTTTTTCCATTATTGTATCCTTATTATTCCCTCAGAATATGTAACCGATGACGGTGAAGACGAGGAAGAAGGAGGAGAAGGAGAATTTGAGGAGGATGAAGAAGAAGAAGATGATGAGGATGAAGAAGGTAAATTTCTGTTTTGGTCCCGCTCAATGCAAGATCATCAACAGATTATTTAGCTGTTTTATGAAATTGAATAAATATAATTGCCCATGTATTAGGTAAAATCTAAATTTTATGTGGGTGTATAAGTTCAGCTTTAATCATGCGATTCATACATGAAAATAATCTATTTACTTAGGAAAACTGTTTCAACTATTAGCCGATTTTCAACTGGGCCCTGCTTAACATAATATGCTATTTATTACCCTTCTCCATTGAGAGCGCCTGACCAGAAGGTCCAATTTTTCAAGTCTTTGCTATGACTCAGCTTGGAGATTGAACCCACGACCTCCTGTTCACGAGGCGGGCGCTCTACCACTGAGCCAACATGTAGGCCACTATATTTGTTTACAACCTTGCATCAAAGCACTGTACATATACATATAGCTCGGGGCAAGGGGCGAAGTTGTAACTTCAAGTACGGTGGCGTACTTTGGGAAGTACCATAAAAATTAGAGGCCAATACATTCAAGCTTTAACATTTAATCACTGTGAAATAGATGAAGAGGAGGATGGCGATGATGAGCAAGATGACGAGGAGGAAGAGTAGATCGAGGAAGACAATGTGATGGATGATAGCACTTTGTGTCATAGTTCAGGATATAGTTCAATTATTTCAATTATTAATCTCTTTGAAATAGATGAAGAGGATGTCGATGATGGAGACGACAAGGAGGAAGAGACTGTAGGTCGAATAAGACAATGTGATAGATGATAGCACTTTGTGTCATAGTTCAGGATATAGTTTAATTCTTTCAATCCTTAATCTCTTTGAAATCGATGAAGAAGTGCATGTCGATGATGATGAGGAGGAGAGGGAAAAAGACAATGAGGTGATGATGGCACGTTATGTCAAAGTAAAATATATCTTTTAGTTCTTTAAATTCATGAATCTATTTGAAATAGATGAAGACGAGGATGTCAATGAGGAGGAGATCGAGGAAGATAATGATGCCACTTTATATCGACATGTAGTTCAGTATATAGTTTTATTAATTCTTTCACTCCTGAAACTCTTTGATATAGATGGAGAAGAGGATGATGATGAGGAGGACGATGATGACGATGAGGAGGAGGAGATCGAAGAAGGCAACGAGATGGACGACGGCACCATATCCAGTGGAGATGAGGGAGGAGAGAAGTGTGCCATATGCCTCTGTTCGTTCAACAATCAAGAGGTCGGCTCACCTGAAAGCTGCGATCATACATTCTGCTTTGAGTGCATCTATGAATGGTCAAAGGTGAGTTCATACCAGGACCCCATCATTCAAAGAGATAAGAATGATCCAATCAACCTCAACTGTATGGAAAGCCATCAACATCATAATTTTTTATAGGAAAGGTGTACAATGTCCTTTGTAAAGAAACATAAGCATGCTTAATTTTCCTGGTAATGATGAATATATAAATATACACATATCTAGATAACATAGAGAACAAACACTCATGATAAACGTTGGCATTGCTGGCTTTTCTTAGTTGTAGTTGATCGGATCAATTCGCAACTCTTTGTAAGAGGGCTTCGTCTTAAGAAGAGAAACGATGGATCCAGTCAACCTCGACTATGGAAAGCCAGCAACTCCAACATCTAAAATACAACTTTAGTTTAAAATGTACTTAAAATACGATTGTATATTCATTCATATATTCATCAGTGTCTGGACAACTCGGTATGCTCCTCTTTGTTTACAAAACAGACACTGTGCAAAATTGCTGTGGGATAGATTATGACATTGACGGATTTCCATACTGTTAAGGTTGATTGGTTCAATCACAACTCTTTGTAAGACGGGACCCAAGGGTCCTGTTTCATAGAGACTTGATATAATACATAATGCATAATTTCTATAACAATTTTCTTATCAGCCAATCCAAATGAAGGATTTCAGTAGCTTTAAACTGTTATTGCAGAATTGTTATTATAACAAGTTTTATGAAACCGGCTCCAGTTTATTTTCCGTGTTATGATTTTATACTCATTCATATCAGTATCAACCTGTACATGTATCCAACCAAGCATGCCAATTGCATGTTGGATTATATTTCTATTGGAATAACATGGTTAGAAGTTGTAAAAAAATTTGGTACTAAAAAGATTGATAACTTAAAACCTATGCTTAGTTTGCTAATTTCTCAGAAATTAAACTAATATAATAATAATAATTCAATATTTATATAGCGCCTATCAAACTTTCTCTTAGTGCTTTACATCACAAAACCTAAGTACTTAACTCAATAAACTAAATTCACTTCTCAACTTAACTACCTTACATAACTAAACATCCAAAATAACTACCTTACATATATCTAAACTACCAACTTAACTACGGACATATTAACTGTAAAAATAATACTATTTACGGAAGAGATATGTCTTAAGTGCTACTTTAAAGGAACTTAGAGAAGAATGGGATCTTAAGCTAAGAGGAAGTGAGTTCCAGATTTTAGGAGCCACAACTGAAAAGGCTCTGTCGCCATGGGTGTGAGAGGTTGCCTCGGGAACAACTAAAAGGTTATTGTTGGATGACCGAAGTGATTGGGAGAGTTGGTAGGTAATGATCATGCTCGCAATGTATAAAGGGGACTTTCCTTCGATGCTCTTGAATAATATGACGAGGATTTTGAAGAGGATACGCTTCTCTACTGGTAGCCACAGAGATGCCAACCGTTACGGATTCGCCGTATTTGTTCCGATTTTATTCCTCCAATTACGGTGTTACGGCAACAATAAAAAGGTTACGGAAAAAACAACTACAATACATGTGTATTGTGTATTGCTTTGCTGTGCATGTGTATATATGCGTGTATTGTGTATTGTGCATGTATATGCGTGTATTGTGTATACATGTATCGTGCATGCAGCGTGTGTGTGGCCAACGGTAAACCAACGGGAGTTTCTCTACTGAGATTTCTATTGCAAGCGCCTCCGCGCGCTGCTGCTGAATACACAGCGAAGTGCGGAGTGCAAGCCGCGGTTCATGCATGCACAATGTCAATGGCGATTGGGTGGTTGAGCGTATAAACGATGCTACTTCGCGGGATGTTCCTGAGAAACTCCCATTTGTTCCTGACAAATATGGTAAATATTCCTGACAACCATCCCTTTAGGTTGGCATCTCTGTAGCCAGTGCAGTTGCTTAAGTGATTTTGCATATATCATGTTTTCAAGGAACTTTATTGACAATTCTAGCAGCAGTGTTCGGTATTCTTTGTAACTGAGAGATGAGATTTTGCGGAAGTCCAAAAAGAAGACTGTTCTTGTTGTCAATCCTGCTGGTGATGAAGGCATGGACCAAGGCCTGCGTCGCTTTGGGTCGTAAGGTATTGTCTGATCTTCGAATGGCAATCGTGGCAGAGCGACAGACTGCTGCAACATGTTCTTTTATCATGGAGATCCATTATGTATCCAAGGTTTCTTGCGTGGGAGGATGATTCAACTACCTGGTTTCCAATAGCGACATACACTGATTCAGGCGAGGGCCGAAAACGTGATGAGAAGTGAACTTTGTCTGTTTTAGATTCATTCATCGCTAGCAATGTTTTTTGGAGACCAAGCTTTGATATCTGCAAGACATTCACTGATACTGGATAGCGACTGAGCCCTGTCAATTGGTTGAAAAGTCAAATATATCTAGGTGTCATCGGCGTACAACAGAACCCTTTGATACATATTTATAATTTATGCAATAACACTTGGTCATTTTATTGGAATCTGTACAAACTCATTTTGAATTATTTAGCACAAGGGCATGCATCTTTAACCTTTATGATAATTCTTTTTCATCTTCAGAATGTGACTACGTGTCCAGTTGACCGAAGTGTGTTCACACTCATCCTAGTTCGAAATACTTTCCATGGAGAGATTGTAAGACAGATGGAAGTCAAAGCTCAAGAAGCCCTCGATGAAGACCAAGATCCAACATACTGCGAGGTATGGTATAGTGTAACGCCTCCCCCTTTTCACATTTGATGCAAGGTGCGATTTCTTTAAAAATTGTTTAGTATCGGAGTGTGTAGTATGCACCAGGCTTTAATATCATTATGTATTTGGCATTTGAAACAGTTATTGACATTATAAAGTATGACAGAATTACAGAATTAAAAAAAGCCACCCCTAGAGACTGATTTTCCATTTTAAAAAATTGTCTTTTCCGTTCCTGAAAATGTGTAATTCCGTTTCAACTTTATCTAAAAATGAAAATGTAACAGAGCAAATATCTGGATTCTGTTTTGCAAAGGTGAATTCCATGAATTTTTATATGAAAAGTTTAAGAATCAATCAGAATTTTTGTTTTATTAACCGGTAAAACGGGAAATCACTGTCCCTACACCCCTCGCTGCAGTCTCAAAGAAACAAAGAATCCTGTAACCCATTTTCCGAGGACTCTAGGTTAGGCAACGAGGGATGCTTCTTACAGACATATTATTATAAATGTGAAGAAAATAAGTAAAAGAACTGGAAATAACAACTCACTGTTGCGACATTTTGCCAATTACCAATTGGCTTCTGGTGAAGGATGAACATGATGAAGGGAGGCCTGTTTAATGTTTGAGATTGCGCAGATTCTGTTTGCCGTGGACTATTTCTAGTGCGCGAAAGACCGGCTTGGAATCTGAACACGACTGGGTGGATGAGAAGAATTTATATCAGTTTGCTTTAAATAAGTATGTGTTTGTTTTTATAGGTCTGTGGAGAATGTGATCGGGAGGATCGTTTGCTTCTATGTGATGAGTGTGATGCTGGATACCATTGTGAATGCCTCACCCCGCCACTCGTTCACATCCCCATTGAAGAATGGTATTGTCCAAATTGTGCAACACCTGACCATGAAGGTGAGTTGATTGGGATCTTTTATACTAGATTAGGGGATGTTTTCTACACCATTAGGTTGTGGGTTCTAACCCTATTTTAACTGGGCTTTTCAGACTGGGTGGGGGGGGGGGTCTAATTGTTGTGATTGTTGTTTTTCAGCAGATATTTCATGATTTCACAAAGTTCAGTTTATGTAACTGTTCCAGATCTAGATTTAGGATGTTATAGTGACAATTAATCCTGATTTAACATACTTTTTCATCAAACTAGTGTTTACTTTTTCAATCTTTCATATTGTAAAAGTATTTTGTAATTCGGCTCTGTGCTGCGATGGAAGTTTTTATATAAATAAACCATTTTGAATTGAATTGAATTGAATTGAATTACTGCAACTACTGTACTTTATCTTTAATCTTGTGCAGATGAGAGCAGTGAGGAGGAGTATATGTCTAACTTGCGTCGTCCCGTGAGGAGGGTTAGGGAGTATGCACGTGCCATTGCTAGGACACAGGTAGCAGAGAGAGTCCTGTCACGGGTTCGCCAAGCGAGGGAGCTGCGACGAATCGATGAGCAAGAACAGGTCAGACTAGACAACAATAATAATAATGTGGTTATTATAATGCTGTTAATACATACATAGTATCTAAGCACATACAGGTTCATTATTGCCTGGTCATCGGATTCAATCAGTCATTTCTGCACACAATGCATGCACATCCATCACTCCCTGGGGAGTATTCCAGCCAGTCACTATGTAAGGCACACACAGTACTGGACAAACTACAATGACTTGCACATCCTACCGGGTACCTATTTAGCATTGGGGTGGAAAGTGACAAAGTGTGGATTGCCACCTTGCCAGAAGACACTAGGCCGCAATGGAATTCAAACACATGACCCTCTTATTACAAGGCGAGAGTCAGAACTACTACACAGCGGGTCTTCCAATTTCTCAACCACTAGTATTAACTCTTTATTTTACTATGCTGTAAGGGCATGATTTAGCTTTTTTCTTAAATTTCAACTCATTAGTTTTTTTCTGTTTATGTATGAACACTTTCCTTAAAGCCATATTTTTCTTCAACTGATCTCTTATAGTTATTTAGTGCTGTTATTTAAGGGACTCTGTGCTTCAAACATCTTTTGTTTATGCTTAGTTCCTACCATATATTCCTATCTGCAAACATAGCACAATTGTCACTATGAATATTATTGTACATGATGAAATAAATAAAACAAAAACAAACAAACAAGTTTCTCCATTATGATGGTATAGGTTTAAATATTTATATTTCTTCTTTATAAACCATCAACAGACTGGTGCTGCTAGCACAAGCGCTCCGAGGGTACCCAAAGCACGGAGGAAAACGGTACGCAAGCGAAAGACCACCAAGCGCAAGACCACCAAACGCAAGACCACCAAACGCAAGCGCAAGACAACCAAAAGGAAGACGACCACGAGAAAGAAGAGGAAGTCCACGACAACCACAACAGCCTCTGGGACCAAGAAAAAGCGTAGGAAAACCCGGCGCAAAAAACGAAAGGTGAGGTTACTTTATATATGATATACATCATGGTCTATTTAATCAATATATACTTTTCTCAGTAATTACACATTCTCTACCAGGATCATATTGCACATGTTTTTTTATTCATACATACAACCACTTGGTTGGGGGTCATTTTATTGGATTCTTTTCAAAGTAATTTTGAGATTATTACCACAACTGGCATTTATTTATGATATTGGATAGGACATTAAATGGAGGCCCCGTGTAGAGGAGAGTCACCACCTCTGCACGTTACGAACCCACTGCACTATTCTAATAAGAGTAGGGGGAAACACTGGTCTGGTATAGTTCCCCCGATCAGTTATATCGGGAGGAGAGACCTACAGATCACAGTGATTCAGTTCGCTTTCGCCTCCCAGGCACAGGTGACGCCAAACAAATAACAATAATAATTACTCTGTTAAAATGGGGACATACATGTAGATCGTGATCATCTGATTGGCTGAAATCTATCAAGGTACTAGTCATTCAACAGGAAATGTTGCCAATAACCAGTACTAATGATTTGATTTGACTTGAATTTATTCAGACAAATAAAAACGAAATATTTTACCAGGGACTCGATTTTAAGGCGCGCGAGAGCGATCGCGCGCTACATGCGCGCCTTAATCCATTTTTGGTAGCGCGATTAATAGCGCACCTCGCGATAGCTAACCTGCGCGAAAATGCCTAAAGTCGCCCTCGAAATCACCCAAAATCATGCTTTCGGGGGCGACATAAAATCTGAATGTCGCCCCCGAAATTATTGCCGAGTGATAACAACTCAACGGCCCACTAGTGCCATATGCTCGAGCTCCGCTTACCATTTAAAAACCATCCAAAATCCACACTCAAAATCACGAATAAGCCTTAAAAGTAGCGAGTAGCGCAGTTTCAAATTCCGAAGTTGCGTTATTTTTTCTGTACCACGTATTTCCATACACATGGTACCAGGTATGGAAAAAAAAATCAACGCAACGGTCGGGAAAGAGTTGCATGTATAGGGATCCATTATGACTACCACCGTGTGCCATTTCGAATGCACATGTTTCCCCTACAGATATCACAATTCTGTGATAAAATAATTCGAATTACACAGGAAATAAATCCCAGAGTCTAGTAACCTAGCATTGGTGAGTTGTCATTCGGCTTTGCTTTTCAAAACGGCTTATTAACTTCCAAAATAAGTTATCTAATTTATCAATTATAACTAAAAAATCATTTGTTTTCTTTTTCTAGGGGATGAGGTATTATATCAGACAATAAATCATCAAACAAAGCTCCATCTTTTTTACAAGGACGGCGGCAGGCTCACGCATTGGCGCTTTTACTAGCTAGCCAGTTGGAGCTCTGTCTCTCTGCCAGAGCTCTGGGGGACAATTCGCTCAGTAAAGGCCTCAATGATGGTGATTTTCTGTTTCAGACAGAGTTTACATTTCAGGAATATTATTCAAAACTGCCAATAAAGTTTGATGATTTCTTCATTGTCATGTATATTTAAGTTCTTAATGAATACATTCTCACCAAATTTAGACTCCCCCATAGAGAAATTAAATTTTCATGGAGATCTGCGTTTTCAAAGAACTTCAGGAAAAGTTAGGGTACGTAAGTGGGCCTTTATTACATGTACATGGCTGACTAGGGTATTGTACTGGAATAAATGGAGTAGAAATTATATATTGAATTAATTTATATCCAAGTCCAACTCACAGTCACACACACACGCACACACACACACCCACACACACCCACCCATCCACACACACCCACATCCAAGATTCTAAACATGATAAATAACTTTAAAAATCATACAATATTAAACAAAAAGTAATAATTCCTTAATAAGTGAACAGGTATTCCTCAAAATACAAAAAAGGAGCATTTAAAAAGAGCCCCCCCAAATTTGACAAAAAAATTAAAATGGAGCCCCCGAAAAAAAAAAAAAAATTGTCAGTGACTTAACTTTTAGCCAAAGTCAAAACCTAACTAAAACAGGTTTTACAACACACAATCTAATTACAATACATTGTAAAACAATTATAAATACTTCCTTTGGTTGTTGATTGTAATTTTATAGTACATACATTTCCTCCATCCATTTTGTTAATTGGGCAAAAAGCTCCCCTTGTATGTTGAAGAAGAGCTTTTTGAAGTGCTCCTCTACCGCTCTCCTTAAAAGTTCTAGGAGAGCTTTTTATTGCTCCCCTTATAATTATAAAACCGAGTCCCTGTTTTACATGTCTTGGATTGCCAAACAAGGTTTAGAAAAACCCATACAAGTAGGCATCCCATAATATAATACACAACAAGTAATTAATAGGCATACATAGATGAAATTTCAAAAATGAAAACTACAGCAGGGAGACAAAAATTAATCATTCAAGGTACTAAAAATTGCATAGTGATATTTCAGGTGGAGATTTTTCAACAAAGCCAATTTAAATGTATGAAGTGATTGATTGCTAACTACTGTTTGTGGGAGATGATTCCTTTCATTAATTGATTGAAGGACTTCATATAATAATCTGTACTAGCAAATGGAACATTAATCTTATAAGTGTGATCATCTCTTCCTATTCTATTCGCTCGTGTGTACCTATTCACTTCGCGTACATTAATCAAGTTGTGTACAATCTTATGATAGAAAACAAGCTGATGGTATTTACGTCTTTTTCTTATAAGTTTATCTCGAACCGTGTTAATAACATGTTAATGACTCATTCTGTTGATCGGTCATGGTTTTTAGATGAGGATGGTTTATCAAATAACAAGGATCCACATCACTATCTTATAAAACAAATAATGCACAGGTTTTGAGATGAGGATGGTTTATCAAATAACAAGGATCCACATCACTATCTTATAAAACAAATAATGCACAGGTTTTGAGATGAGGATGGTTTATCAAATAACAAGGATCCACATCACTATCTTATAAAACAAATAATGCACAGGTTTTTAGATGAGGATGGTTTATCAAATAACAGGGATCCACATCACTATCTTATAAAACAAATAATGCACAGGTTTTGAGATGAGGATGGTTTATCAAATAACAAGGATCCACATCACTATCTTATAAAACAAATAATGCACATACTTGTTAATTTTGAATTAGTCGATAGGTGTTAAAGAGTTCCAAGGTTATGTAATTCTTTTTTAGGCCCTGATGGCTGCACAGAAACGTTGATAGCGCTAACTGTGCACGTACAGTTGGCCTAGTCACATCTTCGAGATTGTGATGTCAAATGTTGATACAAGATGTAAATAATAATGAATAATTAGGTGATAGTGAGAGGCACTTACTTTATTAATGTCTCTAACGTGTCCGTCTTTCCAAGATGCCCTGTTGTACAGTAACTCTGTGGTAGCTTCTTAATTGCCTGCTAGCTCCTGTTGACCTTCACTTTCGGGCACTTGACTCTCTGGACTAAGAACTCTCAACTGACCTTGACACTGACTCTTGGTCATCGGGGGTATTGTGAGCGCGCCGTGCGTAATGTTCACTCATGCAGGGAGGTGAGTGCAGGGCTATTAATCGTCTTTATCGCTGGTTAAGCCCAGTCGACATTGTGACCCTTTATGCAACAATAACATATTGATGTGACAGTAGGCCTCACTGCCTCATTATCAGTTGTAACAGGTCCTCTGTGAGCACATTGTTAGTGCTGACAACGTTTCTGTTCGGCCGGTACTGGATGATTTGTATTATATGTATAATATGATGCATGTTTTGATTCAGGTTCGGAGGACCTCTGTTGGAGCTCGTACTGCCCGGCCCTCGGTAGCCAAGACTATACGTCGCAGGATAGCTGGTAAGCTGAACCTGGTCAAACCTAAGGTTGGGTCCATGATGCCTGACATCAAACAAAAGGGAGAGCACAGCTTGCTCTTGAAGCGGCATGAGATCGGCGTCGCTTCCCTGTCTCTCACTGGAAGCGAACATCTGTTTGACCCAAGGTAGGTTAAGTTAGACCGTATGGCCCATATTATGAAGTCAGGTTCAATTTAAACTGTGGTCTAAAGTTGTGGTTAAATAGTATGTTGCCAATTCGTCCACTGCCAACTCGTCCATTCACCATTGTCTACCTTCATTTAGTCAAATGACATTCCGTCCATCAACATTCCGTCTAACAACCATTTGGTCCAATAACCATTTGGTCCAATCATCAATTCGTCTAATCACCAGTTTTTCTATGACCATTTCGTCTCATAGCCAGTTGGTCTAATATTCGTATTATTTTCATTCATATTTGCCCAATTAACACTTAGTCTAATTAGACCAAATGGGATATGGACTAAATGGCGTTTGGACCAACTGGTTATTAGACGAAATGGTGAGTGGACGAAATGGCAATTAGACAATGTGGATATTGGATGAACTGATGGTAGACCAAATGCTTGTAGACGAGTTGGCAATCGGACGAATTGGCATTGGACCAAATGAAAATAAACCGATTTGACTATAGATAGTCAATTATGACATTTATATCTAACAATAGAAGTTCAATGTATCAGCTGATTCAACTCTCCAATCATTCTTAATTGTCGGGCAAATATTAATAAGATAATTGTCTTCACCATTAAAGAATTGGGAAAGATCCCAGTAAACATAAGAATTATGTAATTTAAGAAAACAATTTTGGACATTTTTGGCTTTCCATAATTTTAGCACAAAGTTAGGCCATGGTCTAAGTTAAATCCGACTTTTAACATGGCGATGACAGCATCATCAACATCAAATAAGTTTTTGAAAAGCATGAACTTTAGAACGGGGAAAAAATTACATGGGGTGTCGGGGCGATTTTGCCCCTGAAATGTAAAAAAAAAGTCCTGGAAAAATAAAAATAGAGCTCTGGAAACCCCCATTCACTGCAATGCTAAAGCTTAATCCAATGTTGCAGATTTAGGCATTAGGTTGTGAAAGGTAGCCCCAGAAAAAATGAAATATTTATTTTGTATGGACTGTTGCAGGTGTGTATTGTAATATGGCAGTGGCGGCATCATCAACATCAAATCTTAACCAAGGTTGAGATTAAGAAATGTCATAACTTTAGAAGTATAAGGACCTATTTCATGAAACTTGGACAGAAAGATAGTCAAGTATGACTGATCATTTGACATGAGTTTCTCTCTGTTCTTCTCTTTCTCTTTCTTTGTCTCTCTGTCTCTGTTTCGCTCTCTCTCTTTTACAATTTTAGTGGCTATGATGAGTCACATGTGATCAGAGGCCCCGGTGCTCAGAGTGCCCCAACTCCAGCAAGGTAAGACGATTATAATTAAAGCTAAGTTTGGATTCTAGTATAGAAACGAAATGGTTGGAAGCCAAAGCAATCCTATTGTGTCTATCATACGTCAGAATGTTATTTAGGACAAAAGCAAGTCAAAATGATTCAGGTTTGCTTGAAATTACATTCATTTCATTACCACATGCTATTCCAGGCGTAGCTAACACTGGAAACAATACGTGGGACCACACTGTAAAGGGAGGGGCATTTATCAGTAATCTTCCATTTTTCATTACTCTGTAATTTTCCTAAAAAATTGTTCATGTCAGATATCATTTATTTGTGGTTTTATAATTCTGTAAGTTTTTTTGAATTCTGTGAACATTTCATTTTCTGTTGTTACCAATACAGACCTGCCAACCAGTATGTTTTAGCCGTATTTAGTACGTTTTTGCAACCAAAATACGGCAGTACGTTTTTTCTTTGAAAAATATGTTTTTTCTTTGAAAAATATGTTTTTTTGTAAAAAAAAATTTAATTATTTTTTTTTACTAAATCGTAATTTATTGAGAAAAATAATCTCTATATGTCTCTATTTCATTAAACGTACATAAATATGTTATATATTAGATCAATGTAATTCAGGTAACTTATTTTTTTTCAATCATTTTGTTAAAACCAGGGTGAAGATATACACATGTTTTAATGTTTTTTTTTCATCTGCAAGAGCAGTGCGCATTTTAGCTTGCATGCAGCTTGAGCGCCTCGATGAGCGAGTGCGCCAATCATTTTATTATGAAATACACTTTTTTGGGAAAAATACAGTTTTTTTATCACAGAATACAGTTATTCATTCCCAGAGGTTGGCAGGTCTGCATATTTATCTCACAGGGTGAAAAAATACTGATTTTTTTGTCAAAATACTGATTTTGGGGAGAAGAATACTGAAAATGCAAAATACAACTTGGCAGCTCTGCCAATACCAGAGTTTATCTTCAACTATATGTACATGTATACCACAGGAAAAAAATTCCCGGGGGCTAACCGATTTCAGCCCTAAATACTGAAAATAGCCCTGGAAAATCCCCATTTATTGCAATGTAAAGTTTATCCAATATTGTAGATTTAATCATAATAATATACTAATTTGTATAGTGCAGAAACTATGTGCATATATTCTTCTGCGCTGTTATCGAGAGCTCCTGAAATGCTTGGAAAAAAAAAATTAGGAAAGGGAAAGAAATAAAAAAGTATGGAAATTAATGGAATAGATAGGTTTTTAGTCTAAGTTTGAACGTTTCTACTGATGGGGAGGGTCTAATTACTTGTGGCAAGCCATTCCATAATTTGGGGGCTGTGCAGGCGAAAGCACGATCTCCCCAAGTTATCTTTTTATTACGAGTGAGGATGTGAAGGAGCAAATTATCGTTAGAACTGCACAGGTTGTGAGTGTGCCTGTGAACTTTGCTGTGTAAAAGCTCGGAAATGTAGCTGGGAGCTTGGCCTTGTATACAATTAAAAAAAATCAAGGCAGCAATTCGTAAAAAATGGGCCCTTGAAAATAAAAGGGTGATTTTTGTTTTGCCTGAACTATATATGTATTGTTCTTTATTCACAGACCCTCTACCTCTAGCGCATCAACAAGCAGCGGGCCTCTGGACCTACTAGGTAGTATTATGCAAGGTCAGAACATTCTGCACATGAAGAGCGAGAACATCACCATTCATAAAGATGGTACCCTAAGTTCAGCAAAGAAGAAACCAGGTGAGAATGATGAAAGTAATTAATAATGATGTAAGTAATTTATTTTGCAAACGTATCCAACGAGTTAGTTGCTCCAGGCACTCTTAGTTATGATAATGTGCAACATTTATATAGCGCTTAATACAAATGTTTCTAAGCGCTGCATACTTTTACCTCGGCCTTAGCACGGCTACCCTGATCGGGCGCATCGAGCATTCAAGGAATTCCTTTCTACCGGGTACCCATTTACTACACCTGGGTCGAGACTGGCAAATGTAGATAAATGCCTTGCCAAAGGACGCTAGTGCTGCGGTGGGGTTTGAATTCCGGACCTTGTGGTTCACAATCTGGAGATTTATCCACTGAGCCACAACGCCTCTACAACTCTTACGCTACTCTTATATTGGTTCCTTGAAATTTGCTTCGGCTGCAGTTGCTTCGCTCTAAATTCCACGCACTAATCGAATGACCATCTTCAACCCTGGGTTTAAGACTATACCCTCCCCTAAACCTAACATAAAACCCTATTACAACCCTAACCCTAATCATACATCTGAGACGTAATATTGCCCGGAGCAATTGTCGCAGGAGCAAATGTTGTAGGAGCAAATGTTGTGTCACCCTTATATTACCCCGGGCTATTAGGCTTCCGATTTCAATGCTCATGGCTTTTTGAGGAATTACTTTTGCCAGTACCCATTTACCTCACCTGGGTTGGATGGAGAACATTGCAGCGCAAATAATAAATATATTGATGATAGACATTTATAGCACTATCTATTCATTTCTGAGGCACACTCAAGCAAAAAAGAATGAGAGATTGGATGAATTTCATAGTGCCAAGAACAGATAATGTTAGAAAAGATAATGAACCCATTTCACAACAACTTGTTATAACAAATGCAAAATTTCTAAAACTAATTTACTATGAGTCAGTCAGCTTTAAGGATCTCAATAATTTTTAGCTGTTATATATTGCAAATTTGTTAATATAACAAGTTTTATGAAACGGGGTCCTGGTTTCAAGTTAGATTTGGAAGTTCCTAATGATGATTGATTTCTGAAATTTATTGTACAACTTGAGGATTGCTCAGTACTAAAACAATACACAACTTCTCTTGTGCATTTGCCATTGCTTATATCCTATGTACAGGTATTATGTATTTGGACTGTCATTGTTATTATTATTGATGTTGTTATTATTGCTACAATGAAATGGATATGAAAATGGGGAGAGATCTTTGCTACCACATCACTTTCAACTGGCCACATATGCCTATTTTACATGTAGATACATTACCTAGGATTTTATGCTATTTCTAAATTCAAAAGGTTGATGTGATAAATGTTTTTAATTCTATAAAAATATGTATATCTATTACCCCTGAATTTTTATAGAAATCAACGACTACATGACTTTTGTGCATCAGTAAATGAATACGTACATGTATAAGAGTGAATAAAAAATTATCAAAACTTATGTAATGTGTGTCATATAATTTTCTTTTATTTCTCTTTATGCAGATGAGAAATCGACTGCTAAGAAATCTCCAATGAAGACAGCTCATAGATCCTCAACTTCATCCACTACTAGTCATAAATACAACTCAGAGAAAGAAAGCTCCAAACCTGTGAAAGATGTGACCTCTCAGCGTCAAAGGTCATCTGAAGGTCATGCTCAAGGTCACCGCCAAGTTCAAAAGACTTCTGATACTCGCAGAAGCGGGATGCAGTCGTTGAGCGGGGAAGCATCGCAAAATATTCACCATGGTATTAAAGACGATGATTTGGAGCCTGTACAAATGGATATTGATGATGATGATGATGACGATGGAGATTCGAACTTCATGAGCAAGGGGAAGGAGTCGTTTATAGGTACCAATGTTGGTAGGATGCAACAAAGTCATGGCACGAACAGCCACTCAGAATTCTTGAGAACTAAAGTGGATTGTCAAGTGGATGAGTTGTGCTTGCAGAATATACCTCTTCAGCCAAATGAAGGACAGGAGAGCCAGGACATGGATGATAGTGGAAACGATGAGAGCGATGGTGACGTTGGTTACCATGGTAACAGTGACAACCAGGATGGTGATGGAGGATACGAGCAGGACGGCGGGGAGGAGGATCAAGGCGATCAGGAGGAGAATCCAATCAATAATAACAATAATAATGATGGAGAAGACGATGGTGGAGATGAAGAAGGTGGTGATGAAGGCGAGGGGGGAGATGGAGATGAAGCGGAAGAAGAGGAGGAGGAGGAGGAGGCAGAGGAGGAAGAAGCAGAGGAGGAGGATGAGGAGGCAGAAGGAGAAGGAGCGGAGGCTGTGGATGAGGAGGCAGAAGAAGCAGGAGCGGAGGGTGTGCCTCTTGCTGAGAAGGATCAAGAACTGTATGCTGATCTGGAGTATACTGATAAAAAGAATTACGGACAGACGGAAGAAGAGGACCATCCTGCCAGAGAGGAGGCGAACATCAGGAATGCTGCACCTGATGACGAGGAAGCCAGTCAACTAATGGGAGATGCTGGCAATCAGGACGATGGCTGTGAGGATGAAAATGAAAAAGGGGAGGAAAGTGAGGAAGAGCAGTTAGCAGAAGAGGAAGAGTGTGATGTTGAAGAGGAGCAAGAAGTGGATGAGGAGGAGGAGGAGGAAGAAATTGAGGAGGGAAAACCAGGAGCCGAAGAAGAAGAACAAAATGAGGAGTTTAAAGATACCATAGATCAGCAAGAAACCGAAGAAGGAATTGCAGGAGAGGAGGAGGGAGAAGAAGCAGAACAAGTTGAAGAAGAACAAAAAGGAGATGATGATGAAGAAGAAGAAGAGGATGGAGAAGCAGAAGAGATTGGTGATGGCCAAGAGGAATCAAGGACCATTACTGACGAGAAAAGCAGTGATAGGACTAGTTCTAGACCTTTGATTGGTGAACTGGAATGCGAGGATATTTCTGATGAAGACAATGTTCCGGAAGATGACGGGCAACAAGGAAGTGAATCCGATGAAGAAGGTATGATCATAGAGACAAGCGATGGCCGTGTGATTGAAGCCAAACCAAAAGCTCAGGACTCCAGGAAAGAGCAGAGGACAGAACCTGTTGAGAGTCATCAAACGCCTGTAGAGGAGACAGAGTCTGCTGTGAAACATGGTGCATCGTCTGCAGAGGAGGGTGAAGTGAAAACGGATGATGAATCAAAGAAGGGGAAGAAAGCGCGTGGCAAGCGGAAGCGCAAGAAACGCAACCGGGATAAACGGAACGTTGTTGTGGATCCTCGCAAGTCCATCTCGCTGCATCCGCAGTTGCCAGTCGATAGGTTGCCAACACGTGGTGACGAGTCTTCTGGACGCAGGGAAGGCAGTCGCGAAGCATTTGGTGACCTCCGACAGGTTATTCAGGTTAAGCGAGACACGCCATACACTGCTGAAGAACTTAGGAGATATCATGAATGCTGGGAGGAGTACAACCGTCGACGGGATGAGAGGAGGGTAGAACGTGTGGGCACTGCTTGGGACCAGTATACCTATGATCAGTATGCGTACTACGAAGCTTGGAGGAGTATGGGTGGCGATTTTGCCACTGGGAGACCTTGGGGTTTACATGTACAGCGTGATCGATCCCCTATCTATGACCGCAGGAAAAATGGGGAACCGCAAGCTTTTGATCCCCGACTTGAAACGCAGAGACAAAGCGCGAGGAAGGACAATGAAAGAGGAAAGGAGGAGGGATCGCGAAAATCCAGTGAAAAGAAGACGAAGTCTGAGAGTGATAAAGGTCGTAAGGATCAACCAACTAAAAAAGAAAGCAGTAGAACACAGAAAGATGATAAAGACAAAGTAAAGAAAGAAAAGACTAAGAGTAAAGGGCATATTCATGAAAATTCTGCTCGTGATAAAAATGGTAGGGAGCGAGATGGTGGGGAAAAGGACAAGAAGTCTCGTGACAAAGAAAAGGAAAAGGACAGAGTTAGTCGCAATAAGCATGGACATGATAGAGATAAAGATCAAAGCAAGCAAAAGGAAAGAGAAAGGAGCCGGGAAAGAGATCGAAGTCGGAAAGACCATGAGCATCGAAGTAGAGAAAGGGATAGACACAGAAGTCGCGACAGAGAGCGTAGTCGTGATCGGGGTCGTGAGCGGAGTAGAGATAAGCACCATAAAAGAGGTAGCGAACGTGAACATAGTAGGAGCAAAGAGGATCATAGTCGAAGCAGGCACAGGTCGCGGAGTCGAGATCGTGAAAGGAGTCGGAAGCGAGATAGGAGCAGTGAAAGCGACCGTGTTTCATCAAAAGACAGGAGGAGAGATAGGTCTAGGGATAGGGGCCGAGATAGAAGTCGCGAAAAGGCAGCACATCGAGATCATGATAAGTCGAAAGATAGGGAAAGGACTAGGGAAATTGTCAAAAAGACTGAGGAAAGAAAGTCTGTATCCTCTGTTAAAGTCCCTCAGAGAAAGGAACGTGGTAAGGTTACCGTTGATGCTTCTGGAGTTCGTAAAATCTTGTTAGGAGAGAAAGCCAAGCCAAAGGAGCCTAAAAAGGTTGTTGAGAAACCAATACCAGTAATTGCTAAAGTGGACAAAGTTAAAGTCAAGAAGGTCAAGAAAGAGAAGACGGGAGTCGAGGGCAAAGTGGAAAAGAAAGTGAAGAAAACAAAATTAAAGGGCGAGAAGAAGGTAACTAAAGGTAAAAAGAAGAAGGTAGTTTCTAAGCGACCGCTGTCTTTCGATGTGGATGAAATTTCAGCACCAACCAAAAAGAAAAAGGCTCCAGCTCCTGTCGAGCAAGCACCGAAGGCTGAAGACATTGTTCTGAAGCCACCGAGTCCTTTGAAATTTGATGATGATGATGCTGATGACATGATACCTGTGCCTTCTACCACACGTAGCGGGTCCTGCACTCCCGACCTTTACATTGATATTGCTGCTCCTGACAGCGATCTATCAAGGACAGTCACAGAGCCTTCAAAGCCGCTGCCAAAGCCCAAATCACCAGCGGATGTTGCAGTTGCTGATAGCAGTCATCTTGAGACAGATATGTACGATCCCTTCAACCCAACTGCATCTCCTCCATCAGGTATCAAGTCTCCATCACCAATCGTATCGGAAGCATCGCCTCTCCACGACACTGCCACGTCTTCATCCGTGGAGGTGTTCAAACGGGCCGCAACCCCTCCTCCGGAAGTGCCTCCGAACCCGACATCCACCACGGACGTCTCCAGCTCGGACATGGCCACCAATCCACCTCAGCAGGGCATGACCAACGAAGACCGTCTCATGCTGGCATCCCAGGCCAGTCAACAGATCACCAAGATCCTCAACCAGCTGGCTACCGTTCCTGTCGCCAAGCCGAGAGTCTCGCCGGAGTCGCCCATCGAGCAAGCCATGTCTTCGGCTTCCATCGAGCTTGGGCTTTCCCCGGAGCACATAGGTGGGTCGAGCATCTCTGTCAGCTCCCTGGGATCAGAGAAGAGTTACAAAGTGGATCCGATCATCCCGCAGGACAATATTGGAGATGCGCAGGAGGATGACATAGAGATGTCTGCCGTTGACCTTTACAACAAGAACAGTAGGGACAGGGTGAGTAGCATGTATTTTCAATGATCATGTGACCTGCCACCTCAAAACCAGTACCAATAATAATACTACACAGTTCTTGTATAGCGCATATCACATTATGAATAACGTCTCTGTGCGCTTCCAAAGGACTTGAATATTAGTCACCCAAAATGAGTTGGGAGATTTTTTAAATGCTTGAAAAGGCACAATCTTAGTTTTAAAATGACATATACATGTACATGTAACTTGTCAAAACTGATCATAACTAAACCCGTCAAGTATGTAGAAGAAATTCAGTGAGAGCTTCAAAAAAGGCGCCAAAGAAGAAAAACGGTTTGAAGTCTTGGGGTCACTCTGGAATGAGATATGCACACTGTGCAGTCTCAGTGACACGTCAAAGCAGTCTGGCAAATAATGTCAACGGAACTCCCCCTTTTTTTATCAACTTATCAACTTCAAATTTTGGCCGAATGAGGAAGAAAAATTACACTTTCAAAATAATCAAATTTTTTTAATTTTTTGCTTTCCGTAGACCACAAATTACTTTTTGCTATTTACAGAGAGCCTTCCCTGGTAACCAGTCAGACTGCAGGTCCCAAGAAAGTGGCTTCTTTCATCCAAGTGATATTCATGACTTGAGATGTTTTGCATATTTAATGAGCTTGATGCGGACCAAAACACCTCTTTTCATTCGGTCATTGCTGCTCTAATTGTGCATCGAATTTCATGAATTTGGTACCATTGTAAAGAGAAAGAATCATTCTTTCAGGTCATGTGTTTGGATTTATTCAAAGATTTTGTAATATAGGTTAAAATTTTGATCTAAAATATGCTACAAAATAAATATTTTCACCTGACAAAAGCTGCTATTTTCACACTTTATTTTTGTTTGAGCCCAAATGATTTTTATATCATGATAAAGCTGGATATGTATGCTTTAAAATGATATAGGTTTCAAAATAAGAATTTGTTTAATCGGGTCAAGATCACACTTTTCATTTGCCAAGTACATAAAGCAGTTTGAAAACAAGAATACTGCACTCTGATTGGTCAAAGAGACCACACAATGGCAAATTCCAACGGTCCCAGTGCCTGGGTTCGTGGGAAGGTCACACTTCCCATGTGGTAATCCCCTCAAATACCCCGCGCCTGTAGTTCTGTGAACCTTATCCAGCCAATCAGAACTCTGGATTTCATGCAAGTACAAAATTTCAGAAATCTCGTCTTGTACCTTGGTGGGAAAAGTGTGATCTTGACCCGATTAAAAGGTGCCGCATATCAAGAGTGGCATTGTGAGAAAGTACAGAAATTCAGCTTTATGGTGATAGAGATATCATTGAGGCTCAAAATAAAAAGTTTTGCATAATTTGCAAAAGAAAACAGGGGAAGAAAATTCAGTTTTGAGGCACATTTTCGGCCCAGAAATTTACTTATTTAACAAAATATTGTATACAAAATAAATGACCAATATGAAAGAGTAACTTTTACTCTATCTGATGGTGCAATACTATTTCATTTAACTTGAGGTTAAAACAGGTAAATTCTTAGAGAAAGAAAATCTCACGAATCACGAGATTTTGCAAGGAGGAGGATTCAGCCACGAGATGATTTGGATGAATCTGGCCTTTTTGCTCATTAGCATAGGGACCTGCGGTCTGACTGTAACTTATTGTTGGTTTAGGGTTGGTTGGTTTCATTGCATACTCTATGATGTCACAAGAGAGAAGCTGCCCATTATGTCAAGCAATAAGAAATTTTAATAAATTCCTCACCACTAATGCAACACCACTTCAAACCACCCGACACTAACTGTATTCTACGCTACTGACAGTGAAAATGATTTCATGTACACGCAGGCCTACATATTCAATGGAAATTCTGTTTCCAATCCAATAGTCCTTAATATAACACCCTTTCCTTTCAGTTACATAGCGCTGCACACATTAATTTTCTAGTGCAATGTCAAATGCATCATTTTCACTTGTATTACAGAGAACCAAGTATTTTCATTTTTATTAATGTTCTGATTATTATCACTGATGATTCCCATAAACTAGAAAAACAAATCAAAATCATGAAGTTGAAAAACTAAGAAAAGTACATATGACGAGGCGCGATAGCTCAGTCGGTAGAGCGGGGGATTCGTATTCTGGTGATCCGGGTTTGATTCACACTTGGTGCGCTAGTGCCCTTTGGTAAGGCATTAATCCTCATTACCAGGTCCTTCGGAGAGGACCTTAAGCCCTCGGTCCTCTGGTTGCTTGCTTACAAGCATTCATGCTTTCTTAGCAATCAGGTAAAAAAATCCCCACCAATCAATCAATCAAACATATGACATTTTAAAAACAATGAAATGTGTAACATTTATTCATTATGATTACTTGTGGACATACTTTTTATTTCAATTCTACAAAGAGTCTCTAAAGCCCAGTGGTTTTTGCTATAGATTTAGATCCGAATTCTAATTTCCTGCATAAATTAGCATAATGAAGTTGTATAATTGATTTAATAACATTCCTATATTTTTTCTCTCCAGTATTTGAAGAAGCTCTACCATCAAGAGAGGGTCGTTGAGGAGGTAAAGTTAGCCATCAAACCTCACTACCAACGTAAGGTCATCAATAAAGAAGATTATAAAGAGATCCTCAGAAAATCAGTCAATCAGGTAATTACTTCCATTTCATTAATTATTTGTTATCACGTTATGATGATGATAATGGTGATAATAAAAATTAAAATAGTAATGATGGTGATGATGAAGATGATAATAATGGTATTAATGAAAATAATGATGATGATGGGGGAAGTTGAAGATGATGATGAGGATGAGGATGACGATAGTGATGGTGAGGATGATGATAGTGATGATGAAGATTATGAGGATGATGATATTGATGATGATAGTGATGGTGATAGTGATGATGATGATGATGATGTTGAGGATGAATATGAGGATGATGATGGTGATATTGATGATAATGATGATGATGACAATATCAACAACGATGTTTTAATTTGTAGAGCGTGTATTCCATCCAAAGATGCTCATAGCATTAGCTCAGCAAAATTTGTGTTGTATATAAACAAGCTTCAAATATAAACAATCTATACAAGTTCTTATTCGCATTTTGTCATTTGTTTCCGCTTGGAATATTTCTTACCAAACAAGGGCTAGAAGAGTCATCTAGAAGAGTTGTAGCATAAAACAAATTATTAATTTCCTCATTCATTCATTATACGATCTTAGCGCTCTTGTTGAGGCTGCGTTCAATCAATCCATTGCACTTGGACCCGCAGCTCTGTGCAATGGGTTGAACAAAAATAAAAATTCAGATTGAAAACTTTCAACTCTGAACTTTGACTGATCTATTCTCCCTATCAGGTTTGTCATAGCAAGACTGGAGAGATCAACCCAGTCAAGATCCGCCGCCTCATCGACGGCTACGTCAAGAAAGTCCAGCACAAGAACAAGAAACCTGGCGACAAATTGGGCAAGCTAGGTGGAGGGTCCGCAGGAAAGACGACCTTCAAGTCATCCTCGAAAGGATCGAGCAAAAGCTCTAGCAAGAGCGGCAGCAAGACTACCAGGGAGCCGGCTAGCGCTTCCAAGCTGATCGAAAAAGGGAGAAGTCTTGGGCTGAAGTCGAAGTAAAAAAACAGTTTTACAAATTCACAATAGTGGTGGTAAACCTATCGGCCAGTTGCTTTGAGGATGATCGAAAAAAAGGGAGAAGTCCTGAGTTCAAGTCAAAGTAAAAAAACAGATTTACTAATTCACAAAAAGACTATCGGTCAATGCTTTGAGAGGATAATTAAGAAGGGAAGAGGCTTTGGATTCTAGTCATAGTAAAAAGGTATTCATAATTATAAAATTGCCAAGTACTTTTACCGTCAACTTGTGATACCGGTCCCTATTCAGCTTGACCTGGTATTTTTCATCGTCCTATCAGCTATATGTAAATCGAAAAGCATTTAATTCGAAATTTGGGTGGATGACCTTTCCTTTTTTACTGTCATAACGAAAAACTTCCATTTGAGAACACTATACCCCAGTTCCATTCTCATCAATTCTCTTCTCCAAGTACGACAAACCCTAACTGCGCAAGCAATTTAAGTATCAAAACACCTGTTTCTTGACGTCGGTCCGAAGATAACACAACAGCCCGGCATATACAGTCACAGCAGGGGGCCACACACGATGGGATGCATGCGCAGCGCTGAGCTCGGTTTCTGCAAAACATGCCGTCATTTTTATTCGCTTACTTTCCTTATTTCGAGGTCGATTTTCTTTGTTCGAAATTGAAAATTGGTTTAACATTGGATTACTGAATACAATATGCCTTTGAAAACGTGATTAAATATCGAATACAATAATTTCATTCCGACGGTCCTACTACAGGCAGAGAAGTCTTACGTAATAGCACAGCTGTTGTTTATCTTTTGGTCCTTTGCTCAACGCTCATATACTGGCCTGTGGAGGTGAAATTGAGACAGCGGGGATTACCCCTGGATTACCTGGCCAAGCGTGGTTGATAAGGGCTTGGAAATGATATTTGGGAGATCCAAATGAAAAATGGGGTATAACACCGCAGTTTGCAATCTGAACTGCGGTCTTTCTCCAAACGGGGGTTTGACGTAATGTTCCGTCAACATTAAGGGGGGTCTTTTCGTAAAAGACGTACAATCATTTTAACTTTGCAGTCGAGGTAACTACCATGGTTATGGGGATCAACAGCCGATCGCATTACCATAATGGGAAAGCTACCACCTTGTTTTTGTATATTTCCTTCCTCCGGTCTTCAGAGATCGGCGGCAAGCCGCAGAGTTCAGGTCCTTTCTAGATGATGCTGTCGACATAGGTGGATTTTTAATCTCAAGTATTTTTTAAACAGGCCCCTGTTCATTTGGACCTATTTCTGACATCTTGCCATGTGGACCAGTGAAATGAAACCCTGACTTGTTACATTTTGTCATTGAGAGCACTTTATATTGATCAACGGCTATTGTAATGCTGCCTTGGGAGACAATGTTAAAGGTAAAAGAAAGTAGTTGCAGCAAACAATTATTTCATGAGGAAGTCTTTTAAATCAAGGTTAAATGCCACTATATTATCATAGACCTAGTTCTGGTACATTGAAATGAACTTATATTTGTGAAATCATGAAATCTTAGCTGAAAACCAAACATTCTGATGATCACTAACACTAAAAGGCATATGTGGGACAGTGTATTAATATTTTTTTGAAAAATACCTGACATTTTATAGCATTCTGTGTTTATTTTGCTCATTTCTCAGCAATTACTCATTTTTTTCTGAGTCATTTGGTACATATTTTTACATACAAACACTTGGATGGTCATTTTATTAGATTGAACTCATTTTGAGATCGTAACCACAACTGGTATTTATCTTTAATCATGAATGGAAAACATGGGCCCTGTTTCACAAAAAAAAAATCATATTCAGAAAAATGCTAGAAAACCATGGCAAGATTTACTAGTATCAAATCAAATACTTTGATTTCAGAGGTTTGTAAAAGAATTGGAAATTAGTGATTGATAACCAGGGTCCCGTAACGCAAAGGTTAGCGATTAATCATACGCTTGATTTTCATGAATAATTGTACATTATAGTCAATGCAATCAATCACAAAAATAAGTTCTACGATGATTGCTAAGCTTTGTGCAAAAGGGACGATAACTGCCATGGCTTACTGCAAGTGCTCTGTTGATCGCGAATGATATGTCATCAATGATATACATAGCAAAGTAATATATCCATAGTGCGATTAACCAACCAAGATTGTCTTTAAATAAGAAAAGAATGTAGGTTTGGGTTTTGATATACAGTACATTAAGAGTTATCACAGTGGTACCAGCTATTCGGATTGTAGAGGAAAAAATCTGATTTTAGCCAATTTGGTGGGCTTGTCTTGATCTAAAATTACTATTTTGCTTTAAGATTTGGACTAAATTACTGTGGTCAAGATGAAGCTAGAGTTATAATGAGAAGATAATGATGATAATAGGTGTGTCTTTGAGTACATTAAATCTAGATAAGCATGCTGTATCAATGCTTTAATAATCTAATTTGGGAGGTTTTGTTTGCCCTTTCTAATTTTCCTGTTTGTGCTGTAATATGAAAATGGCCTTTTGCTGAAAAGATATCAATATATACGGCCTGTCATGCCTTTGTGTAACACCATATACTACAATAGCACTTTCAGTGGAGTGTAGGCCTCCAGACTCACACCTTATGACTGGTCCACGATCCGATTTTGGAACAATCGCATTTTGCTCATTTTCTGAAAATGCAACTGAAAAGTCTCTTTTTATTTTGAGGTTCAAATTAACTGTAAGAATACTAATATAACACTTTTGGATGATTGCAAGCCTTTATTTTGGAGTAAAGGTCAAATTAGTTTCAAATCGTAGCCAATCGTACGATTGCTATGACGTCTTTATGACTAGATATCCAATTCACTTTTATTCATGTAAGGATGATAGCAAGCCATAGTCACAGATTTGAACATAGGTATTTGTAAGATGATTTATAACATTACACCATAAGATATTCTATGCCTCAATATTAGTATCAAATTCTACTGCGGTTTTATTCCCAAATCGAGTTGCAGACCAATCATAAGTTGTGCAGTAGCCTTTAACCATCCAAGATTTGTAATCCTGGTTAGAAAGAAAAGACAGACTCACTTTTTTTAATTTCAAATACCCAGTAACTAATCTTTCAGATACACATTTGGTTCATGTATTGATGGACATAATGATGATGTAAAATCAAAATAGAAATCAAAACTTGTGTTAGAAATAGAATAGCTACGCATATGATCAAAGCTTTATGAAATAGACTTCAGTGTTCATGTGTAGCTTTTATTTTGCATGTTTTTATTCATTTTTTTCTCTGCTGAATATTTGAATTAAGGCTAGGTGATTAAAAATGATGCGCTCGACAGAAAGATACTTTTATAACTAATTATGTCTCTTTTAGGAAACTTGATACAAGATATGCCTCTAAATTAAATATTTTATAAATTTTTGTTGTAGTAAAATGCTATGGAATTATCGAGGCATGTAGATAAATATGAAATTGCTTTTAAAGTTCGTTTACCAATAATGGATCAGTAAATTGTCTTTTCATAATTCAAAATTAATTATTACTGTAACTGAAAGTGAATGGACGTTGTGTTTTGGTCTGAAGGAAACATACTAAAGTGGAATCATGTCAACTTACACAAAAAAAAGAAAAGAAGTAAGTGAAGATTTGAATACGTGTACAAGTGGAGCCTTGTGGCCCAGTGGATTTGTCTCTGGACTTTAGAACGGAGGATTTAGTGTTCAAATCCCATCCACTGTAATTTCAGCAAGAAATTAATTAAAATACATTTAGTGCTGCACTTAACCAAGACAGGATTGTATTCCCTGAAATGCTTACAGTGTGCTGTTAAAGGTTTTTATTTTAATATTCAAAGTTGGTTCTCATGATCAAGATATGGACTTTTTAGTTTTGTTCAGGTAGGTAAAGCAGTGTATTAGACAGTAATTAAATGTAATTGTTTGAACACTTATAAACGTTTTTTTTTTCTGGTATGCATGACATAAATGTTCCATTGAAGAGAAGCTTATCTTTTTTTTTGGATTTTTAATTAATAATCTGGAAAAATACATGTAACTTCAAATTGTAGTCTGGTCCAATGACTTGTGTTGGAGAAGCCTAAATGTGTATCTTTCTTTCATTTATTTTTTATTTTTTCAAAGCAAAACAATGTACGAAGGCAAATAATCAGTCACTAAAATCTTTGAATTGGCAATGCGATGGTACATCAAATCCTTAATTTGGCAATGTGATGGGAATGTGTTGATTTCTGTTTTTTTTTTCTGGTAAATGTCTAACTTCTAAACCAATCTGTATATAGTTCTGATTCATGAATAATAATAATAAATGATAATAATACATGTGGTTTATAAAATCCACTCTGTAAAGTATTCAAGGCGCATAAAGAAATTAAGATGTGAAAGTTTTAAGAACATTTCTGAAAGACATTTTGATGTCTTCAGGAAAGTTCAGGATACCTAACAAACTAAGATACAATGGTAGGGAAATTACTAATGTAATTTTGAAAATGAAAATAACTGATTAAATAAAGCATGAATAATTGATGTAATGAATTTATGTGGTTTAGAAATAGTTAAAGGAGAATGAAACTCTTGGAACAAGTTAGCTTTTGTGAAAGCAGAAAAATTAAAGAATAAGATCAACAAAAGTTTGAGTAAAATAGGACTAGCAATAAAAGAGTTATGAGCATTTGAATGTCGAGATCACTAATGCTATGGAGATCCTCCCATTGGCAATGCGACCAAGATCTATGATGTCACAGATGAACAACTCTCCCCTTTTGGACACTGAAAATATACCCCAAAACATCTCTTTTTGCTCATTCTAATCATATGACAAACGATTCATCAATGATATGATGTTGTGAAACCTCTGTACTTGTCCTCTCATAAAGAGAACACCTCACCTTGTGATAGACTCTATAAAAGTGAGAATGTAAGTGAAATAAGTACTAAAGTAATGAGGGAGTTGTACGTGTGTGACATCACAGATCTTGGTCGCATTGCCAATGGGAGGATCTACATGGCATTAGTGATCTCAATATTCAAATGCTCATAACTTTCTTATTATTCATTCAATCTTCCTCAAACTTTCAACAATATGTTTCTTTGATTTTTCTCTTTTATATGGATTCAGCTGATTGCAAGGGTTTCATTCTCCTTTAAGAGAAACCTTGTGGGAATGAGCATTATCTGCTGTCCTTTGGTTAGGATGTAAAATAGGCTTGAGTTAGCAGCAAGATGTTACCAAAATATTTGTGTTCTATATATATTATTCTATTGCCAATTTCATAGTCTTCATTCAGCATTAGAAAGTTTTAGATGTATACCAGATTGTGATTGTACATAGGGTATAAGCTATTCTAATAACTGCTCACTGCTTAACATGAGGCTATTACCTTGTATGGTCTGTGATGTATTTTGTCTAATATTGTTTGCATTTTATCATAGGACTGAAATTGATATTTATGTACAATTGGAATGTAATATGTTAGTTTTAGTTGGTGGTTGCAAAGACTCAGCCGCCCGATTTATTCTGTAGGGGATTCTAAAGCCCTTTGTTGCCATTATATGTTTAGTCCTCCCAAGAAGGGAAAATGTCGAGCACGGCATTTGGAATATTTAATGACAACAGTTGTATGTTACAATGTAGAATTATGTATGCACATTTGTGAATTAATCATTTAATTAATATACCCTTCCCTGTAAGTCTGTGTTTTATTTTGTTCTTCTTTGAAGTAGTAAAATAACACTGTAATCTTAAACAGCGACGGCCTTGTGTATGTTATGAGGTGCAGATGACCATTCGTTGGTGACCACTGGGGATTTGGGGGGACCATCTATATAAATCATGGAATTTGTTGATGCAGCACGTACAGTACAATATTTTCATCCCTGTAAAGGCAATGAATGTGAGTGAAAGAGAGACAGATAGAGAGGGAGAGAAAAAAAAGATGGGGGACTGACAGAGAGATAAGCGATTGATGAAGAAGAAATACTACAGGAAAGAGAGAGGAAGGAATGAAGGAGAGATGAGGAATCAGAAAAAAAAATAAAAGGGAGACAAATTGGCAGATGAGAGTGTGTGAGAGAGAGAGAAAGATGGGAGATGGAATGGATTGCAATGAAAGTGAGTGAAAGAGAGAGAGATAAAAAGATGGGGGACTGACAGAGAGATAAGCGATTGATGAAGAAGAAATACCGCAGGAGAAAGAGAGGAAGGAATGAAGGAGGAGAGAGGAAGAAATGAAGGAGAGAGGAGGAATCGGAAAAAAATAAAAGGGAGACGAATCGGCAGATTAGTCAGTGTGTGTGAGAGAAAGACGTGAGATGGTGTATGGAATAGATTGGAGTAATACAAGAATTTGATACAAGTTTGATGAAAAAAAAAGAAGTTACAAGCACTTTTAGAAGTTTGTTTTCCAAATCAGCGAATGAGGCTTTGTTCAAATAAATGGGGCAATGATCAATAATGATACATTTTTGCCCAGTCTTATGCATTTCATGAAATATTTTTATGCTTTTATATGCTCATTTATGGGAGATAAAATAGTTCGGATTTCATATATATATTACCCCCCCCCCAGATAAATATATTGTTTTCAGAGATGTGGACATGACTACATTGCAAAAATGCAAGCATACCAGTACATGGAAAGAAAAATTAATTTTCTTATCTCTTTCTATCTGCCACTTCCACTAATTTCCTATTTCCTTCTACTTTGTTCGTTCTCTCTTCTGCTACTCTTATTTTGTCTCTCTTTCTCTTTTCTCATATTTCACTCCCTCTTTGTCTGCCATTTATCTCTTTACTTCTCACTCCTTCCACGTGAATCTTTCTTTATCTGACACCAGGGGTAAGAGCGATTTTAAGAATGACTGGTGATCCTTTCTTGTGGTGAATGATATTCATCATTGAATGTTTATTGGTGATTAATTAGCAGGTAAAAAAGGTTCACCAGCCGTTCTAAACTTACGAAAAGCTTTAAGAAACACCCACCAGGCATTTTTTTCTCATCTCTCGAAATACCTCCTTTCATTTCATTCTCTCCTTATATCCCATGGGGTTCAAAGACATTTGCTACGGCGACAATTGCTCTGCATTCCACACACAAATTTCAACCCTGGGTTTAACACTATACCGTACCCTAAACCTAACATAAACCCTTTTGCAACCCTAACCCTCCGTGGTTAGTTCACAATTGTCAATTCGTATATTGCTAACTCGTCCACTCATGACAGTCTCATGCCATTACGTCCATCAACATTTCATCTAACAGCCATTTGGTCCAATCATCACTTCGTCTAATCACCAGTTCGTCTATGACCATTTCGTCTCATAACCAGTTGGTCTAATAGCCATTTTACTTTCATTACCAAGTGGAATATGGACAGACTAAATGGCTTTTGGACCAACTTGTGAGTGGATGAAATGGCAATAAGACCATGTGGATAGTGAACGAACGAATGGTAGACCAAATGATAGTAGACGAGTTTGTATTTGGAATATTTGACATTAGACCAATTGAAAATAAACCACCCCTCATCTTTGACGAAATAAAGCCCAGACCAATTATCGCAGGAGCAAATGTCACCACCATCCCACAGGCCTCTTTCTCTCTGTCCTTCAATTTCATTATTTCTCTCTATATATATCTCCTCTCACTTCGAGCTTTCTTTATCTACCACTTTTCTTTCTCCCATTTCATTATTTCTTTTCATCTTACACTTATTTTTTCCTCACTATATCTCTTTTCATTCCCATTTCATTCTCTTTACTTGCCAGTTATCTTTTAGTATTATTCTCTCTCCTTCCATTCCATTCTTTTTATATGTGTACTTACATTTTCATTTAATTTCATGAATATTAAAACAATGTTTTTGAATAAAAAGAAGAATTTCAGAAGAGCATGTCAAAGGGTTTCTACGTGCCAATTTTGTTCATATGAAGGATTGTCCCAACAAAATATGACAGATGGTGCAATATTTCTAGGCTACAGGCCAACAGATGGGTGTCACTATATTTTTTTTCAAGAATGAGCCATAAGCCCTGACATACTACTAGTAGTACTTAATTTCTTTCTTGTCCCTTTCATACAATAATAACAAGCTAGAGTAAGACAGAGAAATACATAATACATACAGTTTACTTTTATTCCGGAAATGCAAATACAAACCACTTATTAGATCCAATGTACAAACTGTGTTGCCTGTTAGGAAAATAAAACATAGCAAACCGTGGAGAAAAAGTTACAGTAATATGACGAAAAAGAAAACGTTATTTTTTTATTTAAAAAAATGGCACCTAGAACCCCCCCCCCTTTTTTTTACAAGTCTGGTTTAGCTTGATTTAATTGTCAAAATTGGATTAGTATTATCCTGAAAGATGACAATGACACATTGCTAGTATTTAATGGAATAAAGTGTATATCATACAAGGTTGAAGCTACTCATTTTGTGGGAGTCACATACAGCCTAAACTACATTATATATACTGTGGGTGGTATGTGGTTTACATACATGTATTACAAGGAGATTTAGTGTAACAGAGAATTAAGTGTACATGTATTTCTTAATTAGATGAAGTAAAACAAATCTGGAGTCTGCAACACAAGGCTTATTAGCGAATGATCGTATAGCTGATTTGTAAGCTTGATAGCACATACAATTAGAGTATCAGGGTAGAGTAGATCTATTGACTATTAACAGACCTGCCAACCTTCGACAAAAAAATATTCTTAGAAGGGAGAAAAAGTATTTTTTGAACAAATTTTTTTTTTTAAATATTTGTCTCAACGTAACAATCACCAGCCTGTTGTAAAGAAATTGGTAAAAAAACATAATGACTCTACTAGAAAACTTGATAATTCACCCCTTTAAACATTTGCTCATAGGCAAGAATTTATTTGTTACAAGTTACTGGCCCAACAGTGATTTTTACTGGTCTGGCGCTAGTATTGCGCGCTATACTACATACTCCATGATTGGAATTTTTTTAAAGTAACAAATCATTAAAAAGAAGTATTGGCGTATTCATAGCAAAAACGAGGAACAAACACTCTAAAATAGTAACGGTTGGCATGCCTGTATTGAGGGAAAGTACTTTGATTGTGCAGACTCTGGTGCATTCAACTATCCTTCCATACATCACAGAGTTGAGAATTGAGAAATGAACAATTGATCTTTGACTCTACTTTCAAAACCATGATGAGAATTCGGAAATGTGCAATTGAGCTTGTTAGTGTAAAAAGGAGACAAGAACAGCTTGTAATATCTTACCCAAACATAACTTGTGAATCTTGAATTAGCACGGAACTGGAGGAAAATGATGGGATTACATTAAATTGTATAAAATCCGGCAGGCCCGGAGGAGTCAGTAATCCTCTTGGGGTTAAATCAATGAGTATTCACATCTATGATGAACAAAACAATGCATAATTGAGCATAAAAAAACAAGAGAAAAAAGGTACACATATATACATTAACTACCTTTTCTGCAGACACCAATACCTATGCCCCCCCCCCCTCCATTCTGTATCTACATGTAGAGCTATATTGACTTATTGATACAATACATGTACAGTGTAATTCAATCCCCCCCCCCTTATTTTGAGTGAGGGCCAAAAATGTGCTTAGTAACATTAAAATATCCCCCCCCCCATCCAACCACTTCTTCAATCTTGGTATCAACCTTAAAATCAAGGATTTACAGATTTAATTCAATTTTCACACTTACCTATTTTGTAACTAATATGTTATAAAACCAAGAAAAAACATGAAAATATAATATGCCCCCAATGATTAAAAATCAGTGATTTGCAGATACAATTACACTTACCCATTTCTGAACGACATGTGCTAGAAAGCTGACAGAAACGTGTATCCCCCAAATTATTTAAATCCTATTAACATAAACATTATCTATCATACTTACCCATTTTGTTACTATAAAAAAAATAAAAAAAGTACCATCCACTATGTACTTTTCAATGATGTGCAAAGTCATTCCTAATAGGATTGTTGACGCAAATAATTTCATAACATTCTGATCTCATAGACGACGTTCATCAGGTAAAATTAATCTTTAATTCAATGCCGAGATACCTCCCAACAAAGTTTTTACTATTTCATTAAAAAAAATCAAGATATTGTCTTCATTCCTCATTAAAACTTAAAATCACAACTGGTAAATGGCGACCAGGGTACCAAATGGAAAAGTTTAGAAAGTGTTTTGAAAAGAATCGTCGTGTTCTTCCTGCGCGAGACCGTTGGATTGGTCTTCGTTCTGGATCTCGTCTTCGGCTTCCATCCCGCGGTATTCCTTGAGCTTGGCGTGGTAATCCTCGGCGGGGAAATCCGCCTCTTGGCGATCGTCCTCTCCGTACTGGTTTTCTTGCTCTGGGTATCCATCACCTCCACCTTGTTCCTCTTGATCCTGGTTATAGCCTTCTGGTTGGTCTTCATACTCACCCTTCCTGCCATCTTCATCCTCAAACTGATCTTTCCTGCTCTCATCCCGACCCTCATCGCGCCTCGCGTCATCGCGGTCTCGGTCACGATCCCGTCTCCTGTCGCGATCACCACGGTCGCGGTCACGATCCCTGTCGCGATCGCGATCCCTGTCTCGCCTGCTGCGATCGCGATCTCGATCACGGTCCCGATCCCTGTCACGACGTCCTCGGTCCCGCTCGCGATCACGCTCTCTGTCCGGATCTCTCTCCCGATCACGCTCTCTGTCCGGATCTCTCTCCCGCTCGCGATCACGCTCTCTGTCCGGATCTCTCTCCCGCTCGTCATTTTCTCCTCTCCTCCTGCGATCGCGATCTCTATCCCGCCGATCCCGGTCGCGATCTCTGTCCCGATCACGTCGCCTCTCACGATCCCGGTCTCTTTCGCGATCACGCTCGGGTTCTTCTCTTTCGCGGCGATCTCTTTCCTCGTCCTCCCTTTCACGCTCCTTTTCTCTTTCCCTAAAATGAACAAGAAATGGCTTCACAATTCAAAATTGCTTTTGGAAACATATTCAATCAAAACAAATTTAAAATCTTACATTCTACAAAATTTCATTGATAGCAAAAAAAAAATCTGAATGTGCGAATTTTTGGTCTGAAGACTTTGTAGTGTTTTAAGCAAATGCACCTCATAAATTTTACAATACCAAAACTTATTCCTTTTTTATTTTTTTTTCAATTTCTTTGTGTTTTATCTTTACTATTTGTTTTTTTAAAGGAAATATGTTGGGGGCACTGTTGCAATTATAAATAGCATAACATTAATAGATTTGAATGAGTATTAGTAAAAATATTCAGACATGTGTGATTTTTGGCGGAAAACAATTATGCGCAACTCCAGAACCATGTACCTGGACGTTACTAAAATGGTCTTAAAAGATGTGGGAGACTTCCAGCGAAAGCTTTTAACGTTGCAGATATATTGTGCAAGACGTTGAGGGGAGGCGCTTTTACTTTGTTACAATTCCAACGTGTTAGTCCTAATATCAATGAATGAATCAATTAATGAGTGTAGGACTTGGACTTCAATAAACTTCTTGTTTCTCACCTGTTTCCGGATGGATCGTCTCTTCCTGAATGACGCGAGTTGATATCGGGTCCTCCTCGTCTGGTCCCTCCTAGACCACCACCTGAAGAAACAATCCACATCATACTTGCTATCAAAATGGAGAGCTCAGGTACATACCTGCCAACATCTAGTAATGCCTAATCTGGACAACCAATGGCTAGGGGGCCGACTAAGCCCACCAGCGGGGTCCAGAGACCCATGCGGGGGTCAATAATAATAATAATAGGCATTTATATAGCGCCATCTATCTAGAAATTTAATCTATTCCGAGGCGCCTTGTTTATCATTATTATTACCCCGGACTTCAGTGGCGTACCTAGGATTTTCCACAGGGGGGGCAAATTCGTCCACCAAAAATTTGACAAGCAAAAAAAAAAAAAAAGGTCTTCAAGACTCGTCAGGGGGGGGGGGGGCAGTCTGCCCCCTCTGCCCCCCCCCCCCCCCGTAGGTACGCTAGTGCCCGACTTTAGCTCGAGCTGCCTCTCAGCGCTCAGTGCATTCAAGGAATTGATCCTGCCAGGTACCAATTCACCTCACCTAGGTTGAGTGCAGCACAATGGATACATTTCTTGAAGGAAATTACGCCATGGCTGGGATCGAACCCACGACTCTCTGTTTCAAAGTCAGGAGACTTATCCACTGGGCTATTTGAGATTTATTCAGGACTGGGGGCATGAATGGGTCTATGCAGGGGTGTGAGTGGTCACAAATAAAAAGATCTGAAAAAAGCTGAAAAGAGTTGAAAAAGTCTGAAAGAGAAAGAGCTCCCATACTTATTGTACATAGGAAAGCCAAAAATAAGCTGAAATTAAGCTGAAAATCAAAACAAAAAAATCTGAAATCATATAAAAATCTGAACTCTCACACCCCTGTCTATGGCAATTTCTCCTACATTTTTATTTCTCACATGAAATTTCAGAAATCGGGATGTCCTGATGATATTTGGCCATTTTGAAAGTCGTAAAGCGGAACAATCCTGATAAAATCTGAACAGTTGGCAGCTCTGAAAGTGTTGTGGGAGTTTAGTATGTTTTATTCATTGGGCCTGGAAAATATTCCTCATATGCTATACAAGTTTAAAGCCAGAGTAGCCTAAAATGCTTTATTGTATCAGAGCATGAAATCTGGTAAACTTTAAAATGAGCTCCAAAATAAAAATGTCTGGGAAGATTTAGGGGGTCAAATGATTCAAATTAATAGCACTTCATAATTCGCAAAATACCAAATTTGTCATATTCCTTGTCTGACATACCTCTACATTGGTGATCTTTCAGTGTGATTCTTTTTCAACCTTATCTCAATTATAAGTTCTTTGTGTTTCCCATGAAATCATACATTATGATTTTTGGCTGAAAACACAATATATGATTTCATGGGAAAGAAAAATATAATGGCGTTATTTCCTTCAGCAAGAAATTTATCCACATTGTGCTGCACTCAACCCAGGTGAGGTGAATGGGTGTCCGGTAGAAAGAAATTCCTTGAATGCTTGAGCGCCTAGGCAGCCCAGCTAAAGCCAGTGTAATAATAGCAGGGCGCTGGGTGGGAGAACAGTTTTCAGAACTGAAGTGCCTTCCCTGGGTAAATATACCTATATTATTATGGCAACTACATGTACTTTTATTCATTTTTAATATCTGTCATTAGCTTACCTAGTCTTCTTGGCACCCATCCCTTGACTGTCCTCGCTCTCTCCACATCCACCAGAACCCGGCGATTGTCGATCTTCTTACCGTCTGCGTACTTGTAGGCCGCTGTCAAAGACAATACAAATTATTAATAATTTCTAGCCGACGAAACAGCTAAATTGTGATACTTACCCGTCTGAAATAAAGGAGATGCATCATTAATTCAATGAATTGAATAATAAATTTTGAAAGTTTGTGGGTAAGAGCACCAAAAGGAGGCTTCAAAGGTCTAGTAGAAAAATAATCAGCTTATATTACAAAAATACCACCCAGCAGGATCATAATTTTTTTTTTTTTCAATGTCTGTTGCATGTGAAATCCATACCCGGTAGTAGCTAAATATTACACTCCAAACGATCAATGATATGCATAGGTCACCCAGTTTGAACAAAATACACTTGCAAAGTCTATGCTAGATTTAATAAAGACGTATCACCTACGGTACATGTAAATCGCAAAATCTATCATTTTAATAGCTTTTTTAAGGGAGATAACCTGCTTTCAGATAATAATGATTTTTTTTGCAATGAATTGCAAAGGGAAGTATATTTCTTTTTAAACACAAAAGGTCAAGAGTATTGCAGCTATATAGCAAGTACATTGCCCACCATCAATGGCTTATTGTTAATGAAAAAAAAAACCCAGCTGAATATAATTCAATTTCATTTATCAATATTTCACAATAGGGCAGTAGTCAATTTGAAATCAATATCACACAACAGATCTATCCAAATAGTAAATCGATTTATGCCCTAATCTTCCTAAAATTCAATATAATATTTAAAAAGAAGAAGCCCCCTTTTGTGCAAAATAGTCTAAAACAAATATAATTTTTTTTGTATTTTTCCTTTAACCATACCCTTTGTTCAAATAAAATTTTCATTTGTGTTGTACTAAATGCTATTTCCTGAAAATATCTCAAATATCACAAATTGTGCATTGTGTATAAACCAAAACTTTGTTAAGTGTGAATGGACCACTTACCAATCTCTTTGCTTTTTTATACTTATCTGATATTTAGCAGTGTGAGATGGCTGTATATGTAGGTGTATTGAGGTCATTCAGACAGGAACCCACTTGACAGTGCATTTATAATCAAAGCACTTACCAATGCACTCAATTGTTTACTTTTACAGAAAATGTGCATTACTTACTTTTTGCACGTAACAAAATAACACAACTACCTTTCAGTTTACATTAACCTATTAAAATTGTGGAAATCCCTCTGAACGGCAATGTCACTATTTCATTCATTTTCATTTTGTCTTCAACTTTGAATTATGTACATTGAACTTGGAAGATTTGAAATTCTTTTTTGCCCCCTCCCTCCCCTAAAACATTCATAATTAAAGCTGAAATAAAGATTAATTGGGTCACGAAATAGCTGTCATATAAAGAATTAGAGTTACATATATATCATAAAATTTTTATACATGAGGGAAATGATAAAGGAAATAATTTGCAAGTACATTTCATATTTCAAATAAAAATATTTTGAAAAAAAAGCAAAAAAAGATAACTTGGTATATTTAACCAACTGGGCGAAAAAATATTGAAGGAAGAAAACAAAGAAATATTCCCGAACCCCTTTTACTCCACAAGACTGGGTTTGAGGTACATGTACACTCTAAAAAAGAATTGGGTAAAAATGCTCCATGAGGGTTATTATGTGTCCAACCAACATTGGGCATTTCTTTTGGGCAATTTTATTTATCCAGTGTGATGAAAATTTTGCCCATTCTAAAGTAATTCCTACTTATTTTCTTTAACCTTACTGGACAATATGCTTCCCGCATTGGGTAAAATACTGCCCCAAATTGGTTGGACACATAACCCTCGTGCTGGTTAAAACTTTACCTAATTTTTAAAAAGTGTATATAATACATTGATTGTAGTCTCTTTGCAGACCATTGCAAAACAATTAATTTATGTGATTTAGAATTATTAAAGAAACAAATTAAAGAGGAAACAAATTAAAGAGGAAGAAAAAAAATATATTTGACAGGAAAAAATGTCAAACGTCCTGAATAGAAAAAAAATCTTGCATAAGTCGAAACATGGCATTTTACAATAACACCCCCCCCCCCCGCCCAATTTATTTCATTATTTTTTTTTTAGGTATTTATTTAAACTGAGTTTCATGTCACTCAAAACACATAGTTTATTATAATCACAAATCACAATCATACATTCCTAGATTTGATATTGTACATACATATATGAAATATCGCCCCCCCCCCCAAAAAAAAAAAAAATATGATGCTCTTGAAGAATCACTGTAGTCGATATAACTTCTTCCAATGAAAACCTTGACAATCTTTCAGACGGATCATCAGATTACACGTGTAATGCATGCGTCAACATCATTGTTGAATGCATACTCTCACAGTCCCGATCCTCTTGCACATACACATGCACACACAAAAGGAGATTTAGATTTCCCAACCTACATGTACATGCAAGGCTCCACACTACCTTTTTCTCTTGGTGGCCCAAATGGTCCACCAAAATTATCAATTTCACATTCTTGGTGGCCCGCAAGGCAAATTTGGTAGCCCTAAAACAATAGAAAAACATTACAATTTATCAATACTTCGGTGGACCACCAAGTAAGTGTGGGCTTTTGCAGAATTTTGGCGGCCCTTCTCTCACTTTTGGTTGCCCCGGGCCACTGCTAATGTCGAGCCCTGCTACATGTGTGACACAGAATTTCCTGATTCATGTGCAGTAGAGGCTGTTGATAGAAATCTAAAGCCCCGTAAAAAAAAAAAACAAGACAAGGATACCTTTAGAATTGAATTAATGACGCTGATACCTATACTGAATAGATGACATCTAGCACTGGAGAATGGCACTTGAAGAATAATTTTCAGATTAAAAATATCCCACATCATGTGACTTCTGATTTTACAACTATAAAGGTCATCTCCATGACCTTTGCACCGTCACCGTAACAACCAAGTCATCTCCATGACATCTACAATATATCTCTAGAACAACCAGGTCATCTCCATGACCTTTATACTACGTCGCCATAACAACCAGGTAATCTCCATGACCTTTACACTCTAACAATCAGGTCATCTCCATGACCTTTACTCTGTTTCCATAATAATCGGGTCATCTCTATGACCTTTACACTGTCTCACCTTTGACCTGTATATCACTCTTAACTTTCTCACTCTTTCTGTCCACACACTATTTTGTTGCATCAGTGCAAGAAGGCTTTTCAGCATCAAGTACATCAAATGAATAAATTTATTTGACAACTCAAGATGTCTTTAAATCCATGCACTGATTTAGGAGTTGGATTGCACCCATGCAACAATTTGTAATGACTTTCGAACACTCTAGTGTAGAAGCAACCAAGATCATTAAGACTTTTGAACATACATCTCTCTAACTAACATCATTCAATCATTCTCAACTTGAACTTTAATCTGAGCCATAATTTGAACATTTATATTCATACGCCATCTATCACCTCTATTCACTCAACAACCTTTCATACTCCTCGTTTTCTCTATAACTCATCATTTGAAAATACACTCAAACTTCCAACACACCTAAGTTTAGATTGCAACATGCTTTCTGAAATTAATAAAATCTGGTTAACTGTCTTGCCCAAATGAATTATCAAAATTACCAATAAAAGGTGAAAGTTTTTTTTTTACGTCTTCTAAGATATTCATCCTCTCCAAATTTTTGTGAATGGTGGTTTGCAGATCTGTACATTGAACTGAATGACATTAATTCTGAATTATCCTTTAAGTCAGTGAAAACCCTCAAACTAGTACCATTCATAAACGACCACTGAAGGAAGAAACTGCATGCAAAAATCTGTGACTTCCATCTCGCCGCACACCTCGTAATACACCTAGGAATTCACTGAACACTACTAACAGACCTCTCACAAACTGCGATGGTACAAAAGTTTGTTGACACTGCAATTCTCACGCCTTCCCAGAAGACAAAAATGTATGGGGCTGAAGGGAGAAGGGTCACATAATTGAACGAATGATAACTTAAAATTCAATTTCTTCTTTCCAATCTTGAATTGTCCTTCTTAGGCCCACTTGATATCAGAATTTGCACTTGCTGAATGAAAAGTTCAGTTACAAAAGACAATTCTCACTTTAAAATTCTGTGTTGGTGTTAACACAGAACGACAGTATACGCGACAAAAACTAATTTGGCTGTTTTCACGATTCACAAACTGTTAAAGTTTCCTTGAGGAAATAAGAATAAAATCAATTAACTGTTTTGGGGGTTAATTTTTTGGGGAAAAAAGAGACCTAAAGAGGGACTGTGAATTTGATAATGAAAGTTTGATTGAATATTTTGTGAATGGCAGGCAAAATACTGATTCTGTTATTTTGTGCTGCGGTTTTATCTCAACGAACGACTTGATTGGATCGATTGGTCACACTCTCGCACTCCTTTTGAGGGAACAACAATCTTCTTACCAAAACATACAAACCTAACGGTTGTCATGTATCTTTAGCCAATCATAATGCAGCATGGCTGAGCGTTAGCCAATGAGCAAGCAGCGCACACGTTCAAATTGCGTGGCTGTGTTGGGAGTGACAAAAAGAGAAAGGTTTGAGAGAGCTAGTCGGAACTATACATTATATTCTATCACAGGCATCATGATGCAAATAACACAATTTTTCTAAATATAACTCATAGATGATATAATACATTAAATTATCTGAGGGAATGCATTTTGGGGCAGATAACACTGTTAAATAATTGGTCATTAAAAATATACTGTATTTATTTTTAAAAAGCATGTGCGAAAAACTCACAAAATCTTAAAATAGGAGACTAAAAGTAATAATGAAGAAAAAAAAAACTTAGAAAATAGTTCAAACAATGAGAAAATCTTTGGCAATGTGTACCAGCGACCAAACATTTGCTCCCGCGACAATTGCTCCTGTTTTCGGTTTTGTAGACACATGGGTGTGATATGAAACCGATTTGGAATAATGTAAGAGTTTGGATTAGTGACGGGGTTACGTTTACATTTGAATTGACCCATGAAGGTATTAAGGCAACTTCATCCAGACTCCTATTAATTGAAAATGATTTTAAAAATTCATATTTTATGGTTGAAAAAGAAATCCTTCGAAAATTTATTTTGCCCAATCAATCATGGGCCCGGAAGCTGCTGTGCAGCACCAGATCGACGTAGCTCTATCCTTTGTATTGCAAGCCAGCAACTCCCAATTCTTAACGTCATTCGGTCGGACAGGGCCGGGGTTGGAACTCCCGACCTCCCGGTGGTGAGACGGACGGTCTACCAACTGAGCCAACACACCAAAGAGAAAAAAGTACCCCACCCCCAGACTTCCACAAGAGCTACCGACGCTAGAGCAAATGTCATTGAATCACTCTCCCAAAAACAATTATTTTTTCATTTTTTTTTAATAATTTACTAATAAGAATACATTCAAAGACATATGGCCTCCTGATCCATTAATACCCTTTTGTTCCATAATTTTCAATTCATATCACACGTTTGAAGATACCATACTCACCATACACTCTTTGGTTATTTTACATTCTCACCACTTGAACATCTTACCAACCATGGACGAACCAATCGCAGGACTTGTATTACAAGAATGAATAAAAGAACACACTTGTGTACATCACACACTTACCAATATATTCATATTCAAATCTCGATACAGAACAAGTAAGATATAATTCAGACCATTTTAGATGTTAATTACACTCAGTTCTACAACCTTCTACAGTTTGATTTTTTTTTTTTTTCTTTTAAACAAATCAAAGTTGAAAAAAAAAGAGAAATAAATAAAGGAGACTAGCGCAAAGCCCTTAATTGTAGAATGGATTTTTCTTTTATTTTTACTAAGAATTACTCTTTAGGAAAACTGACAGGGAGACATGAAGTTTGGTTTTATTTGCCGATTTTTACTGTTCCAACTTTGTCAAAACCTACAAGTACCATACTCTTTGACGGGCATTAAATAACGACTGACACACTACCCTGTTTCGATTCCTAAACCTGGGCCCATAACAAAAAGCTTTGCGATCGCTCGTGGGGTTGGTTTTTAAGATTGATCATACGCAACACTCAATGCTATCGATCAAATAAAACCCCACAATTAGTCACTAAGCTTTATGCTATGGGGTTCTTGCTCTTATTCCTAAACCTTTTTGTCATACATCAGAATGGTTCTGTACAATTCTTTATCAAGTAAAATAGAATAGAGGATGAAGTATACAGCAGGGAAATCCCTCATGCAAACAAAAAATTGTTATTATTGTATACTTACAATGCATGTCTCTTTCGTGTGCATACTCTATGAAAGCATATCCCTTCGGTTTGCCGGTGTTGATGTCATGGGCAATGCTAATCTGTTGACGGGAGAACAATGTGCAAATAGAAACAATGATCGTAGACTGGCAATTCCCCGTTTAGTGTGTACAATTTCATTAATATTATTATTTGTGTTGCGTCACCTTGCCTGGGGGTCAAAAAGCGAGGTGAATCATTGTGGCCCGTGGGTCTCTTCTCCCGATATAACTGATTGGGGGAGAGCGAAGTTGGCTCAGTCAGAAGAGCGTCTGACTGTCGAACCGAAGGTCGTGGGCTCGAGTCCGCCAAGGGCCGATGACTGAGGCCTGTGATGTGTGTAGACGTTTCTCCCCTGTTCCATAGATGCAGGCCATTTTACAGAGGAAAACACTCCATCCCTCAGAGAGGACGTTAAATGGAGGCCCCATGCAGAGGAGAAACCCCCCCATAAAAACAAACAAAAAAAACCTACATTCAATGTTGGCGCTATGGTAGCCAGCCTGCTTCATGGTGCTGATACTAAAACCAAGTTTGAACTACAATTCCCTTTTCACTTAAAAAATATGAGTTCATGAAATATCAAATTTGGCTAAACTTTTTTATTCTCATATCCTCAAACTCCCCCATCACTATGTACGATATTTAATGTTTTTATGGACTGTACTTTCGACACCTTACTTAGCTTTCCCATGTTTGACACAAAAATGAAAGTTACAATTTGAAAAATCACTAACCATTTTGATTGGACCATATGATTCAAACTCTCTCCTCAGCTTAGACTCTGTGGTATCGTAGTTCTGCATAAAAAGGGGATAAAAGAGGGAGAAAAATTAAATGTATGGCCTTCATTGTGCATTGTATTCTGTATTCAAAGGATATTTTACATGAAACATGTGATTTGATCTAGAGAATGCTACTGACAATAAGAAATTAATGTGTTAAGATCAAACTATGATTGTTTGATCCAGCTCTAAAACATCAACAATTTTCTAGTCAAGTCAATGTAACACTCGCCTTAATAATACCATTTCTTTTGCATACTGGGAATTGGATTCCTTATGCATCGCCCTTTCATATAATACAGTTTTAAATATTTCTTTTAAGTAGGGTGTATAATAAGTGAGTAAATGACTTGGAGTACAAAAGTCAATGCAATGTCCAAAATCAATACGCAACGCAAAAGCAGACAAACTCACGGCACATGACCATTACACATTATAGACAAAGAGGACTTTGTAGCAGACGGTATTCATTAAAGCATTTTGCAAATGAGTTAAATCAAAGAGTAGAAATTACCAGTATTAATGAACACTACTTACAATACGGGCTATAAAGAGTGTCTTGAAGGCATTTGATGTTGCACTTGGATTGCTGTGGGCATCCCCTGTATTGAAAAAAAATTTCAAAACCTCTGTTTATCATCATATACCCTATAACCATTCCATTGTGACATTTATACAAGATATCAACTTATTAAGGTTAATTGCTTAAAAATGTCATATTGCAGACCTGTAATTTTCCTATTTCAATGAAAGTAGTGACACTACACACTGTCCCCCCCCAAAAAAAAAAATAAAAAAAATTTAAAGTCACTTTTCCTGGGAGATACTTCAATTTATTTGTTGTCACTAGTGTGACGTGACACTATATTGAAGATTCCCGACCTTACTGTTTTTTAATGGAATTTCCTCATCAACAGGTTTCATCTATTTGCAAGAGAAAATCTATCACTCTTTTATAAAATACTTTTCGCGAATTCGCTGAACAGCTATAAATTCAACAACACACAAAAATATTGGGACCCTCATCATTAAGTGAAAGATTCTGAATGCAAATATAAGCTGGTCCAGTATTTGTGTAGTTCATAGAGCAGATTCCCATGAGGATGCAGCTTCGAAGGAATTCTAATAGCTCAATGAACTGAGTTTTCTTTTCCTGGTGTTTACTACACATCACAACATGGACTGATATGACGTGCGAAAAAACCAGGTATAATACATAGAAATGGGCAATTCCACGGTCAGTTGAATTACACTTTTACATGTCTTTTGACTTTTCTAATACTTGGTGCTTTGAATCGCCCAAATACATTATATACAGTGCATCAAAGTGAGAAAGGAAAGAGTAAACTGCTGACGTAAGATCAATAAAATTGAACTTTTTAATTACATTCTGAGACTTCGCTTTCCATCTTTTGTTTGCACGACTCCTCTTTCTCCTTTATCTTCCGAAGACGCTTCTCTTCTCTTGTTTCTCCCCGAGCTGGAGGTGGGGTGTCTGCAGGATCCTGGTAAGTAAACAAAAAATAATCATAAGTAGACAATAAATCACAACTTAAAGTTTGCATTTCTTTTCTGTACTCTCTGGAGGGTCATTCTCAGGAGAAAAAAAAGGGTCATACACCTGGGCCCTGTCTAACAAAGAGTTCCATTTGATCGCGCAATCAAAATCATCAATATCATAATTTTTGGTTACAAAAATTTGCCAACAAAGAGAAGCGCACCAAATTTTCAAGAAAATAATGAATGTATGAATATACAGCATATCTACGAAATATTTTGAACAGTCAAGCATTTTCTGAATATGTTGATGTTGCCGGTTTTCCATAGTTGTGGTTGACAATTGGATCAATGGCAACTCTTCTTCCAAGCAATTTTTTGGCCGTAGCCTTAACCATTGCAATCTTGTGTGGTTATGTGATAATGTAAGAATATTAACATTATGGACTAAATTTAGAGATAAAAATGTCAACCCGAGGGAAGGTGATTTTCTAGGCTTAGTTTACAACTTTACACAAGGCAAAACCCCTCACATCTGTGTTTGACTGAGAACAGATGCTTGAATCTTGCTGATGTAAATAAGACTACGTCTAGTGGAGCTTATAACACCATTGGTACAGGGTAGGGCACGGCCAATTATTGGAGACTTTCTTCAACCCCATTAAGGAGATTACATGCATCTCCAGTGGGTAATTTTGGAATTCAGACATTTTTCAGTTGGAACTCTGAGATCATTTTTTATGTATACATTTGAGGCAAACAAAAATGTGATCTGCAAATTCCTCGTAAAAATTCACTACTGTACATGTAATTCATTTGGGCCTACAGTAGATCTAGATCTACTTCAAAAACACCCGGTCTACTTTTGTTTTCATAACACTTTTTGTGGTCATACACACCAAAAACAAATTATTCGACAGGGATATAGCTAAAAATAGATTCAGAAATTCAGTGGCAGTGACCTCAATTTCCCCCACTTCCTTCAGGGTGACCAGACGTCCTGTATTATGCACCTTTGTCTCAGCGCCTATTTGATCCGTATTTCAAAATATTGAACAAAATATGATCAATGAATACAAAAGTGAAGAATTTTCATCAAATAACCAAGAGATGACGAAGAAGAGACAATAAAATCGATTACTGTAAACTTTTGCAAGTTCTGCGGTGATAGTTGCATATATATTTTCTTCGATCTCCACAAAAACACACACAGGCACCCTCAGCACATTTACTAGCTGCTGCATGCACATGGCCTGCAATGGCCTCATGCCTGTGTGTGTGTGGCAGGCAACGAGCTAGGCATATAGGATTGGAGCAGATTCTAATATGCTTTTCACACTACTTTTTTCCTTAACCCCGGGAAATTGGTGGGGCTAAGGGGGTGCCTTAGCCCCACCAATTTCCTGGGGTTAAGCTTAGCCCACTTCGTTTTCACACTACGTTTTAGCAAAGTGGGCTAGCACGGTAAATAGTACGGTACTATCTGGCCCTGCAAAAAAGCAGGGTTAGCCGACTTATTGTGGTGCTAGTACCACGATTGCGGTGCTAAGAGATGCAGTGTGAAACAAAACTGGGCTAAGGAAAGTGGGGCTAAGCAATAGCCAATCAGGCAATCACAGAAGTCGAAATTGCACATTAATCACGCTCTGTATGGTAAAATCATCAATATTCATGAGCTGTGGGTTGTCCGGGGTTAAGTCGTTAACCCCGGCTAAGCAGTATGGGGTCAAGAAAGACAGTGTGAATCCAAAAAAAGATAGTATGGGGTTAAGGATAGTCCGGGGTTAAGGATAGTATGGGGTTAAGGAAATGCAATGTGAAAAGCATATTAATGGTGCAAACAATCTCACATGATAAACAGTTTTCCACCAAAATAATCACAAAATCGGCGGGATATTCGAATAATTGTATCATGGATTCTCAGATTACCAATTTGGCGATGTAATCGGTGGAGCAAGTTATTGAGTTTTCATAACTAGATCTAGTTGTTTCAGCTTTCGTTTCGAGTCTTCTTTAGATCAGTTCGAACTTGTATTGTAATGGGATGAGAGATGTGTAATATATGGTTGGAACTACCCCTTATCGACCACCTAATCTTCTAAGCATCGTATCTGCGAAAATATTCATCAATTTTACCCAGTTTTCGTCTCATTTGTGCAGAAAATTGAGCAGATCAGATTCCCATGTTTCGCTTGGCGACTCCCATTCAATCTGTGTATATATCGACGAACAACGAATACGACGATTTTACATTTGCACCCGTCTTTTGAAACCGACCACCCGCGATACACTAAGTTTATGGCCGATTCTTGTCGCGGTGGCGAAATATTTTTACTCTTCCAAATCAGTTCTATGATGTCAACATGCTAAATGATCGTCTCACTACTTCCACTGTGAGCTCCCGCACATGATTCGACGATTGACGACGGATATTTGTTCTAAAGCCGTTTCCGATCGGATTTCTTGGTTTTTCAGCAGGGTTTGGGTCTGATCAATACAATTTTGATTAAGTCTACTAAATTTTTACTTTTTGTTGCTTTTTTTCTCGTAAAATTGATTCTTATCATTTCTATGGACACTGCGCCTACTCTCCCGCGCATATCGTTTGTAATACGCAAAAATTTTAACGCGCGCAAGGTGGTCGGTTTCAAAAGAGGTGGTCGATAAGTGGTAGTCTCACCATACTGTATGCCGCAATGTTTCATCTAATTTTTAACTTTGACAATGTTTCCCTTTGAAATTTTATTCATTTCTAAAACAATTGAGCTTTCTAACGATATTTAAAACTAAAAAACAAATATCATTATACATTAAGACTTTTGTTAGAGGATTGGATTTTTTGTTTGCTTGAAGTTTGAACTTTCTTCCGTTTTTCTTTCTTTTCTATCATTATTTCTTCACCCTTCTATCCTGCTTGCCCTTTTTTTGGTCCATTTATGTTTATTTCCTAGCTTTCTTTTCTATCTGTTCATTTTTCTTTCTTTCCTTCTTTCTTTTCATGTACTTTCCTTCTTTTAAAAATTTCCTTCATTCTTTTGTTCTTTCTCATGTTTCTCTCTTGTTTTTCATTCTCTCCTCCCTCCTTTTTCTTCCCTTCTATTCTTTTCCCTTATTCATTCTTTCCCTTCCTTTTAAAAAATCTTTCTTTCTCATTTTCTGTTTCTTTCAAAGAATGAAGGAAACCCTTTTTCTTTCCTTCAGTATTTCTTTCTTCCTCCTTTTTCTCAATTTCTTTTTTCTTTCACACATTCATTCATCTTCCCTTCCTTTCTTTCTTTATTCATGCAATAAATGACAGAAACCTTTTTTTCTTTCTTTCATCCGATCTTTTTATTCTAACTTTTCCTTTTCTTTTTTCCTTCATTTTGTCTTTCTTTCCTCTCCATTAATTTTTTTTTTCTTCTCTCCTTCATTCTTTCGTTCACCCTCCCTTTCCTTTTCTTATATTATTAACAAGTCTTCCTTCACCATCATATTTTTTATGACTTGTCTTTTCACGATCACGATTTGTCGTTTTCTTACTTTTTGCATGCCTTGGGCTTGGCTTGATTTCTTGACAGTTGAATCCTTTTCAAATAGAGTTATCATAGAGTTGTTATCATTCTATCTTTTTTCTCTTCTCTCTCATGCCTTTTCTTCTTTTGGAGTAGGCCTATACTTACCTCAAAGAGTTGAACATAGCTTGAAATCCCGCTGTAACCGTCGGTTCTTTTCTCTTCTGGAAGTTTGTCCAGTGGAGGAAGATAACGAATGGGCTCGCGTGGAGCGAAAAGTGCCAACAAATTTGGAGGCAGATACTGCGTCATGTTTGGCTCTCAGTGTTTCAAATAACGAAAAAACGCCTCACAAACTCCTCATCCCGAGCATCGTTATACTGAGCCGTAAACTTTCCTATGTTTCTCTTTGTTTTTAGTGTTAAAAATTCTGTAAAAATATCGTCCTTTGGCTTTGAAATTCGTGAGAAGATCTTCTTGTTCTTTACCAACGTCGCGTGATGGCTTTTGTAGATTAATGCGCATGCGCAGCTAGGAGGCTGCACGCCGCGCTCCGATAAATATATTTCATACAATATTCGTGTTTTTTTTAATCATGACTTATTATCAAAGAAATAAAATATAATAATTGATTAAAAAATTTTTGAAAACAATTTTACAATTTTTATTATAGTACAAAATATAAAATAATATAAAGTGTATGGATATTTTGGATGGAGTCTAGATCCTCCCATTTCACTCTCACAGTCCCACGTGTAGTATTCGGTGTGCAGAGTAAATCAACAATTTAGATTTCCCTCTTAAAAGCTAGTTCTGCTTTGATTTTGAAGGGTGGTAGGTTATTTCGACTTATTTTCTAACTGCAGAGAAGATATGGCAAAGCCACAGTGCCTTTTACTGCTTAGTTCCAGTTCAGAAGGTAATTTTGGGGCTCAATATGCTTGCGCAAGCAAGTCTACTCTGCGCGCTCGATCGCTCGTAGTCTAGTCGTACTGCTGCTTAGCTTAGTCAATTCTCAAGAAGCCAAGGCCAAGCCAAAGCCGGCGAAGCTGAGGCGCTGCCATGCCTCTTGCCTTTCACTTTTCCGAGCTTGCTGCTTGACTTGCTGTCATGTTAATGGGCAACATTGGGCAATATACCAACAAGCGTAAGCCAGGCAGCAAGCCCTGGCAAAGGGCAGGGGCCTGTTGCATTGAAAGGGTCTTTCGTAGAACCATTCTACGTAAGAACGAGATATCGCTCAACTGTTTCACAAAGCCGATTTGGGCGATACGAAGAATGGTCCTTGGAAAGACACCTCCAGACATGTCCTACGTAGGCATGATCTTCTTTGCACACCGCCCGCCACCGTCGGCATTGAGAGAAGATGCATTTACGGCAAGCCACACTGACATATCACCTCTAAACATTTTTTTGGTTGCACTCTGATGCATTTTATCTGGGATGGCGCCAAGTTATTTTTTATATGGGGGCTAGTTGTCATCAATTTCAGGTCGTCTTTTTGCACGGCAGGACGACCAAAAACGGATGTCATTTTAACTTCTCCGGGGTACATGTATTATTCCCGGGGGTAATGTATAGGGCCAAATATTTTTTTTTAATATGTTTTCTTCTATTCTCCCTCCGTCTTATCCCCACCCCTTTTCTATTAAAAAAATAAACTTGAAATACTTGAAATGGGCGGCACTATATCTCTTTAGCCGACCCCTCATGCTTTCTCATTATAGATAAACAACAAATTTCTTTAAAAGAAATTATGTAAGGTAAAAAACGTGTTCAATAACATTCAGCAAAAAAAAAAAACAAGACAAACAAAACTAAGATGTTAAACATGCTAAATCATTTATTTATTTTTATTTTATTTTCATTATAATTATTTTTTTTGCTGAGATTTATTTTAATCAATGAAAATTAATTGTTGGATTTGAAACAGTGAAACAAAACAAAAAACCTGCAGCTAATATTGAATTTAAGATACAAATTAAGCCTATAGCTTACGAATCCATCACAATCATTAGGCCCTACAAATGAAGATAAGTTCATTAAAGAAAAGATTATGGAAAGTCCATACGAAGAGGTGCATTTTAAATCTTAGGGTAGGCCCCTTTCGGCCCTTATGTCATAGCATATAGTCTCTATACTCCTTAACTTTGAAATGTTGAACATATATATTTTTTATGTTATTTCTTAAACCTTATATTTTTATATAAACTTCCATAAATTAAGTGATCATCCTTAATTATGACCAGCGTTTATGATCGTTGTCATATTTAGCATTATTTCTGTAAAAGTATTTTTTCCATTGCGGATTGATTCCCCTTTTTCTATGTTTTAATTATTATTGCAAAGTACTACTTTATCCACTTGGACATGTTTGCAGCAATTTTCATATTTTCATTTTCTTCTGTTACTCATCATGCAACTGAGGTATGTTTATACTCTAAACACTCACATTTGTATTTCTTGCGTTATATCTGACAAATAAAATAAATAAATTAGATTTTTCACACGCAGCCTCTCATATTTTCCTTTTTAGTCTCATACAATCAGACACTGTTGATTTTGTTTACTCCATTCAAACCCTATATTTACCTCAACAAATAACATATTAACGCATAATTTGCAAAATTATCATTATATACAAGTATTCTATAAAAATACAGAATATTGAACTAATAAATGTCGAAATTACTTAGTTAAATCAATTTTTATGTCGGACAAGGGTCTCTTTCGTTGAAATATCAATAAAAGGTGTCTCTAAAAAGACACCGTGTTCTAAATAAGGGAAATAATGAAAACGATTTTATTTAGTTATGTTTGTGAATCTTTAAAGTTTTTTCTCTTTTAACCTCATAAAGTAAGCTCCATACATCAATTCTACTATCAGTAATAAATAAAACATTATTTGATCTCCTTTTATTGAAATATCGGATTTTATGTAAAGTCGTCATTCAGAAATAAAAGGTTCAGGTGACGATGAAGACTAAATATTTTTCCGATACTATCGATATCAAACGATGTCGCGGACCTGGAAGACAAAATTGCCTTCGTGAAACGGAAAGCGCTGATTTGTCGCCAATCTTCCTATCTCGGAAGAATGGTCCTAGGACGTTCCTACGTATCGCTCATCTCGTCATGCAACAGGCCCCAGGTGCACAGACAGTGCAGGCCATCCCCATTCATTTTGTTGATTTTAATTTTGAGGCTGACTTTAAATTGTAGAAAAAAATTTGAAGTTAAAGAAATAACTTAAACTTTGTAGTGAAGTTGGTTTTGTTTAGAAGAAAGAAAAATGAAATAAAAAAAAGAGAATCAAATGAAATGTCACTAAATTCACTTGACATTTGAATTGTTTTGTTCTTTTAAAGGTCAAGTCCACCTCAGAAAAATGTTGATTTGAATCAATAGAGAAAAATCAGACAAGCACAATGCTTAAAATTTCATCAAAATTGGATGTAAAATAAGAAAGTTATGACATTTCAAAGTTTCACTTATTTTTAACAAAATAGTTATATGAACGAGCCAGATACATCCAAATGAGAGAGTCGATGATGGCATTCACTCACTATTTCTTTTGTTTTTTATTGATTGAATTATACAATATTTCAATTTTTACGAATTTGATGATTAGGACCTCCTTGCCTGAAGCACAAAATGTTAAAATAATGGAATTCCACGTGTTCAGGGAGGAATGAAACTTCATTTCACATGACAATGACGAGAAAATCAAAATATTTCATATTTCATATAATAAAATACAAAAGAAATAGTGAGTGAGTGATGTCATCAGTTCCCTCATTTGCATACCGACCGAGATGTGCATATAACTGTTTTGTGAAATGAAGCGAAACTTTAAAATGTCATAACTTTCTTATTTTACATCCGATTTTGATGAAATTTTCAGTGTTATGCTTGTTGAATTTTTCTCTTTTTATTCAAATCATGTTTTTGTGGGGGTGGACTTGTACTTTAAGGTGAGGATATTACAGGTTTCATGAACTGAAGAGTTTGTATTTGTAAACCTAACTTGTTTATAATTATAGGTCTAGATCTAAATGTATTCTACTCAATTTTTTTTTTGATGGGGGAAGAACGTTATGTGACCCAATACCCACAGGCCACAGTCATGACAGAGCATCTTTGTCACTTTGTCTTTGCCATGGGAGCGGGAGGATCTCCATCTCCAATATCATTCTAACTCAAACATTCTATCAAACCGTTTCCAAATGATCCTAATTTTTGTCCAATATATTGAGCATATAAAATTTTTGTATTTTTCAAAAATTTCACGACTTGATAGAATCAGGTAGACCTAAAACTGTTTGCCATTTTTACATGCAGCAGTGCAGACTTCTATTTACTGAATTATCTATTTATTTATGTAATATTTGTAATTTGATTTATTTCATATTCTAGTATTTACTTTTTTTGTTCATTTATTCATTATTTATTCAACTCCTTTTTTTTTTGGTTGGGAAGGGGGAGGCATGGCTAGCCTAGCCTAGCAACTTCCAAAACTGAACAAAAATTAGATCTACTCCAAATTCCTTCTTACTCACTCGATTCTGTTAGTGTTATGCCCCTCCTACATGTACATATGCTCCTTTGCAAATATTCCCCTTTTCACCAATGTTGCATCTTTCAATGCATGATTACATAATTTATTTTCTTTGCCAATTTGATTTTTGTAAGATTTAATAGCTTGAAGTACTGGATAACATCAATGTTTTTGGGAAGATTTTTAAAAATAAAAATAATTGTTTGCTACTCAGATAGGAAGGTGGAGATGGACACTAGTTAAGCAGTACGTGGTACAGGAACTATAATCGTCAAACCATTCAATGTGATCAATATCCAGACCCTATCTCTGATCTTTGTTAAGATTGATTATGGAGACCTGGCTAGATGGTTAATTAGTTTTTTTATTTGCAGTACTATTGGAAAATGGACTTCAACATGTAGATCTACTTGTCTTCATTAGATGTAGACATACCATTTAGGCTTGATCTCATTCGATGATTCTTTTGAAAAGAAGAAGGAATTTTTAAATGTTCAATATTTTTTATGAATGGGACTTTCCTTTATCCTCTTGATTATTTATGATTTTTTTCGGGGGGGGGGGGGGGGTTGGAGTTAATGAAGATTCTATAAATTACGTGGTGAAGAAAGTTGTTGTGTTTCAGGAATAAGTCTTATCTGAGATAAGTGACCTTTGATTTTGTTTTGCTTGCTTTTCATTCATCATCTTAATTTTCTCTTTTGTATTTTTTTTTCATTTTCTTCTATTCTTTTCATCTTTATATTTTTTCTATCTTTATGAATTGTAGGTGGGATCCAAGCTCAGTCCTTCATTCATGCATTCACCTTGGCCCATTCAGCCTTCAATGTACAAATCACTTCTAAAGAGGTAAATTAAAATATTAAATATATTTAAATGCATGTTGGGACTGTGTAGTATGTGTGCAGGGGGCACGGGGGCACCCCCCCCCCCCTCTACCACCAGCCCATTTACTTTGTCCAGTGGGACCCCAATTTTTCAAAGGGAGTTCCCCTTTCTGTGGAAAACTTGGACCCCTACTCATGTACTGGTCAATCCTAGACCTGCCTCTTTTCAGGGATATATGTCTGCTGTGCAAACCTTTCACTCGAGTTAAGTGGTCTGAATATACAGCACACATTGACTTGTGTACTGTACTGAAGGCCCTCTTCAAGTGGACTTGTGGATCAAAGTTCAATCCGGGGTCTGTGCTTCCAGACTAGGATATATTTGTCAGACAGCTCGTAGCTGCTCTTTTAGAACTATTCCAGTCTTTTTTTTTTTTTTTGCAGTTCTCCTGTAATTTTTGTGTGTGATTTGTATGGAGAGTATTAACCATACAATTGTCTTATATATTTTTCCTTATTTCTCTTTCTGTCTCTCTTTTTCTCTTTCTCTCTCTTTTTCTCTTTTTCTCTCTCTCTGCAGGGTAGATTAGGTGACTTTGTAGGTCATGATGAGAATAGTAAAAGATGGATTAGTGATTTTCGCTCTAAGCCCTACTCGATGCCTCTCAGACTGGACGCAGTTGAAGGTGAGATTAAGACAGTTTATATATCCCCTTGGACTCCTAGCAGTGCATCTACTTCCCTGATTGTCTTATAACACATGGGCTAAACCCAATTGGCCTATACTCTGAAGTCGGATTTAAAGGGAAGTTCACCCCGAGGGTAAGCTGCTATAAAGCAGAAAAAAATGAGAAATATTTGTTTAAATCCATTGAGGAATAAAAAGTTATGAATTTTTGATAATTTAAATTTTTAACTTTATATGCAGCTTCTCCATTTATCATAAATATAATCTCAATATTTTCTCATTTTTTATTGGTAAATGATGAATTCATTTTTTTTACAGAAGGGGGTGTCATGTGTCACGACGATATGTCCACCCCATAATTGAAATTATTTTCAAAGTTTAAAGAAATTTGTATTTTGGGTAATTTGTAATATTGAAGAGCTGCTCATATGTGATATTATGAAATCAAAACTTTTAAACTTCAGAACTTTGTTATTCTTTGTCAGATGTTTATGAAACCTTTACCAATGAATCCATTCTTTTTTTTTTAAGTTTTGGACAAAGATGAAGGTCCATCTCGTACAACAACTAAAGGACAAGTCCACCCCAACAAAAGTTGCTTTGAATAAAAACAGAAAAATCAAACAAGCATAATACCAAAAGTTTCATCAAAATCGGATGTAAAATAAAAAAGTTATGACATTTAAAAGTTTCCCTTGATTTCACAAAATGGTTATATTCACATCCTAGTCGGTATGCAAATGAGGATACTGATAACATCATCAACTCACTATATCTTTTGTATGTCATTACATGGAATATGAAATATTCTAATTTTCTCCTCATTGTCAAGTGACGCAGAGTTTTATTCCTCCCTGAACATGTGTAATTATCATTGTTATAACATTCTGTGGTTCAAAGAAGAGGGTCCTTATTGTCAAATCTGTAAAAATTGAAATATTGTATAATTCAAACAGTAAAAAACAAAATAGATAGTGAGGGTTGGGCATCATCGACTCTCTAATATGCATATCACTGAGTTTTGCATATAACTGTTTTGTGCAAAATAAGCGAAACTTTAAAATGTTATAACTTATTTTAGATCCGATTTTGATGAAATTTTCACTGTTATGTTTGTTTGATTGTCTCTTTTCATCTAAATCAAACATTTTCTGGGATGGACTTGACTTGTAAAGAGTTTGGTTTCCTGATTCCTCTTAAATTACTTTTCCTCCATTTTCAGCCTCTAGATATGCAGCCTTGTTGATACCAGACTGTACAGGCGCCCTCTATGATTTGACAACGGACAGGGTTTTAGGTGGCATCATCAGACACTTCGTTGCTCAAAAGAGTAAGTGCAGTCAGAAGTTAATTAATTTTAGTTTAACTTTGAAACATCAACATTTGTACAATGGGGGGATGGGGATTGGGGATGGGTGCAAATCACACACCAAGTCTGCCTAATCTGTATAAATCTGCCTTCTCTATTAAAGCGCACTGCAATTGACAAATCATGGGGAAATTGAATCAATACGAAATTTGCAAGAGGCCAATTGACTTGCATAATATAATCTGTCCGTCATGAGCGCCCGTCGGACTAATGCGATAAAAGTTGAGACCGCACGAATTTGACGGAACTCGTGATGGTAATTTACTTTGGGTCGTCGCAGTTCTAGTTTCCAACAATCCCAATTCCTAGACTCTTATCAGGTCTCTTAATTGCTAAACCGAAATAAATAACCTCTGTGAAGTTACATGTTTTAAAGTGAAAACACACAGTTTACTTCTGGTTTTTAAGTCTACTAACTATTGCTCTCCTATATTAGACCTCATAGACATGCCAGCATCTATTACATAACACCCCCAGGCATGCAGCCGAGTGAAAGACTTGAATCCCTTCTCTGTTCTGAGATTAGCCTTGATTTCCCCATGATTTGTCAATGTAAGGTTGCTTTAAAGTCAAATACTGAAAGGAAATAAATAGCAGACACTTGATTCAACAAATTTTTGCACTCCTAGCTTAGAGATTCATTATCAGCTACAGCCCTTGGCCTTGTACATGTAAATGTGATAACTGTTCAGTTTTTGTATGCCTAGGTCCTTGGCTAAAAATGTGATTGTCATAATGTATGAATCAAACTGATAAATTTGTGGAGCATGTTGGCTGAAACTTCTTATTTTGAGTTTTTTTTTCTATTCAAACTGTTTAGTATACAAAATGCCATAAAAATAGATTCAAATTGCGATTCATCCACGTGCATAATTCCTATCGCTTTGATATTTTATATTCGTAGCAGACAACATGATACTCTTAAATACGTCATCAGTTTCAAATATACACTACTCAAAAAAAGTTAAGGACCACTTTTTAATGTGTGTATACAATTTTCAAACCGGGTGTTGTATTTCTAGAAATACCCGAATATGGCTGTCTTGAATCTCCTCAAACACCCTGTAACAATTTCACACATGGGTGGTTTCAGTTGTTGCATGATGTCTCTCGCATTATTGCATATCCTGAAAAGTGGGCCCATTGTGAAGTGGTACAAATGTGGATTCAAATGCATTTTCTGTCTTTAGTCTCTACAATCAACAAATTGCTGACAACAGCAATGCCAAGATACAGCTGTCCAGGATGCCATCAAACACAATGAAATCAATTTCACACATGCAGTTCTTTCATGTCTCTTGCATCATTGCAATGTGCCCGTACAAAAGTGGCTTCCAAAGCATTTTCTGTCTTTAGTCTCTACAATCAACAACTTGCTGACAATAGCAATGCCAAGATACAGCTGTCCAGAATGCCATCAAACACAATGACATCAATTTCACACATGCAGTTCTTTCATGTCTCTGGCATCATTGCAGTGGGCCATAAGACAAGTGTCTTCCAAAGCATTTTCCGTCTTTAGTCTGTACAATCAACAACTTGCCTACAACAGCAATGCCAAGACACCACCTAAGTGAAACAGATGTAGCCAGAGCCCTAGGGATGCTGGAAGCTGGCCTCAGTCAGCGAAGAGTAGCCAGAATGATGGGCGTGTCACACAGTGTCATTAGCAGAGCAAATCAAAGACTCCGAGAGACAGGGCTATACTCCGAGAGACCCCGCAGTGGCCGACCAGTTTCGACAACCCCTAGAGATGATCGCTACTTGACGAATCTCAGCCTCCGCAACCGCTTTCACAGTGCACGCCGCCTCAACAATGACTTCGCTGCAGCAACTGGAGTGATTGTTTCCACTCAAACAATCCGTAACCGACTTCACAGAGCCAATATGCATGCCAGACGGCCAGCTCAGTGTGTCCCACTCACCCCTGCTCACAGAAGAATTCGTCTCAACTGGGCCCGGGAGCATGTCAGATGGACCAGACAGCAATGGCGTAGAGTTCTGTTCACAGATGAGAGCAGATTTTCCCTTGACCACAATGATGGACGTTCGAGAGTCTGGAGGCGACCAGGAGAGAGATTTGCAGACCCCTGTATTGCAGAACATGACCGTTATGGGGGAGGCAGCGTCATGGTGTGGGGAGGCATCACCTACGCCAACCGTACTCGTCTCTACGTGGTCCCAGGGGGAGCAATGACAGGAGTGAGGTACAGGGATGAGGTCCTTGAACCTATAGTGGTGCCATTTGCAGAAAATGTGGGACAAAACATCATTTTCATGGATGACAATGCCCGTGCCCACCGAGCTAGGGTGGTGACCGAGTTCCTTGAGGGCCAGGGGATTGAGCGTATGGAGTGGCCAGCGAGGTCCCCGGACTTAAACCCGATAGAGCACGTCTGGGACATGATGGGGAGGAGTCTCGAGCAGCTCGAAGCCCATCCACTTGGACTGCAGCAGCTGGGTGTGGCTCTGGAGTCTGCATGGGATGCACTGGACGTCAGAGACATCAATCGCCTCATCAGCTCCATGAGACAGCGCTGTGAAGCCGTTATTGCTGCAGGAGGTGGTCACACTCGTTACTGAACTGCCTGAAAGACACTCAGACATTCGTTTTTACCACTTCATGTCGGTAGCTGATACCCCTCGGGGCCCACTTTTCAGGATGTGCAGTGATGCGAGAGACATTGTGCAACAACTGAAACCACCCATGCGTGAAATTGATTACAGCGTGTTTAAGGACATTTAGGACAGTTGTACTGAGGTATTTCCAGAAATAAAACACCTTGTATAAAATCTTTATGTACGTTTTAAAAAGTGGTCCTTAACTTTTTTTGAGTAGTGTATTTAGCTTTATCTAAAATTTCTTACGTTTTTGAAAATTAGCAATGAAAATTGTTTATGCTTCAGAACTTATATGTGCAATCGGATCAGGGGTGGCGGCTCTCTGCTCCGCCAAGTCCACAGAAACAAAGTCATCAAAGTGGTTATTTGCATCATACTGCCTTACTGCGGTAAGTACTTGACTGTGCTGGTCTTAAGATGAAGAAGACGATGATGATGATGATTGTAATGGTTAAGATGATGGTGACAGTGATGCTGCTGATGATGACGATTGAATGATGATGATGATGATAATGATAGTGATGATGATAGCAATGGTGATGCACTGATGATGATGGTAATGTTAATAGTAATGATGATAGTGATGGTGATAATGATGATAGTGATGACAATCATGGGGGGGTGTGAGGATGATAAATGGAATTGATGAAAATTGATGGTGATTATCTTCGCTTTTGATAATATTTAATTCACCAAAATAACAAATGAACTTTATAGAAAGACCATTTCATGATATTTGACTTACACTTTTTTTTATAAATCAGGAATGACTAAAGTATCATTTATACAATGTTTCACATGGAGAAACAATATCTTTTGTCTTTGATCTGTAAAGTATACTTTCATTTATTGATTTTTCAGCCCTCAGTGTACGAGTTGGCGAGATTGTCATCTTTTTCCAGTCTACCAGTCATTCTTGAGGATTTCATCAAAGACAATGCAGGGAAATATACAGGTAATGAGGATGATGAGGAGGAGGATGATCGTGGTGATGGTGGTGATGGTGAAGATGACGGTGATGATGGTGATGATGATGATGATGATGATGATGAAAGTGATTATGATGATGGTAATAAATGGTTGATGATGATGATGGTGATGATGAGGATGAAGATGATGTGGATGAATAATGATTGATGATGGTTGAATAATGATTGATGATGGTTATGATAAGGGGGAGGAGGTGAATGATGTGATGATGATTGATGGTGAGGATGATGAGGATAAGATCTCTTCAAAAAATAAATCACAGTCGACACACAATCACTGTCTCGAGACACTCACACCAAGATCCCCGAAAAGATCACCCAAGTTAATCGCACCTTCTACGTTTTTTTTTCAGCAGAAAACGTACAATATAAAATCAAACTGATCAAAATTTTCCTTTTATTTATCACGTCCAGCAAGCGAAGCCGGTGCTATTCATGTAGTTGTTGACCGCTGCCTCATCACAGGACAAAACGAAGCATCCACGATCATGGCGGTCCAGAACCTTATATTAGCCACAAACTCAAGGTATGTTCTCGGCAAAAGTTAACGATGTCTATCTTTATCAGGGCTCCGTAACACAAAGGTTTGCGATGAATTGCAAATATGAAAGAACCACACTGATTGGTTCCTAGTCAGTATTTTAGATTTGATAGATTTAGATAACCATGCGCGTGTAACATTGATCTTTATTGGCCAGTCCATTTAGTGATTGATCGCTAATCTTTGTGTTACGGAGCCCTGGTCATCTTAAAATCTTAAATAGCACAGGTAAACTCTGCCGAAGTCAATCTTTTGGGACCATAGGAATCTGTTTGACTTAGAAGAGGTATACAGCACGTGTTCTGAATAATCTGATCTAAATTGCTTCGACTTATGGAAGATTGACTTAGGCAGAGTTACCTGTATATCATATAAAACAGATATATATATATAAAACATATAAAACATATAAAGTATGGCATTTGTCTTTCAACTTGTTGCAAATTATGATCAGTCATGCATGAACAAGTTTTCCAGAGGAGATTTCTCCTTTAAAGACACCATATGGCTTAGTGATTGATGATGAGGTAGATGTTTAGGATCGATCGTACATAGTAATCAATGGAGTCAATCATAGAAAGGAGTCTCATGATCAATCGCCAAGCTTTATGTAATGAGGCCCTGGGGCCTGTCTTACAATGAGTTATGATTGATCCGATCAACCTCAACTGTATAGAAATCCTTTGATGTCATATTTTTTTCTACCAAAAAAATTGCACAATGTCCTGTGTAAACAAAGAGAAGTACACTGAATTTTCAAGCAATCAATGAATGTGTAAATTTACAGCATGTGTAGAAAACATTTCAAGCAGTCATGCAATTCAGGTGTTGATGTTGCTGGCTTTCCATAGTTAGACTGATTGGATTGATCGCAACTCTTTGTAAGACAGGGCCCAGATCATTTTATGAATTGTCTATCAGAAAAATATGGCATTTTCACCTTGTTGAAATCATGATCAGTTATGAATGAATGATTATAAATCATTAAATGCAATAATGCATATTTTGAGACCGTGCTGTGATAATTTAGGCAGAACTTGTAAAGTTTCTATAATCGTGAAGTTTGAATTTATTCCAAGAGAAGACATGATACCCTCTCATTTGATATGAAATTCTGACATTTCTTTATTTTTTTTTATTTAGACAGAGATGAAATCTGAAATATAAATCTAATTGCAATCCCTGTACAAGAGTCAGGGGGGGGGGGCAAAGAAGAGAAAGACAATGTGAAAGGACACGTAACCTTTCGCTGGAAGGTTGTTTGAAAAGACATAAAATATTGTGGGTTTTACTATTTGCATGTATATGGATGGTGTAAAGACATCATTATTTCACAATAGAACTTTGTTTATGCTTTGTATTTTCCTTTTTCTAGGCAAGGGAAACATGTTGGATTATGATCCTGCGGTCATACACTCAAGAATAGATTGATGTCATCACAATTCATCCATCATATTGAGTGGCTTCGAAAACTGCCTTAATTAATGCTCAAGTTCAGACATGGTACGAATGAGCTCAGCAATATACATGTAGATCTGAAATTTAAGACACCCCAAAAAAACTTATGGTGCTGAGGTAAGAGACTACTCTTTGGGGAGTTGCAAGGCGATCAAAAATTGGGATTTGATCAAATATCCATGTTGTAATTAGCACTTTGAAACTTTTTGCAAATTACCTTTCCCATTTTTTTCAATTGTATAGGTACAGAATTTATTGGTAATTTTCAAAAAGATGATGTTTATAAGCCTATCTGCTCAACTTATACTTATTCAACTCAATTAAATGAACTAGTGCAAATACCAGGTGACACAACACTGTTAAGCTTCTATTAACTCATCCCCATTACATTATGGCCTGCTTTAAACTAATCCTCACTATCGACGATAACCAAAATTTACCTGATGCAGCTCACGCTGTTTACTTGGTTGACCCAGTAACTTCTGTTTCTTGAACGTAAAAATAGTATATAGCATGAGGGATTTCAAAAGAAGTAGAATTTATAGTTCATTGCACAAAGTTAATGACAAATCCAAGCCGTATGCTACATTTGGGAAATTTTGGTTATTGTCAATAGCAAGGATTGACTATCATTTGATCCATTCCCAAATACCACAAATGACCATACTCTTTGTTGCTATTCTTTGAATGGGATAACAAGCATACATTAAAATAACATTTGAATACTTATGCTCACTTCAGTGATTTAAAACACACTCACAGACCTTTGTCTGCTCAGCCAGAAATCGTAATTATGAAATGGCTTATTCTGTTCGTGCAAAATTATTTGCCCAAACTTGCAAAGTACAGTACTTGCAAGTATCAGAAAAAAGATATCCCAAAGTCAACATTGCTTTAAATTAATTGTTGTAGGTGAGAATGACAAAACATTCAACCTGGGTATTTTAATAGAACAGATATTATCAGGGTAGTAAATAATTTTTTTTATTTTTTAGGGCTGTTTTTTCTTTCCACATTGGGGTGATTGTGGAATTTTGGGGGCTATTTCTTTCATGAGGGCTACTTTGTAGTGGTAACAAGTAATTATGCAGTAAAAGCAAATATCATTTTTCTGCCATAGTTAGAGTATTGATTTTCTAAATAATTTTAAATATTGTTTGTGACAGATCTTGGGGCAACTCTAGAAAGAATGATCATCCCAAATAACAAAAATTGGGGGGAATTTTAAGGGCAGTTTTGGCTGTCATGAGGGCAAAATCGCCTGTCACCCTCATTTATTTCCTATGCTGGATAGTATTCTCATATTTTTCGATTAATACAGATAAATACAGAGATAATGAACAACTCAATCAGCCATCATTCTGCATGACTTTTTTACAGATCATATCAACTCCAATAAGAAAATGGGGCATTGCAATTTTAGAAGAATAAGACAATCATATGTTCTAGCTGGCCTAGTGTTTCTGACTTTCGGCTTTGAAACAAGGGTTGTGGGTTCTAGTCCTAGGGTATTGTACAATTTCCTTCTGCTTTGAAATGCATTGCACGAAACCCATGGGAACTAAATAAACTAGATAAAGGACACTTAATTATTAAAACCTATCTGTATTGTATTTATAATATCGTACACACACTTCACTTCATTTCTAATTAGTTGTGACTGATATGCACAGTATTAAAGAGTGGGGTTATAGATATAAGTTATTGCATATATTTAATGGCCCGTATTCTGAAGTCAGGTTTAATTTAGACCATGGTCTAACTCTGTGCTAAAATTATGGGGAGCCAAAATTCAAAAATTCTGTTTATATTGTATATTTTTTATGTTTACTATAATTTTGTTTCCTTTTGCTTTCATAATGAAGACAAATACTTCAGTTATCATTCACAGACAATTGTGAACAATTTGGGTGTCATATGAGTTAATGAATGGAATGTGTACTGTTATGCATTTGTGCCCCAATTGGCTATCCATAGTCAAACCACAACTTTAAACCAAGGTTTAATTTAAACCTGAGTTCAGAATACGTGCCAATGTATTTTTCTTTTGCAGTTCACTCACTTTGCTTAGAAGAATAAAGTAACTATTAGGAATTTACGAATACATGTATGTCACTGCCTTGTAGTACATTGTAGATTTTTCTTGATAGCACAAATATAATGCTTGATGGTGTACAATCCGAGAATTAGGCCATCTGCTCTTAGATCAAGTGGGTTTGGGGAGCATTAGTATTATCCATTTGCACTCTAATTGAAGGTCCTTGGGTCAAAGCCTAGTCTCAACTTTGATTTTTGTTTCTAAAAGTGTTAAATAAAAAGAAAGAACACTCCTTTTCCAAGTAAAAGGGTGTTGCATTTCATTATCTAAAGATCGAATGGGAAGAATTCTATAGACCAGATTTGTAGTGCCAACAGCTAGAAGAAATAAACACTGAAAATTGTTATATCCGTTCCAATTTATTCCATATTATGCCTATCATTCCATTGTTGAATATTTGTTTTGTGTTTATGCAGTATTGGTTCTAGGATACTTTCATGTATGTGCTTTATAAAAACTGATTTGTATTGAGCAATAATGAACAACCAAGAATTATAAATGTAAATGAGGAGATTTATTTTGATAGATATCAGAGAAAAATGTATGTCAGAGTTACAGTTCAAATTCTTACAAGTATATGATTGTTATCTTTGTGGGGGCATCATGGTCTAGTGGTTGTGACTCTCGTCTTTCAATCTGACGGACGTGGGTTCGATTCCCAGCCATGGCATGCTTTCATTCAGCAAGAAATGTACCCGCATTGTGCTGCACTCGACCCAGAGGTGAACGGGTACCCAATAGGAAGAAATTCCTGGAATGCTTGATTGCCTATATAGGCAGCACAGCTAAAGCTGTGGTAATAATAACAGCTGTTATTATTAGTATTATTGCTATTATTATTATATATGCATTCTTTCTTGTATGTGCTTTATAAAAAAAACCTAATTTCTATTGAACAATAATGAACAACTAAGAATTATAAATGTAAATAAGAAGATTTATTTTGATAAATATCAGATGATATGATTTTCAGATTTATAATAAAAATGAACAGAAAAGAGTAAATAAAATGTTAGTGTCTTTCTCTTCTGTGAACTTTTTTGAACAAAGCTATGTGTAGAAATGAAGGTGAGTGCGGGCACGTGTGTGTGAGTTTGTAATGACCTGCTTCTGAGGACATTTCCTTACATTCTACCCATTATAACCGGGGACGTCCTGTACAAATAACCATATCAACCAATCTCCTAAATATCTTTTTAAAATGTTTTGATACATAGTAAACTCAATGTTTGTAAAAACGTTCCCGTTTTGCCAATAAAGCTCAATTTGTGTGCGTATGGGGGGGGGGGGGAGGGGTTAGAAGAGCGTCCCCAGATAGTGAACTTTGCTCACGTTATGTCGGAAAATGAGCCAGGTTTGTGGATTGAATAACACTTTTCAGGGTATATGAGACCGGACACATACGTCCTCACTTTGGTGATTTATGATAATTGATGAGTCATAAATTGCTGAATTACAAGACTGCGTGTGTGTGTGTGTGAGAGAGAGAAAGGTGTGCAAATGTGCGTGTGTGAAACAGTTTATGTGTGTGAGGGTGAGTGTGTGGTGTAGCACAGTGGCGGATCCAGGGGGCACATCCCATCATTGCCCCCCCCCCCCCCGTTTGAGAGGCACCAAAATATTTTTATCAAAATGTGTTATGCATAGGTACGGAAGCTTAAAAGACAAGATGGCATGTTTTTCGGGAACTTAGAAAGTCGATTTGTTTGGGACAAGAAGACAAGATGACAGCGTTTTAAACTTCGATGGTTATCTTGATTGGGATAAGAAGACAAGATGACGAGTTGTTGAATTTCGGCATGTCGGCTTTTTGGGACAAGAAGTGTTGTGACAACTCCATATCAATATCGAGTTCCAAAAACTCTTTTTAGCCAATAAGAAGTTCAAGTTGATTTTGACAAGTTCCAACAACTCGTCATCTTGTCTTCTTGTCCCAAACAAGTCTTGCCGAGTTCCAACAACTCGTCATCTTGTCTTCTTGCCCCAAACAAGTCGTCTTTCCAATTTTCAACAACTCGTCATCTTGTCTCCTCGTCATTTAATCCGTCTTCCAGAGGCGGCGGAGCGAAGTTGAAAGTGGGCGGGGGGGGGGGGGGCACAGGGAAAAAAGGGCACCTTTTATTTCGAAAAGGACACAATCTTAAAAGAAAGAAAAAAAAAGAAGACTTATCTGTAGTGGTGTAATGAGACAAAAATTCAGGGGGCTAGATATGTAGTATCACGTAAAATTTATAAGAAGCTGCGAGCAAAGCGAGTGAGCAAAACTTGTGATAGATTTCATTTTGACAAATATTCAGAAAATGATATACTCCACCCTTCTCTCTTTCCTTTTATCTTTTTTGGCTTGGTTGTGAATACTTTTTTTTTTGGGGGGGGGGCTCTTGTTCCCCCACTGCTTATCTATACCCCACTCAGATGACTCTTAAAACTTAAGGCACTTATGATTATTCTTACAAATTTATTCCTTCTTAATATTAGCAACTTACGATAAAACAAAGAGGAAAATGGATGAACTGAGAATAGGGAATAAAGAGAGAAAAAGAGCCAGGCAGATAATGAAAGAAAGAAAGACATAAACGGAAAATGGAATAGAGATGAACAGAATTAAGGGCCGGCTTCTTATAAGACCGAGATCAGATGAACATAAAAGATAAATTTATGAAGTAAAAAGGGCAAGAGAGAGAACGAAAGCAGTGGCATGAAAAGATAGGGAGGGAGATGGGGTGATAATAGAGAAAGAGAAAGCCGAGGGGGGGGGGGGGGAGAAAGATAAGTTGAGATAAAAACAGAAAGGGAAATGGAAAGTGGGAGAGAATAAGGGGAGAAATAATGAGGATTGGTATATAGATTATCTTAAAAGACACGATGGCATGTGAACTTGAAAATAATACTGAAAAGTGGCATGTTTAGAAAGTAGTTTTGGAATCGCGTGATCCTAATTGGTTATATGTTTCCGCTAACAGTTTTGCAGGGCCCTGGGAACGATTTTTCAGTGAGGGTGCTGACATGGCTGAAATCACTCCTCAAAGGTGGGGGGGGGGGGGGGGGGGCACACACCCACACCCTCACACACACACACAACACACACACACACATATATATATATATATATATATTTATATATATATATGCCCCATGCAGTCTTCCTTCTCTTTCTGCCTCTCCATATTTCAACCTGTCAACTGGCTTCCAATGTTTACTTTTCTCCCTTTCCCTTTCTCTCCGCCTCTGATTTTTCTCTCTGTAAAACTCTTTCTTTTCTCTCCCTTCCAATCCCCCTACCCCTCCCTCTCTTTCAGTCGTTCTCTGTTTGCCTCTCTTGTTGTAATTACACTGCCGGTGTATTATTATGGAACCTCTCTCCCCGCCTCTGATTTCTCTGCCAAACACTTATTTTTCTCTCCCTCCCACTCCCCTACCCCCCTTTCTCGTTCAGTCGTTCTCGATCCGTTTACCTCTTGTTGTAATGAATATGACACTGAAGGTATTGTAAACCTCTCTCCCTGCTCCTGAATTCTCTCCAAAATCTGCCAAACTCTTTCTTTTCTCTTCCTTCCACTCCCCTATCTCTCTCTCTTTCAGTTGTTCTCGATCAGTTTGCCTCTTGCTGTAATCAACATTACACTGAAGGTACATTCTTATGGAAACCTCTCTCCTTGCCTCTGATTTCTCTCCAAAACCTGCCAAACTATCTTTTCTCCCCTCCCCACCTCCCCTCTCTCTCTCTCCCTCTCTCTCTTTCAACCGTTCTCGGTTTGCGTCTCTTATTGTAATCAACATATTACACAGCAGGTACATTATTATGGAAACCAATATGTTTTTATTTTTCATTTCATATTAGGCCAGCTTTCTACAGAATATTAAAAACACATATTGTGACCTGCCTAGTATTTCGTAGGCAATAAAAAACTCGTGACTACATATTTTGCATGAGGTCAATAAAGAAATGAACTTTGATTATAAAATATTTGAGAGGTATAAAATACCATACACTCTAGAAAATATTGAGTAAAAGTGCGCTATGGGGGTAATTATGTGTCCAACCAACATTGGGCATTTCTTATTCGGCATTTTTATTTATCCAGTGTGATGACAATTTTGCCCATTCTAAATAATTGCTGCTTATTTTTAACCTTACTGAACAATATGCTTCCCGCATTGGTTAAAATACTGCCCAAATTCTTTGGACACTTCATTACCCTCGTTGTGGTAAAAATTTTACAAAATATTTTTTTACAGTGTAGTAATCGAGAACCTGAATGCAATGTTTTGTATAAACCAATCATAGAGTTTTTACAGTTGAAAAGGCAGAAAACATGCGGGCAAAAAAGACATTTAGAGTCTTCGCTTAACGACGTATGGAGCAGGGGCCGCGGAAGTGGGGGGGGGGGGGGGGGAGGGGCTTCAGCCCCCACTTTTTTTTTTCCAAAACCGTGTACAAAAACGTAAAAATGACCATAGGATTGGGATTTTTTGCATGGTCAGCCCCCTACTTTTGGCTCAGCTCACCCACTTTAAAACCGTTCCGCGGCCCCTGTGGAGGATTCAAGAACAGAGTGTCAAGTGCCCGTCATGACAAAGAACAAAGAAGTCTTTGTCGAAAAGTAATGGATAAAAAGGCAGTTTTGGCATTTCGTTCAGGGCAAACGATACATCTGCAATTTGATTCTCATCAGCCCGGAAACTAGGACGAAACTGCACTTCCGGCCGGTTCTTCAAGTTTCGACACAAAGCTCTTAGACGTTCTTGGATCTTCGTACTTCGGTGAGTAAAAACTCCCTATTAACATGATTAACACAGCCAAGTAATTCGGTAACCCAGCATGCTCTCAAAAGAGGAATACTATACACTAATTAGAGTATGTGAACGAATTAAACATTCATCAAGCGTGATTCGACTCGCTGGGCTGCCGGGAGTAGAGAGTTTTCGCATTTACTACGGAGCCACTCTCTGCAATTACGCACCAGTTCCTTTAAAAATGAAGTCAAACCACATGATGGAGGAGCTGAGAGGCTTTTGTCGAAAGCTGGTGAATTGGGAACGGCAGTGTAATTGTCTTGACTATATGTCCAACGACATATTTGCAACTGTTCGTCCGGTGCTAATCTTCTGATAATCTGCTATCCCGGCCCACCAACTTTCGACAAAGCCTCTCATCAGCTCTCCATTGTGATTTGACTTACATTTTCAAAGGGATTAGAGCTTTGTAGAGATCGAGCGGCTATATGAATGAAAATACTCTCTAATTAAGTCAAACGCTGGTGTTGGCCGGTGTCGCGACTTGAGCTTTTCAACCAGGTTAGTATCTTTCAGGAAGACCGGGTGGACGATATTGGTTTGGGTCTCCACCGTTGCGCCCCCACTCGTTAGCCTCCTGATCAGCTGCGGTATCCTCGGCTCCACGACCGCTGACGTCACCTTGCCATGTTTCCCGTGCGTCGCTGTGTTGTGGAACAAAAATGATAGAAAAATGCAAAATACCTCAACCACCTGGTGTCATATAGCTGGCAGATGTCAAGAACCCTTAAAGATGAGGAAGCATGAGTGTCGATCAGTGTTCTCTGTGAGGTTTTTTTTTTCTTCTATTAGTTGACTTTAGGGGGGGGGGTACGTGGGGGCAGGCAGTAGGGCGTACAAAATTCTAATTTTTTGAAGGGCCATGCAGTCATGGCGAAAAGGGACATATTTATAAATATTGCGAGCTAGCGAGCGAGCGACCTTTTTAATACAAAAAATCTAATAATGATGAACGATTTTGACATGGGAGTTAAATTATTAAATAATTCACCCTTTCCATTTTCTTTACTGAGCGAAAATTCCCTATACGACGCATCATTATAAACATTGCTACTTTTTCACAGACCACCTTTTACTGTACAGCCCCCCTTAAAAAAAATAATAAGTTCCAATATTTTTGAGTCCCATGATTATTACCTAATGACTCCAGCTGCCCACGCTCCTCCGGGGCCTCGCTGTGCGGCATCGTAGTTGCCTCGAGCGTGGAAGTACTTATCAGAATCGCGGAAGTTGGCCTCACGCATGTCACTGTTGGGGGAAAACAAACTATTATTTCTTTATGTATTGTTTTCTTTAAAGGTATACATTCCCAGGATTCAAGAGGGCGCTCTTGAACTTTGTCGGTGCAGTATCCGCTGCCTTAATTTACAAAGATTATCGACTTAATTTGTACTCAGAGCCACTCTCATGTGTAACTTTGTGTTCCCTTTTCCCTCCTCTTAGCAAGTACTTTTCCATTATTTCACGACCAGGGCGAGGCGATTTTAATTGATTTAATTTCTTGCATATTTCATATCATTCGACATAACATAATAGGTCATGTCAGCTAGAAGTATAACTTGTAACAGATTTATCTAAAAAACAAGCATGGTTATGTTACTACCACAAATCTAAAGCTTATTTTACGACGTTTCACCTAAAAAATAAGAAAAAATACATAAAAAATAGACTAATAAAGTCTAATTAGTCTACATGATCTTAATCTGCAGCGAATTAACAGCACCACACCAGGGGCGGAAATCTCTCCCAAAAGGTAGGGAGGACAAGAGGCTGGAAAAATTGACAAGCAAAAAAAAAAGGTTATCATCCCAAATTTAAGGCCATTTCGACGAAAATAAATATGACAAGCCAAACAAAAAGGGAAATGAAGGTTATCATCCCAAAAGTAAGGTCATCTAGTCCCAAAATACATGTTTTATTTCGATTTTGAATGATGTATTTCTTACCATCATAAAAGACCAAAAATAGTAGGGGGACATTTGATATTGTGTCCCCCCTTCTATTTGGAGTAGGGGGGACACGTCCTCCCTGTCCCTCCTGCGATTTCCGCCCATGCGGCCGTAGCAGGCGCCCATGAATTCCCGCCTTTTTGACGAACTTGTTTAGCCTCCAAAAGTGAATTGCTCAGACTGACAAACATAATGGGTCAGATGCATAAAAAGTAGCGATTGCTTTTGCTAGGCTTTTGCTTGATTCCGTATGCATAAAAATAAGTTTAAGCAATCGCTAACTGACTGCTAGCATATCCTTGACCACGGTTAAGCTATTGCTACAAACCGTATGCTGATAAAGCGAGAATTTCGCTGGTGCGTTTAAGCATTTGCTTGGGTTTTTTCAAGCTCGGTCAGAGCAGCTTGAGCGTTTACTTGATCAGCGTATTCGCGTTTTTTAATCATGTTTCTTCTTCTTCTTCAGGTTAAATCTGCCTCCTTCAGGATTGAAGATTCTTGCAGTTGGTTTATTTGGCATGTGTGTATGGCCAGGTTTAGGTGTGCAGTGCAAAATATATACATTTGAGAGAGAACTCCAAGGTGTACCGTAACCTACATGTACTTGTTTTCTTCCTAATAAGTGCAAACCAAATGTCACATATATATATATATTATATATGACATTTGGTTTATATATATATATATACATATATATATATATATATATATATATATATATATATTTATATATATATATATATACTTATATATATATATATATATATATATATATATAAAATAATCACAAAAGGTTTAGTAAATGCCGTAAAAATAAAATCGTAGATTTTAAAAGGAGCATAGCTCTCAAAAATGTCATATATATATATATATATGACATTTGGTTTATATATATAAATTTATATTTATAAATTTATCAAAAAGAAACGATTTAGATTGACACCATGTCTAAGGAAAAGAAGAGTATACACTTCAAAAACTCTGGTGTTGATTTAACACCAGCCCGGAATCTATATATGTCCACACCAGAGAAGTGTTAAACAACACCAGTATCGTTTTGGTCTAACACAAGATAGGTGTTTATACAACACCAATTAGTATTAAAACAGCATCGGTTGGATTTCAAACTGGTGTTGTTTCAATACTTCTCTGGTGTGGACATATATAGATTCCGGGCTGGTGTTAAATCAACACCGGAGTTTTTGCAGTGTAGGAAAGAAGCGGTAATTTGCACTGCCACACCTTTGTGTTCGAGTCCCACCTTCATCAATTGCTTTCTGAAGGCAAGAAAAGAGTTCAAGCACTAGCAAGGTGTTATGCAAATTGCAAAAAAAAAAAGCCATTGCTGAAGAATGATGTTTTGCTTGGGTAGATTAATATTAGGTTTAGATTTATTTATTTCCGTTCAACAAAATAAACAAAATACAATCGAAGTAATAGTACATATTCAAAACAATATAGACAGTTCAATGACGTTTCAAAACAAATATAGCAGATAAATGGAACTGAAAGGAGGGATTTGCCAAGAAAAGCAATGCTTGTATAAAAGGCAAGTCCCTAAACTTAGTTTCAATACTAATTAACAAAGCTATACAATAATGGAGACGAAGACGAGCTAAATTAAGTCATGTAAATCAAAATAAAGCAAATAAGCGACTACAAAAAAGAGAAAGTGATTTAAACAATAACATTAATAATAATGATAAATTAAAAGTATAAAATTATAATAAGGAGAAAAAAGAGGCAAAGGAAAGAGGGATGGAGAGAAGGATGGTGCAATAAAACTGAAAATAAAAAAGAGGAACATGGCAGGTGCACAGGTCATTGAGCATTGTAGTGTCATTATTTCGAATATGTAAATACACTGCAAAATCTCTGGCGTTGATTTAACACCAGTCCGGAATCTATATATGTCCACACCAGAGAAGTGTAAAACAACACCAGTTTCGTTTTGGTCTAACACCAGATAGGTGTTTATACAACACCAACTAGTATTAAAACAGCATCGGTTTGATTCCAAACTGGTGTTGTCTCAATACTTCTCTGGTGTGGTCATATATAGATTTATTGGTAGTTAGTTAAAGGTTTTAATGCTTTTAGTTTAAGTTTTAGCTATTGCTTTTGCTTAAATCATTTGATTTTAAATGCTACTTTTTATGCATCTCACCAATTGGGGTTAGTGAAGCAGATGGTCAAGAGGTACAATTAAAACAGTAAGACAATTACTGAGGTGTCCAACGTTACTGATTACTTTAAGGTCAGGTCCACCCCAGAAAAACGTTGATTTGAATGTTAAGAGAAAAATCAAACAAGCGTAACGCTGAAAATTTTATCAAAATCGCATGTAAAATAAAAAAGTTATATGGCATTTTAAAGTTTCGCTTATTTTTCACAAAACAGTGTTATGCACAGCTTGGTGACATGCAGATGAGAGAGTCGATGATGTCCATCACTCACTATTTCTTTTGTTTTTTATTGTTTGAATAATACAATATTTCAATTTTTACAGATTTGACAATAATGACTAACTTGACTGAGCCATATAATATTAAACAAAGCTAATTACACCTGTTCAGTGAGGAATTAATCGTTGTTTCACTTGACAATGAGGAGAAAATCAAAATATTTCATATTCCATATAATAAAATACAAAAGAAATAGTGAGTGGATGACGTCATCAGTTTCCTCATTTGCATATCGACCTTGGGAGCGTTTCATCAACATTTTCATCCGACAAGTTGTCAGATCTGACATCTTTCCTTGAATTTGATTGGCCGAGAGGCACAGTTACTATGGTTACTGTCGGAAAAATGGGACTTGTCGGATAAAACTTCCGACAAGTCCTTTCATGAAACGCTCCCCAGGATGTGCATATAACTGTTTGGTGAAATTAAGCGAAACTTTAGAATGTCATAACTTTCTTATTTTACAACTGATTTTGATGAAATTTTCAGTGTTATGCTTGTTGTATTTTTGTATTTTTATTCGAATTGGGGAGGACTTGTCCTTTAAATGCAAAGATGCGACTCCGTGAACAGCTACCTTTTTTGTTCGTCGGAGACATAAATTGTTTGTTAGCACCTACATGACCTACCTGTAAGCTCGAATCATGTCCCATGCCCCTTGAATGGCCTCCCGGCCGCGATCAATCCAACCACCTTCCTGCGGACCGCTGGCCTGTAGGGGAAAGTGAGGTGAAAATCATGAGTCTGCATGTGCAGGCGCGGATCCAGAGGGAGGGGAGGGGGGGGGGGGGGCACAGGGGGCACGTGCCCCCCCTTTTGAGAAGCATAAAATTTGTAATGTACAAATGCCATGTAAACAGAGGCGTGCCCCCTTTTTTGAAAGTGAAGACCATTTTTTTTGCTTGTCAACAAATTTCTGGAACGAAAAACGAAATATCCTTAATTTGTGGTTGAAAACCTTTCTTTTTTTTAGGTTGTCAATTTTTTTCGGGTACGAAATATCCTTTATTTGTAGTTGAAGACCTTTTTTTGTTTTGGCTTGTCAAATTTTTTCCTTCGAAAAATTTGCCCCCCCCTTTGGAAAATCCTGGATCCCTGTGGATAATCAGAGCAGCCCCCTAACATCAGTTCACCATGGATAGTGCAACAGGATTTATAATCATTAGCTTTGTATTTCTCGATTTCGAGACCAGTCACCTGTTCCCAAGAGATTACTCCGAAATCATTGAACTTATAAGTTTGCCTTCAACCGTGCTGGTCTTGTAGCTGTTAATAGGAAAATAATGGATAAAAGCTAGCCTGCAATTTCAGGTCATGACGGACCTTTACTCCGTCACTTGGAACAAAGACAGGCGTGGTTCTGGACTAAGTAATTATTATTTAGCAGCATAGTGTACGTGAGAGACCACACTGATGTTGGGGGCTTCATAAATTTTCGACGTTGGTTTATGCAATACCCCAAAATAGAATATCGTTAGCAGCATAGTGTACGTGAGAGACCACTCTGATGCGCAGCCACACCGCCCTGAAAAAATATTATGCGAGAGCGCGTGGCAACCGAGTGAAATTTTCACACACACACACACACACACACGCGCACGCACTAGTTTCACTAGATTACTGTATCTAAGCCATAATGGTAGTACTTTCGTAAGTAAGAATCCAAACATGTAAAAATGGCTCATCTTACCTCAATTTCCCTCATGTCTTCCAACAGATGATCCGGACAGTTCCTGTAGTACTCGGAACTGAGCCAGGTAGCTGTAGATGGCGCCACCAGAAGGTCTGACATTAGAAAGGCAATCACTATTATAGACGTGTCCATCTTTGATCGTTGGTATCTACAGACCTGCTAATAAGCAAATACAAATCGACAAACCACGTAAGTTCACCCTACATAACTGGTAAGCCCCCCCCTTCCCCTAAAAAAAATGATAAAGACACATTTCACAATTTCGCAGAACAGTGTATTTTTTTTTCTGAATGTTCACCATCGTTTCCAATATTGCCCAGGTAGTGTCCTGGTGGGTGTTTCATAAAGCTGTTCGTAAGATACGAATGACTTTACGCACGACTGGTGATTCTTTCTTGTGCTATGCGACATCCCTATGTAATTGAGTTATGACCTAAGAACAGGTTCCAGTCGTGCGTAAAGTCGTTCGTAACTTTACGAACGGCTTTATGAAACACCCACCTGGGAAATCATTAAAGAAAGTTGCGGAACCTCAATCCATGATCATTTCTGGAAAATGAAAACAGGTGCCAAGAACGTACTATATGAACATAAGGAATGATGATGGTTTAGGAACGACAATCATATCGACAACACAAGGTTCAGGAATGTCCGGATAGGTTGAGGAAGGGACACAAAGAATAGGCCTATATTTGTTTTTTTTTCTTTGCATTCTGCGCCCTTTCCTGGCGTTGACCTGCCCCCTAGTAGCTATTGAGCGCACGTACAACTGCAAATGTTCTTCGACCAGATACAGACCCTGAAAGGCAGACCTGATTTTACATTTCAACGAATAAGCAATTATGGATAACATAGAAAGGATCTTACCTGCTAGCAGCCTGTGAAGTAAATCTGGACTGGGATGAAGTTTGAAACAGAATGGCCAAAAGTCCGTTGTTTTATTGACTTTCAACCGGAACTCAATCTTGAATTAGTATTTTTGGTGCCTGTCTTCTCTTAAAGTAATAGTAAGATGTCCGGACACCAGCTAAGCTGTTATTACTGCTAAAAAAATAAATTATGGTCAGATCACTTTCTATCCGAGGAATCTTCTTCATTTGGTTAGGACAGGAAGTGTATGGGGTTACATATATCTGTCTTATTAGCTTCAAATAAAAGTTAAGATCCGATGGCTTCTTTTCGTTCTTGTTTTGGCTTTCCACCGGAACTCAATCTTGGATTGACATCTTCAGGGCCAGTCCCCTCCAAAAGTGCAAATGATGTTTTCCGGAAACTAGACGAGCTGATTAAACTCTTCCAACAAATTATGAACAATATTACAGCGAATTTTGCAACTATGAAGGGTTGCGTTTTAGTTGACACGGACATGAGGTGTATTCGGTTACATATATATATTTCAATTTCCTGTTAGCTACATGTAGGCCTAATTAAAGTTGAGATGTAGAAGCTTCGTTTGTTCTTCCTTTGACATGGATATCATTTTTGATTTGCAGTTCTGCTTCCCTATTTCTTTTCCCTGTAGACATTGTGTCTATAATATACACTTTGTGTGTATGTTGCGATATGAGAAAGTATGATAAGCTGACTGCTGAAGTACAACAGCCCAACGCTATACTAGTTCCTGATTTTTATTCATTTATTTCAGTTTTATTACGCCGGTAACTCTTTCAGTTGTAAAATGTGTTTACATAGAGGTGTATTTGTATGTATTAGATGTATTTCTAAATTTAAAGTGGAATCTATGACAGGTTTTTCTCTTCGAGTTTCAAGTGTTGTCAAATTCAAAGTATTTAGAGCCATATCATTTGATGTATAATTTAATTCTCATATTTTCCAAACGCTCTTTTCTGGCCACTTTCATTAAAAGACAAGTCCACTCCCAAAAAAGTTGATTTGAATAAAAAAAGAAAAATCCAACAAGCATAACACTAAAAATTTCATCAAATTCGGATGTAAAATAAGAAAATTATGACATTTTAAAGTTTCGCTTAATTTCACAAAACAGTTATATGCACATCCTGGCTGGTATGCAAATGATGAGAGTATGACGTCATCCACTCACTATTTCTTTTGTATTTTATTATATGAAATATTCAAATCTTCTACTCATTGTCAAGTGATCCAATTATTAATTCCTCCCTGAACATGTGGAAATAGCATCGTTGAATCCTATATGGTTCAGTCAAGTTAGTCTTCATTGTCAAATCTGTTAAAAAATGAAATATTGTAGAATTCAAACAATAAAAAACAAAAGAAATAGTGAGTGATGGACATCATCGACTGACTCATTTGCATGTCACTGAGTTGCGCATTACACTGTTTTGTGCAAAATAGCGAAACTTTAAAATACCATAACTTTCTTATTTTACATCCGAGTTTGATGACATTTTCAGCGTTATGTTAGTTTGATTTTTCTCTATTTATTCAAATCAACATTTTTCTGGGGTGGACTTGACCTTTTAGTTTGATCTGTTTAAATGTAAAAGAAGCAACGGAAAGAGGCGCACAAAATTATAGTACTGGCCTTTAGTACCCTTCAATATCAGCAAGAATATAAACTGTTATTCTTCTTAGCATACATACTATCCTATTGTCTTTTTCATCATTTCAGTCACATGAACAATCCATTTTAAATTATTCTGAATTATTTCTTAGGATTTTGACAGAATTTACATCATGAATTCAGGTATTGTTTATTGATATTGTATACATTTTGATGCATTGAGTTCCATCCCATTCCAAGAAGTCCATGATTCAAGCCATTCAAATTTATATTGTATTTGTGGAACTTAAACATTTATTCTGCACTGTACTATGGTTATTAGTCATTTGCATAGTCATTCAGGCGTTATTTGTCATTTTCAAAGATAAACTGGGACCAAAAAAGTTGATTTGAATAAAAAAGAAAAATCCAACAAGCATAACACTAAAAATTTCATCAAATTCGGATGTAAAATAAGAAAATTATGACATTTTAAAGTTTCGCTTAATTTCACAAAACAGTTATATGCACATCCTGGCTGGTATGCAAATGATGAGAGTATGACGTCATCCACTCACTATTTCTTTTGTATTTTATTATATGAGATATTCAAATCTTCTACTCATTGTCAAGTGATCCAATTATTAATTCCTCCCTGAACATGTGGAAATAGCATCGTTGAATCCTATATGGTTCAGTCAAGTTAGTCTTCATTGTCAAATCTGTAAAAAAATGAAATATTGTAGAATTCAAACAATAAAAAACAAAATAAATAGTGAGTGATGGGTATCATCGACTGACTCATTTGCATGTCACTGAGTTGCGCATTACACTGTTTTGTGAAAAATAGCGAAACTTTGAAATACCATAACTTTCTTATTTTACATCCGAGTTTGATGACATTTTCAGCGTTATGTTAGTTTGATTTTTCTCTATTTATTCAAATCAACATTTTTCTGGGGTGGACTTGACCTTTTAGTTTGATCTGTTTAAATGTAAAAGAAGCAACGGAAAGAGGCGCACAAAATTCTAGTACTGGCCTTTAGTACCCTTCAATATCAGCAAGAATATGAACTGTTATTCTTCTTAGCATATATACTATCCTATTGCCTTTTTCATCATTTCAGTCACATGAACAATCCATTTTAAATTATTCTGAATTATAAATCCTAGGATTTTGACAGTATTTACATCATGGGTTCAGGTATTGTTTATTGATATTGTATACATTTCGATGCATTGAGTTTCATCCCATTCCAAGAAGTCCATGATTCAAGTCATTCAAATTTATATTGTATTTGTGGAATTTAAACATTTATTCTGCACTGTACTATGGTTATTAGTCATTTACATAGTCATTCAGGCGTTATATGCCATTTTCAAAGATAAACTGGGACCAAATTTGGTACCCTGGGGTACACCCGTACCACTGCAGTTTGATTCTAATAACTTGCCCTACATTTCACAGTTTGTTGATGATTACTTAAATAAGAAATTCACTACTAGTTATATAAAACAAGGTGGAACATGCAGAAGAAACAAGCAGCCGGGGAATAAAGTAGAGCTTTAACGGAAATAATTTCACATTTAGTTTTAAATGCGTAAGGGAAGTAGAATTTTCTTAAGTAAAAGGTTGATTTCAGAGGAACAGCCATAATATTGAAAGGACTTCTTCATGATTCCGGTTCTTGGTGTGGGAATAATTATGTGGAGGGTCGTTTAAGAAGTTTCTCGTGAGATGATATGCCCCATTTATCATGTTTATCATTGAGCTTCAAACGTATATTTTCAATGTTTTGTTTTCAACGGGCCTATCGATGCCTAATTAGAAACTGGCCAAAATAAACTTTATCTTTAAATCTGCTGAAATAAACTTGGTGAGTAAGCTATGGGAAACAGATCTACATATTGAAATAATATCTACGGGGAAACAGAACTACAAATTGAAAAAAAAAATCTACTGGGAAACAGATCTACATATTAAAATAATATCTACGGGGAAACAGAACTACAAATTGAAAAAAAAAAATCTACTGGGAAACAGAACTACATTTAAAAAAAATATTCACGGGGAAACAGAACTGCAAATTAAAAAATATCAATTTTAAAGGAACAGGATATTTAAAAGGTATGTAACCCCATACATCTTACGTCCGTGTCAACTAAACAGAAACCCTTCATGGTTGCAAAATTTGCTGTAATGATCTGTTGGAATGGTTTAATCAGCTCACTTAGTTTCTCGGACAACATCCTTAATTTGGACTTAAGGAGGGGACATAGGCCCTGAAATTATCAATCCAAGATTGAGTTCCGGTGGAAATGGAAAGCCAATGAATACAACATCAAAAAGAAGACATTGGATCTTAACTATTATATGAAGCTAATAACAAAGTAGAAAACAAAGATATTATGTAACCCCATACACTCCATGTCCTAGCCAATCGGAGAATAGTTCTCGCATTGCAACGTGATCTTATTATGATTCTCCGGAGCGGTTTGATCATGGACCTAGGTCCATGCAACTGAGTTGGTGTCCAGACATCATCATCTTGTACACTTTTAGAGGGGATAGACTCGGAAAATACAAGATTTAAGGTTCTGGGCCCGTATTCCATAAACGAGATAAGCTTTTTGCTTAAGTCTTAGCAATTTGTCTTAGCATTTTGCTTGTCTAAGAAATCTTCCCTAACGATATTCTATAAACTTTAAGACATTTGTCTCAAGTCAGACGATATGGCTAAGCCAAAGTCTCAAAGTCAAATTCTATGACCTTCTAAACTGCTGCAGGGGTGACTGCAACAAAATAGCAAAAATGTCATTGAAGTTGTTTTTTCTTAACAAGTTTGATTTTATTGAAACTAATTACAACTATTGTAGTAAAAGAAGAGCATTCATCACCCATATATGGTAAGAATTCTTTATTCAGAGTATTCTATATTTTGTTAATTACCAAAACATTTCAATCCCAAACCGAGTGACTTGCACAGTTTTTTATGTATCAGTCCCATTCATTACTTTTCATGTATTGTTTGTCAAGATCTAAATGGGATAGGGTAGATTCCTCTCGACATCTTTATTCTACTTCAGTTGAAGTAGACCTAGGCCTAGGTCTAAGGGAAAACATTTGTAACTTTTGAGACTAGTCTTGGGTCTAACATTAGGCCTAGATCTAGCCTAGGCCCAAGATCTACAACTAATATCCGTCTGTTTGGAGGAGAATTGAACATTGTTTTTACTTTTTACTTTCCTGAAGGCTGAAGCAAAACGTAACTTTGTTAGTCTAGTGCCGTAGTGCCTAGTGGAGCAACTGAGACTGAAGCTACATACTAGGCCTAGATCTAACGATAGACCTATATTAGTATTGGTCTAGGCCTAGAACATGCAGGACTTAGCCTGGCTTAGCCTTAAGACAGGGATAGATCTATCTAGATCTACATGTAGGTCTAGAATAGATCTGACTTAGACCAAAAGCTTCAGTCTCCGACTGTATTTTGGTTGTTCCGCTATTTTAGTATTACGAGTACGACACTAAACAGTCTAATGTTACGTTGGCCTAGTCTCACCAATGTGATATGACAGTAAATGTCAGAAACTTTTAAATAAATCCCCAGAAACGACAGTTATTCCTGTCAACAGTGCTAGATATATCGCTATGCATTGCTTGCCAACTATGCCTAAAGTTAGATCTAGTCCTAGTACTAGTAGTAGTCTAGACATCTATCTAGATCTACTCCTGCTTTAGGTCCATCTGTTTGTTTGGAGTTTTTATTTTATACATTTTGAGGACTTGTTTAGATCTAGGTTTCCAGGACTAGAAAACAGGCCTAAACCTAGACCAACACTGGCAACAGCTCAGTCTAGACTAGGGCCTAGATTTATATAAGAATTTAGATCTAGGGCCTAGGCGGCCTAGCCTGTGCTTTCTTCTATTCATTCTAGATTTTATTTCTAGCCTATCCGGTAGCCCTAACGTTAGGACTGGCTGATCTAGTCTACTGTTTGATCTAGAAATCTCTAACCTAGGCCTAGATCTAGACTAAATGACTTACTCACTTAGACTAAAAGTTAGACCCTATCTAGATCTAGAACTATACCAATCTAGGTGTACATAGGGTCATAGTAATAGGTGTAGATCTAGAGACTTGTAGACTCTATCTCAATGTAGATTCTAGATCTAAAAATAGTAAATGTAGGCTAGATCTAGTCTAGTTCTACTCATCTAACGTTAGGCCTGAGAAAGGAAGTAGGCTAGGGATCTAGCATTGGGTTATTTCTAGGACTAAAGAATCTTGATCTAGGCTTAGATCTAAACTAGGGGCTGTAGTTCGAAATCTTGAGGTCTAGCCCCCCCCCCCAAAAAAAAAAAAAAAAAAAAAAAACTAGAACTAAGCCCTCAGCTACATGTAGTTCTCTATGTAGCCAAACAAAAGTTAGCATTGACCATTGTCTTAATCTTTTTTGGCGTATACATGTAGTTATCATACAAACACATAATTTGATGAATGAGAAAATGTGTCTTGCAGATTATTTTAGCTCAAAACCTACATTTCATGGACATATAGGCCAATGTCATAAAATGAAGAAGTAGTTCAATACACATCATGCTGTTTACACATTTGTTGATCTGATATGCTGTTACCATGGCAACAAATTTTCAAATATATATCTTGCAGATCTACACCTCAAAATCAATGTGTGAGCCAACTTTTATAAGAATTGGTAAAACTAATAAAGGGATTCAAACCACAAGATTTTCACCTAATTTCTTTATATAATATGTTGTTACCATAGCAACACGAATTCTGATACAGGCAAAAGTATATCTTAGACATCTTCAACTCAAGACTATTGTGTGCGCCAACATTTTAGGAGAATTGACCAGTTGAAAACTGATAAAGTAATTCAAATTACAAGATTTTCATCTAGTTTTTGTTATTTTATTTGTTGCCATGGCAACGCAATTTTTTATAAAGGCATGAAATATACTTTGCACATCTTCACATCAAGACTAACGTTTGTGCCACATTTCATGATAATTGATTAAAAACTGAAGAAGTCGTTGGAACTGCAAGATTTTTACATAATTTTTGCCCTAATATACCGTTACCATGGCAACACAATTTCCGACACATGCGAAAATGTGTCTTGCACATCTTTACCTCAAGACTTATGTCTGTGGCAAACATCATGAGAAGTGGTTGAAATATTGTAAACTTGTTAAAACCACAAATTTTTCACCTAATTTTCATTATTTAATATGTTGTTACCATGGCAATGCAATTTTTGTATATAGGCATAAAATATGTTTTGCACATCTTCACATCAAGACTAATGTTTGTGCCACATTTCATGAGAATTGGTTAAAAACTGAGGAAGTAGTTGGAATAGCAAGATTTATACATAATTTTTGCCATAATATACTGTTACCATGGCAACACAATTTCCGACACATGCAAAATTGTGTCTTGCACATCTTTTCCTCAAATCCAATGTGTGAGCCAACTTTCATGAGAATTGGTAGAAAACCGATGAAGTAATCTAAATTTTAAATTTTGGCCATAATATACTGTTACCATGGCAACACAATTTCTGAAAAAGCAAAAAAAAAATTCTTACACCTCCTTACCTTAAGACCAATGTGTGTTCCAAATTTCATGAAAATCGGTTAAAAACTGAGGAAGTAGCTCGAAATGCAATATAGGTATAAATTCTAAAAAAAAATGGCCATGATTTGTTGGATTTAAACGTTGTCTTAAAGCAATTAAGACAACTCACAACTGTCTTAAAGTTAGGGCAAAATTCTTAGCCATGTATAATTTATGAAATACAGACTCTGCATATTTAAGAAAAGTTACTTAGCCATTCATCCTAAATCTGTCTTAGTCGCGCAAAAATTCTTAGCCAAATTCTTAGACAAAATTCTTAGCCAATTCTTTATGGAATACGCGTTTTGGCTAAGAATTTTGTCTTAGACAGAAAACTAAGACAAAATGCTTAGATTTTTGACTTAAGCATGCTTATCTCGTTTATGGAATACGGGCCCAGGTTACCAGCCAATAAATCAAACGAAATTTCGGCCATTTTGTTTCAGACTTCATTCCACTCCAGATTTACTTCACAGGTTGCTAACAGGTAAGATTCTTTCCATGTTATCCATAATTTTTTTCATTCGTTGATATGTAAAATCGCGATTCAGGAAGAATGTTGTTCAAGGTCTGCATGTTTTCCGACGAAGAACATTATGTGGCGTTGTTAAATACTCTCAACAACTCAAACAAGGCGTCCGCCGAGTGGCGTAACATGCCAAAAAGTTAAGGGGGCGTGATATGGCGTATCTGGCAAAAATTCATTTAAAAAGTTGCGAGCGAGTAAGCAAAAATTTTATTACCCGAGTACAATTTTGTCATTAATTTTTACACAATATTCAGAAATCATATTTTACCCTTCTCTCTTTCCTTTTCTCTTTTTTTGGTTGTATATATAATATATATTCTTTTTGGGGGGGGGGCAAGCCCCTCCCCCCTCTGTACGCTACTGCGTCCACTAGTATTATTTTGTCAATCGAACGTACTTACTATGTTATAAAGTCAATCGACGGTAGTGATTTTGTCACAAAATCAATAAACAGTAATTACTTTGTTTGTTTTTTTACAAAATCGACGAAATGGCGAGATTTGCTTCGGCAACGTTTTCTAGTCTCTGCCTTTTATGAGGCAATATATGCCCTGTTGATTAAATAATGATATAGTGCTGGGTAATTTTGAAGACCTTTAGAGTATACGCATACAGTGGCGTACCGTGGGTCACGGCATTGGGGGGGCACCAACAAAAATTTTGAGTCACCTAGTGAGCGCGCTTCGCGCGCTCAGTTGCTAGGTATGCTGACCTAATAGAGACATTTTAAGGACAGTGTCATTAAACGGATATGTATGTCACTGATCACATAATGCGAGCGCGAGCTGAAAATTTTTGATATTCAGACTTATAAAAGGGACATTATAAGCAAATTTTTGTAATCATGATGTGTACCTGTCTCGCTAAACAAACAATGCGAGCGCGAAGCGCGAGCTGAAATTTTTGTATATATTGACCCCAAACGGACATTTTAAGGACTATATTTTAGGAATCTATTAAGAGTAAACATATCTCACCATAGTAATCTAATGCGAGTGCCAAGCGCTTGCTGATTTTGTTAGAATTATATGCATCCAAACACATAAAGCACGTGTAGTCATTGTAATCATGATTAACATGCGCATCTCACTAATCAAATATTGCGAGCGTGAAGCCCGAGCTGAAAATTTAGGAAATTCAGACCTGAATAGGGACATTTTAAGGCTTGTTTGTAGGAATTCACGAAGACCATACGAATTTTCATTAACCAAATGAAGCGAGCGCGAAGCGCGAGCTGAAATTTTTGTATATATTGACCCCAAACATGGATATTTTAAGGACTATTTTTTTTAAGAATCCATTAAGAATACACATATCTCACAATAGTCATCTAATGCGAGTGCCAAGCGCATGCTGATTTTGTTAGAATTACACCTAAAGACATACTTTTTGTAGTCATTGTAGTCATGATTATCATACGCATCTCAATAGTCAAATATTGCGAGCGCGAAGCGCGAGGAGAAAAATGAGGAAATTCACACCTGAAGAGGGGCATTCTAAGGCTTGTTTGTAGGAATTCAAGTAGACCATGCGTATTTCACTAACCAAATGATGCGAGCGCACGCTGTAATTTTTGATATGCAGATCAGAAAAAGGGACATTTTAAGGACTGATTTTAGGAATTCATGAAGAGCAGACATATCTCACTAATCCACTAATGCGAACGTAAGCACGGACGGGAAATGTTTCATATTAAGACATTAAAATGATATCTTACTACATAAAACAATAATAATTCGAAGTGCGAGGAAATATATTTGGTGTATATTGACTTGAAAACGGGAGGTTTTAGTACAACAGGATTATATATCTCGTTAAACAGACAATGCGAGCATCAGGAACAATGAAGACATAGGCCCTGAGCAAATTATGTTTCATAAAGTTATGATTTTTTTTATTTTAATGTAATATAACATAACATAATTATAATATAACATAATTAACAATAAGTTCTTCCTTCCCACTACGTTTCTATCACTTTCTCCCTCTCTTTCTCTTTCTCCCGTTTTTTTTTTTTTTTTGGCCAGCCGATTGGGGGGGCACGTGCCCCCCCATGCCCCCCCGTAGTTACGCCACTGTACGCATATGTAAAATGTGCATATCGTTTTAAAACAGCTCTTCCTGCTTTCATAACAATTGCGCAATTAATATTGTTTGTTTGAAGATGCCAGTTTACAGTGAACGTTGCAACCATCGGTGAGGTAACGAAATTCAACTGTAACTCTGCCATTTTGCTCTCACCGAATCTTCAGTAGGGCCTATATATTATCTTCACGCTACTTTGGAAACGAGGTTGAACATTAAGCCCCCCAGAAAAAAATTAGATAGATAAATAAATCAATAAAAGATAACTAAAAGAATATGTGGAGCGTTGTGGCCCAGTGGATTAATCTTCTGACTTTGAAACAGAGGGTCGTTGGTTCAAATCCCAGCCATGGCGTAATTTCCTTCAGCAAGATACTCATCCACATTGTGCTGCACTCAACCCAGGTGAGGTGAATGGGTAACCGGAAGGAAGAAATTCCTTGAATGCTTGAGCTCCTAGGTAGCTCAGCTAAAAGCCGGGGTAATAATAATAGCAGAGCCCGCTGGTAGAACAGTTTTTCGAAACTGAAGTGGCTACCCTGGGTAAATATACCTATATTATTATTATTATTATTAAACACTGTTCGGAAAATAGTAAAATATATCTGATATATTTTGATATTTTTTTATGTACAGAGGTTTTTTGGGAGTAAAAACATCGTGTGAATTTCCATAGCTTGTAGATACGTATCTATTCCAGCAGGTGTATAGCTACCTACGATCAAAGATGAACACTTTTATAATAGTGGCTGCCTTTCTAATGTCAGGCCTCCTGGTGGCGCCATCAACAACCTGGCTCACTGGTCATACTAGTTCCGAGTTCGTGAACTGTCCGGGAGATCGATGGGAAGTCACAGGGGATATTGAGGTAAGATGAGCAATTTTTACATGTTTTGCTTTTTACTAACGGAAGTACTGGCCGTTATGGCTTAGATACAATAATGGAGTGCAACTCCCATTGTTACTTCTTACCCTTTTCTACTCAGCTGATGGGCAACTCATTTGTCTAGAATCAACTTTTCAGACTCATCATGTGAGTTGATAGTAACAATCGTGGATCAAATATCATGTAAATTCGTAAATTAACTGATAAACCTTCAAAAAGTAATAAACTTTTCGTTCTTTGCTTTAAATTTTCTTAAAGGCAACTCCAACCGAAATTTTCAAAAATGTTTTAAGAGGAAAAAGAAATAAAAACAGACAAGCAGATTGTGAAAATTTGAAAAATGTCGAACAAACAATAAGTTATGAAGTGACCGAGTGAATGTCCGTAATGTCCTGAACATGCTGAAAGAGCAAACTAGCTCTATCTATTACTTCCCTGCTAGGTTAAGGTAAAATTTATTTCCAAATCAATTAAAAACTCTTGATAAAAAACATCGCAAAAGCCAAGGTATGGCTTGTATAAAATACACCAAGGAGATTAATAATCAAAGAAATGAAAACATCTAGTAGTCAACTAGGAGGTGGTAGTATAACAGCTAGGAGGAGGGGGGGGGGGCTCTAATTACCCACACGCAGGCTCGTGATTCTTACCTCCCTGTCCTTTATATACAGATCAGTGGTCCGCAGGATGGTGGTCTGGGCAGAGGGGAGTCACTAAACTTGTTTGATCGAGCCTGGGAAGCCATACGAGGAGCATGGGACAGGAACAATCCACTCTGCGCCACAATAAAGGGCGCCACCACAGGAGGGATTCAAGTTCTCCCCATTTTCAACTTGCAATAACGTTTGATTGGCTTTTGATTGGTCTATTGTATAAAAAAAAATCTTTGTAGCAATATTGTTTAATTATTGAATATTTTGCCACTTGTATAGGACGTTTTATGTATGATATAGCTTTGTGATATTTTCAAATAACACTTTTCAAGTATATGCTTAAACTTTTTAAGTTAGTTCATGCAAAAGCTTTATTCACACGTTTTCATTGCATACCGAATCCACAAGGCAGATCATGAACATAATATATGCTTGTCATGTATGTTTACCTAAAGATATCAGGGATATTTTGATTCAGGTCAATAACGGGGGGGGGGGGGGGCGCATTATGCCCTTCCTTGAGATCTCGGCCACTGATGTCGCCATCGCGGCAAAGTACTGCATGGTAGTAGAGATTGGCGCAATCTTCACGGTCGCATGGGTAAATTTAACTAAATTCATAGATTTTATTGAATTGATAATGCTAATCCATTCATGGAATAATAGTTTTAGCTCTATAATCGTTGGTATAATTCTCTGTAGCGTTTCTATAAGCAATTTTTAATTATAAAATTTTCCGTACAAAAAACGATTTCCTATGTATTATTCTTTTTATTTTCGTACGTGCAGTGTCTTTGTATTTTTTACAATTTCTTTTGATTTTCGGCAGAATTCGACGGCGATATTATTTCAACCATAAATAGAATCAAATTGAATGACTATTGTCAATTGAAGTAAAATAATTACATTAAAAAACGCAGTTTGTATTGACTTTGTACATGAAATCCCGTTTGGGTCAAAATTTCGCACGCGGGATATTTATCGCGAAAAATGTCGAGGAGTCTCAGAGCCTCCTCCTTGGGAGTATTGGGTCAAGTTTCAGACTGTATAAAGCTGGCCTGAAATTATATTTTATAAAATGCAGTGTCATGTTTACAAGAGGCTATCAACAGGAAGAGAGAGGATGGATGAAGTGGTGAGGTGGAGAGAGATAAAAAGAAGAGACTGTCAGATTTTGGAGAGAAATGAGAGGGAGGATATGCATGTGTGGGGTTGCGCGAGTGTGTATAAAACAGTGAGAGAGGGTGTGTGTATATAGCATTCCAGTTATGGTGTGTGCGAGTGTATGTAGGACAATTGAGAGAGGATGTGTGTATGTAGCATTAAAATTATCAGGATTTCATGGTAATTCATTATAATTATAATGCTATACACAGTTACACACAAGCACCCACATTGTTTTACACAAACTCGCGCACATCCTCCACATGCAAATTGCCCCCCTCTCTCTCTCTCTTTCAACAACACACCTCTCTCTATTCAAATCTCAACTCTTTTACAAGTACCAGGGGCCTGTTGCAGAAAGAGTTGCGTTTAAACGCAAGTCAAAAAATCAATCGCAAGTCCCAAATGCGCGCTGTTGATTGGTTGAAAATCAAGTTGCGCATGATTTTTAGAGTTGCAATTGATTGCAACTCTTTCTGCAACGGGCCCCAGTACAGTCATCAATATATCAGTGACACTCTTGCTCTTCCTTCTTTCCTTCACATTCGTTCTTTCCGCGAAGGTAACTCGATAAACACTGAGGAAACACTTACATGTATAAAATAATGCTTTATTTTGATTTGAACATAATATGATTTCAAGTTTAGTATCTTTTTAAAATATTATTTCCTTCATCCTCAAAATATATCGATACACCATATGAAACATTTAGATACTTATAGAAAAGATATAAAGTTAAAGATACATTTGAAAGGAAGGAGCATACTGCATGTCCAAAAGAGAACGCATGAATATCAACAATATGTACTGTATAATGTATAATAAAATAAAAAGCTGGGTTTAAAACCTGATATTTGGTGTCCCTAGATGACCACACCCTGAGCACACTCGAGATTAAACATAGCACCAAAGAGTGTAAAAATGACAATCAAGGCTGTTGTAAAACTCCACAAATTTACCATCGGGGTAAAATGATGGGAGTGGTCCTTCATGTATACCAATACAACACCCCGATAAAGATAAAAAAAAACGATAGATCGGGTTCTCGAAGTGGACCAGAGAATCTACGACCAGTAATTCCTTATATTGTGTGATCGAATTGCCATCAATGAGTGAATTCCCCGATCCTCAAAACATAGGTTTATAAAGTATGTTAAAAGTATGCGTCTCTGATCAGGAAATACAGTCAAACAATGCTAAACAGAGGCCATTTTCTTTTTATTTATTCAAATTAGACATTGTTCCATAAATTTGATTTTCCTATTCCTTATATATTGTGTGATCTAAATACTGTCATTGAGTGAATTCTTTGACCCTTACATCGTAGGTTTATATGTTGAAAATGTGTTTATATGAGTCCCAGTTCAGGAAATTTAGTCAATCAATGCCAAACGACGGCCAATTTGAATTTATGCAAATTATACATTGTTTCACAGATTCAATTTTCTAACACTTTGGATGCGTTATGGCTAAATACTATGATATAGTTCAATGCTGAAAAATCGTTTCTGTTGCGATTTGATTTGGGTAAACCCATTTTCCCGTATTTTGACTGGACTAATATAGTCATTAGTTCTTTTACCAGTTCTATACAAAGATATGTCGACAATATGAGATGCATTATCACCACTTCGACTTGTAAAAAAAATCGTCATGGCAAACTGCCTATAACGACAACCTATCTCGCCACAATGACATTTCTCTTTTTTATAAGTCGACGTGGCAAGATAAAATATCTCGCCAGCAGATGGCGCTTTAAAGCTTCATTAGGTATACTTACACCTAATAATTCATGGAATATGCATAAGCAACAATCTGAGACCATTGATTAAACACAACCTCTGTGTCTTTGGACCAGTATGATTCTCTTAGTGTCTGCTTTTATTGGTGAATATTTGAGGGATTCAGGTCTAAAACAGTAATTCATTCTTACATAATACATTTAATATTCAGCAATATATGGAAATTTGGGTACCCTAAGAACACAACACCTGATACGGTTTAACTCTAGAACAGACTCGACAGTATTAAGATAGAAACATATGATTTCCAGCACTTTTTTGAGTAATTCTACGATATTCAAATATTTTAATGCACCTTTACCCTTTTTATAATATATAAACTATATTGATCAATATACATTTCCCTTTCAATTTCCCATAAAATATAAAATAGCGTAATGTAAACACACGTAAACATTGCAGATATATATTACATGAATTATTTTCCCCCTCACACACCGCTGATGTCATACATTTACATGAAATTTTTAAATGTGTATTTCATATAATTTTCGATGTTAAGAGATAAATGCGCACCACACTCTACCATTCCATTTGCACAATGATGTGTACCGTTTATGAATACAGGAACATTATATGTTACCGCGTCAGAATACACTGTAAAAAACTGTGATGTTAAAACTGACACCAGTTGGTGTTAATAGAGGACTACACCCTGAGGTGTTAAAATTACACCCTAGAGATTGAACGAAATACCAAAGAGTGTAAATGTAACAACCGAAGGTGTTGTAATAGCACCTATAGGTGCTAAACTAACACTGTCAATTTAACACCAGTGTAAAATAACTGGTGTGGTCCTCTATGTACACCAGTTAACACCACAGTTTTTGCTGTGTAGCCTATCTAACGATCATGACGAAAGAGATTTAAGGTTTGAATTTAATAGTTTGTAATTTTATTTTCCGTCAGAATTTCTCTAGTCTTCCTTTCTCCCTATATTTCTTCTTTCTTTATATCTTTCTTTCTTTCTTTCCTTCTTTCTTTCTTTCTTTCTTTCTTCCTTTCTTTCTTTCTTTCTTTCTTTCTCACTTTTTTCTTTCCTTTTTATATCTATCGATCTATTTATATTTCTGTATTTTTTTCTTTATCAGTTTCTTACTTTTTTCTTTCTTTCTTTTTTGTTCTGAGTCTAGTCGACTTTTAACATTTTATTTCTACGTTCAACCATATTATGTAACATCCTGAATATATGAAACAATTATTAATAATTGAGATTTAGAGAAAAAATGAAGGTGGCACGAATTTATGAAATTAATATATGACAACATTACTTTATCTATATCGAACACAACAGACCATCATAATTAGATTTAAGATCGATGAGTGGTTCGACTGTATGCACAATTAAGATTAAATCATTAAAATAATAAAAACAGTCTTATTTTGAAAAATCAATCGCCCTGTTTATTGAATGTGCAGTACTGCAAAAATATGTTATATCAAATACACTAACAGAAAGTGATTATACCAAGAACCGTTCCTTTTCTTCGAATTCTGAATGCAAATTAAGCCCACTGAACAGTACATGAAAATTGTTCTAAACATATGCTACATAATATCGTGAGATGGATTGTGATGGAATGAAAGGGAAATGCAATGATCGAGATTAGTACTTTAGTAAAAAGAAAATTATTCTCTGGAAAACAATGATTTTATGGCAGTAAGGAAATACTGAGAGGTCTCTGCCGTTCTTATCATGTTCTCATTTCACAAATCTTGCAACAAGATAACTGTTAAAAGCCACCAAAATCCTGAAACCTGATTGGATGATAGTGATATACAATAAAAAAAAGAAAAGTATTTTGATATTGATATCAGTCTTTAAGAAACCAGACCTAGATAGTATTGAGTTCTTCGCGCCATTCTTTCCTTTACTCTTCCTCGTTCGTAAGTTTTCCCGCCTGTTGGTTGCGCATGCGCTGTCGCCTGATGAGCCACCACCCTATGAGGTAGAAAAACACGGTGAGAACCTTGAAGATGAAGTTGACACCGAGGTAGGCGTAACGGAACGCAGCTAGATCGTAGACGTAACACGATCCTTGCTTACCGCACTCCGTCTGCCACAATCTGCACGCGGTGTCGATCATAGCGCCGTAGATAAGCGGGGCTGGAATGGCGCCTGCAACGAGGATGAAAATAAATATTTGAAGGAGACTATTAAACGAAACCCAGGTGTACACACATATACCATGAATGTATATAGCATTTCCATCTATTTGAATGTATGATAAAAAAAAAGCACTGTCTATTTTATTCCTTTCCCACGGGAAAAGTTGCCGCATAGGTTCATGGTTGCCTTGGCCGGGGATCGAACCCGGACTTTCCAATGTCGAGTCAGACTACTCGGCCACGTCGCCTCCTGAATTGAATAGGTACATCGATACATACATTGATTCAATATGACAAATCGTGTAATTGCTTCTAAAAAGAAAGAAGATGAAAATAGTTAGTGCCAGGTATCATTATTACCACTTTCATACTGACAGCTGAAGTGGAGTGACTCCAGAGTCCAGAAGAAGTTACTCCACTTTGGAGGGCAGTATGAAAATTCTAGGATTATTTCGATCCGGATTCAGAGCGGAGTACTAAGCCAACTTTCGAGAAGAGGGTAACGAACGGAGATAGTCCGCACCGGAAACGCGGTATCACCTCCTCGCGCGTAACTTCATTCATTTCCGCATGGGGGGGGGGGGGGGGGGCACTGAACTAGAAATACGTATTCTAGTTCAGTGGGGGGGGGGGGGAGGAGATTCCACGCGTCGGTCCGCAGTACAAGCGTATCAACTTAATCCGGAGTTACTCCGGAGTAACTCCACTTCGCCTTCATTATGGAAACGGCTTATGAGGTATCAAAGTGTCTGCTATATCGAATGTTGAATGCTCAAAGATTTAAAAGGAGATACATACCAAGTAATCTCATCATGATGGCCCGGACACCGAGAGCGATGGCCTTAGAGTCTGGGTTCACGCATCTGATATGTTGAAAGAAAAGAGAAACACATGAAAAAAATTGCATTTCTTCATGATCTTGGTAAAGAATCAAACTTAAATTAAAAAAGAAATCACCCACTCGGAACGACAAATAGTACAATTTGTATGTTTTTAATGACTTGATTATTGACAATGTAAACAAATATAGTGTCCAATATTTTTTAAAGCTATTTACACTGAAAAAATACTGGTGTTAATTTAAAACCTGCCCTATATCTATATACGAAACCACCAGAGATGTGTTGAAACACCACCGCTTCGGCTTTAGGCTAAAACCAGATAGGCATTTTAATAACAATAATCAGAATTAAACCAATATCGGGTTGATTCGAATCTGGAATTGTTTCAACAGTAAATGTTCCCTGGTGGGTGTTTCATAAAGCTGTTCTTAGGTTAAGAGCGTCGTTTAGAACGACTGGTGATCCCGTCTTGTGGTAAATGATACGCACCAAAATGTTCATTGTCGATAGTTTGGCGCGTACGAAAGGATCACCAGTCGTTCTTAAAGTCGCTCTCAACTTACGAACAGCTTTATTAAACACTCGCCAGTTAAGTGTTGAAACAATTCCAGATTCGAATCAACCCGATATTAGTTTAACACTGATGCATAAGATATTTCCGATATAAGTTTCTTAATATTTTTAATGGGAATATTATATCATCAAGTCCTTTATCAGACATTCGTAGTTGGGTTCGTACATTGGCGGCGGAAGCCAAAACTTTTAGGGGGGACCACAAAAAAAAATTTGACAAGCAAGAAAAAAAAAAAAAAAAGGTTATCAACCAAAAATTTTTGGGGGACGCAGGAAAAAAATATTGACAAGCAAAAAAAAAAAAAAAAAAAGGTTATCAACCACAAAATTTTAGGGGGACGCAGGAAAAAGATATTGACAAGCAAAAAAAAAAAAAAAAAGGTTATCAACAAAAAATTTAGGGGGGACCGTCACCCCCACCTAAAATTTAGGGGGGACACGTCCCCCCGTCCCCCCCCCCGCTTCCGCCGCCTATGGGTTCGTAGGTGTTCTTTTGGGGTTCTATTTACCTCATTGCAATGAGGGTTTGTGGGATCTCTTCCGCACCGGATATGACGACAACCAAGAAAGAGATGATGAGGAATGGAATAAGACTCTTGCAGCTATTCCCGCAGGTACCGTCCACTGCCGAATAGGTTCCATCTTCAGCGTTGACACATGAACAATCGCTGAACGTCTGAAATAAACAAAGGAAATATAAAATATGATAGCGATTGATCGTCGATTATCTAAGATTAACGCTTTCAGATTAAGAGCTCTCTGCGTCAACTAAAATGGTTAACATTTTTTTCTTTCAAAGAAAGCACGAAAGCAATTCAATTTACAGAAGATCATGAAGCGAACATGTTTACAACCACAACAACTGTACGTACGTACTATTATCTAATGATAAAACAAAATTATGATGTTTTTGACTGAGAACCCTTTCAATTTCACAATAGCGTTTCAATACGTTCTTAGGAGAGCTAAAACACAACCGATCACCCTTACAACATTGAAATTACCAATATGGAAAATTTGCGTTACTCTTTTCGACAATTGTTATTTCAAAGTTGTATCATTCTGCGTTTTAGTACCGTTCCTTGTAAGAGCTTGGTAAGAATCTACTTTTGTTACCCTTGAAACCGCGTGACCATATAGGACCACTTCGAAATGCAATCCATTTACAAGAAAGGGTATATAAATTTATTATTTAAAAACGATTTGTTTAGTCATGTTAGTGCCTCATTATTTCTAGCTTGGTACAAATACTCGTTAAGAATGCAAGTTTTCAACCTCTCTCTTCAGGAGGAGAAAAAAAGGTATCGGGAAGAGGGAGTTGATTTATTCTAAAGTTGGTTTTAGCCCCCAAAACCTTCACCTAAAAGTCACTGAGTTTGAAGTTACCTACCCCATTGTCATATTCTCGCAGGCAACCAGCGTGGCATGCTGACACATAGGTGATGCCATCCTCTCCGCACACAGGGGAATATATATCATTATTGCATCCGCACTGGACATTACACGTACTAGTTCGGCTCAAGCTCTTTCCAGTGCTGTGTTCGAAAAAAAGATGGTTATCAAAGATAGAATAAAAGGAGAAAAGATTAATGAAAATCGGCGTATGTTAGTTCCAAATGAAGGCAATGTGTCACGTTATCAATGAATATTTACCGCCTTATACATGTTATACGACCGCAGTCCTTGTAAACGAGTGTGTCTCACTTCTATAAAGCCTGTGTGTCGCGTGTTCATCAGGTTCATAATATTAATATGATTATGCTTATTGTACAAATGAATAGATATTGTAAATTTGCATTCTTTTCCTGGGAATGTTGAACATACATAATATATTATACATATAAAGAATAAAGACAAACTATGTTAAAACACTGAAAATGAACAATATAGTCTGGAGAATAAACAATAACAAGTATAATAAGTATATACTTAAATGAGATTGCGATGTTTTAGGTTAATCGAAATGGGAATTGATTAGAAACTTGAAATTAGACTTGAAAAAGAAAATGAAATTGAAATAAAGGTTTCCCAGGCCATTCGATACATTTATTATGCATGGCAGTGAGAAAATTTCTTGTAATAATAATTATGTTTGAAACAAAGCATTGTTAAAAAAAGAGGGGGGGGGGTGGAAAATGAATATAGAGGGTGGGTTTATAGCAATTCATTCACCTTTGATCGGGATACTTAGTCGTTACACCAGCCGTTGGAATGGTTCGACAACCGACACCGAATGTGATTAGGAGCAGGAACATAGCGACTATGCTGAGAACCAAGGCTACCTTGCAAGACCCCTCTGCTTTTGTCTTGAATTTCTTGACAATGACGCCCCCAACGATGGATCCAAGAGCAGCGGCCGGCACCAGAACAGCGCCTGTCCAAGAAATTGTGAAAAGAGTATAGGCAAACATAGAAAAAGAAAAGGAAGGGAGAAATGTTTCAGTTAACATTGGTTTCTGCTGTATATCCTGTGGTATTTTTCTTCTGTGGTTCTTTCCTGTGGTACTGTCTGCGGTATTTTAATAATAACAATAATAAAATTACATTTCTATAGCGCATAATACACAAGGTCTTTATGCGCTTCACATATACATGAATTGAATATCTCAAATTATACAATATGGGCATTGAAAAAAGAAAAAAAAATACAATTAATCAATTGTTAAACAGGTACGTTTTAAATGCAGTCTTGAAGGTTTGGATGGTGGGTGCAGTCCGGATGACAAGCGGGAGAGAGTTCCAGAGGGTTGCAGCATTGAAGGTGAAGGAGCTATGGCTGTAGTACTGTATCTTAAAACGAGGAACCTGAAGGAGATGCTTATTCTGTGACCTGAGAGCACGGGAAGGAGTGTAGGTGTTGATGAGTTCAGAAAGATATGAAGGGCTTGAACCAGAAAGAGACTTGTAAGTGATGAGGAGGATCTTAAAGCGAATCCGCTTGTCTATTGGAAGCTAGTGGAGGTTACGAAGGAGGGATGAGTTAGAAGTCAGACCAGTAGCTCTCTCTGTGATTCTAGCTGCTATGTTTTGAATTCTTTGAAGCTTCTGGGGGTCGTTGGCAGAAAGATTTGGTAGGAGTGCATTACATGTGTCCAGTTTAGAAGTGACGAAGGCGTGAATAAGAGTCAAAGTTGTCTTTCGGTCCAAAACTCCACGAATTCGGCCTATCTTTCTGATGGATGACATAGCAGAACGACACACTCCTGCAACATGAGATTTCCTAGTAGCATGCTCATCAAATACAATTCCCAGGTTTCTAGCTTCGGCCACGGATTCAATGACTGTCTCACCTACTGTTATCGCAACAGGAGGAGTTCTAGGTATAAATTTGGAAGAGAGGTGAAGAACTTTCGTCTTGCCATCATTAATAGCTAACTTGTTCATGGCTGCCTAGACGCGGATGTCAGCTATGCACTTATTCAGACGAAGTATAGCAGATGCTCTCTCTGATCCGTTGAAAGTCAGATAGATCTGAGTATCATCCGCATAGATCATCGATTGAATGCAATGCTCAGATATGATGTCTTGGATAGGGGCAGTGTACAGTGTATAAATAAGTGGTCCAAGCACCAAACCTTGTGGCACACCGCATGTGTCCTCTACTGGTTCCGATGAATCATTGGCTACTCTTACCACGTGATTCCTTCCAGTGAGGTAAGATTCAAACCATTTCATTGCGTTCCCCGAAACTCCAAACTGCCCTGAAAGTCTTTTCAGTAATATCCGATGGTCTATCGTATTGAACGCGGCTGTAAAGTCCAGGAGAACTAGAATCATTTCTTTGTGGGTGTCTAATGCCTCTAACATGTCTAAACAATCATTTTGTACACGAAGAAGAGCCATTTCGACGCTGTGGTACTTTCGGTAGGCTGACTGTGTACGCGGAAGTAAGGCATTTTCTTCAAGATATTCTAGAAACTGCCCCATGGCAACCCTTTCAATAACCTTCGACAGGTAAGGGATGTTTGAGATTGGTCTAAAGTTCTTGAGTTCGTTAACTGGTAGATCCGATTTCTTAAGCTTTGGAAACACGATGGCATGTTTCAAGGCTGTTGGAAATAAGCCCATCTGAAAACTCAGGTTGACGAACCTTGTAATGAGAGGAGCAAGAGAAGATATACATCGCTTCAGGAGGTTGGTAGGTATGGGATCTAGGACACATGATGCTGAAGATGAGGTCTTGATGATAGATACAACTTCATCCTGGAAGACGTCATCAAATTCCACGAAGCGATGGTCTGTTGATGAAGAAATGTCAGATGACAAGTCTTCGTACACCTGCTGTTCAAAGCTGTCACGGAGACGTCTAATCTTGGCTGAAAAGAAGTCACTAAAAGTCTTGAGCAAGCTGAGATGTACTTCTGTGTTGTGGTAGAGAATCCAGCAGTAGGGGAAGTTAAGTCATTCAAGATGCGGAAAAGCTGCTTCTGATCTGCGCCCTGTATCCTCTTCTGAAAGTACAATCTCTTGGTTTCATGAAGTAACTCATCGTAGAGCTTACACCGTTTCTGGTAGATCTCCTGATGGATCTGCAAGCTCGTTGACTTCTTTGTTCTTCTCTCGCACCGTATACGTTCTTGTTTCGCCTTTCTAAGTTTTTGATTATACCAGGGGGTATGTGGACGCAGAGTAACATTCTTCTCAAGCTTTGGAGAATGTAAATCTAGAACGGCTCGAAGTTCTTGATTGTATGAGTTAGCTTGCTGTTCTGGGTCATACGGGGGGTTGGTGATGACACTTGATGATGTGAGACCAACTGCGAATGAACTCAAGTCGTTGGTCTTGATGGGTCGAGACTTGACTTTCTTCCGTCTATGCGCAGGGCGTGATAATTTGAGGTCACATGAAATGTGGTCACATTTTGTAGTTATTACCACACGAAGTACCATAGGGCGAAGTCTACTCATGTTTTACGTTTTGTAGTACGGTACATGCACACAACTTTTGTCTTGAGTTACTTCATGTACACTGCAAAAACACCGATGTTGATTTAACACCAGCCCGGTATCTACATCGGTCTACACCAGAGAGGTGTTGAAACAACACCAGTTTATAGAATCAAACCGATATTGGTTTAACACTAATTGGTGTTGCTTAAATGCCAAATTGGTGTTCGCCTATAACGCCAAACCGGTGTTGTTTCGACACCTATCCGGTGTGGACCGATATAGATACAAGGCTGGAGTTAAATTAACACCGTTTTTGCAGTGTAGTAAATCCTGTAGTACTTATTACCACACACGTACTTCATTATTTCATTCTTCAGAGTAACACGATAAACGTTCAATGATTTTTTTCTTTCAAATAGTAATAAGCAGACAATGTTGAAGCGCTTGATATGAATCGAGACTACCTCTATAATTAGGAATCTACAAATATATGCATAGCCCTATGATTAGTCAGACGCTGAATTCTGGTATGCTCACACAGAACGAATGTACTCTCTCCTTTCCCTGGGGAATGTCCGAGCAAGGATTTTCAGAATCAATCGCTAAAGCGTACAATTTGCATACTACCGAATATATGGGTCCTTTCAATGATGTTTTAATTGTTAGAATGAATGAAAGCGTCAGTTTTATCTTTATGGAGAGGAATTACATTGACCCCAATTCGATCATAATTATATACATACATAATTATAAAGTGTTATATGGCGCTTTTCGCCTTTCCATGCAACATGACTTACGGTGCTTTACAATATAAGCCAACAATTGGCAATATATTTTTGTTATTCAGTATTGAAACTAAGTTTAGGGACTTGCCTCTTATACAAGCTCTGCTTTTCTTGGCAATTCCCTCCGTTCATATAACTTGTCATCAATATTTTATGAAATGTCATTGAACTGTCGGTATTATTTTGAATATGTACTTTAATTTTAATTATATTTTGTGTACTTTGTTGAACAAAAATAATAAATCTAAATCTAAATTCTACTCTCTTACTGCTTACAATTGTATCCATGTAATACACTAAATGAAAACGTATAAGCAAAACAAACGTTAATCTTTTATCAGAAAACAAAAATGAAATGAGGCTTTACCAAAACTTACGCCATGCTTCAAAACTTATTTTAACGAAACCCAGGACAACTTAGACTATACTTTACCTGTAATAATATTTGCATATGATGACGTCAGTCCAAACTCTGTTTCTAGGTATTTTGGAAAGAATATATTGAGTCCAATCATGGCAGCGAACTCGGTCACGAAAGCCATGTTGATGATCAAGTACAGAGGGTTCTTACAAACTTCCAAGAACTTCCCAGGCATATCTGCGAGAAAAAAAGAAAAGGTGTTATCATCGGGAAAAACACATCGAAAGCATCCTACCTCAATCTAACCTAGCATTTACGCAATATTAAAGTAATATGTTGACATGTATATGGTCTAAATAAAACATCCCGGTCTAAGCTTTTACGTAATATATTAAAGATAAAGGCTCACATTTTCAACGTCTTGTTAAAAAAAAAAAAAATGGATTTGTGTAGTATAATGATTGTACATAAGAATAAGAAAAAAAAGAAGGATAAAAGAAGGAGCGTCGTGCAGTCACTTTCAACAAAATCAGCTTTATCCATTTTTTTTTCTTGAGGGGGATAATCCTAACTATCAAAATCCTGGCATTAAGCATTAATACATTCATACTGAAGTGTGAATGATATTTCATTTACGCGTTTTTATTGTACACTGAATTTTAGATTGACGTGGTCGCTTTTTTACTTTTCAGGCCCACAACCTGCACATCGAAATATGTATACCAGGTCTTGGTGAAATATTGAAAAGCTTTCGAGCGTGACGTGACATGCTTATTTATCCCTTTACTGAAAGAAAAGTGTGGATGGACTTTTTTGGAAATATTTTTGTGGGGTTTTCTTCTAAATGATGAGTAAGCATTACCCTTGATGCTTTTGAAAGCAGCCTTTTTCCTTGACCTTGGCTTGGCGGCATTCTGAGCGCTTTCACTTCCGGTTGACTTCCCTCGTTTGGAGTGACCCATGAAGTCATCGTGTGCCTCGTCGTAATTCTTCGGCAAACTTCGGGGAAAACCGATCATGGGAATACCAGATATGACGTAGGAGACAGAGGCAATGATCAAACCTGGTAAAGGAAAGGAAAGATGACTTCGAAAAATAAATTCATTCTAAAATGTTGCAACCTAACAAGCGATGCGGAAACTGACGAAAATAGATTAAAAGGCAAGTTCAAATAAGCTCAAATGAAAATACAATTTCTTCCATTTAACATATTGAATGAGTGTTGACATAATACAAAAAAAGGAGACGAAGAACAAGAACAAGCAAAGGAAGAAGAATCTACTGAATATAAATACGAGAAAGAAGAAGGGATAAAAAATACAAAAAACAACAAACAATGGGTTAGAGAACAAATACCCAGGGAAAGGGATATGCTTATGTAAAGGACAAAAAACAAACGAACGAACCGTGTCTTAAGGGGCTTTCAAAATTGCTAGTGCGACCGTTTACGATTATTTGGTCACAATATATGTTCCACACAATCGCAACGGTTGTAAGCAGTCGCACCACCAATTGTGAAAGGGGCTTTAGTGGTTAGATTTAATTCGGCCTTGCAAGGAAACAAGGCAGAGTACAAAGTCAAAGAGTGCATCCGGTCACTTGACCTTAAAACCCATATAAATCAAAACAACAGAAAGAACAATGAGTTGCCAAGTGATGACAAGTAAATATCTAGGAATCTTAGAAAAAAGGAAAAAGAAGATCGAAATATTGGCCTACAATCACAAAAAAGGATTGGTGGTATGTGTCAGAATGACAAAAATGGTCAAAATCAACCAATTGGAATCTATTGGAATCTTGGTTGATAAGTGACCATTTCTATAGGTCGAAAACACACACCCTCACATACACATAAATATACACATATACCCTTACATATATAGATATTAAAAAAAATTTACTGTTGAAAATAGTAGAATGCCATAAAAAAATAAAATGATGGATTTTTTTTAAGAAAACGGACTGTAGCTCTTACAAAAAAATTAATTCGTCATTGCCCATTTGTTTGACAAAAGAGAAATTTCAAAATCCATTTCTAAAGCACTTATACCAAATGTGATTCTTGTATGCCTTAGATGTCAAGCAGACTATATCTATTTTTTAATTATTTTGCTTGTCAAAATTTTCCGGACATAAATCACCATGTCTTGGGAATGAAGACCTAATGACCCTGGGTTACGGGGGTGCTGCATTTATTATTATTTTCCAAAGGCAGCACCCCAGGTATTCTGGAAGGTGACTGTGTAAAAATGGAAAAATGCAACCAAAAGGACCTTCATGTCCTAGAAAAACTTGTTCTGTTTGCTTGTCTAAATATCTTTGGACCAAAATGTACACCTCGTTTTTTTTTTGGGGGGGGGGGGGGAGGGGTGATATTTTTTTCTTGACAAAATGCCCTCATCTTTGGACGGTATAAACCCGATTAACAAGGAGAATGGTGGCATATAACAATCATAGCTTTCTTGTCAGAATTGTGTTCGAAGCAAATCTCATGTTTGACTGTTAAAGGAAACCAAAACCCAAGAAGAGAAAGAGTAAAATGAGAGGAACAATTTAAAACAAGTTATGGACGCTTACAAATTCTTGTACTTTCTATGGGGATCCTTAAACTGGAAAACATGCTTCAAAATGGCTGATTTTGTGGACAACTCTTCATTTGTTTTGTACACAAATTTTCAGATTTTCCCCTTTATTTTACATATTTCACATTATCTCCTCCTGACCTTGACATTTGTGGTGTGAATTATATTTTCCCATGACATATTGATGTGCTCAGAAGGAGGCAAGATGCAATTTGAAAGATGATGAGGAAAATCTGAAAATTTGTATACTAAACAAATGAAGAGTTGTCAAAAAAATCAGCCATTTTGAAGTACGTTTGCCAATTTGAGAATCCCCATAGAAAATACAAAAGTTTTCAAACTTACATAACTCACTTATTCTATAATCGATTTTGATAAAACAAGTTTTAGATTACTCCTCTCATTTTACTCTTTCTGATAGGATAGATTTTCTCCTTGTATTTTGGTTTCCTTTAAAGGGATGCTCCAGGCTGAAGATATTTATATCTCAATAAATACAGTAACATTCACAGAGAAAAATGCTGAAAATTTGATCAAAATCGGCTAACAAAATAACGAAGTTTATGAATTATAAAGATTTGCACTATTATTAGGAGGGCTGATGATGTCATATCCCCACATGTTCTTTTGTATTTTACTACATAAAATTAGGTTTATTCAATTATTTTCTACCAAGAGCTAAAACAATTGGAATGACAACTGGTTAAGTGCATTAGTTATTTCTTTCATAATGGAGACACATCGTTTACACATTTATGAAAAAATGAAACCAATTTTGATTTCATGTAATAACATATGATATTAGATAGCCAAGCAGATAGCCAAGCGCGATTGATCCATAGCGTGTCACGTGATATGATCGAAATCAATGTATTTTCCCAGCCGGTCCACCTTCGATGAATATATTGACCAGCCGGTCCATGAATATATTTTTCTACGTGTATGGTGCCCTCTTGGGGATTAGATGTTACCAATTACACGGAAATAACATATGTTGGACCAATGTAGCGATTGTTTGCAATCGATCAACACTCTTCGAACGTACCGGACCGCGGAATTTAAGTGACTCCGACGACGAAGAGGAGCCTACTACGAGTTAGATCTAACATTAGGCCTTCTTCAGTTATTTGTGTAGACAGGAATAACCGTCATTTCTGAAATTCCGAGCATTTATTTAACAATTACTGGATATGTATTGGTGAGTGGAGCCAATGAACTAACAGTTATGTTAGCAGATAAAGACAGAAGCTTATATAGCTTACTTTTAAAACTTTAGTTTTGGATTTGGTCTATCGTCAAAGATTTGTGGTGATGACTGAGGAATAAGATCAGCTCTTGGACGATAAAATAGGGTAAGTACATCTAAATTTAGGCCTAGGCCAAGATCTAAGACTAAGTTAAGTCTAACTTTTTAACGTGTTAGGTATATATCTAGGCTAGAGTCTAAAAGTTAGAGAAATCCAACATTAAATCTTGCTAACGACAACGTAAGTTAGTGTTATCAAAACATTAGTTAGAATTGGTCCTGGACCAGCTTCGAAAACAGAGAGATCAGGGCTGCTACCACCAACAGTAGTCTGACATAGATCTAGATCTAACTTAACCATGTTTTTCTCATCCTAAATTAGATCAGAATCTGCACCTGATCATGGCTCAACATGCATTCTCGATCTGCCTGGGTCCTGGACCTAGCTGGACTGGACTCTAAATTAGATCTAACAAGTTAGGCCTAAACAAACTTGATATTGATTAGAAAATGGGCATTCAATGCGTTAGACTAACATTTCTTATACCAGTTCCATCATTCACTGTGAATTTCATACACAATTGATCTACTGCACGCACCGTAGACCTAACTTTAAGTTTAGATTTAACGTTAGACCTATCTTCATCATTCAAGGCTATCTAATATAACAGATATTGACTGATGGGGTGTGTAAAAATACATTCTTTGGACCGCCTAATGGATTTATATTTTCCCTCGTGATCATATTTTCCCTCAGCGCTGCTAGCTTCGGGAAAATAACCCCTCGGGAAAATATAAATCTGGCGGTCCAAAGAACATGAAGAATGTTTATATTACACACCCTATCATTCAATATCTACATAAAGGAAAGTGGAGAAGTGATAGCATCAGCCCACCTAATGAATATTTATGAAGGCATGCCTAGAACTGTTTCATCGGAATAATCCAAACCTTTAAATTTCGATAGCTTTGTTATTTGTTATCCGATTATTATGAAATTTTCTGCATTTTGCTTTGTGAATTTTATTCTATTTATATTATTAGTATCTTCAGCCCGGCGGGTGCATCCATTTACGGATAAAACATAAACATATGACAAAAATAAAAGTAAAACTTGGTGAAAACAGGAAATTGTTTAAAAAGAAGAATTTAGGATAAGTAGGAGCAGGTAGATGACAATACTATAATGATTTATAAACTCGAATACTTTTAATTATTCTACTACTACACTAATTTCATTCCAATAACTAGTATATTAGGCAATATAACAAATATTGAATATTCGATGATTATTTTATGATTATGCTGATAGATCGCAGTAACACGATATCACCAAAATATAGATTTATAAAAACATCTAATCGTTAGTATTATTGACCCATAATGCTGGGCTGTATTGTTTTAACCCAACTCGAACTTCGTAAGTTGGTACCCAAATACCCGTGTACATTTCACGGACAAGCACCAATGAAGGTTTTACTTTTATTTCCAGTTTCTTGCTCCCAACGGAATTGCAGCTCATAATGAACGTATATATATATATATATATAATACATTTCAAACTCGGCGATACATCGTGTTATCGGCGATATTATGCTGGCGATAATCGACTAACGTTGAAATCAAACGTCGACCAGCAGTAATGATAACAAAATTATTAATGATGGTGATAACAAAACTGACGAATAAAAAGTAAGATATCGAGATGAATTTTCTTTTCAGACGATGTAAAATGTTTAGGTCAAAATGATGAAGAAGAAAGAAACAGATATTGATCAATATAGATTTTGTTTATAAAAAAATAAGAAAGGAGAAGGAAATCAAAGTTGAGAAAATTTTAAGAAAGACTTAAAATAGCTGAAAATGATAGGTGAAACCTAACTATACTTACCGAGCCACCAAGCTCCTACCCACTGTGGATCTTTGGGTCCGACTCCATAATTATCCGGATCGTCACGGTAGTAATCAACCCATTTGCGAACCGTCACTCCGCCAATGAGGAAACCGGCGATCCGGCCGAAACCGAACATACTCTGAACATATCCTGTTTCAAGAAAATTGCAGTCATACTAATTTTACAACTCACAAATAAAAATTTGAAAAAAGCATATCATATTTTGGCACATCATATACGAATTTTTGCCTTATAAAATTTGAAGAAAAAATTGATAAGACGTATACTTATCATTTCAATCAATAGACCAGTGGCGAGCGCACAGGAGCGTTGTTAGCGTACCAGAACGGTAACATTAGGGCCAGTCACACCTTTGACGGGCAACCACCGCTAGACGCATTGTTTTCACTAACAGCGCACTAAAAGTAGGCCTACCGGTATCAATAAACTCACAGAAGCTTAGTCGAATTCCAAATAATCTAACAATAAAAGGCTTAGCAGAAGCTAACAGTGGCGCTAATGTTAATACAAATCACTAACAGTGCCAAGGGCACCAATAGTGATGATGTTAGTGAATAATTTCTCTCTTTAAGACTTGTCTCCCTTTCTTATACCAAGTAATTTATAATATACCTCGACCGAATTAAAGGGGTATTCTGGGCCCAACAAACATTATGAATAAATTGAGTAAGATAAGATGAGCAAATTGCAGAGAAATTAATCAAAATCTGAAAAAAATAACAAAATTCTTGAATATTAAAAATTTAACACTGTATTTTGCAACTGATATTACTGAGCAGCATGTGGCCATGAATAATGGAACGATAGTGCCATATCCTCTAGCTCTTTCCCCTTTTTCTGATTTTGTTGAAAATTTGAAATGAAATCGTAATTTTCTCAAATGTATGTATGTCGCCCGAGTAACAAAATTATGATCTTTGAAGCAATATTCTGTCACGGTGGACAAAATTTATTTAAACCTAATTTTGTATGATACAACAGATCCTCATTGCATATTCCTGGAGACATGAATATAAATTTCACCGAAATAGGGCCTAATGCAAAATTTTAAGAAACCATATTTTTTTCTACTCATTTCCAATTTTTATCAATTTGTCAGTGTTTTGTTTGTCTCAATTTACTATTCGAACCGTATTATTTTCTTCAGCCTGGATAAGTATATAGCGGGGGATGTTGATTAGTGCCAAGATATATGATCCTTTTCAAATATTTTTTCTTCCGGGATATATCATTTATGTTTATTTAGGTGCTTGCAGACATTTTTATGAATAGACCCTACATTAGAAAGAAAAATAGCTGATGAAATTTATCGCATGATAACCATCATTGGCAAATACTATATCATGAGCATGATGAGTGAAGTCTGTGAAGAGCATTTTCAAACAAAAGAAACTGATGAAAAGTGGGATTGCATTTTTTTTGTACAGAATCTCCATCGTAATATCATGATAGGCAATTTTTTGATCTTTTTTAAGCTTATTTGATATTTTCAAAATTAAATTAGTAATACTACCTGCTGCCATTTCATGTTTAAAATGTAATAATAATTCAATTTTGTAGGCCTATGATAATGAATTACATTCCTTTACCCTTTCCTAGACAAGATTTTAAACTTGTAGGCTGTGCAAATAATCATAACTAAATCTAAGTTAAATCTAGATCACTACCAAGACTACGCACAAATTATAGATTTTCCCTTACTCTAATCCCCTAACAACAGCTTTCTCTGCCTTCTGTGCGCTAATTCTATATTGTTAAGAGCTGATTTGTTAATGGATAATACTATACAGATTGTGATGTCGAGCGTTGATCTCAGATGTAAATAATGCATTATAGCCATCGCGGCGGGATTACCGGTTGTAACAGAGCCCTTTGTTAGCGCAGTGTTAGTGAAATGTTACGCTAACAGGTTTCTGTGCGGTCGATACAGTTCGTAGTTACTTCATGGACAATTTTGTTCAAATGACCTTTCATTTATTTCATTATGATAGGCAGATTTCAAAGCAAGATATTACGTAAGCTTGCCTTACATAGCAGGATGAAGAAATTGAATAGACCAGGTGACTAGAATAGCACACCAACGAACACTTTATGAAGGTATTTGTTGCATTCCTACTTTGAATGCATATCGTTGCATGTTGCACAATGTACTTGGCAAACTGTCAAATACCAGTCGTTCGTGGACGCATTGTTGTTTTTTGTGGACGTAAATGAAAACCACAATTCAAAAGAATATATGAATAATCAAGACATCAAAGTTGGTGCTTATCTCATTAGATTTTAAACCACCATGTCACTTTAGTACAAATGACCTTCCTCTGATCATGCGAAGAATCTTTTGATCATGCGCAGAAAGGAACTACGAACTGGCTTGATTGATGGATTAAATCATCTACGATAAGGTGAGTATCAATTTTTAGTATCATGCATTCAATAAGACTCAGTTAAAGTAAAATATTATCATGCATCCATTCTTGTTCCTGTTTTCCGGCATCATGACATTATAACCAGTGAATGTATACTTCTTTAAATGAACTAGTCAGCTTTATCAAGCCTTTACTTAGAAGAGTAACTATCTAAAACTGATAGAGGCATTTGAATGATCGCGAGCGCTCAATACGTGTGGATAAATCTGTTCGCAGGAACACTCACCAACAAAAATGATGCCTCATCTCTTGCTTGTCCGAAAATTTTGACAGGAAAGTGCTAAATGATAATAACCTTTGAATTATATATTTTTTTATTTTGCTTGCTTGTTGGGAGTATTTGCCCCTCTATGTTTTTTTTAGATGCCCTGTTTCTCCAAATTCACTTTACTTTACAAATGTTTATTAAGTTCTTCACTTCTTACATACCTAAAATGCATTATTGTGATGATTTCTCTCATATCTAAAAATGTTTCTAGGAACAAGGGGCTTACCAATGTGCATTGCGGACGTTGAGGTTTTCACGTTGTCATCTATGTAAGACATGCCTAGCGCCATCACCGGCGTCCAACCTAGACCGACGATGATCTGCCCGCAAATGATGAAGACAAAAGCAGCATGGGTTTCACTGTTTTCTGTGTCCCCTTCATTCTTGGTGCAATGGTCAGTGATATTACCAGAGCCCGCCGAGCATGTAGCGGTGCTTGAGTTGCCTTGCGAGCCATCACTAAGAGGTCTGTACACAAATTGACCAAAGGAAATCAAGTTTTAAAAAGTTGGAAATGCTCGTAGATGGGTGTGACGTCATTGCCTGGTCACTATCATGGATATTGGTTCCAAGCTGTCTAAAAGAGCCCATGCGTGAGTATGATAGAAAAACGATTAACTAGGATGGGTTTATCATCAAGCTAATTGTAAGTGGCGAATGATTTTACCCACGACTGGTGATCGTTTCTTGCGCTAAATGATATATTCCAATGACTGACCTAGCACCCAAGAACTTGTTCCATTCGTGTGTAAAGTCGCGCGAGCTTTACTAACAGCTTACGTAACACCCCTGGGCTCCGTAACACAAAGGTTTGCACTCAATCGCTAAATACCAATGACCAATCAAGATCATCGTTACATGCGCACTCTGTTTAAAATACTGACTGGGAACCAATTAGTGCGGTTCTTTCATATTTGCAATTAATCGCAATCCTTTGTGTTACGGAGCCCAGGTCTCCATCTATAATGCCTAGTTCAAGCATTTCTTGTTTGGTTACCTTATAAACTGTAACAAAATAATGGCGCCACCACTTATATAGGCCTACCCTGTCGGATAATTTAACACTTACACATAAGCGCCGAATAAGAACTGTGGTAAGAGCGCCACCACAGCTCCAATGCCCATTAGCACACTCCCGAGGCCAATCCACAGCGGCCTGTTACTCGTTGGTTTCCCACCATAGTAGACCACAAACAGGACCAGGACCAGTGACGCTAACTCGTACATGCTGTTGATAAAACCAAGCTGAGATGATGGCAGCTTGTAACGCGTCTCCAGTGACGTCACTGCGCTACCGAATGTCCCAGAATTAAACGCATCCGACGCGACCACCATGCACAGCAGGACGCAGAAGAAGCGACCGGAAGCCAGGAACTGGAGGAAACCGGGTTTCCACGAGCAGCAAGAGTATGCGTGATCGCCGTCGTCACCGGTTCCGTTGATGACGAGCTGGCTGCCGTCATCTGTTTTCTTTCCTCCATTGTTTGTCTCCTCAATAGGGACGGATACCCCGTTTTCTTCGTTCTCGGGGGCCATTCTCTTGTTCTTTTCTTGTCAGATTTCAACTTTTTCCTGGAAGACAGAAATAAGAGAGAATCAGGTATGAGACATTCTGCAGCAATCATTAGCCTGCCATACACAGGTAACGTGAAAACACCTACTACGCATGCGGATGTCGGAACCCTACCGCACTCCAACTCCCTGACTTTCATGGCACTCTTCTGAAAAAAAATCACCTGTTTTGCTGACAGAAGATATTGATCCTAAATAGAAAATGAAAGGTAATCATAATTCATTGACGGAATAATTTCCTCGCCGTGTATAGGATATATTCAATCAAGCGTAATGAAAAAAGAGGGGTCGTACATGACCTATGGGACAAAAATTGTAAAAAGGTGAGAACGAGAGAGCAAAAATTGTGACCTTTTTAATTTTTTTTTTTTTTGGGGGGGGGGCGGGGGGCGGGTCAAAGGCCCTCGAGACCCCCATTATATCAGTGGATTATATAAATTTGCGAGTGAACATTAAAGCGTGCTTGTTTGAGAAGAGTCGCCAGACTCATCTCAATCTCATCTTATCTCTCACGTCATTTCATGCCTAGGATGGGTATAAACATAAAAAGTATAAACATAAGAGAGGAAGCAAGAACGATCGAGAAGCAACACACAAAATATGTTTACCTCATATTGGGCAAAAACGGCACGTGCATGTTTGTTAAGTAAAATGATACCAAATACTGTGTAAATTTTATACAATGTTGCGTTGGAATTTACTGATAAAACATACGTTTTACGTTATATGGGACAAAACCTTACCCAACAAACACGTCTCATGTCCCATTTTTGGCCCCTTTTACCAAATAATGGGTAAATACTCTTCTTTTTCTCTACTGAAGCATTTGAATCTCTTGGCATGCTCTCTCATCTTTCCATTCCGTTTGTGAATGAGTAATCGCCTAATTCATAAACCTTTTATTGCGTAACATGAGGCCTTCGGACTAAATAACAACCCTAATATCTAATCACCCCTTTTTATTGTACGCATACATTTTATGTAATTGCCAGCCTTCGTCCACTGGACTACATAATTGTAGTCCTTAAGATAAAGTACTGTTGGAGGCTGCCTAACTGATGAACATACAGACTGAAGGAAATCTTGAAATGCAGAGATTCCAAAATATTCAGGTTATAAAAAACCTTCTTTTTCCAACAACTATAAGCATTGATATAACAAGTGATAAATGTCTGTGAAAGAATATTAGGTCGTTATTGTAATTGTTTTATATATTCGTCAAATAAATTCCGTGACAATTAGACAATTTCACGGGAATTATGTATGAAATGTCCAATACGGACTTTGAGAAGTAATAGGGCAATATTCCCGGAAATTAAATGTTTCCTCAAAGCCTCACAATAAAGGCAATACACAGACATCGAACCAATGACATTTTAAATAGGTTGCAAATAACACTGGATTACAATTACCCTTTTGTATGAACTTATACATACACCCCCACACACGCATGCTCGCACCTTGCGCCCACACCCACACATTTTAACACCCAAAACATCGTATGTACAAGCAAACACTAAATGTAACGTATAAATGTATACGATATGATTATGATGAAAATGATTCTTCCATCCGTTCTCCCTCTCCTGATGTTCGAGAGTTTTCTTTTACCCCCTCCCCTTCATCCCACCTTTCAAAGGGGGGGGGGGGGCAACTTTTGTATAACATATCCAACAAGAAACACACCAAACCTGTAATCCATCGTAAACTACCAAGTATCAAAGTGTGTCATTCAGTACCATTTCACATGTGGATAACAAATTGTTTTTTTTTTCATTTGAATTACGTTATTTGCTATCGACAAAAATCAGTGTGTATCTTTCCTCTTATCAAACAGTACACACAATTACATACACAAAATGTCATCATGCACAAGTTATCATCGTATAACAGGATAGGCCTATATACATTGCCTTTGCAAGGGGGATGCCTGCTATTTTTTCTAAAGAAAATCCCCTTCATTTTGGAGTGAAAACCCTTTTTTTTTGCGGGGGGGGGGGGGCTTGTCATTTTTTGTTCCAAACCAGCACCCCTCTTCAAAGTTTCATCCAAGGCCCCTGCATTTACATAATATATTTGAGGCAGAAGTCTGCTTGAGGTCTGAGACGTTCATCTACGCACAATGCATCCTGGACAGGTTTATCTAAAATCATGTAACAATATTCAAAATAATTCATTTTAATCATGCTCAATGTTTGTATACCAAACAGAGAATGATAAAATGAACTACGTTTTCATACCATCTCAAAATGTGTCCTTTGGAGAAGCGAGTCTTCTTTCAGACTTTATATTTTAAGCTGTATAAAGGGATTGTTATTTTGTAAATTATGATGTCTCTCAGTGGATGAAAATGATATCTATAGAAGAGTTCTGTTCCTGCGATGTTCTCGATTAGCTATGCGAGATTTTTAGCAGTACAAAATTAAGGTAATTTTTGTTCAGTATCCAATTTATAACATGCGTAACATTTTCCAGGGGTGCTGCCTATGATGAATAATACACGCATCCCCCCCCCCCCCCCAGGGAAATCTTGGGGGTTCTGAAGCACCCACGCTTCCCAGGGTCATGGTGCTTGACAGGACAATATTAATTCTTACAGGAAAATATTCACGTCTTTCAAATGCACCACAACCTTTGTACAACAGTATTTGAATAAATTACAAGCTCTCTCATTGATAATGCAAATTCCCTTTATACTTGGGTTCACTAATCAATTTTTTTTCATACTTATTAAGGGGTGCTATAAGATAACAGTTCAATGAAAATACAAATTAATTCAAGTAAATTAATACTTTGTAAATAGAATTTGAAAACATAATTCGAAAATTATGGCAAAGATAATGAAAAGCTTAAGACGAAGTCTGCTGATTAGCAAGATGTCTGATCGTCAATATTTTCTCCGTTTCTGGAATTTCTGCCATTTGGCGCAAGCCTTTTTTGAACCCCTGACAAAAACGTTCCGTGTGACATACTTTTTTCAATGACATTCGAAAGATAAGACTTCAGAGCATCTATCGATATCAAAATATACATATCATAATTCGAAACAAAATTTTGATATACTTTACATAACTGTCCATTTTTTATACGCACTGTATAGGCCCTATAGCCACCCCCTTCTACGCCTATGACTATATGATTTAACACGTAAATGTTAGTTTGTATTACTGGTGTGTGACCTATATCTCCGGAAAGTCCATTAAACCGACAAAGGTAAAGTCCTATCATGTCATTTCCTTCTAATATTTATTCAATATCTTCTTGCTTTTATCCGTAAGATAAAAATCATATAAGATTTCAAAGAAAAAGTACAGATGGCTATCTATTCACCCCAGCAATCAATTGATACAGGATTGTTTTGCTTCATGTTTACTTTTGGCGGTTTAAATGAAACAATAGGTGATTATCGGTTGACACCCGGGTATTACTTTCGTTATCATCTCAATTTCAAATATTTTTCTCAATATTTTGTTCCATGAATTCAGCCAAGCGGATATAGTAATATGTAAAAAAAAGTCAGCTTGTTAAGTAAGGTGGTGGTGTCGTGGTGCCTGATTAACAAACAAAAGTCGAGGGTTCGACTCCCGGCTACGCCAAAGGGGAAGGCCAATACACACCACATGTTCATTTATTATGCACTGAATGAATGAAAACACTTAATGTATTATTTATATCAACGTGGGCACATTTAAAAGAAGATGGATTGAATAATCTCCAAGTTAACATCTTCCAATTTTCATTTTTGAATATACAAAACAAATATTGAGGTTTATTTTTAAGGCACAAAACCAACTTGTACATCTTTTTCTGGGAAAAAAAAATGAAAGTAAACCTCTAATCATACACAGACGTGTATGTGCGGTGGTGGTGGGGGGGGGGGGCAGAGTGTCCAAGTATTGGGATGACTTTTATTAATTTTGTTTGGTTTGTTCAATTTTGTTGGTTAGGTGTTGCTTGTCAGAGTCATTTCAATTATAATAGAGCAAGGTTGGGTCTATTTGTTACCAGGTATTGATGGGATTTCTATGTCAGCATTTTGCTCAGTGAAATCATAGCTCTTTTTGTTTGGAAGTATTTATTTTCAGCCCGGAGTACCCCTTTAAAAAAGGCACGTGAGCATCTATCTTTATTCATATGTACTGGAACTCCATGAACTTGTGAAATCGTGCCTTTGCCATGTTTGCTGCATAAACTGATTATGATAATGTCCAAGTTCGTGTTCCTTTGTCGAAATCATTGGAGGTCATTTAGCGTATAAGCTATAAGGAGGCGACGGTGTGACCGGAGCATAGATAACCACATGCAGATGAACAGAATCATAGCATCGGTCACACCATGACACATGACATTGTCATGTTGTTTTTTAGTAGATAAAGATCAAGGAGACAAGTGAATGACACCTCAAATGACCTCACGATCCAGGGTAATGTTCCGATTGAGCACAACATAACCGGTTATTGTCATTTCCACACCTTTATGTTTATAACCAAGGGTTCCAAACTATATTCTAATAAAACGCTAACTTTGCGTTAAGTTCGAGTCAACCCTTACATAAAATATTGAGCTGTATTCAAACAAGTAAACAAAACTTAATTTCATCATAATGAGATGTATTTTTGAAAATAACATTTCCATTTCTTGCGTATTTTCATAAAAGAGTGATTAGGATATAATTTACGCTACGCAAATGTGGGTGGAAATTATGTCACATACCCATATTCTTTTGTTATAATATCATTTAAAATTCATTGATATTTCCTGCAATAAGTTGAAACATGATTTTATTCCTCAAGGAGCAAGTATAAGTCATAATTGCTAATTTTATTGTTGATATATGTAATCCATCTTACTCATCAAGGTCATTACAATTGAAATATTTGATTATTTGATTATTATTTTAAAATAAAATACCCCCCAAATAGTTGATGCGTGGCATTATTGGTTCTTTCATTTGCACAATACGATTTTCATGTTAAAATTAGTTGTTTAGTAATGTGAGTTTTTTTTATAAGTCATTAAGAAAATGAAATAAAATACATCATTTTCATCTGATTATAATGTGAAACACAGTTTTATGGGAGTTTCATTTTTATGAAGCACTTTTCATTGGCAGTGTCGGAAAATTCCACAACATCCGTCGACAAACTTTGATTAACATAAGGGAACATCTTATTATAGCCATTTCCATAAAATAATTGGTATTCCCACAATCCCGGTAATTTTGTGTCATTCTTATTTTACGTCATAGAATTGTTGTCACTTTATTTTCACTTTTTTGCATTAATTATACACGAATACAGGAAACCGTAAATTTTTCTCGAAGTGAATTTCGCAAATTCCCTAACTTTCTCTTTAATTCTCGTCGGAAAATATAAAACGAAACAAAGAAGAATAAAGCGATCGTGTTTTTTTTCGTCTGCTTCAGAATCAATTATTCATACACACAATTCTCGTCACATGTCTTTGTTACACCGATGCTCAAGGTACTAGTGACGCCACAAAACACATGAGAGAATGTTTGAAGTATATATGTTTCGCATTTATAATTACAGCGATATATAAATGGTAATGTGAAGCAGCGAAAAGCCGCAAAATTAAGACGACACAGTGTATGCCTACGCCATTTCTAGCGTGTACATAGATTTAAAAAAAGGATCCATAACTTTAATGAGCCAATTACGTTTTGATTCAAATGGATTCTGTTGGACTTTGGAAGGTATATGTATTATTCCTATAATCAGTTATGGATTAATGTAAAGATAGCTTAATTTAAGAACAAATTACTTCCTATTTTCTTTATTCATATGCGGCAGAAAGCAGTGGTACAACGAGCCAAAAGTATTGGGAAATATCTAAAAGTTTGCGAACGAGTGAAGCGAGTGAACAAAGAAATGACGTTGTTAAGATGAAAGTCTATTGTTATTGTGTTTGACATAAAATTCAACAAATAGTATCATATTTCCATGTCCCTGGGAATCAAGGGTGCTGGAAATGCTGAAGCACCCCCGATGTTTTCCGAAGGGGTGATATGTGTATTATTCTGCATAGGCAACACCCCCTGGAATTTTGGTAGGTGTTAAAAAATGAAGAAATAAAAAAAGATTGATCTCAATTTTTTAATGAAAACTATTTATTGTTTGTCAAATTTCTCTGGACCAAACGAACCTTCATTTTGTAGTGAAAACCTTTTTTTTCTTAGCAGCCCCAGTAAAAAAAAAAAAAAACATTTCCAGTGCCCTGCATATTTTTGCCAAATTCACATTCACATTCTTTTCTGTTTTTTGTTCATGGTATTATCAGAAGTAGTTCGCCAATGGAATAACAAATTTATACAGCAATGTCGACGGAGAGTAATGCCCGGAGAAGGAATTGTTGGATGGGCTGGCATATGGGATAGTAAGAAATTGCTCAGTTTCGAACATGGTTTAATTAAGGTTCAAACGGGGTCGAGGTGTGGGACAAGACTACTGTGCAAATCCTTTACTGGAGTTAAAGGGAAATGAAACCTTTGGAACAAGTGGGCTTGTGCGGAAACAGAAAAATCAAAGAATAAGATGAAAGAAAGTTTGAGAAAAATCAGAAAAATAATCAGAAAGTTATGAGCATTTGAATGTTCAGATCCTTAATGCATTGGACATCCTCCTATTGACAATGCGACAAAGATGTGTGATGTCAAACAACTTTCCCTTTGATGAATAACCCCAAAATGTTTATTTTTGCTCTTTATGGTGATACAAAGTCTTCATCAATAATGTATTCTTTGAAATTCTGTATTACATACCATCCTCTAGAAAGTACACGGTCATGATCTACTGATAGATATGATAAAGGGGGCAGTTTAAGTGAAATATACAAAAGTAATGGAAAGTTGTTCACATGTGACATCACTCGCATTGCCAATGGGAGGATCTACATTACAATAATGATCTTCAACTTCAAATGCTCATAACTTTCTTATCATCTGTTCAATTTTTCTGATTTCTTTATTGATCTGCTTCTTAATTTCCTGTTTTTGCACAAGCTATCTTGTTCCAAAGGTTTCATTTCCTTTAAGGGGGTCTAACTCTGAATCTGAATGAGTAGCTTATAATGCCTTGTGCCTTATTGAGGTCCTTCTCGCTCCAGCAAGTGTTGGATGTCCTAGACCCACTTGTCGATCAAAGTTTCAATCAGGGCCTGTGCCTACAGACTAGTCTGGGACCATGCAGTTGATGGTCCAGAGGAATATTTTGCCAAAATTAGTTTTTTTTTTTAAATGTTTCATCGAAATAAATCAACATAATTACATACTTACAAGATAGGAATGATAAAAAATACACAATGAAATGATAGTAATATTAATAATAATGAAAAAGGCAAAGCATCTAAAATATCAATAAACAGTGATTAAAAAATGAGGTAGAAAGGCTGACATAAACTAGTTATCTTTACAAAAAAAAAGAGCGAGGGGACATACCCCGAGGAAAGTCCCACTAGATGGTAAATTCCAACACCGGTAAAAAAGTGTTTTTTTATAATTCTATACAGATTTAGGGTTTCGAAATCGAGGGGGGGGGGGTGAATAATCTTTATGATGTCATTTTGGTTAACTTGACCCATTTCCTCTCTATTGAGCCTGGTTTTATCGTCTTGGACTATAAACTCACTTCCATTCGACTCCACTTTACAGTCGGCAGTTTGAGTTTCCTGTGTTTTGTTGATGTGGTTTCTTTTTTCAATCGGTGGAGACGTGACGGCCTGGTGCGGTGTCCTCATATTTCTGTCCTCCCCAGTATTTCAAACCCTCAAAAACACTGTAAAAACACTTAAAAATCCTGCTAAGATTGATGGTAAAGATTGGGTAATGTGAATCAGGGCCGTAGCCAGTAATTCTTGGGGGGGGGGGGGGTGAATTAGAAAAAAGTGAACCTTTTTTCGAATCGATTCACAAGTCAGCTGCACTCGACTCATTTTGGACGGGGGATAAACCTTAAAACTTTCCATCTACCAAGCTGAAATGAAAGACTTTCTGGCTCTTTCTTTTTTCTTCTCTATATCTGTTATTTTCCGTTGGCGAGCGGGGGGGGGGGGGGTGGCGGCAGAACCCATGGGCACCCCCCTCCGGTTACGGCCCTGTGAATTGCATTGAACTTCTATTTGAACAGTCTTATCTTTCATGCACTGACTGATTGTGAAATTTAGAATTTGACTTTTCATCAGGTTTTCAATCCAAACCCAAACTAATTTATGAATAAAAACAGTGAGACAAGTATACAAATAGGCTTCATGCAAAAATGAAATAATCTATAAGTGATAAGGTACATGGCTTGTGGCAGAGCAGCAAAGAAGTCTTCGTAAATAATATTGACACCTTTAATGGTAACACAACATTTGCTCTGGTCTTATATCTCAGAGGGCACAAAGTTGCAGTTAGGATTATAATAGATTTGGTTCAGAATGATTAAAAAATGTGCGATTCCGTGCTAGCAAAATCAGTCATTTTCGCAACGTTTTCCAACCTAGTGTCCAAACAAACGAGGAACTTCAATTTTTGTAGCAAAAGTACTACTGGATAGTCATACAAAAAAAATGACAACCATCAAAAATATTTTGTCCATGGAGGAATTAGAGGTGAAAATGCGTGTCGTATAACGGGACATTTCTGAGTCCCGATACGACACGCAACATTTTCACCTCTAATTTACCCATAATCAAACAGTTTTGGTTGGTAATCAGTTTTTTACCCACTATAACTATAATACCGACAAAAATAAGTTTTTATTGCTCAAGCAGTCGTTTAAGAGACCAGATATTATTGTTGAAATGTCCCTTACGACATGTATGGAATCGCCCAAATAAGGATGACGGTTTATTTAGTTTTAGAAGGCAGATTTTATGATTGACTCTACGTGCATAGTTTCCATCGGAGCAATTGTCACCGAACTGACCGAAGCAAATGTCATGGAATTCCTTTAGCATGTTTACTCTGTGCTGCAGGTTAATATTAATTTAATATCCATTTAATAAATCATAATTAAAAATGAATAAATAGTATCCTACTACTTAATCATTCATAATCTCCATTCTTTATTTAATTTGTTTTCTGTAATTAAACGTAGCTATTTGGAGCTCTAAATTGAATAAACCTTGTCCTAATTAGTTCCTGTACTGCTTGTGATATCTTACTGAGTAAATTTGAGTATCGAGTTTCTTGGAAGAACATTCACATTGTCAACATAAAATTTGTGATTTTCCCCCGACGCAAAACAAGGGAGTAAAGTTTGCACCCATGAGTCAAGAGGGGCAGTCGGGGGCACATTCCTTATTCAACTAATAACTCATCAATTACATGATTTCTTCACACCCCTGGATAAGATGTGCCTGTCGAGTGTCATCCGATTTGAATTCCAGATTCATGTTATCAATTAAAGATTGTGCGCTTCGTCACAGCTTCGTCATGCGACATATAGGTTGAACTTTTGATGTTATTAGTTAATATTTAAAAGGAAAAACAGAAATATCATTTTGCTAAACTGATGGACATTTAGGGGAAGCTTGGGGACCATGCCACCTTAAAGAATTTCCACAACCAAAAATAAAAAAAAGGAAAAAAGGGAGAAAGAAAAAGAAAGAAAACAAATGGGGTAAACTGTGTTGTTATTACCTGAATATCATGTCAAAATCAATTAAAAATTACATTCTCATTTTAAGAATGTCATAGTTTTTGCTAGCTTGCATTGATCGCTCTGTACTTTGAAATTTTGCCTCACTCCCCATCATGACCATATTGTGCATTGCCTCATTATACGCCACTGTACTGATATTTAAGATATTGCATACACACAAGCTATTATTGGTAATATGAAAGTCAGTCCACATTCAACTAACTAATCAATGACAAGAATATTTCTTAACCCTGGAAGAGCTGTGCCTATCGATAGCGATCCGGTGTAAATTACGACTCTTGTAATCGTTAGGTCACCGCACACCTTACGACTGGTCCACGGTCCGATTTACGAAGAAATTGAATTTTGCTCATTTTCCGAAAATGTGAAAGAAATGTATATCTGTATTTGAGTCTCAAATTAACTGAAGGAATACTAATATAACAATTTTGGATGATTGCAAGCCTTTATTTTGGCGTAAAGGCCAAATTAGTTTCAAATCGCGGCCAATCGCACGATCGCTATGACCTCATTACGACTAGATATTAAATTCACTTTTATTATTATAAGGATGCTAGCATATATCACAGATTTGATGTTAGGTATTCGTATATGATGATTTAGAACATTACACAGTAAGAAATTCCATGTCTGCGTTTTATTTAAAAATCTTGTCGCAGACCAATCATAAGGTGTGCGGCGGCCTTAAAGAGTTACTGAGCTCTTTTACAAAGCTTTGTCAAGCGGCAATGCTTGAAGTTATTGGTTAATATTTGACATTAAAAGAAACCTCCTTTTGACATTAGATATCGTAAAATCACAGCAAGCAGGTCTATTCCAAAGAGGAGAAGTTCCTTGAAAGTTCTGTGCCAGTATATTGAAAACGATATCATCCTGTTCAACATGTTCAAACCTCCGGTTTTTGTCAACCTGGTATTCCAATTCTATTGTTAAACAAAGAAAATAAATTGTTTATTTTTCTTACTGATAAATGGGAACACAATCATTGGCAGCGTTCCATAAAAAAGCTGTGTCAGTGCTTTTCAACGACAAATGTTATATAAATATTATCAAAATCTATGTTGTGACATAATGTTACACATTCCATTCAGTTTGTGGGTTAATGAGTTTTTTTTTTGTATATACCCATGTGCATATTCCTCCTCGACTTGGATTTGTGATGTAACCAATTGCTGACAGGTTACAACATATCAGTTGTATCGCAGAAACAAGAATTATTAAAAACAAAAATTTATCTTTTAAAAATCCATATTTTAAAAGAACTGTTTGAAGAACTTTACTTGTGTCAAGGAAGATGCTTCTCGTCGTTTGGTCGGGGGGGGGGGGGGGGGAGTCAAATATATTACTGTACACACGCGTTGCACTTGCTAAGGGTATCCGATGAAAGCACCGATTTAAAAAAAGGGGTAGTTTTGAGAAACTGGTCAATGGTCAATCGCAGGGTCAAACGTATTTAGAGTATGTTTTTTTCCAAAGCTTTTTTTAAGACTAGCCAAACGTATTTAGGGTATGTTTTGTTCCCCCAAGCTTTTTCCCCGGGGTCATATTCTGGCGACAACTTGTTTAGGGGCCAAAACGTGTAAATAAAGCCCGCGAAAAACTTTTTTAGGGGTTTAATTTGCACACAGAGAAAAACTCGTGTAGGGGGTGTTTGGAAATAATTTGGCCACGCGTGTGTACATCAATATATTTGACTGCCCCCCCCCCCCCCCCGGGCGTTTGATGTGCATTCTTACTTTCAGTTTTTTTTTGTGACATGAATCTTAATATCTCAGAGGGCATAAGGTTAGATTGAAAAAGAGCTTTTGGTTCAGAAAAATGTAAAATGGGTAAAAGGTCTATTTAATTTTGGAGATATAGGTTTTGCTTAAATTGCAGATTTTCCATCGGAGCGATATTTTCAACCCGAATAAAAATGTTGGTTAAATACATGTATAAACCAACCACCTGTTGGCTTAAAAAAAAAATCTAAATTCATGTTTGCCTTAAATTAGTTTTAAACCAGCACTTGGTTTATGCTTCAACAGAAAGATTGGTTAATAATTTTTGCGAGTGTGCACAGTAACAACGCTGATTACTATTATGATCCTTAAAGTAGTTGTTTTAACAGTTTAAACAACCACGTTTGATTACAATGAAAAATATAATATCAAAAATTAAAGAAACTTTGATATTTAAGGTTTTAAACACTTGTCATAATACTTGTTTAAACAACTACTGTAATAAAGTAAACAGCGTTGTTTACAAAATTTAGACAGCCTATTTTTATTGTCATTACACCGTCAAGCTTTCCTTTTCAGGACTGGCCAAAAGCCTAATACCGTGATTACAAATTCCATGAAGAGGACTTAAGTTGTTCTCATTGTGCTCGCGGGTAGTGGCGTACCTGTAGAAAACCTGAGGAGTAAAAACGTTTTCTGGCAACTTACAAAAAATGAGGACGAAAAATCACTGCCACTTCCGAAAGTAACCGCCAAAATTGTCTGACAAGCATTGAAAAAGTCCTCAAAAGTCTACCAAGTGTGAAAAATACACTGCCTATCTTTTTACCCAACAAACGATATTGGGTAAACCTTTTTTTTTAAGTGTTTGGTGATTGGTATGTAAAAATCGTCGTGCGCTGGTAGCTCTATCATTCACATTACTCCCCCCCCCCCCGCTATGATATCTCTTCCTTACCCAGTAGCCACTTCAACATTTAGCTGATTCTCAAGCGAGCTCATCACAATATAATGTAGAGGTGTTGTGGCTCAGTGGACAAGTCTTCGGACTTTGAACCACAAGGTCTGGGGTTCAAATCCCACCGCAGCACCAGTGTCCTTTGCCACTCTCGACCCAGGTGTAGTAAATTGGTAACCGGTAGGAAGGAATTCCATGAATGCTCGATGCGCCCGATCAGAATAGCCGTGCTAAAGCCGGGGTAAAAGTATGCAGCGCTTAGAAACATTTGTTTTAAGCGCTATACAAATCTTGCATATCATTATTATTATTATTTCCATTCACCATACTCCAAAGTCGAGAGATAGACAAGAAGGCAGGAGTTCCCATTTTCAAGTCCTCGGTATGAATCGGCCAGGAATTAAACCAACGACCTCACGTTCAGGTGGGTACTCGACCACTGAACCACCATGCCATGCCCTAGTCTCCAAGCAAGACCCCCTGATTCAAACTTAACAAGTAGGTATTATGTGTGGATTAACAAATAAGTCTCCCTTTTATGCATCAAAGCACTCAATACTCTAAGACTTTACGTAGGCGTATTGATCAAAAGCAGTGAGGTCTTTGAAATGCCTCAGTGCTATCCTTGGATTGGTATCAAGAGTTCCCGAGGATAATTCAATCATGGTAATTATAGTGAGATGGCCTCTCTCAACGTCTTTAAGAAGACGGGACAGAACTTCTGAAAAAAGGGACACGCTTAATTCCATTCGACACTTGGATTCGCAACTGATGTTAATAGCTTTTGATCAAAAGTCCACCTTTCTCTGAAGAAATAAAGAAAATAAGATGAAAAAGAGATAAGGGAAGGCCTTTTAAACTCTGAAGGTAACAGATTAGTTATATAACGTATGTAATGACGCTGAGGTTGTTCATGAATTTATATGTTTACGTGGTTCGTTTGGCATTCAATGTTTCATGGACATTAGTTATTCGATTATTACAAATGTAATTCTATATTCCATGTACAAAGTACCATTTTCGTAGAAAATCAATTGCCAATTTAAGGCTTCAGCATTCGTATTCCCTCACATTCGATTCTTATCTTTTTTTATGATTCCTAATCACCACGAGATATAAACCATTGTAAACAAAATAATAAATTCTAGAGTTTGAATTACTGTAAAATATGCTTGATTGAATGCAGAGAAAACAAAACGAGAGCTTCAGAGAATAAAGAGAAAACAAAATTTGAAGTTTGTGTTCACTCAAGCATGAGATGTGCACATTGTGCAATTTCAATGAAACTTTCAATTAGTCTGCAAAACTTGTGTAAGAGAAACTATTGTATTTTGTTTTCTATTCAACTTTACAACTCGAAATGTTTACAGTATAAATATGAAAAAATACTCCTTCACACAAGCTAAGTTTTGAATGTTGGCTTTTTTAAAGACCAATTTTACTTTTTTGGCTATTAACAGAAAACCTTCCCCGAGACCTATTGGTGGTTTTGGGGTGGTTGGTAACTGGTCCCGTTGTGATGCAGATAGATTCGCGTATGAACGCTACTTAAATGTAAAAAAAATAAATCGCTGATACTTTATCTATTATTGACTGACTGAAAGTAAAGATGCGTTTGATTACAAACTCTTTTATGCAACCAGGCCCATGACTTCGATCACCTTCAAGATAACAGCACACGTTACTACTGGTCTGCAATGCGACCTGAAAACAAAATGATATCCTCCATATTTTTTTTTTATTACAGTACATAAAAAAAATATAATGTGATGTTTAGAAATATGTTCACAAAAATATTGAGATCGAGATTATGGTCAAGAACAAACGAGCCTTAATTCACATCTAATTATTTTAGGTTTTGGTAATTCCCAAAAGTGCTACGACGTCTTTATAAATGAAAAGTAAATTATCATTTAGGCTTTAAAGGACAGCAAGAGCCAGAAGATTGAGTATTCATAAAACGATTCAGAAACACTATGGTTTTCATTGCTCACACTAATACTTAGGCCTAAATTTTGTTATCATGATCTAAAACGTACACTTTCAAATATTTTAACCAACCTATAAGAAAAAAAAATCACTGTTGCTGTCAAAAGCTGGTTGAAAGCAGGTTATTCAATCCAAAAGACGAGGTTTCAGAAGAAGAAAGGTCGGGTATTCTTTACAAGATCATAAGCACAGATTGTCGTGCCAATTGTTATGTCGGAGAATGAGGCAGAACTCTGAATGAACGACTTAAAGGAACATAAAAGAGCCCTCGGATTTAAAAACCAACCCCCTTCAGCTGTGGTAGAACACGCCCTTAATACATTCCCCCAGTATCGGACGGGATATGATGCCCTAATAATTAACTTTGAAAGTAACTTCTGTAAAAGAAAGATGAAAGAGTCACTGTGGATAAAAAGTGATTACGTGACAGAGGCCCTGGATATTAATTAAGAGACACAGAGTTATAGACCTCAGGCAGCCAGCGTTGTGGATGACTGATCACGTGGCTTTGAGAAAGTCCACAGAAATGGATGAAAGCTTGTCAAATATATTGTTAAGGATGGTAGAAGCTTAAAATATTATTTTATTTCATCATCCTTAATCGATGAGTTTTTTTTATGAAACTATATTAAGTTAGTTTAACCAACCAGACTTTGGTAAAAAAACAAAATTGCAGGCAAAATGAATTTGGATATTTTGTTTGACCAGGTTCATATTTGAACCAACTCTCAGACTCTTGGGTTAGGTGAGCGAAAATCCGACTATAGTAAGCCCATAAAGCGGGGTAACCTCCCATCTATTGGTTAAAAAAGAAAATTGCATTGCGTTTAACCAACAGTTGATAGGTTCATAACTGAACCAACTTTTGGGTTGGCTAAAAACAAAAATCAGACAGTGTAGTAGCCGATCAGTAGTAAGGTGTACGATGGCCAATAATTATTTGTGAAAAGTACGGACTTGGTGGGTGTTTCGTATTAAAAGCTGTTCGTAAGTGAAGAGCTACTTTGAGAAAGACTGGTGAACCATTCTTGCACGCTAAATAATCACCAATGAATATCATTCACCACAAGAAAGGATCACCAGTCGTGCTTTATGAAACAGCCCCTGGATTTATCCGTCAGTTTCTTGCCTTTGAAAGTAAATTACGACTCAGATCGAAACTGTTTAGATCAATATACGGTAAAAACATGGAGCTATTGTCATAGCTCCATGGTGAAAACGCTGTTTAAATTTCTATCCATTGCTTTTCACTATACATATATCAAGTTTTATACATAAAATTTATTTCTCGTTTGTCATATTTTGAGGAGCCCATAATATACAAACTTTGCTTTTTAGTTGGATCCTCCATTTTTCACAAATGATAAATCACAAATCCCTTACACATGATTATTTTGTATGTAACTTTCTCATAACATGTCTTTTTCAAGTTGATTTAAAGACCATGGTATATTTTTTTAATGATGTTGACTTGTTATGATTGTATTTATTTGATTTATATTTGGTTGACAATGAAATAAATGAAATGAAATGAAATGAAAAAAGCTATATGAACTTTACGGCAGTTGTTTAAAAATCTAAACGGGTGTTTAAGATATTAAATATCAAATCTTCAATAAATCAAACATGGTTATTTAAACAGAAAAAAAAAACTATTGCTGTATAGCTCAAATTGGAAGAGCCGTGGTGTAGTGGTTCTGACTCTCGCCTTGTAAACAGAGGGTCGTGTGTTCGAATCCCACCGCGGTCTTGCGTCCTTTGGCAAGGCATTAATCAACACTTTGCCACTCCCGACCCAGGTGCTAAATGGGAACCCGGGAGGATGCGAAAGATATTGTATTTTTGAATTTACCAGCGCCATATAATGTGGCTGCGATGAATGCAAGGAATGCTCTCCAGGGAGTGGAAATTGTGCACTTTTCGTGCGGGATTGAAATTAATACAATGACCGGGGTAATAATATGCTATAAAGCGCTTTGAGCCATTCTGGGAAAAGCTATATAAAAATTGGCTATTATTATTATTATTATTAGATTATAAAAATTGAATTGTAAACAGTGTTGTGTAGAAATTTAAACAACGTTTTACTGTGTTCAGATATATTTCATGGCTCTGAGTATCTTGAATTCGGATGTAAATCCTATAAAAAAGAGAAGACATCATTATGTAAATAATACATATTATTATGAATGCATATTCTTTCAGATTTGTTTTAACCAACCCAAAATTTGGTTGGAATATGAACTATGCAACTCTTGGTTAAAAGAATGTAAATTCATTTTTTATACAACTTTTAGTAGATGGTAGATTCGTGATGAACCCAACAAATTTAGGTTGCTTAAATGATTCTGAGCGATGAGAGTGCATTACATTAAATGATGAACTAATTTAAAGATAAATGCAATAAAATATGAATAGATTTTTAAAAACACTCACCCACTTGTCGTACGGTAGTCTGACGTTCACGCGAAAAAAGTTGACAAATGGTCAATCTCCAAACAAAAATGTTTGAAATCCTAGTCGGAACCTGCTGTAAACTAAGTACAAAGTTTTGTTTAACTTGTTTGATTGTGCCAGCAAAAGGTCTTAATGGGAATAAAAACAATTTATAACTCGTATAATTTTACGAGGATGGTTATATTGGGAATAGAAGCCGAGCAGTAGAAACCCCCCCTTGACGCACCGCCTGCACGACTATATCCACCAGTAGTGATTCGTTAAAAGTAAAACAGATTGAGAGGGGCCGCATACGTCACGCTTCGTGCGCACGCATTGTGGTTGAGACTCGTGCGATGTAACCTGACAACAAAAATGTCACTGAAAACGAAAGGTATTGCTGAAATCGATGCACGCAATATAAGATTAATTACGAATAGCATTACATCAACAACGAAAATGGCTTTATTACCTAATCGGTAAAGCTGAGGTAATTTTTTTTTATAAAAAATAGGCGCAATTATAGTACCCCGACCGAGCCTTTTCTTTCATTTCTTCTATAATTTCTTCATTTTTTCAAAATTTTGTTCTTTACCCTTTTTGGATTACTGATAAAAAAATTAGAGGTTTCGACAGTCTCCCGGACCGCCCCCTTATGGACCTATCCACGGAGCATTGTTATATTGTTACTGGGGGTGCTGAGCATTGTCGCAGCAGCCCCAGCAACAATAGACAATCTTCCGTGGATAGTTCCATGTCCCCCTCCCGACACGCTCCCGACAGTACCACTTGAAAAGGGTGCGGCAAAGGAAGGAGGAAATTGAGAGGGGAAATATATAATTGTTTTTGTGCTCTTTCTCTGTTTTCCTAGGTAATAGGTCCATACTTTTACAAAGTGTTCTGATGCATTTTTAGGTAATTATGGTTAATTGTTAATATCGTTAAAGGTCTGAAGGGAAGAAGAGAGAAGTGGGCGGTAGTTGCATTATGGGAGGAAGGAAGATGAAATTGCGAGGAAAGAGAATCATGGAGGAGTTAAGAGTTAACCCCCGCCGAAATACTTTACATTAATCTAGAAAGGTCCACCATAAATGCCTTTTTAGATATATCTCTGATGTGTTTTTAGAAGATATGGGGGTGATTACTATGGGGGTGATTACCCCCACCCCCCGAACGTTAAGATAAGAAAATAATAATGTTGTAGGAATTCAAAATATACTGCAAATGAACACAGATAAGTGGTCCATTATCGCAGTACTATATGGACTAGGCCTTTGCCATTGAATAAATCCGTAAAAACAAGGTCCAGTTTTGTTTATTTACGGCTATCGATTGATTCATAAAGTGCATCGACCAAGGGCGAACGTGAAGTAGCGATCATGTACCCGTTAATGTTTTCTTAGCATTTTTGAAACACCTATATAGCCTATGGTAATTTCAATGCACTTCAGTGACCTACTAGTCTAAAATCAACATCTAGGGTTAAATGACCTTGGAGTATAAAAGTGCGTCAGTACTGATGACATAACATTCATGATTCACTCAATTGCGCGTGATATAACATAAATGGTTCACGCATCCGTCAAGTAAAATCGACAATACACCAAACGGTGTCCTGTATGAGAAGAAGAAGAGTCGCCGGGTCTTTGCTTTGTCTCAGAGCAATAGCCTAAATCAGGTGCGAACGGGGGGGGGGGGGGGGGGGGGCGGATAGCGATATATTCAGCTGAAAATTCCACATTATAGGATGTATCCCATATTCATTAGTGCTATGTAGGCCTATATGGGGTACAAAAACACATGTACATGACATATCTATAACATTTAATGATGACGATCACGATTGATTTTTTTTTTGGGGGGGGGGGAGTTGTTGTTTAATATTGGTATTTTTATGCCATTATTTATGGATTGTTGTGACATAACTAGTGAATGATTACAGTTGGGCAGACACTTGGTATCAATATTCGAGCGATCAAAGCGAGCGAGTAATTTTCCAGTAAAGTTGGAAGACAGAATATTCTTATAGAGTCCAAATAACATATAATATAATGTGCATATATTAAAGAGGGAAATAAAGGTCCCCCCAACAACAACAAAAAAAGTTGTTACTGACGACCAAACTGAGAGCAAACAGTCGAGATATGTCCAATGAATATGTATTTACTCATTAGTACATCATTTTGTACTAATGAGTACGTATATAATTATATAAACTGGGCGTTGTGGCGTGCGTCTGTAATCCAAGCTATGTGGGGAAGGTTCAAATTGATGCAGATGTTCGATGTTCGAGCCCTGGTCACGTCTTTCGGATGGTGACGTTAAAGGACGTTCCCAGGCGTAAATAATCATATCTGATTGATACACGTCTGACAAAACTCAATACACACGTATGTAATTATTAGTAACAGGGTGTTTTATGAAAATGAATTGTAGGCCATCAAACACCACAACATATTTCTCAAGCGTGGAAATAGCACGCTGGTGCAAATGGAAAGAAAAAATGTTGCATAATCTATGAAATGATATTAAGAGATAATGCAACGTTCAAAATTTTAAACAAAACTTCGTTCGTATTTGAAATACGTATTAGATCGTGATCTTATGAAATTGTATTTTGTAGTCTTAATTCTCTTAGATTAATTATCTCGTAAAGATACATGAATTATAATTGCTATTTGTTACTAATAGTGTTTTTTTTTGGGGGGTGCCGGTGTTCTTTCTCTAATTATAAAAGTGACAAATATGACTAATTTCATTCAAGGCCTAATTACCCCAAATCAATAGATACGACTCAAATATCCACTGTTCTTTAAGACAATCAGGCACGTTGATTTATAAAAAAAAGGAATATTATTTACCGGCTTACTTGATTCGCTAAATCGTAGTTTTCAGAAATCAGGGATGCGCTACCATATGCGAAAAATTAACGTCGTTGTGTTCATACCTATAATCAGGTAACTCGATCTGAAAATCAAGAATTCAGATTCCATTTGGGAAAAAAACTGAAGAGTCGATGCCTGTTTTTGTTCGAATCATTGCAGTACCAAAACAAATCTGAAATAAACTTAACGAGACAAATAAATCGAATGAAATCGATTTAAAGACAACTAATATTCTGCATGAATTGACTCAATGTGATTTCATTCCATTCACATATTTATCTTCATTAAACTTCCAAAATATCAAGTAAAAACTGAGTAAAATAGTAAATGTTTATATAGTAATTTCAGGATAATCATTATTCATGAAATGATTGGAAATCTACTTAATGTTTTCACATTAGTAGGTATGGTTCAAGAACAGGCAGGCTATAGTGTATTGTCAAATTTCCTTAAGAACAAAGAACAACCAAGAAGTCTTTGTCGAAAGTTGGTGAATCAAAACAGCAGTTTCGTCCTGCATTGTCTCTTAACAGACAACATTCTTGTATTTTTTCTTCAGCTCCGAAACTAAGGACGAAACTTCTGTTCTGGTTCACTAATTTACGACAAAGACCTCCCGGCTATTCATTGTCATTTGACGGGCATTTCCTATACATGTACTGTTCTCGAACCCTCTTCACGCCGCGGAGCGTAAACGCCTATCATTTTTATTACGATATTGTTTTTTTTACAACGAACGTGATTGCTTGTTTCATAAAGCAACTTAAAGCAAAAAGGTGTCAATGAGTCTACGGGAATTTCCGTTTGTGGTTTCTGGTATTTTTGATAAACGGATGTGTAGGCCTGTCATATGAGAAATCACAAATTACACGTGGGTAAGATTTAGCTTGACGATGTCCAAATTTTGTTTTGTGTTTGGAACTCTCGAGAAACATGATAAAGACGAAGGGAAATAGAATAAACGCTGTCTTCGAGCCAAGAGATAAGTTTTAGCTGACCCTCTTCATTTTTTCCTGTGACGTTGTAGGGAGGGCGGGGTACTCGGGCCCTTGATTGATTCTTCAAGTCATGCAAAAATGAAGAGAGGAAACAAAAGAGAGAGAGAGAGAAGAAAATAGAGGGAACTATCAAGACGAGTCCTGGAAGGGGGAGAAGACCTCAACATCACAATCCGAGCGATGTGAGTAAGACTCGAACCTCGAACCTAATGAAGGAGAGAAGGTGGTAAAAAAAGGACCGGGGTAAAGTGTAAACAAAATGGTAGTATTGAAAAAAAGGTTTTGGGCGTGGAAGTATTCAATACCCATTTTCTTTTATTGTGAAGTAATTAAGGATGCCCCTTTAAGTGTGCGAGTCTATATTCGACTTTTTACATAAATGTGATATGATTACATAGGCCTACGTTTGAGACGACCTTCAAAATCACCATTCGAGCGACCTGACTAGGATTCGAACCTCTCCATCAATATTAAACGAGACTTCCCCATCATGCCTACGCAGCTTGGATTACAGGCGCATGCCTGAACTCCCCGTACACCTTTGGATCTTCTTCCACCCCTATAATGCCTACACTCTTAAAATAGTTGGGCAAAAATGCCAACTCTTAACCAACCCAGCTGGGCAGCACTGTTCAAACAACTATTAGTTAAAATCTGCCCAAATTGGGTTATAAAAACTAATAATTTGGTAATAAATTTGCTCAATTTTATAATAACTGCCCAGAATATATATATATAATTACCAACATACATTACCCAACACAGTGTACAGTATGTTGCCCAACATTTTAAAATTCAAGTCCACCCCAGAAAAAATCTGACTTGAATAAATAGAGAAAAATCAAACTAGCATAGTGCTAAAAATTTCATCAAAATCGGATGTAAAATAAGAAAGTTATGACATTTTAAAGTTTCGCTTATTTTTCACAAAACAGTGATATGCACAAATAGGTGAGTCAGTCGATCATGTCCATCACTCACTATTTCTTTTGTTTTTAATTATTTGAATTATACAATATTTCAATTTTCATAGATTTGACAATAAGGACCAACTTGACTGAACCATATAGTGTTAAACAATGGTAATTTCACATGTTCAGGGAGGAATTAATCTTCGTATCACTTGACAATGGGGAGAAAATTAGAATATTTCATATTTCATATAATAAAATACATAAGAAATAGTGAGTGGATGACGTCATAGTCTCCTCATTAGCATACCAGCCAGGATGTGCATATAACTGTTTTGAGAAATTAAGCGAAATGTTAAAATGTCATAACTGTCTTATTTTATATTCGATTTTGATGAAATTTTCATCGTTATGCTTGTTGGATTTTTCTCTTTTTATTAAAATCAACTTTTTGTTGGGGTGGACTTGTCCTTTAAGTGTGTATATAATACATGACACCGCCCGTGAAACCGAGGGAATATCTTACTAAATTGAAAGTGTCCAATTTTCATTTTGTTCATTCATAACTAAAGTGAAGCCATGAATCATTCAATCACGCGGGTCCTTATCACGAATTTATGTATTTCATTATCCTACAAAAGAAAACATTGTAGGGAAAATGCTGTTAACCGCGAGTCGAGATAGAAAAAATGAAGAATGGACAACCAAGAAAATGTTTACACTAAATCTTGATCCTTGTTCCGTTAATGAGGATGCGATAATTATGGGAAATACCTAGAGACTGACCTAATAGAGACATTTATGGACAGTGTCAATTAAACGGATATGTAGCTCACTGATCACATAATGCGAAGCGCGAGCTGAATTTTTTTAGTACTCAGACCAAAAAATTAACATTATAAGCAAATTTTTGTAATCATGATACGTACCTGTCTCGCTAAACAAACAATGCGAGCGCGGAGTGCGAGCTGAAATTTTTGTATATATTGACCCCAAACAGGGACATTTTAAGGACTATTTTTAAGGAATCCATTAAGAGTACACATTTCTCACCATAGTCATCTATTGCGAGTGCCAAGCGCTTGCTGATTGTGTTAGAATTACATCTAAACACATAAAGCACTTTTTGTAGTCTTTGTAATCATGGTTATTATCATACGCGTCTCACTAATCGAATTTTGAAATTTGTGGAAATTTAGACCTGACTGAGGGGCATTCTAAGGCTTGTTTGTAGGAATTCACGAAGACCATGCGTATTTCACTAACCAAATGACGCGAGCGCGAAGCACAAGCTGAATTTTTTTAATATTCAGATCAGAAAAAGGGACATATTAAGGACTGATTTTAGGAATTAATGAAGAGCAGACATATCTCACCAATCCACTAATGCGAACGTAAGCATGGACAGGAAATGTTTTCTATAAGACCTTAAAATGGGGCAATCACTTTAAGCAGTCATGAAAAAGAAGCATAATGTGTCACTACATAAAACAATAATAATTCGAACTCCGAGGAAATATATTTGGTGTATATTGACTTGAAAACGGTAGATTATATAGTACAACAGGATTATATATCTCGTTAAACAGACAATGCGAGCACCAGGAACAATGAAGACATAGGCCCTGAGCAAGTTATGATTCATAAAGTTATGATTTTATTTTTATTGTTATGTAATATAACATAACATAATAATAATATAATATTATAATAAACACTAATTTCTTCTTTCCCATTAGGTTTCTTTCCCTTTCTCCTTCTTTTTCTCCTTTTCCCCGATTTTTTTTTTTTTTTGGGGGGGGGACATGTGCCCCCCATGCCCCCTATAGTTACGCCACTGTGAATACATATTCAGATTAAGCTAAGAACTTACCATCTGTAATCCCTTTTATCAATCATTTTTTGTTGTGATTTGTTATTGTGTTTGCTCCTCGTTCAGTTGTTCGCCTATAATCTCTAATGAGATAGAGATGGCGCCTAATAAATTGCATTTATTATTATTTATTATTCATTATTATTATTATTATTCGCAATCCGTATGCCCAATCATGAAAAAACCAGCTTCTGCATTTCATTATTATTTTATAGAACTTTCGCTAAACTACGAAGCCCCAAACCGGACATTTTTGACAACCAAAAAAAAAAAATTATCACGTACGTACGTAGTATTATTACGTACGTACGTGACAATTATTACGTACGTACGCAGTATTATTGCGTACGTACGTGATAATTATTACGTACGTACGTGATAATTATTACGTACGTACGTGATAATTATTACGTACGTACGTGATAATTATTACGTACGTACGCAGTATTATTACGTACGTACGCAGTATTATTACGTACGTACGTGATAATTATTACGTACGTACGCAGTATTATCACGTACGTACGCAGTATTATTACGTACGTACGTGATAAGTATTACGTACGTACGCAGTATTATTACGTACGTACGCAGTATTATTACGTACGTACGTAGTATTCTAATTTTCATTGGTCTATGGAATCCGATATTCGCCGAATGTGGCCGACATCGGCACCCCGCATTGCATGGCCCAACCAACGTCAGCTTGCTAGCTGGGACCATGGTTGGACCATAGTCATGCTGGTGATGATCATGACTTTTCATCGATTATAGGGCCTATATAACAGGGACCTGGGAACGATTTTTTCAGTGGGGGTGCTGAAATCTCTCCTCAAAGGTGGGGGGGCGCCGGCCGCGCGGGGACACAATAATTGAATTTTCCATAATTACACACACACACACACCTCTAAGGGCACCACACACACACCAACCAATCCTCCCCCCACACATATATATATATACATATATATGACAGTCACTTCTTAGCTTTCTTCTTATAAAAGAACATAGATATATAATGAGATAAGTCGAGCGCGATCGAAACGCGAGCTATTTTTTTGGGGGGAAATTCATGTATTTTGTCCTGAAAAATTGAATATTTTGAGCAATGTTTGTGGTCCTGAACAAGATGCGTATGTAACAAATAATAACTGCGAACGTGATCAGTGCGAGCAGATAATTTTTATATACGCTCTGGTCTGATCGAAAGGGAAGTGTTATAAGGAATGTTTGCAGTTATACTCATTAAGACGATTCATATATCACCAATCAAATAATGCGAGCGCGAAGCGCGAGCTGAAAAAATTGACATTCCGACCTAAATACTGGACATTCTAAGCACTTTTTGCAATCATGAACAGGATAAGATGCGAGCGCGAAGCGCGAGCGGAAACAAAATTGAGATTTCAGACCAAAAAACGAGACATTCTAAGCACTTTTCTAATCAAGAACAGGATAGGTATATAAATATACAATTGATGCGAGCGCGAAGCGCGAGCGGAATTAAAAATGAGATTTCACACCTAAAAACAGGACATCTTAAGCACTTTTCTAATCATGAACAGGATAGGTATATAACTATACAATTGATGCGAGCGCAAAGAGCGAGCGGAAACAAAATTGAGATTTCAGACCTATAATTGGGACATTCTATTCATGTTTTGAAAATCAAGAAAATGATGGGTAATTGGATATATTCTTACATTAATAATGTGAGCGCAAAGCGCGAGCAGAAAATTTTTGATATTCTGATCTGAAACTCCACACTGAATGCAATATGGTTTGAACAGATAAAGAGAAATCAGGCGAACATAAGAATAAAGATTTGATCAAAATCCGACAAGGAATATCAAAGTTATTGCATTTTAAAGATTAGCATTATTCCGGTGAAACAGTTTTAAGCATGTCTTCATTAATATTCAGTGAGCAAACTGATGATGTCATATCCCCAATTGTTCTTTTGTATTTTATTATATAAAATTAGGTTTATTTGATATTTTCCCTTCAAGAACCAAAAAACAGTTGAATTGACAACTGATTTAGTCTATTAGATATTCTTTGCTGCAACTTATTTCATTATAAGGGAGACATATCATTCACACTGGTATGAAAAAATTAAAAAATTTTGATTCCATGTAATAACACAAGAAACAGGATAGTGGGGATGTGATATCTTCAACCCGCAAGGGCGGAAATCCCAGAGGGGACAGGGGGACGTGTCCCCCTACCAAAAATAGTAGGGGGACACAATATCAAATGCCCCCCTACTATTTTTGGTCTTTCATGGAGAAAAATACATCACTTCACAATCGAAATAATAGCTTTTGGACTAAATGACCTTACATTTTGGGTGAAAAACTTTTTTTTCTTTTTTTTATGCTTGTCAAATTTTCCATACTGGTCCCTCTACCTTTGGGAAGAGATTTCCGCACATGTCAACCCACCTATTTAATATTCATGACGACATGCATATCACCATTTTCATAAACTATTGCTAAACTTTAGAATTAAATAACTTAACTATTTGTTATCAGATTTTCATAAAATTGTATTTGATATAAATATTTTCAGCCCGGAGTAGCCCCAAAACAAGCTGCGTATCTGAATAAACATGCGTGCGCGTGTTTAGAGTTAGCCCCATAGACAAATAAATACGTATAGACGGAAAGGTAGCACCCGCGGAAAAGCCTCATTTAAATAACATTTGCATATAACGTACAGATACTCCATAGAAGCTCCATGGTGATAAGCGTATTTTTTACCACTTTCGGCCACACCCCCTGGGAGACATTTGAACCGAATCCTAAGCCCCCATTTGCATATTGCTAATGAATCATTTATTTTTTCTTTGCGTACTCGCAAGAAACTGTGATTTGATTGGACCTTACCTTATGAATAATGTATTTTTCTATTGAAATTCGTACGTCATAATTTGACCCCATCGTCACTTCCGCTTAATTAAGGACGTTCCACAGTTGTATTTGTGCGCATTATGATCTGCGCATAGTTTACACTCTGCGCGCTGACGTCACAATGGATGAACAGGTATTAATTAGCTGCGGGTATGAGCTGATTTTCTCATCTTCTGCACTTTAACTGCAGATCCGATGCGTTATTTCATGAAGCTAAAAAATTGAATAATTCCATGGACCATTCAAAAAAATATTCTCTACAATTTCAAAATACTTTACTCTGCAGTGCTGCCAAGAATCACGAATATTAGCCCGAGTTTGAATAAATGGTAGAGTGGTTTTGATTTTTTCTTCACATAGATACTGAGCATTCGGCCCATTTTTGGTGTTTTAAAAAGCACATTTGCTCTAATAAAAATGCTGATAGTTTAAAAACAAGCACATGAACCCCTATTTTTTAATGTTTCTACCTCTTAGGCATACCTTCCTCTACAACTCTGCAAATTTTGGTGAAAATGACATGGATTTTGAATAAAGTGCAGCATTTATTGTACGTTTGTAGTTTGTTACTGAAATTTTACATTTTTCAGATTGGGATTTTGTTATCTTTTACGCCATTTTTAAGAACTGACAGTGCTGTTAAACTTAAAATTGCAAACAAATAGCACTATTAATAGATTCTCCATTCTAACGATACAATTATTAACTCTCTTGCGAAATTTGATGACTTTTTCATGTATTTTGAATGAGTAATGGAGGTTTAAACTCATTGTAGTAATCTTGGGCGGTCTAAAAATGCCAAATTCTTTTGAATGCGCAATTCTTAAGAACATCAATTTGGGTGAACTTTGAAGCTCTATAGCAAAAAATCAAGCACATGGACCTATGTTAATTTTTGCATATTTCGAATATTAAGGTTCTAAAGTATCTATGTGCAAAGTTTGGTGAAAATGACATGGATTTCACTTTAACTGTGGAACGTCCTTAAGGGCTGAAAGATGACGTCACTCGCACAGAAGAAGATTATTTCCTTGAAAGATTTTCGGTGAGTACTGTCAGATTAACGCCGAATTTTAATTCATTTACAAAAATAAATCAAAAGATCTCATGTTAAATGTGATCTTGAGAAGTCTGGGTACAACATTAATTAATTTGTGTTTATAAAAAGTGAACAATTAGGAAGCAAACGACTTGCGAAAACTCAAAACTATTTCCATCGTCGCGAGTTAAAAATGTAGGCTAGATTACATGTAATCTCCATCAGCTACCATTTGAGACCTCGTATTAATTATCACGCCAGACTTTCGGGCGAGAGTTTCTCTGAAATTTCGACGTCTACCGAGATCTCGGCAGCCATGGAAAGAACTAACCCACGGGGCTCCGGCCCGCGGGCTAGGAAAGAACTAGATTAGGCTAGACGTTGTCTGGGATCTATTGCGTATCCATATTGACTTTATAGTAAGACATTCACTCCATTAACCCGTTCCCTTCTTTGAATTCACATATCAATAGGTCCGGAGCCTAGTCCTTGATCATTTTGTATAAAGATGTTTCATTTCCCAAAGGCAAAGTCCAAAGTTATTTCTAGTTCTTTTCATGTTTTCTTTTATTTTTCTAAACTTGAAAGTTAATAATAGGCCTACAGTACAGGTCTTGACTAAACTTAAACTAAAAGAAAACTTTTCTACCTCTTATCCTATCTATTCTCTAGCTTAGGTCTATAGACCTAGACTAGACTTAGTCCTACAACAAAGCGACCTCCTGAATAAACTTTATAGGCCTAGCCCTAGGCCTAGTATTATTTCAGTCACTGAGTCAGGGTCTAAGTTAAGGATTTATTTATTAGAGGTTAGCTTTTGACTTTGTTTGGCCTAACGTGTAGATTTTCCATCGGAGCATTTGTCGTCAGAGCAAATGTCATGAAACCATTTAAAAAAACCCTGGGTCAAGACAGCTTTTAATAGTTTAGATCTAACACTTGTATGACTATGATTCACTAACATTGAAATTTCGCAGAATGGTAGGTTTAACCAAAATGAAATTTAAATCTACTTTTGATGTAGATCTAGATCTACTTACATTTAGTTCCAGATCTATGTACGTCAGAGTCTATGATTAGATCTAGATATATACGATATAGTCCAAGTGTTATGTGTTTTTTTTTTTTTTTTACAATAGCTTGTATTGCTGACATTTCTGTCTGTGTGTATTGTTCTATTCAACAGACATAGAACATGATGCTGCTTCACATCCTCTTTTAGAGACTCCAGGATTACAAGACCAAATTAAGCTGCAGGACCCTCCTGATTAAAAAAGGTAAAATAAAACCAATAATCATCCTATATATCAAACTGAATGACTTCATGTATTTACAGACTAAATTACTTTATCCAAGAATGAGTCCAGATGTCAATGATTTCATTATCCTAAAAGGGTTATATTAAAATCCATTTCAAATTTCAATACCCATGTTCAATAATTTACAAAATAATTGTTTAGTAAACTCTTTTTAGTGTCAATACACAAATCAATTTCTTGAAAATTTGCTAACTCATAGATTTTGGCATCATTGGCATCTGGAGTCATTAATTCTAGCCATGCCTTATTTCGGTGCAAAGAATACATACTGACTATCTAAACATGAATATGGTATCAAATTATTTGGGAGAATATACTCTTTCTAGTGGTATATAATTATTATGTGTTCATGACATATTTTTACCTTAAATTGGGGTTTTGTGAGGTGTCCTTTTTTTTTTGAAGGGGTGGCTCACACGGTAGACCAAGATCTAAGTTGTATTGACTAAATGAAAATAAAATCAGCTCAGAGACTAGGCTGGAGTCGTATTAACAGGCTCCATTTTGATTTTCACCTGTCATATTTTCAGGGGACAAATAATATCACCTACCAGTAGATCTAGCTTGTCAAAATTAAATAAGAAAATCAGAATATACTAGGCTAAGCAAGTGGAAAATCATATGTAATCAATTTATTTGCTTCCTACCCACTCATGAATTCTTCAATCCACACCAGATTTTATAAAGGTGACTCATTCGGCTTGTGGTTTCATTAAACTTTTATATACCGGTATATTTTTTTTAATTTTTATTCTTTTATTATGGCTTGATTGAATTGCTAACATTTCTGTCGTTTTTTGCCTTTGTGTTTTTTTTTCAACAGACATGGAACATGACTCTGCTTCACATCCTCTGTTTTAGAGACTCAAGAAATACAAGACCAAATTAAGGGTTTGCTTTTTAATTCCAATAATAATTTTCTGGAGGAAGAATTAGGGAATAATGCATTGACAATATGCCAAACATCCTATATCAAACTGAATTACTGCATGTACAGTTGTATTTACAATAGAGTGTTGTAACCGCCCCCCCACACTACTGACCAAACAAAACCCATAAACAATTTAAGAGGGATAGGGTTATTTTAGGGGTAATTATACTTGCTGATTGTAGCAGTAGTTTTTACAATTATGGATGTAGATAATGATAATATTTATAATAATAATACTTAGAATAATAAATTTATTACAATGACATAACAGGAATGATAAATAAAAATTCAGCAATATAATATGTACATGAAATTGTGTAACAATTTTGGCAATGAAGAATTTTTAACAAAAATAATGATCAATGAATTCGGGGGGGGGGGGGCATGTGACATTGCATCTGTGTTTGTGAGGACAGTAGTCTCTTTCACACCATTTCATCTTAAGCAGATGGGAACGAGCTCTGATCAAAATTTGATCTTTAAACTCAAAAGGAAAATAATTGTTACCTGATTTATGTATTTGGAATAAAATGAGTTGAAATAATAATTTTGTCATTGTAACTGAATTAACAAGTCTTCTATGATTCTTTTTAGCTGAGAATTTAGGTGAATCAAGTTATTTGAGGAGAGACTGGAAGTACCAGTAGAATTAATGGACGAGCAATAGTGAACAAGCAGCATAAAGTTAAGAGTAATGAGACCTACATTTTGCAGCCATGGATCAAGGTTGGAGGGGGTGGTAGTTGCAGGTTTTCTCTGTAAAAATCACCCCCATTAAAAAAACATAACAAATAATATATAAAGATATACAAATAAAAATGAATAAATTTGAAAATAAGATAGAAAATAATCCTTTTGAGAACCAGGACCTTTAAGGGGGAGGGCAAAAGACCCCCCCCCCTTAAAGAATTTTTGATCCATGGCTGTTATGTAGATGTGATAGAGAATTTCTGAAAATATATATTTTTTTTAATGAGAAAGATACATGGGTGATTTCAAGTTTGCTGTTGAACTTTTGGTGTGGCGTCTTACAAGTTTTACATCATCACAGCACCAAAATTACAATCAAATTGATTCATAGATTCATCTCACTTGATGTTGAGCTATTAATGTGACTTGGATTATTTTTGTAAACTCACATTAGGTTTTGGAGGAAGGAAGAACTAAATTGTGCTACCAACACCAACGCCAAAGTTGGAATCACCCAGTGTATTTTCCTTTTTTTAATGAATTGCGAGAAGAGATGAGAGGTGGAAAATACAAGAAAAAGAGTTGTGTGTGTGATTGAATAATGAGAGTGCGATATGGCAAAGAGAGAGCTGAAGAGAGATTAAAAGAATAGATATTGTATTATAATAATAATGTGAAGGGGCATAGGGTGCACAAGAGAGTGGACAGAGCCAATTGACAATTTACCCACAGGGAGAAACCATAAAGGGCCATTTTATTCTTTTTTTTTTAGAGGAGGCGGGGATAAATGAGGGAGAAACAATTTATAAAAAGTGGGGAAGAGGAATAAGATGAATAGAGATGACTTTTAAAGACAAAGATTAGGCCAATCAGAGTGTGTGTGTGTGGGGAGGGGGGCAAAGCTGACCAGTGCCCCCCCCCCTTTGACAGGCTCAATTAGAAATTGTAATTTGAAATGCCTTTAAAACAGAAGTGTGTCCCCCTTTTGAAAGTGAAGACCCCCCCTTTTTTTTGCTTGTCAAATTTTTCCTTGGGAAAATGTCCCCCCCCCTTTGGAAAAATCCTCTTTCCCCCTGCCTGAAATTGATGAGGTTTGGTAATGACATGTCACTTATCTGTGCTCATAAAAAGAGTGAACACAAAGACATTAGATTACCCCCCCTGCAAAAAAAAAATTAAATGATCATTATCAATAATTCGAAAGGCTTAGCGTAAAAAACACACTATTAATTACAGAAAATTAATAGGTTCTAATTAAATCCAATCCTATTTTCTAAAGAAATTTTGGATTCAGAACTTGTTTTTACTATATCATTACTAACGATTACACTGCGATGTGAAACATGCCTCTAGTGATTCTGATCTGGAGAACAGCAGAGAAAGGTCGTTTTTTTTTTTAATGAAAGAACCAAATTACAAAACCAGTAAGTGAAACGTTCAAACTGAAATACATTATTATTATTCATATTGGTGTACTGTTATTGTGAAATAAACTATTTCGTAAATATCTTCCCCTTTCATTTACACCGATGTTAAAGAGAAGATAAAAAATCGGCCGATTCACCCCCCCCATCTCTAGGTTAAACAAGATTAATAAGAAGTGTCAGGCTGCGGTGCTAGTGTACATTGCATGTAAACTGCATTCTATGCACGGATTGAAAACGATGCATGCATGATGACTCATTGTAGTGAAGAACGCTGATTGGTCAATAGTAGTAAGAAGTAGGTTAATCACGTGATGAATATATTAAATTTCATGAATAATTAACAGAAAGTTGACCTCGCTCAATGCGCATGCGTGACGCTGATCTCCAGTTTCTGCTTCGTCATATAAAGAGTCTATTGGGATGTGTGGAGCAGCGAACTGATGAATTATTCATGTATATGCAAATGGGGCTTAGGATTTGCCCAAATGTCTCCTACAAAATGGCGGAGCTTCGGGGGCCTGGTTAGCCCTTTAGTATCTGGGCGTTGTAAATACTTTGTTTTTATTATAAAAATCAATAATGCGAGCGCGAAGCACGAGCAGAAAATATTTGATATTCCGATTTGAAAAAGGGTGAATTTAAACACTATTTTAAGTACTGTGTCGGAAAATTCTTAAGGGGGTGGGGTCTACAAAACGTCGTTCATTTTCATTACATTTCTGTCATTCATCAACTTACCACTAGATTTCCAGGAGGTGTTGCCTATGGAAAATAACACATGCAGCACCCCCACATTTTGGGGTGCTTCACCCCCAGCACCCCCGCTTCCCAGGGCCATGGGGCAGGGCGAAAAAGACTGAAATTTGATTTTTATTGTCTGAATTGTAATTCTTTATACAAAACACGGGCGGTCGGGCTCGCCCACACTTGATTCGACATAAAACCCTCTAAGTTTCAAGTCCAACCACACCCTTGTCCCTCTCTGCTATCGAGTAGACATGGTAGTGTGTAAACTATAATGGTTATCCAAAATTTATTAAGTGGGTAAAAACCATTTATTGCGAGAGGAAAAGTTATGTTATGAATAATGGATTTTTAACTAAGGTAATTAATATGGAAAGAGGCATATTCCAAGGGTGCCCAATTTCCCCCTATCTTTTTTTACTTGTAATTGAAACAATGGCTTTAGCTGTGAAACAAAATGACATTATCAAAGGTATTCCAATCCAAAATGAAGAAGTGAAAATTTCATTGATGGCGGATGATTCAACTTGTTTTTTGGATGGTTCCTTGGAATCTTTTAATATAACATTTCAAGTGCTTGATAAATTTGCTAGTAGTTCAGGGTGTAGGCTTAACTTATCTAAGTCAGAAGCTATCTGGATAGGAAGGAAAAAAGGTTGTCAAGATTTCCCATTTGCTGAAAGAGGTCTAACATGGAGAGATAATTCTTTCAAAACATTGGGTATTCAATTCTCGTTGAATTTTAATTCACTGTATAGTCTTAACTATGTTCCTAAACTGAGGCAGATAGAGAATATATTGAATTGTTGGCGCTCAAGAAATTTGTCTTTTGTTGGAAAAATCTGTGTTATTAAAACTTTATTAATGCCTCAGTTGCTGTATTTACTATCTGTTTTGTGTATTAAAATTCCAAGCAAATTTTTTAAAGATCTAAATACTTTATTTTACAGATTTATTTGGAATGGAGGCAGGGACAGAGTAAAGAGGAAATATTTTTGTAATGACTTTTCTGCCTGTGGGCTCAAGATGGTTGATCCCTATACATTTTCATTGGCTCAGAAAATGATTTGGGTAAAATTTTTGTTAAATGATAACTACAATAGTGGATGGAAATTAATTGAAGTTTCCTTTTTAGACAAATTTAATGCAATGAGGGACATTTTGTGGAAGGCCCATGCACCTGAACAAATTTTGAATAATTTAAATTGTTCCCTACTTGCAGACTCAATCCGGACCTGGTACTTGTTTAGAGATAAAGCTTCCAGAAAAGAGTTTGGTTATGATTATTTGTATTTGGGTTATTCACATTGTATTTGGTTTAATAGAAATGTCAGATCCAAATCTAAACAATTTTTCTTTTATGGAAATTGGTTTAATAAGGGCATAGTTTTTATAAGTGATCTCTTTAATCCACCCCATCCAGGTTACAAGTTATTTGAAGAGTTAGTTCTCGACTTTGAAATTTCAGCAAAAGATAGAAGAAAATTTAATTTTCTATTACAAAATATTCCTGGTCCATGGTTAGATTGGCATAATAATCCAGATTTAGATATCCATTCCGAAGTTGTAGATAAATTATTAGAGAAAAGGAAAGTTAGCAGTTATGCATACTCGATATTTTTCGATCAATGTCTCCCAGATAATTGTATTTCCTTTTGGGAAGAGTCGTGCCCTTCTAACGACAAAGTAGACTGGGAGAAAATACATATGCTGAATTTTAAGAGTACTATTGATAGCCGCCTCAGATCATTTTATTTCAAGGTGTTTCATAAGACAATTGCCCTTAATGCATTTTTATTTAAAATCAAGAGAAAAGATTCCCCAAACTGTTCATTCTGTAAAAGAGACCCTGAAACAATTGTACATATATTTTGTGATTGTCCGGTGGTTAACATTGTATGGGATGATCTTTTATCTATAATAAACCAAAAACAACATTCGAATATTATCCTTTCCCCCTTTGTAAAGGTTTTTGGTATTCAAGGTGATAATTTTCTAACATTCATTTTCCTTGCTTTCAAATTCTATGTTCACTTTTGTAAATTTAATAACAAAAACCCCAATATTGTGGAATTAAAAGCTCGTATCAAAGGTATTAAGGATATTGAATATGTTTTGGCGAAGAAAAATGGTAAATTACCTATACATTTTAAAAAGTGGAGATTTGATATCTAATTTGTTTTATGAATCTGTCTTGACAAGTACATACCTACATGTACGTAAGTGCTGCTCTGTTTAATCATGTAAATAGCTTGTTGATTTGTTTGATTTGTACTGTGATTTATTTTTTGATCAATAAAGATTGAAAGAAAGAAAAAAAAAAAACTATAATGGTTATCACGTATCGCGCGCGACTACGTCTGTATCGGCGTGCCGGAGCTTGATTGAGTCGCGTTACATGTTATAGGAGGGATGTTATTGGAATATGTGAAAGACGTTGTATATGATTTGCGATTGTCGGATGTGATAATTATGTACATTATAACATATATAAAAAATACAAAGGGAACCTGATTTCGTGGGGGTGCTGCCTATGGAAAATAATACACGCAGCACCCCCAGCACCCCCGCGAGTTCCCAGGTCCCTGCTATATAACCCACAATATTCATATGATAACCATTCATTTGTTCTCGTCATCAGGCTGTGTTTTCAATTAAACCATTCCTTTCAGAAACTGCTAGAAACACATTGGGGAAAGGACAATTAAAGGCCTATTATGTTAGTGTTTTGGCGAGACAGTTTTTTTCAAAAATGTACCCACACGCGACACTGGGATGAGCCCCTATTATTTTACCACCCTTTTGAAATTGCTTCGTTCTCTGCTTAAATTTGAATATGATATGGTATTAATTGATGTAAATTAAGTGAAGATGTATAGGTGTTTAAAAAAAGAAAAACTATTTGAAGAGGCTGGTATTTAAAGGGAAATTCTATGCGGGAACAATCAAAGCAGAAGGCCTATATTGTAGGCCCACATAAAAATTTAAAGCCTGCGGGCTTCGCGCTAGCGTGATCAGATTTCAGTAACTACCGGTATTTGAATTCATGTATGACCTTTTGGGAGATAACATTACGTACGTACGTAATAAATACTGCGTACGTACGTGATAATACTGCGTACGTACGTAATAATTATCACGTACGTACGTAATAATACTGCGTACGTACGTGATAATACTGCGTACGTACGTAATAATTATCACGTACGTACGTAATAATACTGCGTACGTACGTAATAATACTGCGTACGTACGTAATAATTATCACGTACGTACGTAATAATACTGCGTACGTACGTGATAATACTGCGTACGTACGTAATAATTATCACGTACGTACGTAATAATACTGCGTACGTACGTAATAATACTGCGTACGTATACGTAATAATTATCACGTACGTACGTAATAATTATCACGTACGTACGTAATAATTATCACGTACGTACGTAATAATACTGCGTACGTACGTAATAATATTACGTACGTACGTAATAATACTGCGTACGTACGTGATAATTTTTTTTTTTTTTGGATGTCAAAAATGTCCGGTTTGGGGCTTCGTACTAAACATTGAGCTAGATTTTTTTTTTTTTGTAATTTGTATGTTTTTTAAGTTGATCCTTGTACGCAGTGCTACATGTTGGGAGCGATATGCTTCGGAGCAACAGCTATTTATTATGCTTGTATCACCCCTGGCCAGCATGTAGCACTGCTCCATTCTGTATTGTTTGTTTTTACCATGTATAATGTCATCTATGGTTGTATCATGATTTGGTCAAATAAATAATAATAATAATAACTCGACTGTTTCAGAAAATAATTTTCGATTTTTTTTTTTTTTTGGGGGGGGGGGGTCACGCCATTGACACCAACGAAGATTGTGACTTTCTCTTTCATTTTGAGAGCTTTGCTCCATTTTCTTTTAGAATATACGATTTTTTTTTCATGGCATTTCATTATTACCAATTGTTATTCTCGTATTCCTTTAGAGAGAGAGAGAAAAGAGAGACCAGATTTTTCAAGAAAAATGAGAGGAGAAGAGAATGAAAAAAAAAGAAAGGATCGAAACCCTGGCCACGGGCCTGATTAAAATTTACTTGCTGGTAACTTTGAAGAGGAAGTTAATCAAAAATTTGTTTTAGAATACCAGAAAAAAATAGTAATTGATATTGGTGAAGGTTTGAGGAAAATCCATCAAAGATTAAGAAAGTTATCAACATTTTAAGTTTTTGGTTTGTGAGTGAGATACGAGCAGCTGCCCCGTGTGTTATGTAATATAAAATACAATATAATGTAATAACAAAATTAAATGAAATATTTGTTTTAATTGTCTTAATTGCTTATGAGTAAGACTATTTTTTTCAGGAGTGGTTATAAAATAATTTGTCTGTTCATTTGTCTATCACTTTTCATTTTCTAAAGAAAATGACAGTTTTTTGACTTTTTTAATTCTTCGATGCACAAGATGCTGCTCGTATCCGTAATCGAAAAAAAAATCTTTGATGGATTTGATGGATTTTCCAAAACCCGTATCAATATTTTTTCTTTTTTTCTGCTACTTTTACAATAAACTCTTTCTCAGAGTGAACTTTTCCTTTAAATAATTGCAAATTCGATCAAAAAATGAAGATTTTGTTTGCAAAAGGGGTTCGATCCACTTCAGACCATTCCGAAAAAAAATCATGTTTTTTTTTATTATCCCATATTGCAATATTCTTATGCGAGACTGAATTGTCATAAACTACCCTACCTTGTGAACATAAAATTGGGTATAAAAGAAATCCATCTGTCTCATACTTTTGGATCTGACCCCTTTTGCGAACACATTAAACTTAATCCAATCCCTTTTTAATAAAAAGGTGATTTTTCTTTGCCATTTTTATTCACGTTTTAAAGGGAATTTTAACTTTTCTTTGGTATCATCAGAGCGACTGAAAATGTATACATTGAGACAAAAAAAAAATTATTATGAAAAATGGATCTGGCCCCTTTTGCAAACGAGCTCTTGAGAAGAGTTTGTTTGCAAAAGGGGTTAGATCGACTTTAGACCGTTCAAGAAAATCCTTTTTTTATTCTCCCATATTGCAATATTCTTTTGCGAAACTTTATTGCCATTTTACCATACCACGTAAACATAAAATTGGGTATAAAAGAAATCTGCCTGTATTCACATTCTTAAACATAATTTTTCCAAAAAATTGCTTTGTGGATCTAGCCCCTTTTGCAAACGAAGTGAAATGGACCTAAAACCCTTTAAAAAGGTGATTTTTTCTTTGCCATTTTGTTCACTTTTTAATAAGAATTTCGTCTTTCTTTGGGTATCATCTTGTTGAGCTACTAAAATCTATACATTGAGACCAAAAAGTAAATCAAATTCGATGAAAAATGGATCTAACCCTTTTGCAATTGAGCTCTTCAAATATCAGGGTTCCCACGGTCATGGAAAATCCTGGAAAAATTTGTGGTCCTGGAAAGTCAGGGAAAAGTCAGGGAATTTGGAAAATTTGTGAAAAGTCATGGAATTGCATTTACCTCATGGCTATGGCAGCTTTCCGTTTTGTCGTGTCTCGTAATGTTCTCTCATACTTAATTATCATACTCTGCTATTATAATTTGTGTTCATAATTTCGATTTTTCCCAGTTTTGTGACATCCCAAATTCTACAAAACTCCTGGGACATAGTTTCCAGTGGTAAGCTGAAAGGGTGTGGCGTCCCTTGCCTCCAGAGCTTTTCAATGTTATGTGGTATACAGTCATGTAGTCTGCATACATTCTGTTTTGTTGGTAGTGGTTTTGGGTCTTGTGGTGAGCAGGCATGCTGGTGCGCAGGCATGCTGGTGCGTAGGGGTGCTGGTAAATGGGTGGTGGCTAGCATCATAATATGGTACATGCACAGGGGTGGTAGCTAGCATTATGTAGAGTTTCTCTCACAGCATACTGATACACCACACTTCTCAATACTGTATGCCAGATGCTCAAAATGACTCAATTTTGTTTAAATTGTGTCAGTTTGAGCATCATGGAGAGATTTCTTTCAGGTATCATCATTATCCAGTCATGTCAAAGAAGTGTTATTTCCAGCACCTTTGGCTAGATGATCCAGAGTATGCATCATGGCTGCAAGAAGTTAAAGATGACAAGTGCATGGCCTTTTGCATGGCATGCAGAAAAAAACTTTGACATCTCCAACATGGGTGCGTGGGCCCTGAAGAGCCATATGAAGAGCAAGACACATGAGGATGAAATGAAGCGTAAACCTGCCACAGCTCAGCAATCCATCACAGACTTTCTTCATGCCTCATCTACAGCTACCGGTGGCGCTTCTGCAGACGCAGTTCCTGCAGTGGAAGATGGTCTGACCTCTAGAGTTTGCCACGGGCTTATAACCTCTAAGTGTGCAACTGCAGATGGTGTCCTCAAGGCCGGAGTAATGTTGGCACTCAAGGTTGTTATGAACCACTTGTCATTCAACAGTTGCAAGAATGTCAAGGACCTCTTTGCAACAATCTTCCCAGATAGTCCTACTGCAAAGGCCTGTGGGCTGACCAAATGTGCATATCTAGTGGTCTTTGGACTTGCTCCATATTTCCATGAGAGACTCATAGAAGAGGCTAGGCTTGCTCCATGCTACACAGTATCATTTGATGAATTCATGAATGAGGTGTTGCAAAATGAACAGATGGACTTGGTCATCAGGTTCTGGAACAATGCAAGTGACCAAGTCGCAGTCCGCTACATGGGATCACAATTTCTTGGACATGCAAAAGCCACCGATCTCTCAAACATTTCAAAGAAGGAACTGACAAGCTTGATCCTAAACGTCTGCTGCAAGTCTCAATGGATGGGCCAAATGTCAATGTGAAATTTCACAAAGATCTTGTAAAAGAGAGGGCAGCAGAAGAACTACCAGACCTGAACATTGGCAGCTGTGGGCTTCATACAGTTGACGGGAGTCTGCAAACTGGAGCAAACAAGACTGGATGGAACCTGGGAAATCTGCTCAGGGCCATATGGCAGATATTCCACGACAGTCCAGCACGAAGAGAGGATTTCACAAAAATCACAGGAAGCAGTGTCTATCCTCTAAAATCTGTGCCCACAGATGAGTAGAAGATGTGAAAGTTGCAGAGCGTGCACTCTTTATATGGCCTGCTGTGGAGAAATTTGTTGGGTCCTTTAAAGGCAAGGAAGCACCGAGTACAGTGTCATTTACAACCGTCAAGGTAGCCTGTGGTGATCCATTGACATTGGCAAAACTCCAGTTCTTCATCTCGGTCGCCAAGCAATTGAAGGGCTTCCTCACAAAGTTCCAGACAGATGCTCCCATAGTACCATTTCTAGGCCCAGAGCTTAAGGATCTCCTGGTTACCCTCATGAGCCGATTTATGAAAAAGGAGCTTCTAGACGAAGCTGATACCTACCAGAAGATAGCAGCTTTGGACCCCAATGACCAGAAGAATCTGCTGCCGCTAAAAAAGGTCGACATAGGGTTTGCAGCCCGCCAAACCCTGATAAATGTTACAGAGAAGAAGCTCACGAGTGAACTGAGAGTGCTTGCATTCAGAAATGAATGCATCACTTTGCTTCAGTGCATGGTAACAAAGTTGCTTGAGCGGTGCCCTCTCAAGTACCCCATGGTCAGGTGTCTTGTCTTCACTGATACCAAAGAAACTGGTCTCGGGATCTAGTGGATCGGCAGCAAAGTTTGACAATATTCTGCAGACACTCATGAATGCCAAGAGGAGAACAAGTGAGCAGTGTGATGAGCTGTTGTCTCAGTACAAGGGCTTCTGTGATGACATGAGGCAACAACATTTGGATGAGTTCAAAGCCTTCATTCCCGACCTTGACCCAAACACCAACAGCAGGCTAGATACATTCCTGTGCAAGTACATGAAGGGCACCAAGTATGATAAACTGTGGGAAGTAGTCAATATTCTCCTCACCCTCTCACATGGGCAAGCCTCCATTGAGAGGGGCTACTCAGTGAACAAGGATCACCTGGTTGAAAACATGAAGGAGAAAACAATCGTAGCCCTGCGTACCATCTATGACAGTGTCCAGGCCACAACCCCATCCTTCACTAGCATACCCCTCACACGGGATATGAAAAGACATGTGCGGGCTGCCAGAATGAGGTATGACCAGTACCTGGAGGAGGTAAAGAAGAGCTACTTGAATGCACAGAGAGCAAAGAAGAGAGCAGGAATACAAGAGGACATTACTACAGCTGAAAAGAAGATGAAGCTTGTGGATGACACAATACAGACTCTCCGAAAGGAAGCTGACCAGCTAGCCAAGGATGCTGAGAAGAAACAGGACTTTACACTGCTGTCAAAATCAAATGCCTTTCGGAAGAAGGTAACTGAGAAACAAGAGAAACAAAAATCCCTGGAGAAGAAAATCCAGCAGCTGCGGGACAAGCTTAAGGAGTAGGAGTGCTAGTAGAAACAAAGTAGAACAATAAACTGTGTCTGTGGGTACATGCATGGACTTTGTCATATAGAACAGTGTTACATATATGTACATTCCACTTCAATTTGCATTTTTGGCTTTTGCTATCAGAAAAGTGTTGGTAGCATGCAGTTGCATATAGCATCATTTAGGTTCCTGGTTGTACTGTTTTGTAGTACACTGTAATTACCCCAATCCTGATTTCCACTGTAATTTCCACTTTCACTATAATTGCAGTGTTACTTAGTTGCCAGTACTACTGCTAAATGATTTGTTACCTGGGGTACTTAGTGTTAGGGCTAGCAAGGTTGAAATACAATTTAATAAAAAAGATTTTTGTGAATACATGTATAACACAGCCACAATCCACATTCCTCACTCAAAATACTCATGGCCATGAATAAATTGATTGCTCCTGACATTAAATTCGGACAACCAGACTACAGAAAATTTCATCTTATTTGCAATAATATAAGATGCCAATCAGTCAATGTATTTTTAATATGTCACATTTTGTAACCAGTTTTGCGTTGTTAGTTGTTTTTAGAGAATTTAAATTTCAAGTTTTGTACAATTTTACTCAACATTCATGGCAATTAGTTGACATATCAAGTCACAACTGATCAAGCACTTCCAGCATGGCTATCAGAACACAATACATTCAAAAGGTTCTGAATCTCTTAGTTACACAAGATGTTTCAATTGCTATTTTAGCGTCAAATAATCTGTCCTCTCTGGAAAAGTTACTTGAAAATGAATTTTAATGAAATACCAAAATAGGCATCAAATGTCAAATTTTCAAGATATCCTCATTATTTTTGGAGCATATAGAGAAATACACTTGTTAATTTAGCTGGTGTCCTCAAGTTGTTTCGCAAATGGCCTCATTTTTTTGTAATGTACAGTGAAATGCAGCACTATGTTGAACATTTTAGGATGAGGATGTCTCTGTTAGCCTCTTTTTTCATGTCACCTTATTGTAAAACTTAAATGTCACTCTTTTGTAATAATTGGCTCATGTGTGACATATGTAAGGTGTTTCATGTGGAAGTTTTGTAGTAAAGGTGAATTCAGGATCCTAATTTCAATATGCCTGGAAAATTTGACATTTACATCTATTGTATAGTTCACTTTTGTGACAAGATCTGCATGCTATGCTCTGAAAATTTGGAAATAGTTCATGGAAATCTGTCAGTTCAAGAAATTACATGAGTTTGTGTTAAAGACAATTTTGAATCTTGATGTTGGTGAAACGAAAATGGTACTATACCCTGGTCAGAAATAGACCATATACGAATGATAATACATGTACATGTCATGAGTAAGGTAGTGGGTGGAATGGATTGCTGTGAGGGGAGGTTATGGAGGCCATCATAATGTGTCTGATTTTGGAAACCGTGCCGGAAAGCAAGTCATGGAAAGCAGCAATTTAGTCATGGAAAAGTCATGGAAAAGTCATGGAATTCTGTTTTCAAATTTCTGTGGGAACCCTGAATATAGAGGTGCTCTGATACGTTTAATAGCTAGATGAACAGATATATGTTATTATAGTATTCTCTCATTATAGTGCGATACGTTAATATACTTAAGTTACACTTTAATTATTCGGCAAGTAGGCCTATCTCTGAGTTAATTGATATATTTGTTTACATGAAAGGTCTAATTGCATTTACAATGTTTAAGATCAATGATAATACATTATTTAGGATCTTTACACATGAGGAGTTAGATATCAACTAACCAGATCACGTTTGTTGTGAACCGTTAAGATTCCAGCCGAGACCAAGGATTGTTTTGTTACAAATAATATAGGCCTAGGCTAGGTCTTGGCCTTGGTGACTCACAAGAAGTCCCGTCTGAAAACATTCAGGCCCATGGTCTTCTTTCTACGTCTCAGTTTATCAACCGAATCAATAAAAAAAAATGTATATACAGTGTAGTAGAATGTTGCCTCCTAACACTGGCGGATCCATGGGGGAGGGAGGGTGGGGGGGGGGGGGGATGGCAGAGCCGCGTCACTCTTTTGAGAGGCACAATTAAACTTTGTAATGTAAAAAATGCCGTTAAAACAGAAATGTGCCCCCCCCTTCGAAAGCGAAGTTCTATTTTTATTTTCTGGTTGTCAATTTTTTTCGTGGACGAAATATCCTTATTTAACAGTCTTTATGAATAGGTATGTTTTCAACGTGGATTTTAACTTGGGTGGAGAAGAGTTCTTTACATATGATGGGGTGGTATTCCAAAGTGAAGGGGCAGCATGGGCAAAGGACCGTTCTCCATAAAACTTGGTCTGAACACTAGAACAGTTCAAAAGGTCCTTCAGAGCGGATCTATGATTGCGAGATGGTACATATAAAGGTTGCACTTCGTAATTCCGAAGGTTCTTTATTCCGAAGGTTCGTAATTCCGAAACACGTAAATTGCCTATACCTCGATGTTTGTTAATCCGAAAACGTAAAAGGGTTCGTTAATCCGATCATTTGTGGCGTTATTCCGAAGGTTCGTTATTCTGAAGGTTCGATAATCCGAAAACGAAATAAGAAACGATGTTCCGAAGGTTCGTTAAACCGAAAACGAAATAAGGTTCGTTGTTCCGAAGGTTCGTTAATCCGAAAACGAAATAAGGATCGTTAATCATTTCGTTTTCGGACTAACGTACCTTCGGAAATACGAACCTCATTTCGTTTTCGGATTAACGAACCTTCGGAATTACGAACCTCACTTCGTTTTCGGACTAACGAACCTTCGAAATAACGAACCTCATTTCGTTTTCGGACTAACGAACCTTCGGAATTACGAACCTTCGGAAATACGAACCTTCGGAATAACGAACCTTTGGAACATCCGAACCTTCGGAATAACGATGCTTCGGAATTACGAATGTATGCGCATATAAAAGGCCCCCTCACATCCAACCGAATTGTCCGAAATATGCCTTTGCCATAGCTGGCGAAAGGCTTCTTCTAAAAAATCGACTGTAAATCATATTTCGGGTTCGTACACCTTCTGAACTAACAGCTGCGATCAATTAAATTCGCGCGGAAATTTTGAACATGTCTGAAATTCCCGACGAATTGAAAAAATCGTTGGTCATACGTTTGAGTTCGCATCTCGTATTTAGTCTGCAGTAATCGTTCGTGTGTTATTGTCACGCATGGTCCCTCATCGCGCTTTTGCCAAAGTGGACCGATCTCGAAAGAACCCTTAATGAAGCAGCACGATGACACAAACGTACAAGGACGCCCGAATCGGCCGATCTATTCCCTCGTCTTCGTTTCTCATCGCAAGCCATGTATATCAAACCATTGCTCACTGTTCGTCTTATTGGGTTATATCAACCCTTCGCTCGCAAAATCGATATCCTTTGCATGTTATATTTACCCGTCGCTTACCGTTCATTGATAAAAATTGACAATAGTTACTGATCGCATGATTTGACGGAAATTTTATTTGAATTCGTTGAATTCGCGTACATTTCGTGCATTTTTCCCATTCGTCACCCTTCGTCCGCCTACATTCTGTCAGATTTGAGGGAGCTTTTAATTGACAATCACAATAAGATATTTTGGAGCCTTTGCGTGGAAACACTAATAAGTTAAAGCAGTGCTTTAACATTGCATGCGAGTCGAGTCAGAGCCAATGCCGTATTTACGACACTGTAATTTTAAGGGAGCTAATCTTGTCCCTAATTACGAAATGAGGGACGTAACAGTCGTGATGGAGCGAGATTTCAGTCTTTCAAGAGTTAGTAATCATCTTTCAGGAGTGAAAGTGTGCATCTGTTTTTAACTTTCATTCCAAAAAGGGTGAAAATTAACTCTTGAAAGATTGTGTTCTTGTTATTCGTTCTGCGTCAAGCTGCGATATTTACTAGACTAAAAAAAGATGGCGCATAGCACATGGTTATTGTTACCGGAGAAGTTTCCGCTGCGAGCAAGAGAACATGTGGGTATTACAGGCCTAAAACATTTCCCATAGACTCGTTTGTTAAAATGGCACTTTAAAAAAATCCTGAAAAATAAAGATAATATTCTGGGGTCGAAAGTTAACTACCAGTGGATAGGATATATATCTGACAATCCATATCTGAGCAGAAAAGGGTCCGTCGACCTGCTCATTTAAAAAATAGATAAATAAATTTAGAAAGGAATCTGACTCCTAAGGCATCAAATTCATCGTCTGGAACAGTAAAATAGCCCTTATCCTTCCTCCACTCAAAATATAATTCCATAGTTGGGGATATTTCTTTCGATTTGGGGAAAAGGAAGTTCAGTAATTACCAAAAATAAAATCACTGTTAGATGGACAATCATATTCATACACTTCAAAATTAAGAAAAATGAGAGAGAGAGAGAGAGAGAGAAAGAAAGATAATTTCATAAATGGCATGGCTTATAAAGAGGGGGGGGGGTAGACTAGGATTGGAGCACACAGCCACCCCCCATCCCTCCTTAGTTGAGCACAGTATTAGATACCTTACTCTGTGCCTTTTTCTAAATACCTTCTTGAAGGTACCACTCTAGTCCTCTTCAGTAAAGTTCTTAAAAGTCTAAAAATCTCCTCTCTACCCCCTTCCTTTTACATGAGTAATTTGTAAAGGTCTTTCTAACATTAAGTAGATGTGCACTAACACAAACCAATGATGAATCGGAATCGGAATTTCATTTTATCTTACTATTGTTATTCTTTTTCTACTTCATCATTTTTTCCTGGTTACTTGATGCCTTTCGATATATTTTGTGTAAAACATTCAATGTAATAAATATGTATTCCGTTTCCACATTTGTTCGCCCAAAGTAACAACTTATATTTTCTCCCAATGGGAGCCTAATTTTCTACAAGCTCTGCTTTTTATTTAGGCTCCTCACTTTTTTTTACATTTTGTAGTGTACCTTATGTTTAAATACTTATGTTAGATATTTAATTTGATCTTTGATACACTATGTTTACGAATACATTTGTTATGTATATTATGTTATTTGTTTTAAAAGTGGAATCAATAAATGAATGAATGAATGAATGAATGAAGCGGCCTAGACTCTATACATTGACCAGTCTACATAGATTCCTGGGCTTACATACAAATACCTAACCTACTAACGTTATCTGATATAGCCTTGCTAAGCCATTAATTCCATTTTTACCACTTGATGACGTTGAGAAATTGTTTGCTACTGAGGAGTTAAGGCAGGTATTCCATTGACTATAAGGAATTCCCCGATATGTGCCACACCCGTGAAACATTCCCCATAGACTACTGTGTTAAAATGGCACTTGTAAAAAAATTCTTTAAAAATAAACGTGAAATTAGAGGGTCGAATAATTACTACCATTGGATAGGATATATATCTGACATTCCATATCTGGCCAGAAAAAGGTTTCGTAGCCAGCCCATTTAAAAAATAAATCGCCATTTATGAAGATAACCGGGATCAAATTCATCAACTGAAACAATAAAATAGCCCTAATTCTTCCGCCAGTCAAGAAATAGTTCCAAAGTCATTGATATATCTTCCCAATTTGGGCAAGGGAAGTTCGGGAGTTATCATTTCTAGAATCAGTGTTAGATTTTCAATCAGATTCATACACTTTTGTCAATCAGCAATATCAAATTGAAAAAAAAAATCGAATGGGTTGGGTGGAACGAATATCTTTTGCCTTCCTGTTGTAATTAGGATGATGGCACCAGAAACATTACATTTTGATTAGCGCCCTTTAAGGGGTGTCTGTATTCTGGTGGCGATGGTGATACCGTTGAGGGTGCCAGAGGTGGTTTATTTTTATATTAAATTGTGGATTAACCATCGATGGACAATGTAAATTCGTGCAATTGTGAATGAAAGTACGTAAAAAAAACGTGAATAAATACAAGTGAAGAGCTCACTTGCAAATCTAATTTGATTTGTATGTCTTAATGTATAAATTTTTAGTAGCTCTATAAGATGATACCAAAGAAAAGTTGAAATACCTATTAAAAAGTGAACTAAAATAGCAAAGAAAAATCACTTTTTTCAAAAGGGTTAAGGATCATTTCAGTTTAGTCGCAAAGGGGTTAGGTCCACTCAGATTTTTTGGGAAAAGAATATCTTAAAAAATATGAAGACAGGTAGATTTCTCTTATACCCAATTTTATGTTCTCATGGTAGGGTACCATGAAAATTAATTTTCGCAAAAGAATCTTGCAATATGGGAGAATAAAAAAATGATTTTCTTGGAGTGGACCTAACCCCTTTTGCAACAAAACTCTTCTAAGGAAGCCATTTGTCAAAAGAGGTTAGGTCCATTTTTCATAAATTTTATTGTTTTCTGCCTCTAAACCTCTAAATTTTTAGTCACTCTGATGATACCAAAGACAATTTGAAATTCAAATGAAAACGTGAATGAAAGTGGCAAAGAAAAATCACTTTTTCAATAAAAAGAGATTGGATTCATTTCAGTTTAAAAATCATCATTGTGGACCTAACCCCTTTTGCAACTAAACTCTCTAATTGTTGGATGATAGGACGTGAAGGACTTGCCGCATCATACTTTGACCAAATATATAAATTATAGAATAGCAAAAGAAGGTAGGTCTATTAGTCTGGTAGGGAGATTGGGTTCCCATGCACCCCATTGATATATTTCTTTAACCTACTTTTTTGTAATCCTTAAGATGTCTTGTGAATGAATTTTGATGTTCCCAAAACGAAATATTTTCCCATTGGGTTCAAATTTAAGATGGTGTCCAAAATGGCCGCCATATTCATGGGATTTGGATTTTTGTACATAGATTCCGACACAAACATTTATTTGCCACAAAATTAGTGTCACATGAAAAATGAATAGATTTTCTACAAGTTGATACTATTCATGGGTGATGTAAAGGTAATTCAGCTGAGAATTTAGTAGGAAAAGTGAAATTTTGATATTTTTTCAAAAAAAAAATTGAAAATTTATGAAATACATGATTTACCATAAAAAAATCTAAAGAAAATGTATGGATCGCCTCAAAAATTTCTAAAAAACTTTCCTAGTATACAACTATTAAGTGGACGAAATTCCAAATCGATATAATTTTTAGTCACAAACTTATAATATCTCAAACTTGAAAAGTCAGATAATTACTACTGCCAGATGATGTGAGAGCAATTAGCCAGCTTAATGCTGCTAATTATCTGACTGATTCATGTTAAGTTGTTCGATTGCGTTCCTGAAAGTTGAAACATGTTTGAGTTTTTGCAGTGCACTAAAGTAGTACCAGACTCTTTGGATGATTGAAAAAGGAAAGTGCCATTTCATAAAGATAATGGACAAGTATTATCTTAAGTTGGTTAAAACATGATTTTTTTAATACTAAAATTGATTTTGAATAAAAGGGATTAGAATGCTTTCAAACTGCAATATTTGAGCCTGGAATTGACTGCCCCGATGGATCGTACTTTATTGATTGCAACCTCAACCTGCCCCGACTCCCACCATACCATACCACAAACACATTCTGACTCTGTGGCGATTTTGTTTTTATGTAGGCCTAATCCTTGTGTGTGTGTGTGTGTGTTTTGTATGAGGCGCCGATTGTACCAACATTATATAGAACAATTATTTGTTATAATCATTAAATAACTATTATTTATTTAATTTACATTTTATTTGTAAATAATTACTATTATATAAAATAACATTTGTAACTATTTATATATAATTCCAAGTAATACTTCATTATTTGTAAATAATAATAGTTCGACATTCCATTATCTATAAATAATGATTATTTAATTTTCATCAATTATAAATAATGAAAAACTAAAAGTCAATATTTATAAACAATGAAAAACAAATAATCATTACTTATAAATAATGAAAAACAAATAATCATTATTTATAAATACTGGAAGGTCGAACTATTATTATTTACAAATAACGAAGTACTACTTGGAATTATATATGAATAATTAGAAATGTTATTTTATGTAATAGTAATTATTTACAAATAAAATGTAAAGTATATATAAATAATAGTTATTTAATAAATAATGATTATATAACAAATAATTGTTCTATATAATTTTGGTACAATCGGCACTCATAGACTTGTCATCATGTATTTGCAAAATGCAGATTACATGGCTGAACATGGTTTACCAGAAGTCTTGTGTGCTGTTCTTCTCAGATGTAAATTCTGCCGACTGGACATTATTACTGAACAGCACTTTACCGACTGGTTTTGGCACTTTATAGGCCCACTCCATAATTTGCAAACTATATACTTCAACTTTGGATATTCATCCCACCCCATGTTCTTTACCTCGTCTTAATTGCCTCTCGTCATTTTGCAAAACTAGTGTCTATGACAAATTGTAAAAACTTGTGGAATATTTTTCTCTTTCCTTTTTTTCTTTCTTTTTCTTTCCGTCCTTCTTTCTTTCCTTCCCCCTTCCTTTCTTTCTTTCCTCCTTCATTCCTTTCTTTCCTTCTTTCTTTCTTTCTTTCTTTCGTTCTTTCTTTCTCTCTTTCCTTCTTTATTTTTCCCCCTTTTCTCCCCAGTCTTTCATTTTACCAACTGGTACATGGAATTGCCGACTGTCATTTTTTTCGGGGGGGGGGGGTATCACACCCCTTACCCGACCCATCCCCCTTCTGTAGCTACGGCCCTGCCCTCACACACACTATCACACGCCCGTGCATGTTTACACACCTTAACACAAGCACCAACACACGCACAAGAAGTGATTCATACTATTAATCATAGCCGCCAGTTTTATTAAATTTTCCCATTCATCGGTGTTATGATCAGAGTTTTGTTCCAAAAGGAGCTACTTCCACTTAATATTTTTCTGTAAAATGTTTTTTTTTTATTTACCACTTTCCCTTAACCACTGCTGTTTTATTTTATAATATATGACAGTATTATCATCTTAGATTAATTAAGTCATGATTTCAAAAATCTAACATTCACCATAAATTTCCAAAAAAAGAAAGAAATTATATCTTTAATGGATTTAGCTCTTTTTGGAACAAAGCCTTAGTAAAATGTCAATTTTGCCGATTTAAACCTGTTTGACATTGGAAATTGAACACGATACACGTGACACGTGAATATGGCTAGCAACATGGGTGTCGATCACGGGGGGGGGGGGGGTGGGGGGATATATCCCCCCAATATTTCACGTGGGGGTGGCCTGTATTATCATCCCCCAATAATTTAGGGTAGAAAAATTATAATAATGATGAAAAAATGAAAAGTTTGATCATGATGATTATAGTGATGATTATAGTATGCTATCAATCAGTTTGATTCCCTCGCAATTTGTGTATTTTGTTATTAAATAAAACATACTTTTCCAGGACTTTTAAACAGATGGCTGGAGGTTCAAAATGAAAAAGAATGAAATGTTTATGTATATGATATTTTTTAACACATGACATAAAAGGACCCCAACGAAAAACAACTTTTGTTGATAGGGTGTTCCATCCCACCAGTGGTGAATAACTCTGCGAGGAATTTGCAATGAGGTCTGACATGAGGCGAAAGATTTTCGGACATCATTGAGACTACCTGAAATAGATGTTGTTCTATTTCACTCTTTTTCTTATTCATTCCCAGAAAATTCAAAGAAAATGAAAAATACCTTTGCGTTTCTATAGAGTATAGGCTAATCACTTCATTTATTTGCCTGGTTATACACACTTTACCGATATATGTCATGGTAGTATTGTTATATATTAAGTTCGGCATTCAGTCAACCTTTGAACAAGAAAATATACCAAAAGGAAGATGAGCACAAAATGAAAGTCACCCCTACTTGTATATCCAAATACCTTGACTTGAACGACAAGTTTTGGTCAGTAATATTTTGCAGGAGAGCATTGATGTCCTCATTACCTATCTTTGTGGAAATGAGGTGCCTATAGTCATGAAAGAGTGAGCCCATATCAAATGCAAAAAAATACTTTTAAAAAGTCATAAGTGTCGTTTGGTGATCAGTAGCTCATATGTACGGTGCTTCTGTTGTATGCGGTTGGATGTAATTAATATTAAACATTTTATCCTGCGACCCCATCAGATACCTCTCATGAAAATATTGAGGTTCAGTGAGCTCAATATAATATGATCATATTTTTACAATTTTTTAATAAGTGAAATCAATTAATGATTTTAGAAAGATTAATCATTCATTTCTCTCTAAAGCGTATCTTCGGATATGAACATCGGATGTATTTCCATGTCATTTTTGTTATTGTTATAGACTTGAATAACTAAACTCGATTGATTTTTTTTTTCATTTTGGCAAAAAGAAATCTCTTTTGAAAATTTGGAAAGGGATGACAGTTTTGCATTCTATATGAGCACACTCATGCGGTAAGTAAATTTCATTTTAACACATATATTATCTGATATTACACACTGATGGTTCCGTAAAATGTTGGAGAAATATCATAACATGAAAGTTGAGTTTTGATTATTTTAAAGTTTGTTTTTGTTTCATGCACTTATAAAGCATTTAAAACATGTTAAAATCCAGGGTTAAAATCGTCTAAGGAATGACGATAAGCCCGATGGCGCATGAGAAGCCACACACTTTGTAATCTGTGGTAGTCTTAACTTGTCCGAATCTGCATTTCATCATCATGCATTAAGAAGAAAAAAAAATATATTGCCAGTCGGGTTAGATTTAAGAGAGAAGTTGTATACATCATGCTCAATAAACAGATCACTATGTACATGGTACAGACAATTTTTGTCATTTTTTTCTTTCGTATGAGTTTAGAATAGGCTTACTTGTAACACAAATTGAATTTTCAAAAAAATGCACTGCAACAAGGAAGGAATTTCAAAAAATACCATGCATATCAACCACTCCCAAATGTCCTAACTTGTGATTTTAGTGGGGGTAATGTTAAAAGATCCCCATCCACAAGAACATTTGTGTCAATCATCCCCCCCCCCCAACCAAGAATACCGATTGACACCCATGGCTAGCAGAATACACTTCACACCTTTTGTGATGGTTATCTATTGGAAATTCGCCCTTTTTTATCAAGCATTTTGTCTCAACAGGGATATTGTCTGGATTGTTAACTTTAAGTTACATCTACATTAAACCAAATGCTAGTTTTTGATTGATCATAATTTCTTTCGCTTTTTGGTAGATCTGTATATCCTCATAGAGCGCATCCATTATGTGTGGATTGTTGCGCAGAGAGTCTTTCATTCTTTCAATTTCAGAACTGTCCAGTCCTTTCTTAATTTGCCCGGCATTAATAACACCACGATAGTACTTTGGAAAAGGGAGTTTATACACTTCTTGGAAAAGTTCTAATGACGTGTCGAACTCTTCTGTAAGACCTATCACAGCAAACCAGTTTTCCAAATTCGCAAGGCAATGGTCGAGAAGAGCCCGTCGCTCGCTTGGCGTCATGCTGTATTGTAATGCATTACTCGTAACGAGGTTGGGATATTTCTGTTGAAGTCCCTTAGCAAATAGCCTAAAGTCTGCAGACCAGTTCTGGAAGCGGTTAGCAGCTGCTTTTAATGGGATATATCTCTGAAAATGCATAATCAATGACCTAAATAGGAAACTGCCCCAGCTGAGAGCCCATGCATCAAGCGAAACGTTGACCGAGGATTGATTACATTGTGTTCCATTCTGCTTACAGAATAGATAACTAGACACCAACCTCGAAACCGGCTCTCGGACCATGCTGAAATATGAACATGGCCGATTTTTCAAATATTCACAGATACCAAGGGTACACGGTCCCACAAATATGGTCTGGCTTGGTGTTCTACCGTCAATTTCATAATGTTTGAAGATGCTTCTCTTAGTATTGCTGTCTATAAGAACCTGTTTGATATTGTACTTTCTACCCAAGTTTGTTATGATGGTCTTTAGCGTTGATCCGCCCGATTTAACGTTATGTAAAAAGGCCACATTCCCCAACCTATACTCGTCTCCATCGGCTTCTGGACTTCCGTGAAGAAAGTAGTTTGGTAGCTGGTTGGTTAGTGAGGACGTTGTCAACATACGGGACAGTTTTTCCTCCTCGTTCAAGGGGAGAGGGCGTCCTTTCTTGGCCGAAATACTTCCGTTTATGGCAAATGCTGTTGTCTCTAGAGGATGTGCAGGAGCAGCATCATGGTCACCTCGGGCACCAGGAACTGTCCAGGGAATGTTGGGGTTATCCCCCATTCGGGCACGTGGGCGATAGGTTTGCGGTGGCTTCCTTTGAGCACCATCACTGGAATGAAAATAAGTAGAAGATATCCCTAGAGGTACATGTAATTCAAAGGGATTCGAAACCCAAATGGAGGTTTCCCAGAAAGAAAAGAAAAAAATCAGGAAGAATTGAGAAAATTGGTACAGAACCGGTGGGTGTTTCACCAAGGGCGGAAATCTCTCCCCAAAGGTAAGAGGACCAGGGGCTGGAAAATTTGACAAGCAAAAAAAACCAACAACAACAAAGGTAATCTCCCAAAAAGTAAGGTCATCCCGTCCAAAATATGATTTATTTCGTCAGCGTAGGGTTATATTTTGTTCGAGTGGGGGGGGGGGGGGGGGGGGGGCTCATCTATTGTTGCGCCCCCTCCATACAAAAGATAATCCTCTGCACTGATGGCAATGGCAATGCATTGAACATTTTTACAATTAAACTATCAAGATAAACATCTCGCAATATTAGACATTTCTCTCTCTGTCTCTTTTTGTTGGGGGAGGGGATAGTTCAGTTCATTTCAGTTCAGTTATTCGTTTCTTAAGAACAATGAATACAGATTATACATATATATACATATTTATATATATATATATAATAAACACAAGTTCACAAGGTTGACTGGAGGTTCATCAAATGCGAGGTGCGATCTTGCCTTGTGAACTTGTGTTTATTATTCAAAGCTTTTCCTGTGAAGGACATCGAGCACTCTATACAAGGATAGAATTCCCGAAGAACATATATATATATATATATATATATATATATATACATATATATATATACATACATACAACTATATATAAACTACATATAAACTATAATTCGGATATGTACATCAATAATTTAAAATATAAACATACACAAAAACTTGAAATTAAAATAAATACAATGATATTCGTGTATAATTAGGCCTGTGTACAGTGTACAGTAGCAATATGGTAAATGAAAAGGAGGACTTAAAATGAAGCCAATAGCGGCCTTGTGAGGTAAGTCTCCTAAAATAATAAATGATAATTTGGAGGTTACATTAGTATAATGAAAGCAACTATGAGAACTTAGGTTACAAAGATAAGTAATTAAGAAAACGGACGTACCGTGTAAGACAAGCAAAAAACGTAAAGCAAAATGTATGACGTCATATCACTCTTCATGTTTAATCTTCATTTTTGCCCCCAAATTTGCCAACCAGAAGACTTATTTCCCCCTAACTCTCAGATACACAATTACAATACACGTCAACATAACTTTATCCACCGACCTTATGTAAGAACTAATGTATCCTTAAATTATTTCATAACAACCTGTATCAAGGAGTGGAACAGGTTACCTTCTGATATTAGGAACTGTACAACTCTTTATCGGTTTAAAGTGCAATGTAAAAAATACCCCTTTGAAAATATATTATCTTAGTTAATTTAGAAAGTTTTTCTTCCATAGAGTCTATTATGTTTTACATGTATCTCGTAGTTGGCCACCCTAGTCATGTGTGTTTGCATGTGTGTGTGTGTGTGTGTTGAGAGTGTGTTTATGCTGACACTTGTTTAATGTACATTTTGTACATATTTGTAGTTGATATATATGTTTATTATGTATTCTCCTTTGTCATTTTATACATTTAGATCTACATCTTATTTAGAGGTATATAGGGCCCCACTCACAAGCTGTGCTTCTTCGGGGTCCTAGAAAACCGTTCATATTGTATCATGTATTCTTTTGTACCATCTGATCATTGATTTGTACTCATAATATGTCTGTTTTTTTTAATAAATTGAACTTGAACTCTTCGGAAGGGGACTTGGTATGATCATTTAGGTCCATGGTTAGATCGCTTTGTCAACACAAAGGACATTTTTGCAATCACGACGCAGACACTTTCCATAACACATAGAATCTTTCGTCACAAGCCCTTCAACGAACATTCCTTTTTTCTATATCGATGAATCCACGCAGCATTGTCGATCAGAGGCCCGTTACACAAAGCTAAGCAATGATAGTAGCACATTTTTTAACGATTGATTGCATTGAATACAATGTACTATCGATTTTGGAAATCAATCGTAGGATTAATCACTAACTATTGTGTGACGGGACCATGGACTTTTGACATACGACATAATTATTTGCAATTTTTCTTCCAGTACGAATCTTCGGACGATTTGCTGCCCCGGTCCACAAACCTTCGACCAAAAACTTCTCAGCTGGCCAATGCGATTTGATTTGTCGAGCATTTCTAAAGGAATTTGTGCGTTGAAAGTGTCTGATCAGTGATTGCGAACATGCCCTAACATGGCGATGGGGTCGCCATGGCAAGTTAAAAATTTCGCGCCATTCAATCACGTCGATGACAACTCAGGGCTTCCGTATAAGTACAAGAGAGACATACCTGATTGATGGTTTAGAGACTTGGTCTCGTATTGGCATGCTGACAGATCTTTTTAAAAATCCTTTATAATCTATGGAAATAAAAAGAGAATTTAGTAAAATATTCTAGAGGCCGCCACATGAAAATAGAACATTTCAAATTCATAGGCCTCAAACGGAGGTCTTCTACAGAAAAGATGTTCCCTTATTCTGGACATCAACCTGAGAGATATTTACATGTATCTTTTTAAGATAAAGGAACATCATTAGATATAGTTAAACACACATGTTCTTCAAATCAGAAGGAGCCTGTTCCATGATATTTCCTTCTTTTTCTTGCGGGGGGGGGGGGGGGCGAGATTTGGAAAAACTGACGTTCCATGGGGAGCAAATCGATCGTTTTGGGGGTAAGTACCATGCCGCTTGGAGTTCAGAGGCGCAACCATGATCAAAACTTATTACTGTAACAAATTTGCCATACAGTAACAGTTAAAAGCTAGTGAAATCCTCCGATTTCATTGGCTGATTTTAAACTTGTCATAGAAATTGTGCAGTTGTTACTCTAACAAGTCTTCATGAAATGGAACCCAGATTTTAATCCTAATTTCGACTAAGGAGCTAAGCTCCTTGATTTAAATTAAATAGGATTTCTAGCAAGATATATCATTTCTTCTGCCAGTTATAAAGTATTGTATTTTGAAATTCAAAATGATCTTTGTTGGCCCTAATATTGTGCACAATGTCAAATGGGGACAAATGATTTTCACAGAATTTGGCCTAGCTTGACTAAATGTGTTTTAAGAGTAAAACAGTGAATGCATTCAAATTATGCCACTCGTGTGACCTTGTGCATTTTCTGCAAATTGGCAAAATCAAATATGGCTGCCGGAACATGCAGATTAAACATGAAAATCATAAAATTGCCTACACATTGTCTATAAGATTCCTGTAATTGTGTTGCAGGAGTGAAAGAGTCTCAAAAATTTTTTTTATTGATTTTTGACAGAATATTCATTTCTTTGATAATCGAATTGGCCGCCATTGACCGTTCGATATGAATTGGGAAAATTGTCTGTCCCCATTTACAATTTTCAAAATACTTAAGGGCCTATGGCGGCCATTTTGAACTTTTAATTCCAGTTTATATCACCTACATGGCAGAAGAAATGTTATATTGAATTTACAAAATCTTGTTTTTGGACAGTAGTTCACTCATAGATCACAAACAATCACATGCACTTTACTGCTCTTTTTAGATAACTATTTTTCCCCATTCATGTTGTACATAATAGAGTATACAGTGGTCAATGGCGGCCATTTTGAATATCAAGGAAATGAATACTTAAAAAAAAAATCATGCCTTAACCCAATCTTAACTGGGCTATTTCAGACCAGTAAATACTGGGGAGGGGGTCAATTTGACCCCCCCCCCTCTCAGATCTCAGCCGCTGATTGCGCGATTGCCGCGAAAATTTACACGAGCGTAGAGCAGGATGTAAACTACAAGACTGAATGGTAAAAGTAAAAAAAAACAATATGTATTTTTAATTAATTAATCATGCAAATAAGCGTATGAAATTTGCCTTAAAATATTTTTTGTATGTTTTTGTCTTTAACTCAATTTATATAGCTAGTAGAATGCTATTTTATGGTGGGAGTATAAATTATTACATTTCCAACAAATATCTACAAAATTTTTCAAAAATGTAATGAATCTCTTATATCTTTTTTTAAATTCTTATGTATTTCCTTTTTTTTTCAAACAGTTTTTGTTTTTTGTTCTTTGTCGGGGCCCCTATTGCGATTATATATAGTCTAAAATAAATAATTTTAAACCCAAAAAATAAAAATAATCATAGATTTATGATTTTTGGTTGAAAAACACAATTTGCATTGACTTTGTACACGGAATCACGGTTTTTGAGCAATTTTGGTTCTGACCTGCATTTACAAAATGTTGCGTAATTTCGAACCGCGTACCTGGGCGTCGCAAATTTGGTCTCAAAAGATGCGCAAGACTTGAAAGTAAAAAGCCAGCAAGCGGCGCGTTCAAAACATTTTGCACGACGGCGTAGTGACGAAATTTGTCGAGGGGGGGGGGGGTCATTGACCCCCCTCCCAGTTTAATAAGGGTTAAGAGACTTTTTCACTCCTGCAACATAATTACAGTCATTTCATAGACAATATGTAGGCAATTTTATGATTTCCATGTGTAATTTGCACGTTTTGGCAGCCATATCGGATTTTTGTCCATTTGTCAAGGTTGCGCGAGTGGCATCATTCAGTCTCGGAATCAGCACCGTCGAATTGACAAGACACCATTAAAAAATATTATATATATAAAGAAAACAAGGTCATGCCTCTTCTAGCCTGGACTAAACATGCTAAAAGGCGGCAAGTGAATACAAAGACGTGGTAGCGCGAATTAGCGCTTCACTGACTCTTTTTAACATCTTTTCCTGAGACGTGTTATTAAACTATTCCTTTAACTTTATACAGTTGGCATTCCGGTATTACTAGAAACAAAACATGTACATGTAGGCGCTATTTGTACACTGTGGGGTTTTCTCTCAGATGCATAATAATCATGATTATAGAAAGCGAACGCCCTGATCAATACCAAGCTTGTAAAAACACAAGCAAATGCTTAAACGCACTGGCTAAATAACGTTAGCTTTACGCATACGCTTTTTTAAAACAATAGCCTAATCGTCAGAAAAGTGTTAGCAACATTTTTGTTTCACAAGGGTGACATGTCATACAAACCTATACAATTTTTATTATTTCATGAAATAACATAAGAAAAGGGAAAGTTGGAAATGAAGTCATCAGCCCACTTATTGAATATCCATAACGGTGTTCATGAACTGTTTCACAAAATATTGCCAGCCCTTAAAATTGAATATTTATTTTTAAAGATTTAGATGAAATATTGCTCGACACTTTTTTTTGTTTATATATCATTATTTTCGGCCCGGAGTACCCCTTTCAATAAAATTCTTTCTGCATCGGACAACTGACAGATTATTAAAACGTAAAATCTATAAACTTCAGGGTTCCGTTTCATGAACATATTTGTCTGACAAGTTGTCAGATCTGACATCTTTCCTTGATTTTGATTGGCTGAGAGACACTGTTACTATAGTAACTGTCGGATCAAATGGGACTTGTCGGATAAAACGTCCGACAAGTCCTTTCATGAAACGCGCGCAGGCCATATTAAGTGGAGACTGTTCAAGTATATATCGCGCTGCGCACTACGAACGCGCATTTTTTTTTTACTGCAGAAAAGGGGAAACTTAAATTCTAACAAGAAAGTTTAAGAGAGGTTTATACCTGGTCGATGATTAGTAAGAGTGACTGAAACTAGGATGAAGATGAGAGATAATGCTCCAAGGAAAAAGAGGATTAGCCCAGTCCGGCGGGTACCGAGCCTCGTCACGGATCCTCTCGGGAAAAATGAGAACTCCATCTCCGTAGTCTACGTCCTGAAAATTCAATGGTCGAAAAATATTGAGCTCTTGATAGTATACATTTTGATCGAGGGGTTTTACATTCTTAATGATTGCGGGAGGTCATTACCATATAATGCGCATGCAATTCTTGTGCTCCTCCCCGAAATTGCGACCCAGGAAAAAAAAAAAAAAAAGGAGAGAAGAGAAAATGAAGAAGAAAGATGAAAGTTGACAGAAAAGTCAATAGAATGAAGGAGTAGGAAGAACTAGAAATATAAAAACTTTCAATTCATTATACGTGTACAATTATAATGAAAACTTAACTAAAAAGTTTCGCCCTCGAACTCCCTTTCCAATGACGCTAAAATTTCCCCTTTTTTCATTTACTGGTTTTCGCCACATTTTTCATTACTAAATTCTCGACAAGAAAATACATTTCTAGAATTTGACATAAAGATATTAAATGAACAAATAATTGTGTATACAAATCATCAAATGTATCATAGATAAACAATTTAAGCGCGCCATTTATTATTTATTAGTAACCTGTTTTGTATGTACCAGAGCGCTCAAAACGTGAATTCTGGGCATTTATTTGTGTAGGCCCTCTTTTGATGGAAAGTAAAGTTGCAAGAGAAAATTGTCATTTCCAATCTATTTTTTAATTAAAAAAAATATATAAAAATTCTATTAACTTAAGAGCCAATCGCGCGATTTGCATGCTGTCGCCAAGCGGAAGACAAAGAAATCAAGATGGCGACGTAAACACGGCCGTAAGCTCTTCCCGTCTTTTCATAAAAATTTTCTCGTTTTTTTAAATGAATTCTTGTTTAAAAATGAAATCAATGTCGTAGAAATGTCGGAAATGAAGTTGTACCCCATGTACACGATTTAGGGCTAGATCTTTTAGAGGGAAAGTAGAAATCTCGGGGGCGAAAGTATCAGGTTTTGGGGCCGTATGAATAGCCGGATGGAAAGCAATTCCAGGCATAGGCGGCGGAAGCGGGTGGGGGGGGGGGACGGGGGGACGCGTCCCCCCCTAAATTTTTGGTGGGGGGGACGGTCCCCCCTAAATCTTTTGTTGATAACCTTTTTTTTTTTTTTTTTTTTTTTTTTTTTTGCTTGTCAAATTTTTTTCCTGCGTCCCCCCTAAAATTTTAGGTTGATAACCTCTTTTTTTTATTTTGCTTGTCAAAATTTTTTTGTGGTCCCCCCTAAAATGTTTCGCTTCCGCCGCCAATGATTCCAGGCTCCATGGGGAGTAAGCCTACGTATAGTATACTGATTTTTACTCTCCAGGAGCCTCCAGGCTATGCTTACTCTCCACGAAGCCAGGAATTCCTTCCCATTCATCTGCATGTACCGCCAAAAAAACCTGAAACTTTCGCCCCCGAGATTTTTACTTTCCTTCTACAAGATCTACTGCTAAATCATGTTTTTTGGCGGTACACGCAGATGAATGTTAAGGAATTCCTGGCTAGGCTTCGTGGAGAGTAATTTAAGCAGATACGTTAGTAAATGATTTTTACTCTCTAGAAGCCTCCTGGCTACCCACACAGGGATTCCTAGTAGATAACAAGGTTATATCATTGAATGGGTGGCAATATTATGATTTTTGTTGTACCACTTACCACAAAAACAAATGAGGTTGAATCATGATGACTACATGTAAAATAGAATCGAAAGAAAAAATGCTCAGAGACAAAAAATAAAACATTGAAAGTTAATTTACCTCCAAGACGAATGATGAGACAAGAATGGTCAAGAGTTGGTTCTTGTCACTTTGCCTGAGAAGACAAAACGGGGAAGGCATGGAGGCCAATCATACGAACAGACCATAGTTTGGAGTTATACCTCGGTCACATTTTCTCTACGGTGGCCGTACGGCGAGTCGAAAACAGCCGTTTTATTCATTTCTATTCAAACCACCTATATGTAGCTGGTACAAAAAATGTTAAAACGGCTGTTTTCGACTCGCCGTACGGCCGCCGTAAAGCAAATGTGACCGAGGTATTACTTCATGGGCAATTTTGGCAAATGACCTTGCATTTCTTTCATGAATGAAAGGCAGATTTCAAAGCAATTTATTATGTAAGCATGCCTTACATAGCCGGATGAGGAAATTGAATAGACCAGGATACGAGCACACCAATGAACACTCTATGAAGGTATTTGATGCTATTCTATTTTGAATGCATTAACATGTGGTTATAACAATGTACTTGGCCAGCTGTGAAATGACAGTCGCTTGTGGACGCATTGTTATTGTTGTTTTTTGTTAGATCTAATGAATAACAAAATTCAAAACAATACATGGCTTATTTGTCGTCTCTTGCAGACTGAATGACATGTCACACCTTAACGAACTCTTTCTATTGCCCGATATATCAACAAGGAAGTTCAATCTTGGCAACTTAGTGACGAAACATTCCTTCAACCTGTGAATAACATATATATTTCAATAGTTGAAATCTACTTTGCATACATTATTTTCAGTTCGATTCAATTCGTATTAGGCAACAATATATTCTGTTTAATTTGAATATGTTAGCAAACAGGGGCCCGTTTCTCAACACCGTCATAAGTCTAACTTCTTGACTAAATCGGAGACAGTGAGCTACTTGTCCGCCAACCGTTTCACGAAGCCCTCTTTACCAAGATCGGGTACAACAACCTCACTAAATATGTATGACACCTCCAAACCTGTCATAACTTCTTTCTTAATGACGTAGTGGCATCACATGGGTAGACTATGACATGCAAAAGTGCCTAGAAATTTTAAAATCATAATCTTACGTAATCAATCATAGAGGTTGAAATTACATCACAAAACAAGTGGGTTAATGCATTCAATGATAATTGTAATACAAAGAAACTATAAAAACTGTTGGTAAAACGCCACAAAACCATTCATTTTGAAATAGTAAATGATTTAATCGGTAAAGATTCTACCACGTCAGGCCATCCATAACTGAACTCATATTTGTTGTTTTCAGACCCCTATTAACAGTTTGATAAATTCTATCTCTAATTTATGCATATAATTTGTCAAATATCGTATGTTTCGGTATCAATGATTAAAAATGTTTCGTCAAACTATATTTTGATGACGTTTGGAATCGTAAAAGACCGTATAATTATCATCATTTTCGAAAGAAAACCGTTAGGGTTTACTTTCGTAAACTATTAAAATTTGATATCCCGGATGTACCCATCTCAACGTCGACAAGTAATTTTTTAGTCATGAAATGAATTATTCATAATTTAATTTTCTCTGCTATTGAATGCTCCAGTCTTCATGGTCTAAGTATGTATGATGCATAATTCACCTGTTCTATTATTTTGAAAAGATTTATTTCCCAATTTATCACAATATTTGCAATTTTGTCATAATTTACTTTTTTAAAATTATGCTATTTTGTGACTAAGGCTACGTCTCGTCTGCTCTTTTTACTGATAGTATCCAGCCTTCACCAATAGGGGGGGGGCCGGAATTTTTTTTCAACCACATTTTCCCTGATAGGCCGCTCGAAGATAATTTTTTTTTTTTTTTTAAGGGGTAGTTTCTAATTACAAAGTGCGAGCTTTTTGTTTATTGTTGTATTTTGTCTTAAAATCTAAACATTTTGGGCAATGTTTATGATTCTAAACGACATGGGTATCCAACTAAATAATTGCTGCGAGCGCGAAGCGCGAGCCGAAATTTTTAATATGCGTTTTGATCTGATAAAAAAATGATATGTTAACGGCAGCTTGTTAGCCATGAAGACGTTACATATTTCAACTATCAAATAATGCGAGTGCGAAGCGCGAGCTGAAATTTTGACATTTTTACCTGAGTAATGGAAAACGATAAGTATATAACTAAATAATTGGTGCGAGCGCGAAGCGCGAGATGAAAAATTCGAGATTTAAATCTAAAATGGGACACTCTATTCATATTTTATAAATCATGAAAAGGATGAGTAATTGGAAATCTTCCAATATTAATAATGCGAGAAGTATATAACTAAATAATTGATGTGAGCGCGAAGCGCGAGCTGCAAATATTCGAGATTTAAACCTAAAAATGGGACACTCTATTCATACTTTGTAAATCATGAAAAGGATGAGTAATTGGAAATCTTCCAATATTAATAATGCGAGCGTGAGCAGATTTTTTTTTCTTTATTTTTACGTTTTGATCTGAGGAATCTGTTAACGGTTGCTTGTTAGCCATGAAGACGTTACATATTTTAACTATCAAATAAAGCGAGCGCGAAGCGCGAGCTGAAAATTTTAACATTTTTACCTGAAGAATGGAAAACGATAAATATATAACTAAATAATTGACGCGAGCGCGAAGCTCGAGCTGAAAAATTCGAGATTTATACCTAAAAATGGGACACTCTATTCATATTTTGTAAATCATGAAAAGGATGAGTAAATCTTCCTATATTAATGCGAGCGCAAAGTGAGAGCAGAATTTTTTTTTCTTTTTAATATACGTTTTGATCTAATAAAAAAAAGGATCTGTTAACGGCTGCTTGTTAGCCATTAAGACGTTACATATATTAACTATCAAATAATGCGAGCGCGAAGTGCGTGCTGAAAATGTTGACATTTCTTCCTGAAGAATGGAAATTCTAAGCACTTTTTGTAATCGTGAAAAGGATAAAGTATATAAATAACAATTGATGCGAGCGCGAAGCGCGATCGGAAAAATTCCTGACACTCTATTCATGATTTGTAAATCATGCATTTTGTAAATCATCAAAAGGATGAGTAATTGGAAAGTTTCCTTCATTAATATTGCGAGCGCAAAGCGCGAGCAGACAACTTTTGATATTGTGATCTGAAACTGGATAATGATTTAAATAGAGAACAATCTAAACGCGTGTTTCATATTTTGAACTAGAATTTGGGTATTCTAAATACCTTTCTTATCATGAAAACCAATAAAGCGAGCGCAAAGCGCGAGCTAAAAATACACTGTAAAAACGCCGGTGTTAATTTAACACCAGCCTGGTATCTATATCAGTCCACACCAGAGAGTGTTGAAACAAGACCAATTAATAATCAAACCGTTATTGGTTTAACACCAATTGGTGTTGCTTAAATGCCAAAATGGTGTTAGCCTAATGCCAAAGCGGTGTTGCTTCAACACCTCTCTGGTGTTGACCGATATAGATACCAGGCTGGTGTTAAACACCGGCGTATTTGCAGTAAGGGACAATTAAAGCTCTGTATTTCAAGCACTTTGTGGGAAAATTGTGAGGTGGATATGGATCACAGTTTAAAAAGAGCTGATATGTTTAATTATTATTACTTTGAGATTTGACATAGGACCGGGACATTCCATGAGGACATTATGTCATGATATGAAAATGATGACAATCTTCCTATTTCTCTTCCTAAGCATGAGAGCGCGAAATCTGTTAATATTATGGCCTGAAAACTGGACATTATTTTAAAACACTTTTGTAATTATGAATAAGATAATATCTTTCAACAATCAATGCGAGCGGTAATTGCGAGCCGTAATTTTTGATAAACTGTCATCAAATGGGGATTTTAAGTAGTTTGTTTTAGAATTAATATTGAGATATACATAACTCACCAATCAAAATGCGAGCGTGCAGGGCTAGCTGATACGTTTTGACAATCTGACCTGAATAGGGATATTTTGATAACTTAATGGAATACAGGAAAATAATAGGTACCTGACAAATCAAATTTTGCGAGCGCGCAGCGCAAGAAGAAAATGTTAATATTCAGACCATAAAACATAAATTTTTACACAGCACTTTTTAAAAATCAATTTGTAAAGCAAACAAAATAATGAAAGTTCAATTTCCTAGCTGAAATATGTTTTATATTTTTACTTCAAAATTTGATATTTTAAGCTCCATGTTGAACAAGATATGTAAATCACCTAAAAGGCAATGCGAGCGCGAAGCGCGAGCGAAAATTTTATATCCCGACATGAAAGATTATTTAAATTATTTTCCAAGTCTTCCCCCATCTTATTTTATTCACTCGTCTTCCTCCTCTTATGTTTTTTCTTCTTTTTTTCTCCTCTCTTTTCCCTTCTTTTTTTTCCCCTTTCTTTCCCTTTTTTTTCTTTTTTGCTCCGCCAATAGGGGGGGGGGGGGGCCAGGCCCCTCGGGCCCCCCTGGATCCGCCTATGGTATCGATATCAAGGTATTCTAGTTAGGAAGCCTTTCGAGAAACAGGTTTAGTAAGATCGGAACTAACTCCGTGGTTGGTGGATAAAGATATTACTAACTTGCCCATGTGTTGAGAAACGGGCCCCAGGTGCTTCGGGGATTCGGAACTTTTTTTAATGTCCTAATGAACATGTATCATGTGTTTTGACATTCATGGCCGTGGGGGGGGGGGGTGCTGTAGCACCCCCAAGATTTTCCTGCATGGAGGACCACAGCACCCCCTGGAAACTAGGTTTGTAGTCTACGCTATAATGTGGAAATTATACCCCAATTTACCTTTATCATTGACCGGCCCCCCTTTTGGCTAGTCGCATATATATATATATATATATGTATATATATATATATATATATCTTCATCCGACAAAGGAAATTATAATTGGTATAGTGTCGAAAATCTGTCTATCTGACGGTCAGTCGGATCGGGGTCGCCCTAGCCACTAACCCGTCTCTGTGGTCTAGTGGTTAAGGCACCGGCGTTCAAAGCTGGGGGCCCGGGTTCGATTCCCGGCAGAGACATTTTTTCGGCATCACCAACTTTTCCAAAGGGTAGATAGCTCTGGGGAACCTTGATTTAAGCTACGCCTACCATTGTTCTCTTCATCCATTTCTTTACAATATATATATATATATATATATATAATTCAGCGTCCCCCTCTCTAAAATCGTTGCCAGAATTCCAAGCCCCTGTTGAATACTCTCAAGCAAAGATTTTTCTTGACGAGCATCGGGGCCGATTGCACGGAAAGGTCTTTGCAAGGATCGTCTTGTCTTTCGTGTCGCCCGTTTTTTATGATGCGCCATGTGACACGCGTTTCAAATAAATTATCTGCCAACATATTTTATTCGTCCGTTAAAATAAACAAAATATTTGTTTATAAAACGATGTGATATCTCATGAAATTGTACAAATTTTTATTTAAAGGCACGCTAACGAATATTATTTGTTTATAATAAATTCAAGAAACACCTAGCCTCTTGTCGAGGCCCTGACGGCTGCTTCCCGAGCGAAGCGCGTGATTTCCTAATTCGCGAAGCGAATTAGGCCTGGCGAGCACTCTAGGTCTGCTTAACGCTTCGCGCGCTATATCCTCGCTTCGCTCTGGAAGCAGCCGCCAGTGCCTCGACAAGAGACTAAGAAACACCCCGTTTATAGCGCATCATAAAAGCTGGGCGACGCGAATGACGGTCCTTGGAAGGACCCCTAGGCTTATACGGGTAGATTGCCAGACATAGCAACTAATGTTAATATGCAAATAAAATTCCAAGTATCGAAATCCTTTCATGTAAGATGAATGCGTACATCCTTACTATGCGCAAATGACGGGAACATTGTACGAATCCTTTGGTCGACTCTGATACACATACTGTATCCTGCATTTTTTTACGTTCTTTTTTTCTCCCTTCCTTTATTTTTGTTTCCAGACGCGTATCCAGCATCAGATCATACAAAGATTTTCATGGGCCAAATTGTCTGGGGACAAAAGTGACTCTATTATTCTTGTGCATGGGCCCATACCGTATTTCTGCGTCATAGTTGATGCTGGATGCGCTAGTGGTTTCCTTCCCTCTTCTTGTCACTCCCTGTGGAACTGTCCTTGGCGTTCAATAGCGCGTTTTCGCCCAGCGTCGTACGACGTAGAACGTAAGGGTCGTGTGCAAAAATCGCCAACTTCCATGGAAACAGAGGCCCGAGCGTTCTTGAGCTCAAATCACGGACGGTTCTTCCGCAAATTAGCGGGCGTCCGCATTAGAACGTAGGATTTGTCAACAGCCGTCAACAGCCAATCAGATCGCTTGTAGAGCGAGCAAGCTGAGCTGAGCCGCGCCGACAGCCAGTTCATAGAGCGCGGGCGCGGGATTTTCCCTAGTAGTGGTGACGTCATGCAGTCTACGTACTTCCGGTCGATCCGGATCCGTTCAGCGATTTGCGAAACTGCTTACAAGCGAGAGTTGAGCGCGACGGACGCACGAACCAAGAGATCGTTCTACGTCGTAGATAGCGTCGTACGACACTGGGCGAAAACGCGCTATTATGTTAAAGAGGAAGTTCACTCTGATATGTCTGACGAAAAGTTTATTTTAGCAAAAACCAAATAGTGATGAAGGTTCAAGGGAAAAAATCCTTCAAAAATTAAAAGAGTTAACAGAATTCTAGCATTTTTTTTTCATTTTTAACGTCATATGCAAATAGCATCCCTATATATCATGTAGTAAAAAAAAAAGAATGAAATGTCACTTTGTTATAAAAAGGTGAACATTGTTTTAATTGAGCCTTCAGTATATCAACAGACAATTGAAGAGCTCACTGGCAAAAAGGGGTTAAGTCCATTTTTCATCAAATTTGATTTTTATGTCTCAGTGTATAGATTTTTAGTAGCTCTATAAGATGATACCAAAGAAAAGTTGACATTCCTATTAAAAAGTGAACTAAAATGGCAAAGAAAAATCACTTTTATTTCAAAGGGGTAAGGACATTTCAGTTTAGTTGCAAAAGGGATGGCCACACATAATTTTTTTTTAAAGAATATCTTAAAAAATATGAAGACAGGTATATTTCTTTTATACCCAATTTTATGTTCTCATGGTTGGGTATCATGAAAATTCAGTTTCGCATAAGAATATGGCAATATGGGAGAATAAAAAATACTTTCTTGGAGTGGACCTAACCCCCTTTGCAACCAAACTCTTCTGAAGAACTCATTTGTCAAAAGGGGTTAGGTCCATTTTTCATAAATTTTATTGTTTTCTGTCTCTAAATCTCTAAATTTTTTTGTCACTCTGATGATACCAAAGAAAATTTGAAATTAAAATGAAAACGTGAACGAAAGTGGCAAAGAAAAATAACTTTTTTGGTCAAAAGAGATTGGATTCATTTCAGTTTACTTGCAAAAAGGGTTAGGTCCACAATAATAATTTTTTTTTTAATGTATAGAAAAAAATTAAGACAGGTAGATTTCTTTAATACCCAATTTTATGTTCACATGATAGGGAAGTACATCATGACAATTTAGTTTTTCATAAGAATATTGCAATAAGTGAGAATAAACAAAAATATGGCTCTTCTCGGAATTGTACAAAGTGGACCAAACCCCATTTGCAACTAAACTCTTCAATTCATTTCACAACCGCCCCTTGCAGACACAAATTGTTAGTCATCATGAACCAATAAAATTGAAATTCATGCACTTAATATTACACTGAGCTGCTCGTAAATGATGTCACAAAATAATAACTTTGAATTTCAATATCTTTCTTAATCTTTAATGGAATTCCTCGATCCTTCACCATTGTTCTTTATATTTCTTTTTATACTGGAATTATTTTCGGGTATTTTTTACAACAAACTTTTCGTCAGGTTGAGCTCGAATGTTTTAGTGATCTTAAAATGAATATCTAACGAGGAGCCAGTCGAAAATGGGGCTAAAACTTAGCAACCACCGATTCTAACTTTTTGCACGTGTCCGTAAGTTTCATGCTCATCAGTGGCGTACCTAGGATTTTCCACAGGGGGGGAAAAACCGTCCGCCAAAAAAATTGACAAGCAAAAAAAAAAAAAAAAAGGGTCTTCAATCAGATATAAAGGATTTCGTACCAGAAAAAAATGACAAGCAAAAAAAAAAGGTCTTCAAGCTCGTCAGGGGGGGGGGGGGCAAAATAGGTCTTCAAGTTCGTCAGGGGGGGGGGCAAAAAAGGTTTTTTAAGCTCGTCAGGGGGGGGGGGCAGGGATACGTCCTTTGCATGGGTTGTGACTCGTCAGGGGGGCAGACTGTCCCCCCTGCCCTCCCCGTAGGTACGCTAGTGATGACAAAATAAACTCCATTACACCACGGTCACATTTGTTCTACGGCGGCCGTACGGCGAGTCGAAAACAGCCGTTTTATTCATTTATACTAAAACCACATATGTAGCTGGTACAAACAAAATGTTAAAACGGCTGTTTTCGACTCGCCGTACGGCCGCCGTAGAACAAATGTGACCAAGGTATTACTCTCATCAAGGTTTGACGTCGCTGATCTAAACAACCTCTGGAACGCGAGATTAGGGTCCGGTAACACAAAAGTTAACGATTAATCATAGACTCGATTTTCAAAATTGATTGTACATTATAGTCAATAGATTCAAACGTAGAAAAGTGTTCTACAATCATTGCTAAGCTTCGTGTTACAGGCCCTATAGATCTGCTTTTCGTGTGCAAAATTCTTTCACGCGATACCGTACCATGCATGCCATTCCAAATTGTTGAAATCCCGCGTTCATGCATGTACGACCATGACGACTGGTCTTCATAGCATATTATGCCTGCCTGAGCTCGCGACGGGACTGTACAATGGCTATCATGACTCCAGCTGGCTGGAGACATGCGAAATGAAGATTATGACATTGATAAGAAGGTGGTTTTTCAAACAAATCGAGTACATATTAAGTGAGGATAAACTTACTGAATTAAGGATTAGATACAGATCATTACATTCCATCAAATCGATATTGCATTTGAAGTGGATTATTGGTGGATCACTGGCAATTGATTCCATGGGTCAGATCACCTCTCCAGCCGAAACCATTTCGCATGCGTGTATATGTAGGCCTACACAGCATTTGCAATAGGCATATCGTGTCTGAATATCATCCGATTTTGCGGCGGTTTTCCTTTTGCTTGCTCCTCCTGCACAAACGATATGCCTCTAGCACACAATGTCATGGGCATTATGTTTTACTTTCCCCAGAAATGGGAGATTAGATTCAAACTTCCGTTGATGAGTGGATACCAGGCGCGACCGTGTGATTTCGAAAAGCACCCTAAACAAGGGAACAAGTCTTTTCCAGATCATGAAAATGCATCTCTTAACAAGCATTTGGCTTGTTAAACCCTACAAGTATTGGAAATATATCCCTCTTTTCAGTATATTAAACATCGTTTTTGACACCTTTATAGCGTTACATAGGCCTATACGTAAGGTACTTGTCCACTCTTTCCCTTTTTACGCGTGGTTGCGCCTGGTATCCACTCGTCAATGGAAGTGGGCCCCCGGGCGGCCTCTCGAGCTCTGGGAGGAATCAAATGTGGCTCTGGAAAGTCGTCCTAAATCGGACATATCGCTGTTACCATAGTAGCAACCAGAATTTTGCACAAGAAACGCAAAATGTTTCCGTTGCAGATGCGAAACGAAAAAAAATCCCATGCAGCGGCGTAGCAGGGGTCGGTGGCCAGGGGGGGGGGGGGGGGGGGGGGGGGCAAGAGCCAAAAATTTCCCGGTCATATCATGGAACAGGCAATGGCGTCATAAGGCAAAAATTTTGATGGGGCGATATGGCGTGTCGTGCATATATATATATATATATAAGCGAGCGAGCAAAACTTTTTTGACATTTTTATTGCAAAAATCAAATTTTGTGATAGATTTTGACATAATGTTAAAAAGATGATATCATATTCACCCTCCTCTCTTTCCTTTTCTCTCTCTTTTTTTTTGTACGCCACGCACGTATGTTCACGGCCTCAACTCAGTGGAGCGCGCCATTGAAAGGCCTTCTCGCCTAGCCGTATTGTTAGCGACGTTCGTGAGCATCACTTTGCTCACTCTCTAAAGTGTCTGCGACATTAAAATCATAAAAACAATGGAATCGTTAAATTTCAGTGAGGCTATGAATGTTTAACATTTACGTTGACTATCAGTGTACCAACATATACCAAATTTAAAAGCAAGTGTTGGTAAGACGTCGAATTATCAGTCATTTCGATGCAATCCCAAAATTGATGAAAATATAACAGAAATTTGATATAGCATTGCAAAATCCTTATTTTCGAATCCCCTTAAATTTTAATATTCTTTAAAAGCATCTGAGTACATTTCCTAGAATTTTTCATAACTGATAACGGTGGTGGATTATTGATTCCAGTTTTTTTAAGGAAATGACAGGCATTTGAAATCAGGTAAATTTTGTTATATTTTTAAAAGAAAATCGTTAGATTCGAACAACTTACTAATAGTTCTCCGAAAGAAGGGTTATATTCTATTTTTTGAGTTGTAAATGATACATGACGATACATTTTACGAGTATATCAATGCATGTTGGATAACCTTTTCCACGGTGAGTTTCGTAATTGAGAGAAAAATCAAGTTCATTCCTAGCACGCGAGCCGCAGAATGATACTATACCCTGGTCAGAAACAGACCATATACGAATGATAATACATGTACATGTCATGAGTATTAAAGGTAGTGGGTGGAATGGATTGCTGTGAGGGGAGGTTATGGAGGCCATCATAATGTGTCTGATTTTGGAAACCGTGCCGGAAAGCAAGTCATGGAAAGCAGCAATTTAGTCATGGAAAAGTCATGGAAAAGTCATGGAATTCTGTTTTCAAATTTCTGTGGGAACCCTGAATATAGAGGTGCTCTGATACGTTTGATAGCTAGATGAACAGATATATGTTATTATAGTATTCTCTCATTATAGTGCGATACGTTAATATACTTAAGTTACACTTTAATTATTCGGCAAGTAGGCCTATCTCTGAGTTAATTGATATATTTGTTTACATGAAAGGTCTAATTGCATTTACAATGTTTAAGATCAATGATAATACATTATTTTGGATCTTTACACATTAGGAGTTAGATATCAACTAACCAGATCACGTTTGTTGTGAACCGTTAAGATTCCAGCCGAGACCAAGGATTGTTTTGTTACAAATAATATAGGCCTAGGCTAGGTCTTGGCCTTGGTGACTCACATGAAGTCCCGTCTGAAAACATTCAGGCCCATGGTCTTCTTTCTACGTCTCAGTTTATCAACCGAATCAATAATAAAAAATGTATATACAGTGTAGTAGAATGTTGCCTCCTAACACTGGCGGATCCATGGGGGAGGGAGGGGGGGGGGGGGTGGCAGAGCCGCGTCACCCTTTTGAGAGGCACAATTAAACTTTGTAATGTAAAAAATGCCGTTAAAACAGAAGTGTGCCCCCCCCCCTTCGAAAGCGAAGTTCTATTTTTATTTTCTGGTTGTCAATTTTTTTCGTGGACGAAATATCCTTAATTTTGGGTTTAAAACCTAACTTATTTAACAGTCTTTATGAATAAGTATGTTTTCAACGTGGATTTTAACTTGGGTGGAGAAGAGTTCTTTACATATGATGGGGTGGTATTCCAAAGTGAAGGGGCAACATGGGCAAAGGACCGTTCTCCATAAGACTTGGCCTGAACACTAGGACAGTTCAAAAGGTCCTTCAGAGCGGATCTATGATTGCGAGATGGTACATATAAAGGTTGTACTTCGTAATTCCGAAGGTTCTTTATTCCGAAGGTTCGTAATTCCGAAACACGTAAATTGCCTATACCTCGATGTTCGTTAATCCGAAAACGTAAAAGGGTTCGTTAATCCGATCATTTGTGGCGTTATTCCGAAGGTTCGTTATTCCGAAGGTTCGATAATCCGAAAACGAAATAAGAAACGATGTTCCGAAGGTTCGTTAAACCGAAAACGAAATAAGGTTCGTTGTTCCGAAGGTTCGTTAATCCGAAAACGAAATAAGGATCGTTAATCATTTCGTTTTCGGACTAACGAATCTTCGGAATTACGAACCTCACTTCGTTTTCGGACTAACGAACCTTCGAAATAACGAACCTCATTTCGTTTTCGGACTAACGAACCTTCGGAATTACGAACCTTCGGAAATACAAACCTTCGGAATAACGAACCTTTGGAATATCCGAACCTTCGGAATAACGATGCTTCGGAATTACGAATGTATGCGCATATAAAAGGCCCCCTCACATCCAACCGAATTGTCCGAAATATGCCTTTGCCATAGCTGGCGAAAGGCTTCTTCTAAAAAATCGACTGTAAATCATATTTCGGTTCGTACACCTTCTGAACTAACAGCTGCGATTAATTAAATTCGCGCGGAAATTTTGAACATGTCTGAAATTCCCGACGAATTGAAAAAATCGTTGGTCATACGTTTGAGTTCGCACCTCGTATTTAGTCTGCAGTAATCGTTCGTGTGTTATTGTCACGCATGGTCCCTCATCGCGCTTTTGCCAAAGTGGACCGATCTCGAAAGAACCCTTAATGAAGCAGCACGATGACACAAACGTACAAGGACGCCCGAATCGGCCGATCTATTCCCTCGTCTTCGTTTCTCATCGCAAGCCATGTATATCAAACCATTGCTCACTGTTCGTCTTATTGGGTTATATCAACCCTTCGCTCGCAAAATCGATATCCTTTGCATGTTATATTTACCCGTCGCTTACCGTTCATTGATAAAAATTGACAATAGTTACTGATCGCATGATTTGACGGAAATTTTATTTGAATTCGTTGAATTCGCGTACATTTCGTGCATTTTTCCCATTCGTCACCCTTCGTCCGCCTACATTCTGTCAGGTGTGAGGGAGCTTTTAATTGACAATCACAATAAGATATTTTGGAGCCTTTGCGTGGAAACACTAATAAGTTAAAGCAGTGCTTTTAACATTGCATGCGAGTCGAGTCAGAGCCAATGCCGTATTTACGACACTGTAATTTTAAGGGAGCTAATCTTGTCCCTAATTACGAAATGAGGGACGTAACAGTCGTGATGGAGCGAGATTTCAGTCTTTCAAGAGTTAGTAATCATCTTTCAGGAGTGAAAGTGTGCATCTGTTTTTAACTTTCATTCCAAAAAGGGTGAAAATTAACTCTTGAAAGAATGTGTTCTTGTTATTCGTTCTGCGTCAAGCTGCGATATTTACTAGACTAAAAAAAGATGGCGCATAGCACATGGTTATTGTTACCGGAGAAGTTTCCGCTGCGAGCAAGAGAACATGTGGGTATTACAGGCCTAAAACATTTCCCATAGACTCGTTTGTTAAAATGGCACTTTAAAAAAATCCTGAAAAATAAAGATAATATTCTGGGGTCGAAAGTTAACTACCAGTGGATAGGATATATATCTGACAATCCATATCTGAGCAGAAAAGGGTCCGTCGACATGCTCATTTAAAAAATAAATAAATAAATTTAGAAAGGAATCTGACTCCTAAGGCATCAAATTCATCGTCTGGAACAGTAAAATAGCCCTTATCCTTCCTCCACTCAAAATATAATTCCATAGTTGGGGATATTTCTTTCGATTTGGGGAAAAGGAAGTTCAGTAATTACCAAAAATAAAATCACTGTTAGATGGACAATCATATTCATACACTTCAAAATTAAGAAAAATGAGAGAGAGAGAGAGAGAAAGAAAGATAATTTCATAAATGGCATGGCTTATAAAGAGGGGGGGGGGTAGACTAGGATTGGAGCACACAGCCACCCCCCTCCCTCCTTAGTTGAGCACAGTATTAGATACCTTACTCTGTGCCTTTTTCTAAATACCTTCTTGAAGGTACCACTCTAGTCCTCTTCAGTAAAGTTCTTAAAAGTCTAAAAATCTCCTCTCTACCCCCTTCCTTTTACATGAGTAATTTGTAAAGGTCTTTCTAACATTAAGTAGATGTGCACTAACACAAACCAATGATGAATCGGAATCGGAATTTCATTTTATCTTACTATTGTTATTCTTTTTCTACTTCATCATTTTTTCCTGGTTACTTGATGCCTTTCGATATATTTTGTGTAAAGCATTCAATGTAATAAATATGTATTCCGTTTCCACATTTGTTCGCCCAAAGTAACAACTTATATTTTCTCCCAATGGGAGCCTAATTTTCTACAAGCTCTGCTTTTTATTTAGGCTCCTTACTTTTTTTTACATTTTGTAGTGTACCTTATGTTTAAATACTTATGTTAGATATTTAATTTGATCTTTGATACACTATGTTTACGAATACATTTGTTATGTATATTATGTTATTTGTTTTAAAAGTGGAATCAATAAATGAATGAATGAATGAAGCGGCCTAGACTCTATACATTGACCAGTCTACATAGATTCCTGGGCTTACATACATATACCTAACCTACTAACGTTATCTGATATAGCCTTGCTAAGCCATTAATTCCATTTTTACCACTTGATGACGTTGAGAAATTGTTTGCTACTGAGGAGTTAAGGCAGGTATTCCATTGACTATAAGGAATTCCCCGATATGTGCCACACCCGTGAAACATTCCCCATAGACTACTGTGTTAAAATGGCACTTGTAAAAAAATTCTTTAAAAATAAACGTGAAATTAGAGGGTCGAATAATTACTACCATTGGATAGGATATATATCTGACATTCCATATCTGGCCAGAAAAAGGTTTCGTAGCCAGCCCATTTAAAAAATAAATCGCCATTTATGAAGATAACCGGGATCAAATTCATCAACTGAAACAATAAAATAGCCCTAATTCTTCCGCCAGTCAAGAAATAGTTCCAAAGTCATTGATTTTTTTTTTTTTTTGGTAAAATAACCATTGCTGGTCTTCTTTATTCATTAAACAAAATATATTCACAGTGCTAACATTTGCCTCCATTTCTGGAGGGAAATACATGGTTTTCTGGATTTCACATTTTCTTCTATCTGTAAACGATATCTTAATAGGTAAAACAAAATATTAAACAGCCTTTGAATCGTTATTTTCTTTTTAGATTCTTTTCCAGCGAAACATTTATAAATGGTATATAAAGCATAATTCAAAATTATATCTACATCATTTTTTTCTTTTGATCTAAATGAAATTCCTGATAATATATGACATGGCTGGAAATGAAAATTTGGCAAAATATATTTCTGTACATTTTCTTCAACTTTTTTCCAAAATATTATCATTATGTTACAAGAGAAAAACATATGACTGCAATCACCTTTTTGATCACAGTAAAAACATTGGTCATTTTCTTTTAATTTCCATCTCAAAAGGTTAGCTGGTGTTGCCAAAATATTATACATGAACTTAAAATTAAAATTGACCAGTACATTGTCCTTAACTAACTTTAACTTAAATAACCAAACATCTGTCCAAATTGGTAAACAGTCAAATACTAAGGTATTACACCAAAATTCCTCTGCTCTAGATTCTTCAGTTTTTATTTGGATCAATTCATAATATATTTTCCTAACTGTCAATTTACTTAATGAAATAATACTATCAACCAATCTAATATCATTATATACATTAACATTGGATCTAAATTCCGAATACTTCTTTTGTAATAAACTTGTATTAGAAAAAAGAGACATGTTGCCACATAACTCAATAGCCTGTCGTATACGAGCATACTGACTGTACCACCTTCCGTCCTTAACTACTATTTTAGCGCTAATCTTATCTATAGGTAGAAAACCCTTATCATCCATTAAATCCCCCACAAACAAAATATCAGAGTTTATCCAATTCATATAAAATAACATTTTCCCTTTGTATAAGATATCTTTATTTAGCCAAATCATTTCTTTTTTATAATTATCCTGTATATCTGCTTGAATATTTCTTGAATAGTTATACCTTTTTAATAAGAAAAACGTTGATATCAAGTTATAATAGAAATAAGGCATCCTGTTTTCCAAAAAACATTTGTTTTTAATATTATATTTACAATTCATAATAACTTGTATACCACCCAGTTGCTGAAACCAGTAATCAAACATACATTTACATCCAGGGTTTAACTCATCACTCAAATATTTACAAAGCCAAAATAAATTCAACGACGCAACTTTTGTTTCAACATCTAACATATTTAGGCCACCTTCCTCTATTGTACTTACTACATTAGTCCGTTTAACCTTTGCGGGTCGTCCTTTCCATAAGAAATTAAAAAATAATTTATCGAGCTCCTTTACTATTTCTTTAGGACAAGAAAGAACTTGTGTTGTATAAATTATTTTCGACATAATCAACGATTTTAATATTAAAATTTTCCCTCTTAACGTAAGGTTTCTCTGTTTCCATATTTGTAACAACTGTTTAATTTTTAATATTCTTTGTTCAGACCAATTCATTTCTAAACTTAAATGCTTCTTTTTGCAAAAATAAATACCAAGAGACTTAACATAAACGTCCTCCCATAATATATTTCCAATATTATTTGTCGGATTGTCGTTTCCCAGCCAAATAGATTTTGTTTTGTTTTCATTTAAATGAATTCCAGAATATGTTTCAAAGTTTCTAATGATATTAATAGCTGTATTGCCTGATATAACTGTCCTAACAAATAATGTCATATCATCTGCTAACTGCAGTATCTTAAAAGTATTCTTATTTTCATGTTTGTAACCAATGCTCAAACCTATGATATTATTATTTTGTCTTATCTGATTTGCAAGGGTTTCAATGCAAAGTATAAATATTAATGCGGATAAGGGACAGCCCTGTCTTATACCCCGCGATGGCTTTATATCTCTTGTTAACCATCCATTCGTTAATATATTAAGATGGGGATCATTATATATAAGTGAAATCCATTTCCTAAAACTATCTTTAAAACCATATATCTTTAAACAAGCATCAATAAACTTCCATTCTAACGTATCGAATGCTTTCTGAAAATCGGCAAATATAATTGCACCATCGGTTTTGTTAAAAATGCTATAATCTATAACATCCTGGATTATTCTGGCATTATAAATACCACTCCTGCCCTTGATATAACCTACTTGGTCTTCATTAATTAAATGAGTTAAAACCTTTTGGAGTCTGTTTGATAGTACTGTAGCAAGTATTTTGTAATCAGTATTAAGTAATGTAATTGGTCGCCAGTTACCCAATTCCATCGAGTCTCCACCTTTAAATAACAAAGTTACAACACCCTTTCTCTGCAAAAAACTAAGCTTACCTTTGCTATAACCTTCATTTAAACTATTTACAACAAGATCTTGTATATCAACCCAAAATTCCCTAAAAAACTCTACTGTTAATCCGTCGATACCGGGTGTTTTATTGAGACTCATTCCCTTTAACGCATTTGTGGCATCTTTAATTGAGATCAGTCCCTCGCATTCTTCGGCTTCACTACCACATAAATGAGGATGATTTATTTCTTTAAGATACGCTTCGATCAACAACAGATCGGGATTTTGTGTTGTGTATAATGAAGAATAAAACTTTTCTACTGACTTCATAATTTTGTCCCTATGAGTTACTATTTTCTTTCCTATCTTTATCCCTGATATATATTTTTTTGTGCTATTCCTATGTTCTAAATTTAAAAAGTATGAAATATTGCTCTCACTTTCTTCAAAATGTGTAACTCTAGACCTAACTTTTGCACCATCGCATTGCTTTTTGTAATACATATTAACCTTTCTTTGAACACTAATCATCCGTTCTTCTATCTCCGAATTACCTGCATAAAGTTGCACATGTAAACATTCTAATTCTTTTTCCAATGAAATTAATTCTTCCTTCTCGGCTTTCCTAAGCTTCTTAGCAAAAGATATAGTATAATCTTTAATTCTCAACTTACATAGGTCCCAAATATAATGAGCGTCACATTCTGTTTTAAATTCATTTTTAGTATGAGTGATAACATTAATGACACCAGTTTTATAATCGCTGTTTTTCAGGAGTGAGTTATTCAATTTCCAGTATGAAGAGCCACGGGCAGCATTACGTGATGAATGTATTGTCATAGTAGTAGCACAATGGTCTGGACACATTGATACCGGTTTAATGGACATATTATAAATGTAATCCACAAACTCATTTTGAACTAGCCAGTAATCTATCCTCGATGACATATTCAGATACTTACTTCTATAGGTATATTGTTTTTTGTTTTTGTTAATTTTCCTCCATACATCAACCATCTTAAATTTTTTAACAAATTGCATATATCCATTTGGTTTCTTATATATTGTTTTATTACCTATCACGTCAATACTTGGATCGTTAACACAATTAAAATCACCTCCTATGATTAAAACATGTGAACCAGTAGTCTTACAATCATAATTACTCATAATCTTTTCCAACTTTAAGAAAAAATATTCTTTATTCTTCTTCTCTGTCGGAGCATAAATATTAACCAAAAATACATTTTTGTCATTCATTTTAGTATCTGTAATCAAAATCCTTCCGTCGTCTGATGAGTAAATCAAATTAACAGGTATTTTGGAATTCTTTTTCACTAAAATTGAAACACCTCTGCTATGATTGCTTCCATATGAATTAAAAACTGTTCCATTCCAGTCTCTTTTAACAATGTTATTTAGATCTTCCGTGAAAAAAGTTTCCTGTAAGAATATAACATCTGTATTTTTCTTCTCCAAATAATGAAATAGTAACCTTCTCTTTTCTTTATTTCTTATCCCTCTCACATTGAGGGACAAAAGAGAGATTCCCTTTACATCATTCATTTCTTGCTCGAACCTTTTCTACGCCTTTTCCTGGTTTTTCTTCGACCTTTCTCCCGCCGACTACCTCTCGAATCACGTGATTGCTCGGATTCTGATTCAAACGACTCGCTATCATCGGATGAGTGATCGACTGGATCTGACGACTTCTCTTCTCGCGCCCACATATCTCGGATACTCTGCTGCTTTTTTTCTAAGCCTCTGTTCTTCTCTTTCGGCCTGACGTCTTGTGCTCTCTCTACCGTAGAACCCTCTGTTGTCACGTGATCATCTCGCTTTCTTTCAGAAGTAGAAACGGAGGATGCCGCCAGTTGCTGGTCACACTCGAACGCTCGATGTCCGGGATTCTTGCATTGTCTGCAGACAAAAGGCTTAGAACAGGTAGATGAGTGGTGCCCCGTCGCTAAGCACCGTGAACACGTTGCTACCGACGCTTCCGTTATCTGACCTTCGTGAAAGATTCGTGCCTTGAAAGTAGCTATGCTGACATGACGGGCAAGCGGCTGACGTGGCTGGTCGATGAAAACAACCCTGTCCCCATTAAGACATGTAGTAAGTTGACCTCCTACTCTCAAGCGTTGTCTAACGACTTTCCCCTTCACAACAAGTTTCCATCCTTCTAATTCAGCTACGATGAGATCATCAGAGACAGATAGTGGAACATCTTTGATAGTGAGCCTCACAGAATTTTCAGATTCGTATGAAATAAATGGGTTTCTGTCATAAACACTCACCATTTGTCCTCTAAGTAGAATTCCACTGCTAATGAGAGCGATCCTTGCCTCTTTACTATCTATGTAGATCCTCCACAAACCTCTAACCTTCTGCACTCCAGTTAAGCGTTGGTGATCAACCACTTTGGCCAAGGCTAGGTACAACTCTTCACCGGTTGCCATGTTATTTTGAACATTAGGTATGTCCCGTTGCCTGATGTAAACTGGTTTCTCTCCCTCCCTTTGAATCGCCATTTATGAAGATAACCGGGATCAAATTCATCAACTGAAACAATAAAATAGCCCTAATTCTTCCGCCAGTCAAGAAATAGTTCCAAAGTCATTGATATATCTTCCCAATTTGGGCAAGGGAAGTTCGGGAGTTATTATTTCTAGAATCAGTGTTAGATTTTCAATCAGATTCATACACTTTTGTCAATCAGCAATATCAAATTGAAAAAAAAAATCGAATGGGTTGGGTGGAACGAATATCTTTTGCCTTCCTGTTGTAATTAGGATGATGGCACCAGAAACATTACATTTTAATTAGCGCCCTCTAAGGGGTGTCTGTATTCTGGTGGCGATGGTGATACCGTTGAGGGTGCCAGAGGTGGTTTATTTTTATATTAAATTGTGGATTAACCATCGATGGACAATGTAAATTCGTGCAATTGTGAATAAAAGTACGTAAAAAAACGTGAATAAGTACAAGTGAAGAGCTCACTTGCAAATCTAATTTGATTTGTATGTCTTAATGTATAGATTTTTAGTAGCTCTATAAGTTGATACCAAAGAAAAGTTGAAATACCTATTAAAAAGTGAACTAAAATAGCAAAGAAAAATCACTTTTTTCAAAAGGGTTAAGGATCATTTCAGTTTAGTTGCAAAGGGGTTAGGTCCACTCAGATTTTTTGGGAAAAGAATATCTTAAAAAATATGAAGACAGGTAGATTTCTGTTATACCCAATTTTATGTTCTCGTGGTAGGGTATCATGAAAATTAATTTTCGCAAAAGAATCTTGCAATATGGGAGAATAAAAAAATGATTTTCTTGGAGTGGACCTAACCCCTTTTGCAACAAAACTCTTCTAAAGAAGCCATTTGTCAAAAGAGGTTAGGTCCATTTTTCATAAATTTTATTGTTTTCTGCCTCTAAACCTCTAAATTTTTAGTCACTCTGATGATACCAAAGACAATTTGAAATTCAAATGAAAACGTGAATGAAAGTGGCAAAGAAAAATCACTTTTTCAATAAAAAGAGATTGGATTCATTTCAGTTTAAAAATCATCATTGTGGACCTAACCCCTTTTGCAACTAAACTCTCTAATTGTTGGATGATAGGACGTGAAGGACTTGCCGCATCATACTTTGACCAAATATATAAATTATAGAATAGCAAAAGAAGGTAGGTCTATTAGTCTGGTAGGGAGATTGGGTTCCCATGCACCCCATTGATATATTTCTTTAACCTACTTTTTTTGTAATCCTTAAGATGTCTTGTGAATGAATTTTGATGTTCCCAAAACGAAATATTTTCCTATTGGGTTCAAATTTAAGATGGCGTCCAAAATGGCCGCCATATTCATGGGATTTGGATTTTTGTACATAGATTCCGACACAAACATTTATTTGCCACAAAATTAGTGTCATATGAAAAATGAATAGATTTTCTACAAGTTGATACTATTCATGGGTGATGTAAAGGTAATTCAGCTGAGAATTTAGTAGGAAAAGTGAAATTTTGATATTTTTTCCAAAAAAATTTGAAAATTTATGAAATACATGATTTACCATAAAAAAAATCTAAAGAAAATGTATGGATCGCCTCAAAAATTTCTAAAAAACTTTCCTAGTATACAACTATTAAGTGGACGAAATTCCAAATCGATATCATTTTTAGTCACAAACTTATAATATCTCAAACTTGAAAAGTCATATAATTACTACTGCCAGATGATGTGAGAGCAATTAGCCAGCTTAATGCTGCTAATTATCTGACTGATTCATGTTAAGTTGTTCGATTGCGTTCCTGAAAGTTGAAACATGTTTGAGTTTTTGCAGTGCACTAAAGTAGTACCAGACTCTTTGGATGATTGAAAAAGGAAAGTGCCATTTCATAAAGATAATGGACAAGTATTATCTTAAGTTGGTTAAAACATGATTTTTTAAATACTAAAATTGATTTTGAATAAAAGGGATTAGAATGCTTTCAAACTGCAATATTTGAGCCTGGAATTGACTGCCCCGATGGATCGTACTTTATTGATTGCAACCTCAACCTGCCCCGACTCCCACCATACCATACCACAAACACATTCTGACTCTGTGGCGATTTTGTTTTTATGTAGGCCTAATCCTTGTGTGTGTGTGTGTGTTTTGTATGAGGCGCCGATTGTACCAACATTATATAGAACAATTATTTGTTATAATCATTAAATAATAACTATTATTTATTTAATTTACATTTTATTTGTAAATAATTACTATTATATAAAATAACATTTGTAACTATTTATATATAATTCCAAGTAATACTTCATTATTTGTAAATAATAATAGTTCGACATTCCATTATCTATAAATAATGATTATTTAATTTTCATCAATTATAAATAATGAAAAACTAAAAGTCAATATTTATAAACAATGAAAAACAAATAATCATTACTTATAAATAATGAAAAACAAATAATCATTATTTATAAATACTGGAAGGTCGAATTATTATTATTTACAAATAACGAAGTACTATTTGGAATTATATATGAATAATTAGAAATGTTATTTTATGTAATAGTAATTATTTACAAATAAAATGTAAAGTATATATAAATAATAGTTATTTAATAAATAATGATTATATAACAAATAATTGTTCTATATAATTTTGGTACAATCGGCACTCATAGACTTGTCATCATGTATTTGCAAAATGCAGATTACATGGCTGAACATGGTTTACCAGAAGTCTTGTGTGCTGTTCTTCTCAGATGTAAATTCTGCCGACTGGACATTATTACTGAACAGCACTTTACCGACTGGTTTTGGCACTTTATAGGCCCACTCCATAATTTGCAAACTATATACTTCAACTTTGGATATTCATCCCACCCCATGTTCTTTACCTCGTCTTAATCGCCTCTCGTCATTTTGCAAAACTAGTGTGTAGGACAAATTGTAAACAACTGTGGAATAATTTTTCTCTTTCCTTTTTTTTTCTTTCTTTTTCTTTCCTTCCTTCTTTCTTTCTCTCCTCCTTTCTTTCTTTCTTTCTTTCTTTCTTTCCTCCTTCCTTTCTTTCCATCTTTCTTTCTTTCTTTCTTTTTCTTTCCTTCTTTCTTTCTTTCTTTCCTTCCTTCTTTATTTTGTTCTTTCTTTCTTTCTCTCTTTCCTTCTTTATTTTTCCCCCTTTTCTCCCCAGTCTTTCATTTTACCAACTGGTACATGGAATTGCCGACTGTCATTTTTATTTTACGGGGGGGGGGGGGTATCACATCCCTTACCCCACCCGTCCCCCCTCTGTAGCTACGGCCCTGCCCTCACACGCCCGTGCAAGTTTACACACCTTAACACAAGCACCAACACACGCACAAAAAGTGATTCATACTATTAATCATAGCCGCCAGTTTTATTAAATTTTTCCATTCATCGGTGTTATGATCAGAGTTTTGTTCCAAAAGGAGCTACTTCCACTTTAAATATTTTTTTTATTTTTTATTTACCACTTTCCCTTAACCACTGCTGTTTTATTTTGATAATATATGACAGTATTATCATCTTATATTAATTAAGTCATGATTTCAAAAATCTAACATTCACCATAAATTTCCACAAAAAAAAGAGAAATTATATCTTTAATGGATTTAGCTCTTTTTGGAACAAAGCCTTTATAAAATGTCAATTTTGCCGATTTAAACCTGTTTGACATTGGAAATTGAACACGATACACGTGAATATGGCTAGCAGCATGGGTGTCGATCACGGGGGGATGGGGGGGATATACCCCCACCCCCCCCCCCAATAATTCAAGTGGGGGGGACGGCCTGTATTATCATCCCACCCAATAATTTAGGGTAGAAAAATTATAATAATGATGAAAAAATGAAAAGTTTGATCATGATGATTATAGTGATGATTATAGTATGCTATCAATCAGTTTGATTCCCTCGCAATTTGTGTATTTTGTTATTAAATAAAACATTCTTTTCCAGGACTTTTAAACAGATGGCTGGAGGTTCAAGATGAAAAAGAATGAAATGTTTATGTATATGATATTTTTTAACACATGACATAAAAGGACCCCGACGAAAAACTTTTGTTGATAGGGTGTTCCATCCCACCAGTGGTGAATAACTCTGCGAGGAATTTGCAATGAGGTCTGACATGAGGCGAAAGATTTTCGGACATTATTGAGACTACCTGAAATAGATGTTGTTCTATTTCACTCTTTTTCTTATTCATTCCCAGAAAATTCAAAGAAAATGAAAAATACCTTTGCGTTTCTATAGAGTATAGGCTAATCACTTCATTTATTTGCATGGTTATACACACTTTACCGATGTATGTCATGGTAGTATTGTTATATATTAAGTTCGGCATTCAGTCAACCTTTGAACAAGAAAATATACCAAAAGGAAGATGAGCACAAAACGAAAGTCACCCCTACTTGTATATCCAAATACCTTGACTTGAACGATAAGTTTTAGTCAGTAATATTTTGCAGGAGAGCATTGATGTCCTCATTACCTATCTTTGTGGAAATGAGGTGCCTATAGTCATGAAAGAGTGAGCCCATATCAAATGCAAAAAAATACTTTTAAAAAGTGTCGTTTGGTGATCAGTAGCTCATATGTACGGTGCTTTTGCTGTATGCGGTTGGATGTAATTAATATGAAACATTTTATCATGCGACCCCATCAGATACCTCTCATGAAAATATTGAGGTTCAGTGAGCTCAATATAATATAATCATATTTTTACAATTTTTTTATAAGTGAAATCAATTAATGGTTTTAGAAAGATTAATCATTCATTTCTCTCTAAAGCGTATCTTCGGATATGAACATCGGATGTATTTCCATGTCATTTTTGTTATTGATATAGACTTGAATAACTAAACTTGATTGATTTGTTTTTCTCATTTTGGCAAAAAGAATTCTCTTTTGAGTTTGGAAAGGGATGACAGTTTTGCATTCTATATGAGCACACTCATGCGGTACGTAAATTTCATTTTAACACATATTATCTGATATTACACACTGATGGTTCAAGAAAATGTTGGAGAAATATCATTACATGAAAGTTGAGTTTTGATTATTTTTAAGTTTGTTTTTGTTTCATGCACTTATAAAGCAATTAAAACATGTTAAAATCCAGGGTTGAAATCGTCTAAGGAATGACGGTAAGCCCGATGGCGCATGAGAAGCCACACACTTTGTAATTTGTGGTAGTCTTAATTTGTTCGAATCTGAATTTTATCATCATGCATTAAGAAGAAAAAAAATATATTGCCAGTCGGGTTAGATTTAAGAGAGAAGTTGTATACATCATGCTCAATAAACAGATCACTTTGTACATGGTCCAGACAATTTTTGTATTTTTTTCTTTCGTATGAGTTTAGAATAGGCTTACTTGTAACACAAATTGAATTTTCAAAAAAATACACTGCAACAATGAAGAAATTTCAAAGAATACCATGCATATCAACCACTCCCAAATGTCCTAACTTGTGATTTTAGTGGGGGTAATGTTAAAAGATCCCCATCCACAAGAACATTTGTGTCAATCATCCCCCCAAACCAAGAATACCGATTGACACCCATGGCTAGCAGAATACACTTCACACCTTTTGTGATGGTTATCAATTGGAAATTCGCCCTTTTTATCAAGCATTTTGCCTCAACAGGGATATTGTCTGGATTGTTAACTTTAAGTTACATCTACATTAAACCAAATGCTAGTTTTTGATTGATCATAATTTCTTTCGCTTTTTGGTAGATCTGTATATCCTCATAGAGCGCATCCATTATGTGTGGATTGTTGCGCAGAGAGTCTTTCATTCTTTCAATTTCAGAACTGTCCAGTCCTTTCTTAATTTGTCCGACATTAATAACACCACGATAGTACTTTGGAAAAGGGAGTTTATACACTTCTTGAAAAAGTTCTAATGACGTGTCGAACTCTTCTGTAAGACCTATCACAGCAAACCAGTTTTCCAAATTCGCAAGGCAATGGTCGAGAAGAGCCCGTCGCTCGCTTGGCGTCATGCTGTATTGTAATGCATTACCCTTAACGAGGTTGGGATATTTCTGTTGAAGTCCCTTAGCAAATAGCCTAAAGTCTGCAGACCAGTTCTGGAAGCGGTTAGCAGCTGCTTTTAATGGGATATATCTCTGAAAATGCATAATGAATGACCTAAATAGGAAACTGCTCCAGTGGAGAGCCCATGCATCAAGCGAAACGTTGACCGAGGATTGATTACATTGTGTTCCATTCTGCTTACAGAATAGATAACTAGACACTAACCTCGAAACCGGCTCTCGGACCATGGTGAAATAAGAACATGGCCGATTTTTCAAATATTCACAGATACCAAAGGTACTTGCTCCCATAAATATGGTCTGGCTTGGTGTTCTACCGTCAATTTCATACTGTTTAAAGATACTTCTCCTACTCTTGTTGTCTATAAGAACCTTTTTGATATTGTACTTTCTACCCAAGTTTGTTATGATGGTCTTTAGCGTTGATCCGCCCGATTTAACGTTATGTAAAAAGGCCACATTCCCCAACCTATACTCGTCTCCATCGGATTCTAGACTTCCGTGAAGAAAGTAGTTTGGTAGCTGGTTGGTTAGTGAGGACGTTGTCAACATACGGGACAGTTTTTCCTCCTCGTTCAAGGGGAGAGGGCGTCCTTTCTTGGCCGAAATACTTCCGTTTATGGCAAATGCTGTTGTCTCTAGAGGATGTGCAGGAGCAGCATCATGGTCACCTCGGGCACCAGGAACTGTCCAGGGAATGTTGGGGTTATCCCCCATTCGGGCACGTGGGCGATAGGTTTGCGGTGGCTTCCTTTGAGCACCATCACTGGAATGAAAATAAGTAGAAGATATCCCTAGAGGTACATGTAATTCAAAGGGATTCGAAACCCAAATGGAGGTTTCCCAGAAAGAAAAGAAAAAAATCAGGAAGAATTGAGAAAATTGGTACAGAACCGGTGGGTGTTTCACCAAGGGCGGAAATCTCTCCCCAAAGGTAAGAGGACCAGGGGCTGGAAAATTTGACAAGCAAAAAAAACCAACAACAACAAAGGTAATCTCCCAAAAAGTAAGGTCATCCCGTCCAAAATATATGATTTATTTCGTCAGCGTAGGGTTATTTTTTGTTCGAATGGGGGGGGGGGGGGGCTCATCTATTGTTGCGCCCCCTCCATACAAAAGATAATCCTCTGCACTGATGACAATGGCAATGCATTGAACATTTTTACAATTAAACTATCAAGATAAACATCTCGCAATATTAGACATTTCTCTCTCTGTCTCTTTTTGTTGGGGGAGGGGATAGTTCAGTTCATTTCAGTTCAGTTATTCGTTTCTTAAGAACAATGAGTACAAATTATAAATATATATACATATTTATATATATATATATATAATAAACACAAGTTCACAAGGTTGACTGGAGGTTCATCAAATGCGAGGTGCGATCTTGCCTTGTGAACTTGTGTTTATTATTCAAAGCTTTTCCTGTGAAGGACATCGAGCACTCTATACAAGGATAGAATTCCCGAAGAACATATATATATATATATATACATATATATATACATACATACAACTATATATAAACTACATATAAACTATAATTCGGATATGTACATCAATAATTTAAAATATAAACATACACAAAAACTTGAAATTAAAATAAATACAATGATATTCGTGTATAATTAGGCCTGTGTACAGTGTACAGTAGCAATATGGTAAATGAAAAGGAGGACTTAAAATGAAGCCAATAGCGGCCTTGTGAGGTAAGTCTCCTAAAATAATAAATGATAATTTCGAGGTTACATTAGTATAATGAAAGCAACTATGAGAACTTAGGTTACAAAGATAAGTAATTAAGAAAACGGACGTACCGTGTAAGACAAGCAAAAAACGTAAAGCAAAATGTATGACGTCATATCACTCTTCATGTTTAATCTTCATTTTTGCCCCCAAATTTGCCAACTAAAAGACTTATTTCCCCCTAACTCTCAGATACACAATTACAATACACGTCAACATAACTTTATCCACCGACCTTATGTAAGAACTAATGTATCCTTAAATTATTTCATAACAACCTGTATCAAGGAGTGGAACAGGTTACCTTCTGATATTAGGAACTGTACAGCTCTTTATCGGTTTAAAGTGCAATGTAAAAAATACCCCTTTGAAAATCTATTATCTTAGTTAATTTAGAAAGTTTTTCTTCCATAGAGTCTATTATGTTTTACATGTATCTCGTAGTTGGCCACCCTAGTCATGTGTGTTTGCATGTGTGTGTGTGTGTGTGTGTGTGTGAGTGTGTTTATGCTGACACTTGTTTAATGTACATTTTGTACATATTTGTAGTTGATATATATGTTTATTATGTATTCTCCTTTGTCATTTTATACATTTAGATCTACATCTTATTTAGAGGTATATAGGGCCCCACTCACAAGCTGTGCTTCTTCGGGGTCCTAGAAAACCGTTCATATTGTATCATGTATTCTTTTGTACCATCTGATCATTGATTTGTACTCATAATATGTCTGTTTTTTTTAAATTGAACTTGAACTCTTCGGAAGGGGACTTGGTATGATCATTTAGGTCCATGGTTAGATCGCTTTGTCAACACAAATGACATTTTTGCAATCACGACGCAGACACTTTCCATAACACATAGAATCTTTCGTCACAAGCCCTTCAACGAACATTCCTTTTTTCTATATCGATGAATCCACGCAGCATTGTCGATCAGAGGCCCGTTACACAAAGCTAAGCAATGATAGTAGCACATTTTTTAACGATTGATTGCATTGAATACAATGTACTATCGATTTTGGAAATCAATCATAGGATTAATCACTAACTATTGTGTGACGGGACCATGGACTTTTGACATACGACATAATTATTTGCAATTTTTCTTCCAGTACGAATCTTCGGACGATTTGCTGCCCCGGTCCACAAACCTTCGACCAAAAACTTCTCAGCTGGCCAATGCGATTTGATTTGTCGAGCATTTCTAAAGGAATTTGTGCGTTGAAAGTGTCTGATCAGTGATTGCGAACATGCCCTAACATGGCGATGGGGTCGCCATGGCAAGTTAAAAATTTCGCGCCATTCAATCACGTCGATGACAACTCAAAGCTTCCGTATAAGTACAAGAGAGACATACCTGATTGATGGTTTAGAGACTTGGTCTCGTATTGGAATGCTGACAGATCTTTTGAAAAATCCTTTATAATCTATGGAAATAAAAAGAGAATTTAGTAAAATATTCTAGAGGCCGCCACATGAAAATAGAACATTTCAAATTCATAGGCCTCAAACGGAGGTCTTCTACAGAAAAGATGTTCCCTTATTCTGGACATCAACCTGAGAGATATTTACATGTATCTTTTTAAGATAAAGGAACATCATTAGATATAGTTAAACACACATGTTCTTCAAATCAGAAGGAGCCTGTTCCATGATATTTCCTTCTTTTTCTTGCGGGGGGGGGGGGCGAGATTTGGAAAAACTGACTTTCCATGGGGAGCAAATCGATCGTTTTGGGGGTAAGTACCATGCCGCTTGGAGTTCAGAGGCGCAACCATGATCAAAACTTATTACTGTAACAAATTTGCCATACAGTAACAGTTAAAAGCTAGTGAAATCCTCCGATTTCATTGGCTGATTTTAAACTTGTCATAGAAATTGTGCAGTTGTTACTCTAACAAGTCTTCATGAAATGGAACCCAGATTTTAATCCTAATTTCGACTAAGGAGCTAAGCTCCTTGATTTAAATTAAATAGGATTTCTAGCAAGATATATCATTTCTTCTGCCAGTTATAAAGTATTGTATTTTGAAATTCAAAATGATCTTTGTTGGCCCTAATATTGTGCACAATGTCAAATGGGGACAAATGATTTTCACAGAATTTGGCCTAGCTTGACTAAATGTGTTTTAAGAGTAAAACAGTGAATGCATTCAAATTATGCCACTCGTGTGACCTTGTGCATTTTCTGCAAATTGGCAAAATCAAATATGGCTGCCGGAACATGCAGATTAAACATGAAAATCATAAAATTGCCTACACATTGTCTATAAGATTCCTGTAATTGTGTTGCAGGAGTGAAAGAGTCTCTAAAAAAAATTTTATTGATTTTTGACAGAATATTCATTTCCTTGATATTCGAATTGGCCGCCATTGACCGTTCGATATGAATTGGGAAAATTGTCTGTCCCCATTTACAATTTTCAAAATACTTAAGGGCCTATGGCGGCCATTTTGAACTTTTAATTCCAGTTTATATCACCTACATGGCAGAAGAAATGTTATATTGAATTTAAAAAAATCTTGTTTTTAGACAGTAGTTCACTCATAGATCACAAACAATCACATGCACTTTACTGCTCTTTTTAGATAACTATTTTTCCCCATTCATGTTGTACATAATAGAGTATACAGTGGTCAATGGCGGCCATTTTGAATATCAAGGAAATGAATACTTTAAAAAAAAAATCATGCCTTAACCCAATCTTAACTGGGCTATTTCAGACCAGTAAATACTGGGGAGGGGGTCAATTTAACCCCCCCCCCTCTCAGATCTCAGCCGCTGATTGCGCGATTGCCGCGAAAATTTACACGAGCGTAGAGCAGGATGTAAACTACAAGACTGAATGGTAAAAGTAAAAAAAACAATATGTATTTTTAATTAATTAATTATGCAAATAAGCGTATGAAATTTGCCTTAAATTATTTTTTTGTATGTTTTTGTCTTTAACTCAATTTATATAGCTAGTAGAATGCTATTTTATGGTGGGAGTATAAATTATTACATTTCCAACAAATATCTACAAAATTTTTCAAAAATGTAATGAATCTCTTATATCTTTTTTTAAATTCTTATGTATTTCCTTTTTTTTTTCAAACAGTTTTTGTTTTTTGTTCTTTGTCGGGGCCCCTATTGCGATTATATATATAGTCTAAAATAAATAATTTTAAACCCAAAAAATAAAAATAATCATACATTTATGATTTTTGGTTGAAAAACACAATTTGCATTGACTTTGTACACGGAATCACGGTTTTTGAGCAATTTTGGTTCTGACCTGCATTTACAAAATGTTGCGTAATTTCGAACCGCGTACCTGGGCGTCGCAAATTTGGTCTCAAAAGATGCGCAAGACTTGAAAGTAAAAAGCCAGCAAGCGGCGCGTTCAAAACATTTTGCACGACGGCGTAGTGACGAAATTTGTCGAGGGGGGGGGGGGGTCATTGACCCCCCTCCCAGTTTAATAAGGGTTAAGAGACTTTTTCACTCCTGCAACATAATTACAGTCATTTCATAGACAATATGTAGGCAATTTTATGATTTCCATGTGTAATTTGCACGTTTTGGCAGCCATATCGGATTTTTGTCCATTTGTCAAGGTTGCGCGAGTGGCATCATTCAGTCTCGGAATCAGCACCGTCGAATTGACAAGACACCATTAAAAAATATTATACATATAAAGAAAACAAGGTCATGCCTCTTCTAGCCTGGACTAAACATGCTAAAAGGCGGCAAGTGAATACAAAGACATGGTAGCGCGAATTAGCGCTTCACTGACTCTTTTTAACATCTTTTCCTGAGACGTGTTATTAAATTATACCTTTAACTTTATACAGTTGGCATTCCGGTATTACTAGAAACAAAACATGTACATGTATGCGCTATTTGTACACTGTGGGGTTTTCTCTCAGATGCATAATAATCATGATTATAGAAAGCGAACGCCCTGATCAATACCAAGCTTGTAAAAACACAAGCAAATGCTTAAACGCACAGGCTAAATAACGTTAGCTTTACGCATACGCTTTTTTAAAACAATAGCCTAATCGTCAGAAAAGTGTTAGCAACATTTTTGTTTCACAAGGGTAACATGTCATACAAACCTATACAATTTTTATTATTTCATGAAATAACATAAGAAAAGGGAAAGTTGGAAATGAAGTCATCAGCCCACTTATTGAATATCCATAACGGTGTTCATGAACTGTTTCACAAAATATTGCCAGCCCTTAAAATTCAATATTTATTTTTAAAGATTTAGATGAAATATTGCTCGACACTTTTTTTTGTTTATATATCATTATTTTCGGCCCGGAGTACCCCTTTCAATAAAATTCTTTCTGCATCGGACAACTGACAGATTATTAAAACGTAAAATCTATAAACTTCAGGGTTCCGTTTCATGAACATATTTGTCTGACAAGTTGTCAGATCTGACATCTTTCCTTGATTTTGATTGGCTGAGAGACACTGTTACTATAGTAACTGTCGGATCAAATGGGACTTGTCGGATAAAACGTCCGACAAGTCCTTTCATGAAACGCGCGCAGGCCATATTAAGTGGAGACTGTTCAAGTATATATCGCGCTGCGCACTACGAACGCGCATTTTTTTTTTACTGCAGAAAAGGGGAAACTTAAATTCTAACAAGAAAGTTTAAGAGAGGTTTATACCTGGTCGATGATTAGTAAGAGTGACTGAAACTAGGATGAAGATGAGAGATAATGCTCCAAGGGAAAAGAGGATTAGCCCAGTCCGGCGGGTACCGAGCCTCGTCACGGATCCTCTCGGGAAAAATGAGAACTCCATCTCCGTAGTCTACGTCCTGAAAATTCAATGGTCGAAAAATATTGAGCTCTTGATAGTATACATTTTGATCGAGGGGTTTTACATTCTTAATGATTGCGGGAGGTCATTACTATATAATGCGCATGCAATTCTTGTGCTCCTCCCCGAAATTGCGACCCAGGAAAAAAAAAAAAAAAAAAGGAGAGAAGAGAAAATGAAGAAGAAAGATGAAAGTTGACAGAAAAGTCAATAGAATGAAGGAGTAGGAAGAACTAGAAATATAAAAACTTTCAATTCATTATACGTGTAAAATTATAATGAAAACTTAACTAAAAAGTTTCGCCCTCGAACTCCCTTTCCAATGACGCTAAAATTTCCCCTTTTTTCATTTACTGGTTTTCGCCACATTTTTCATAACTAAATTCTCGACAAGAAAATACATTTCTAGAATTTGACATAAAGATATTAAATGAACAAATAATTGTGTATACAAATCATCAAATGTATCATAGATAAACAATTTAAGCGCGCCATTTATTATTTATTAGTAACCTGTTTTGTATGTACCAGAGCGCTCAAAACGTGAATTCTGGGCATTTATTTGTGTAGGCCCTCTTTTGATGGAAAGTAAAGTTGCAAGAGAAAATTGTCATTTCCAATCTATTTTTTATTTTAAAAAATATATAAAAATTCTATTAACTTAAGAGCCAATCGCGCGATTTGCATGCTGTCGCCAAGCGGAAGACAAAGAAATCAAGATGGCGACGTAAACACGGCCGTAAGCTCTTCCCGTCTTTTCATAAAAATTTTCTCGTTTTTTAAAATGAATTCTTGTTTAAAAATGAAATCAATGTCGTAGAAATGTCGGAAATGAAGTTGTACCCAATGTACACGATTTAGGGCTAGATCTTTTAGAGGGAAAGTAGAAATCTCGGGGGCGAAAGTATCAGGTTTTGGGGCCGTATGAATAACCGGATGGAAAGCAATTCCAGGCATAGGCGGCGGAAGCGGGGGGGGGGGACGGGGGGACGTGTCCCCCCCTAAATTGTTGGTGGGGGGGACGGTCCCCCTAAATCTTTTGTTGATAACCTTTTTTTTTTTTTTTTTTTTTTTTTTTTTGCTCGTCAAATTTTTTTTCCTGCGTCCCCCCTAAAATTTTAGGTTGATAACCTCTTTTTTTTATTTTGCTTGTCACAAATTGTTTGTGGTCCCCCCTAAAATTTTTCGCTTCCGCCGCCAATGATTCCAGGCTCCATGGGGAGTAAGCCTACGTATAGTATACTGATTTTTACTCTCCAGGAGCCTCCAGGCTATGCTTACTCTCCACGAAGCCAGGAATTCCTTCCCATTCATCTGCATGTACCGCCAAAAAAACCTGAAACTTTCGCCCCCGAGATTTTTACTTTCCTTCTACAAGATCTACTGCTAAATCATGTTTTTTGGCGGTACACGCAGATGAATGTTAAGGAATTCCTGGCTAGGCTTCGTGGAGAGTAAGCAGATACGTTAGTAAATGATTTTTACTCTCTAGAAGCCTCCTGGCTACCCACACAGGGATTCCTAGTAGAGAACAAGGTTATATCGTTGAATGGGTGGCAACATTATGATTTTTGTTGTACCACTTACCACAAAAACAAATGAGGTTGAATCATGATGACTACATGTAAAATAGAATCGAAAGAAAAAATGCTCAGCGACAAAAAATAAAACATTGAAAATTAATTTACCTCCAAGACGAATGATGAGACAAGAATGGTCAAGAGTTGGTTCTTGTCACTTTGCCTGAGAAGACAAAACGGGGAAGGCATGGAGGCCAATCATACGAACAGACCATAGTTTGGAGTTATACCTCGGTCACATTTTCTCTACGGCGGCCGTACGGCGAGTCGAAAACAGCCGTTTTATTCATTTCTATTCAAACCACCTATATGTAGCTGGTACAAAAAATGTTAAAACGGCTGTTTTCGACTCGCCGTACGGCCGCCGTAAAGCAAATGTGACCGAGGTATTACTTCATGGGCAATTTTGGCAAATGACCTTGCATTTCTTTCATGAATGAAAGGCAGATTTCAAAGCAATTTATTATGTAAGCATGCCTTACATAGCCGGATGAGGAAATTGAATAGACAAGGATACGAGCACACCAATGAACACTCTATGAAGGTATTTGATGCTATTCTATTTTGAATGCATTAACATGTAGTTATAACAATGTACTTGGCCAGCTGTGAAATGACAGTCGCTTGTGGACGCATTGTTATTGTTGTTTTTTGTTAGATCTAATGAATAACAAAATTCAAAACAATACATGGCTTATTTGTCGTCTCTTGCAGACTGAATGACATGTCACACCTTAACGAACTCTTTCTATTGCCCGATATATCAACAAGGAAGTTCAATCTTGGCAACTTAGTGACGAAACATTCCTTCAACCTGTGAATAACATATATATTTCAATAGTTGAAATCTACTTTGCATACATTATTTTCAGTTCGATTCAATTCGTATTAGGCAACAATATATTCTGTTTGATTTGAATATGTTAGCAAACAGGGGCCCGTTTCTCAACACCGTCATAAGTCTAACTTCTTGACTAAATCGGAGACAGTGAGCTACTTGTCCGCTAACCGTTTCACGAAGCCCTCTTTACCAAGATCGGGTACAACAACCTCACTAAATATGTATGACACCTCCGAACCTGTCATAACTTCTTTCTTAATGACGTAGTGGCATCACATGGGTAGACTATGACATGCAAAAGTGCCTAGAAATTTTAAAATCATAATCTTACGTAATCAATCATAGAGGTTGAAATTACACCACAAAACAAGTGGGTTAATGCATTCAATGATAATTGTAATACAAAGAAACTATAAAAACTGTTGGTAAAACGCCACAAAACCATTCATTTTGAAATAGTAAATGATTTAATCGGTAAAGATTCTACCACGTCAGGCCATCCATAACTGAACTCATATTTGTTGTTTTCAGACCCCTATTAACATAAATTCTATCTCTAATTTATGCATATAATTTGTCAAATACCGTATGTTTCGGTATCAATGATTAAAAATGTTTCGTCAAACTATATTTTGATGACGTTTGGAATCGTAAAAGACCGTATAATTATCATCATTTTAGAAAGAAAACCGTTAGGGTTTACGTTCGTAAACGATTAAAATTTGATATCCCGGATGTACCCATCTCAACGTCGACAAGTAATTTTTTAGTCATGAAATGAATTATTCATAATTTAATTTTCTCTGCAATTGAATGCTCCAGTCTTCATGGTCTAAGTATGTTTGATGCATAATTCACCTGTTCTATTATTTTGAAAAGATTTATTTCCCAATTCATCATAATATTTGCAATTTTGTCATAATTTACTTTTTGAAAATTATGCTATTTTGTGACTAAGGCTACGTCTCGTCTGCTCTTTTTACTGATAGTATCCAGGGACGGATCCAGCCTTCACCAATAGGGGGGGGGGGCGGAATGTTTTTTTCAACCACATTTTCCCCGATAGGCCGCTCGAAGATAATTTTTTTTTTTTTTTTGAAGGGGTAGTTTCTAATTACAAAGTGCGAGCTTTTTGTTTATTTTTGTATTTTGTCTTAAAATCTAAACATTTTGGGCAATGTTTATGATTCTAAACGACATGTGTATCCAACTAAATAATTGCTGCGAGCGCGAAGTGCGAGCCGAAATTTTTAATATGCGTTTTGATCTGATAAAAAAATGATATGTTAACGGCAGCTTGTTAGCCATGAAGACGTTACATATTTCAACTATCAAATAATGCGAGCGCGAAGCGCGAGCTGAAATTTTGACATTTTTACCTGAGTAATGGAAAACGATAAGTATATAACTAAATAATTGGTGCGAGCGCGAAGCGCGAGCTGAAAAATTCGAGATTTAAATCTAAAATGGGACACTCTATTCATATTTTATAAATCATGAAAAGGATGAGTAATTGGAAATCTTCCAATATTAATAATGCGAGAAGTATATAACTAAATAATTGATGTGAGCGCGAAGCGCGAGCTGCAAATATTCGAGATTTTAACCTAAATATGGGACACTCTATTCATACTTTGTAAATCATGAAAAGGATTAGTAATTGGAAATCTTCCAATATTAATAATGCGAGCGCGAGCAAATTTTTTTTTCTTTATTTTTACATTTTGCTCTGAGGAATCTGTTAACGGTTGCTTGTTAGCCATGAAGACGTTACATATTTTAACTATCAAATAAAGCGAGCGCGAAGCGCGAGCTGAAAATTTTAACATTTTTACCTGAAGAATGGAAAACGATAAATATATAACTAAATAATTGATGCAAGCGCGAAGCTCGAGCTGAAAAATTCGAGATTTAAACCTAAAAATGGGACACTCTATTCATATTTTGTAAATCATGAAAAGGATGAGTAAATCTTCCTATATTAATAATGCGAGCGCAAAGCGAGAGCAGATTTTTTTTTTCTTTTTAATATACGTTTTGATCTAATAAAAACAAAGGATCTGTTAACGGCTGCTTGTTAGCCATTAAGACGTTACATATATTAACTATCAAATAATGCGAGCGCGAAGCGCGTGCTGAAAATTTTGACATTTCTTCCTGAAGAATGGAAATTCTAAGCACTTTTTGTAATCGTGAAAAGGATAAAGTATATAAATAACAATTGATGCGAGCGCGAAGCGCGATCGGAAAAATTCCTGACACTCTATTCATGTTTTGTAAATCATGCATTTTGTAAATCATCAAAAGGATGAGTAATTGGAAAGTTTCCTTCATTAATATTGCGAGCGCAAAGCGCGAGCAGACAACTTTTGATATTGTGATCTGAAACTGGATAATGATTTAAATAGAGAACAATCTAAACGCGTGTTTCAGATTTTGAACTAGAATTTGGGTATTCTAAATACCTTTCTTATCATGAAAACCAATAAAGCGAGCGCAAAGCGCGAGCTAAAATACACTGTAAAAACGCCGGTGTTAATTTAACACCAGCCTGGTATCTATATCAGTCCACATCAGAGAGTGTTGAAACAAGACCAATTAAGAATCAAACCGTTATTGGTTTAACACCAATTGGTGTTGCTTAAATGCCAAAATGGTGTTAGCCTAATGCCAAAGCGGTGTTGCTTCAACACCTCTCTGGTGTTGACCGATATAGATACCAGGCTGGTGTTAAACACCGGCGTATTTGCAGTAAGGGACAATTTAAGCTCTGTATTTCAAGCACTTTGTGGGAAAATTGTGAGGTGGATATGGATCACAGTTTAAAAAGAGCTGATATGTTTCATTATTATTACTTTGAGATTTGACATAGGACCGGGACATTCCATGAGGACATTATGTCATGATATGAAAATGATGACAATCTTCCTATTTCTCTTCCTAAACATGAGAGCGCGAAATCTGTTAATATTATGGCCTGAAAACTGGATATTATTTTAAAACATTTTTGTAATTATGAACAAGATGCATGAGATAATATCTTTCAACAATCAATGCGAGCGGTAATCGCGAGCCGTAATTTTTGATAAACTGTCATCAAATGGGGATTTTAAGTAGTTTGTTTTAGAATTAATATTGAGATATACATAACTCACCAATCAAAATGCGAGCTTGCAGGGCTAGCTGATACGTTTTGACAATCTGACCTGAATAGGGATATTTTGATAACTTAATGGAATACAGGAAAATAATAGGTACCTGACAAATCAAATTTTGCGAGCGCGCAGCGCAAGAAGAAAATGTTAATATTCAGACCATAAAACATAAATTTTTACACAGCACTTTTTAAAAATCAATTTGTAAAGCAAACAAAATAATAAAAGTTCAATGTCCTAGCTGAAATATGTTTTGTATTTTTACTTCAAAATTTGATATTTTAAGCTCCATGTTGTACAAGATATGTAAATCACCTAAAAGGCAATGCGAGCGCGAAGCGCGAGCGAAAATTTTATATCCCGACATGAAAGATTTTTTAAATTATTTTCCAAGTCTTCCCCCATCTTATTTTATTCACTCGTCTTCCTCCTCTTATGTTTTTTCTTCTTTTTTTCTCCTCTCTTTTCCCTTCTTTTTTTCCTTTCTTTCCCTATTTTTTCTTTTTTGCTCCGCCAATAGGGGGGCCCGGGCCCCTCGGGCCCCCCTGGATCCGCCTATGGTATCGATATCAAGGTATTCTAGTTAGGAAGCCTTTCGAGAAACAGGTTTAGTAAGATCGGAACTAACTCCGTGGTTGGTGGATAAAGATATGACTAACTTGTCCATGTGTTGAGAAACGGGCCCCAGGTGCTTCGGGGATTCGGAACTTTTTTTAATGTCCTAATGAACATGTATCATGTGTTTTGACATTCATGGCCGGGGGGGGGGTGCTGTAGCACCCCCAAGATTTTCCTGCATGGAGGACCACAGCACCCCCTGGAAACTAGGTTGGTAGTCTACGCTATGATGTGGAAATTATACCCCAATTTATCTTTATCATTGACCGGCCCCCCTTTTGGCTAGTCGCATATATATATATATAATATATATATATATATATATATATATATATATTATATATATATATATATATATATATATATATATATATATATATATATATATATATATATATAATTTAGCGTCTCCCTCTCTAAAATCGTTGCCAGAATTCCAAGCCCCTGTTGACATACTCTCAAGCAAATATTTTTCTTGACGAGCATCGGGGCCGATTGCACGGAAAGGTCTTTGCAAGGATCGTCTTGTCTTTCGCGTCGCCCGTTTTTTATGATGCGCCATTTGACACGCGTTTCAAATAAATTATCTGCCAACATATATTATTCGTCCGTTAAAATAAACAAAATATTTGTTTATAAAACTATGTGATATCTCATGAAATTGTACAAATTTTTATTTAAAGGCACGCTAACGAATATTATTTGTTTATAATGAATTCAAGAAACACCTAGCCTCTTGTCGAGGCCCTGGCGGCTGCTTCCCGAGCGAAGCGCGTGATTTTCTGCGTCATAGTTGATGCTGGATGCGCTAGTGGTTTCCTTCCCTCTTCTTGTCACTCCCTGTGGAACTGTCCTTGGCGTTCATTATGTTAAAGAGGAAGTTCACTCTGATATGTCTGACGAAAAGTTTATTTTAGCAAAAACCAAATAGTGATGAAGGTTCAAGGGAAAAAATCCTTCAAAAATTAAAAGAGTTAACAGAATTCTAGCATTTTTTTTCATTTTTAACGTCATATGCAAATAGCATCCCTATACACTAGCGTACCTACGGTGGGGGGGGGGGGGGGGGGCAGGGGGGGGGGGCACTCTGCCCCCCCTGACGAGCCACAACCCATACAAAAGACATATACCTGCCCCCCCCCCTGACGAGCTTGAATACCTTTATTGCCCCCCCCCCCCTGATGAGCTTGAAGACCTACAAAAAAAGGAATTAAATGTCACTTAAAGTGACATTTCATTCCTTTTGTTCACCTTTTTATAACAAAGTGACTTTGTTATAAAAAGGTGAACATTGTTTTAATTGAGCCTTCAGTATATCAAGTATATCAACAGACAATTGAAGAGCTCACTGGCAAAAAGGGGTTAAGTCCATTTGTCATCAAATTTGATTTTTATGTCTCAGTGTATAGATTTATAGTAGCTCTATAAGATGATACCAAAGAAAAGTTGACATTCCTATTAAAAAGTGAACCAAAATGGCAAAGAAAAATCACTTTTATTTCAAAGGGGTAAGGACATTTCAGTTTAGTTGCAAAAGGGATGGCCACACATAATTTTTTTTGGAAAAGAATATCTTAAAAAATATGAAGACATGTAGATTTCTTTTATACCCAATTTTATGTTCTCATGGTTGGATATCATGAAAATTCAGTTTCGCATAAGAATATGGCAATATGGGAGAATAAAAAATACTTTCTTGGAGTGGACCTAACCCCTTTCGCCACCAAACTCTTCTGAAGAACTCATTTGTCAAAAGGGGTTAGGTCCATTTTTCATAAATTTTATTGTTTTCTGTCTCTAAATCTCTAAATTTTTTAGTCACTCTGATGATACCAAATAAAATTTGAAATTAAAATGAAAACGTGAACGAAAGTGGCAAAGAAAAATAACTTTTTTGGTCAAAAGAGATTGGATTCATTTCAGTTTACTTGCAAAAAGGGTTAGGTCCACAATAATAATTTTTTTTTAAATGTATAGAAAAAAAATGAAGACAGGTAGATTTCTTTAATACCCAATTTTATGTTCACATGATAGGGAAGTACATCATGACAATTTAGTTTTTCATAAGAATATTGCAATAAGTGAGAATAAACAAAAATATGGCTCTTCTCGGAATTGTACAAAGTGGACCAAACCCCATTTGCAACTAAACTCTTCAATTCATTTCACAACCGCCCCTTGCAGACACAAATTGTTAGTCATCATGAACCAATAAAATTGAAATTCATGCACTTAATATTACACTGAGCTGCTCGTAAATGATGTCACAAAATAATAACTTTGAATTTCAATAGCTTTCTTAATCTTTAATGGAATTCCTCGATCCTTCACCATTGTTCTTTATATTTCTTTTTATACTGGAATTATTTTCGGGTATTTTTTACAACAAACTTTTCGTCAGGTTGAGCTCGAATGTTTTAGTGATCTTAAAATGAATATCTAACGAGGAGCCAGTCGAAAATGGGGCTAAAACTTAGCAACCACCGATTCTAACTTTTTGCACGTGTCCGTAAGTTTCATGCTCATCAGTGGCGTACCTAGGATTTTCCACAGGGGGGGAAAAACCGTCCGCCAAAAAAATTGACAAGCAAAAAAAAAAAAAAGGGGGTCTTCAATCAGATATAAAGGATTTCGTACCAGAAAAAAATGACAAGCAAAAAAAAAAGGTCTTCAAGCTCGTCAGGGGGGGGGGGGCAAAATAGGTCTTCAAGTTCGTCAGGGGGGGGGCAAAAAAGGTTTTTTAAGCTCGTCAGGGGGGGCAGGGATACGTCCTTTGCATGGGATGTGACTCGTCAGGGGGCAGACTGTCCCCCCTGCCCTCCCCGTAGGTACGCTAGTGATGACAAAATAAACTCCATTACACCACGGTCACATTTGTTCTACGGCGGCCGTACGGCGAGTCGAAAACAGCCGTTTTATTCATTTTTACTAAAACCACATATGTAGCTGGTACAAACAAAATGTTAAAACGGCTGTTTTCGACTCGCCGTACGGCCGCCGTAGAACAAATGTGACCAAGGTATTACTCTCATCAAGGTTTGACGTCGCTGATCTAAACAACCTCTGGAACGCGAGATTAGGGTCCAGTAACACAAAAGTTAACGATTAATCATAGACTCGATTTTCAAAATTGATTGTACATTATAGTCAATAGATTCAAACGTAGAAAACTGTTCTACAATCATTGCTAAGCTTCGTGTTACAGGCCCTATAGATCTGCTTTTCGTGTGCAAAATTCTTTCACGCGATACCGTACCATGGCATGTCATTCCAAATTGTTGAAATCCCGCGTTCATGCATGCACGACCATGACGACTGGTCTTCATAGCATATTATGCCTGCCTGAGCTCGCGACGGGACTGTACCATGGCTATCATGACTCCAGCTGGCTTGAGACATGCGAAATGTAGATTATGACATTGATAAGAAGGTGGTTTTTCAAACAAATCGAGTACATATTGAGTGAGGATAAACTTACTGAATTAAGGCTTAGATACAGATCATTACATTCCATCAAATCGATATTGCATTTGAAGTGGATTATTGGTGGATCACTGGCAATTGATTCCATGGGTCAGATCACCTCTCCAGCCGAAACCATTTCGCATGCGTGTATATGTAGGCCTACACAGCATTTGCAATAGGCATATACGTGTCTGAATATCATCCGATTTTGCGGCGGTTTTTCTTTTGCTTGCTCCTCCTGCACAAACGATATGCCTCTAGCACACAATGTCATGGGCATTATGTTTTACTTTCCCCAGAAATGGGAGATTAGATTCAAACTTCCGTTGATGAGTGGATAGCAGGCGCGACCGTGTGATTTCGAAAAGCACCCTAAACAAGGGATCAAGTCTTTTCCAGATCATGAAAATGCATCTCTTAACAAGCATTTGGCTTGTTAAACCCTACAAGTATTGGAAATATATCCCTCTTTCAGTATATTAAACATCGTTTTTGACACCTTTATAGCGTTACATAGGCCTATACGTAAGGTACTTGTCCACTCTTTCCCTTTTTACGCGTGGTTGCGCCTGGTATCCACTCGTCAATGGAAGTGGGCCCCCGGGCGGCCTCTCGAGCTCTGGGAGGAATCAAATGTGGCTCTGGAAAGTCGTCCTAAATCGGACATATCGCTGTTACCATAGTAGCAACCAGAATTTTGCACAAGAAACGCAAAATGTTTCCGTTGCAGATGCGAAACGAAAAAAAATCCCATGCAGCGGCGTAACAGGGGTCGGTGGCCAGGGGGGGCAAGAGCCAAAAATTTCCCGGTCATATCATGGAACAGGCAATGGCGTCATAAGGCAAACATTTTGATGGGGCGATATGGCGTATCGGGCATATATATATATATATATATATATATAAGCGAGCGAAGCGAGCGAGCAAAACTTTTTTGACATTTTTATTGCAAAAATCCAAGTTTGTGATAGATTTGGACATAATGTTAAAAAGATGATATCATATTCACCCTCCTCTCTTTCCATTTTTCTCTCTTTTTTTGTACGCCACGGTGAACAGGATTTTTGTTATGATTGTGAGCATCAGGGCGAAGCTCTATATGCTCGAGGGGGCCGAGTATGGCGCTTCTGGCAAGACGTAGCTTAATATAAGTCCCGAGCGAGCGAAGCGAGCGAGATAAAAAAAAATCACATTTTCATGAGAATCTAACATGAAGATCATGAAGATAGATTTTAACGTGATATTCAGAAAAATATAATACACTTTCCTTTCTTTCCTCATTTTTTTTGTTTGGTTGTAGAACTTTTGGGGGCCATGGTCCAAACCCATCCATATAACAGTGCTTTATGGGTGGGGTCCAGGGCAGAGCCCCGGAACCTCTTGATATCAAAGCCATTTTAAACCTTACAGATGGCCACTTATTTTAATCAAATTGCGTGCATATTTATTAAGCTTTAACACAACACATAAATTCAATGCAGTTGTGTATCGTAATCATCCAAATATTGTGAGGGGCACACCATAGCAAATGTGTGAAAATTTGTAAAAAGTTGCCAGCGAGCGAAGCGAGCCAGAAAAAAAAGGCCTGTTAAAATGAAATTCTAATTATGTGATTGATTTTTACATCATTATAGCAAATATCATGTCATATATTTTTTTTCATTCATCTCATTTCGCTGCCTCCTTTATTTTCTTTTATTTCCCCTTGACTGTGGAACCACCCCCCGGTACGCCAGTGCTTCAACGTAGAGCTTAATGCAGGAAGGGTCCATATAGGGGCCCGTTATAGAACCCATTAAAGGTTACAGATGAAGAGCCCCCACTGCACGGGGTCTTGACTCTTGGACAGAGCCTTTGGAGATTTAGCAAGTTTATGATAGACTTTCATACGACATTATGCTATAATACCATCCATTTTTCTTCCCGCTCGTTATCTCAATCCTCGGCTGCCCGGTAGTGTATACGTTATCTTGTCCCTATTCTTTATTTTCCAATTTAGATTTTGGCTAATTCCATTCTGCCATTATTTCCCGCTTTTGTTTGCCCTTTTTTCATCTTTAATTTATTTCCCTGTCTTACTAATCATGCTAATGTATTTGTATATCGGGGCGAATTGTTCTTTCTCACTTGTTCTTTTTTCCTTCCTTTTCCCGTTATCTTTCCGTTTTCCCTTTTTTATGATTTATCTTAGTTTTCTTTTCCCTTTTCCTTTCCCTTACCCTTCCCTTTCCCCTTTTTTCTTTCCTTTCCCTTCCCCCCTTTTTTTTTCTTTTTCCCGTTTTTTTTTTCCCGGTGAGCTCCACCAGGGGGGGGCAGCTTGCCCCCCCTGCCCCCCCCCCCCCGCCTGTTACGCCACTGATCCCATGTCACACGATTTGCATTGCAGGACAGAGTTTTACGACCATGACGACGGGCCCAAAAGTCTCTTCCAAAATCAACTACCGTCGTAAATAATGCTAAGTTCACACCAACGGCGAATGCCGCGCTTTAAATCGGCGATCAATTCAGCGTCATTTTTTGTTTATTTTTCAAAAAATCTCACGATCTCCTCAGATATGTTATGCTCTGGTAAGCTCTGATACGTAGTTCGTTCCCGCTTTGGGCGACAAATTATTTTCCGAATCGCTACGGCTTCTCACGCTTTGATGCCGATTGATCAGGATTTATTGCTCTTTAAATCACGCATGCTTTATTACTCTTTGATAAGCTTTGATGCGCTTATCACGCTTTAAATAACGCTCTGATACGATTATCAAGCTCTCTTGTGCATTGATAGGCTCTGCTAAGCTATGTTATGCAATGACAAAATTCGAGATTCTGATTGCATCCCGCCTCTGATCCAGAGTATATATAAAGATGCATCTCTGGCAGAAGAACAAGATACGGAAGTTCAATATGTACCAGAGTATGAACCATCTTATGATGTAGAGATGACATTTGTCTCCCCGCTATATAACTACATCCTAGCCCTCGAGGCAGAGGAGAGAGAGGAAGAACAGCAAAGACAAGAGGAGATTGAACTACCAGCAGGAGGGAGAAGACCATTCATCATGTGCTGCTGGACCAGGCCATGGCTCACTGAAGAAAGAAGACAGCAGTATGGCCAGTACACTATCCTCTTGGACACACAACCGAGGTTAGAGGACCCTGTTGTCTTCACAAACTTCACTATAGTGACCCCTGAGGTGTTCGATGAGATCCTTGCGAGAGTGGCACCAGTCATCCAGAAGCAAGAGACTAACTACAGGCACCCTTTGTCAGCTGGCCTCAAACTGGCAATCACCTTGAGACATCTGGCCACTGGGGACAACTACAGATCACTGGCATATGGTTTCAGATGTGGTATCTCAACCATATCAGAGTTGATTCCAGGAGTGTGCAGGGCCATTGTAGAGGCGTATAAAGATGAGGTCTTCAACATACCTACCACCCTGAAGCATGGAGCACCCTTGCCCAGCAGTTTGAACAGAGATGGAATATCCCCCATGCAATGGGTGCCTTGGATGGAAAGCACATAGCCATTAAGAAGCCAGTAAACACAGGCAGTCTCTACCACAACTACAAGGGGTTCTTCTCTATACCACTGCTGGCATTGGTAGATGCAGAGTACAAGTTCATCTGGATTGAGCTGGGAGGTAAAGGACACGTGTCTGACTTCCAGATATTCACATACTCTGAGCTCTTCGAATGCCTAGAAGATTGGTCCATAGGGCTGCCCCCACCATGCCCTCTCCCTGGAGAAAATCAGCCTGATATTCCCTACTTCATCCTGGGTGACGATGCTTTTGCCCTGAAGAGCTGCATGATGAAGCCATACAGTAGAAGAGGGATGACAGATGATCTGCAATTACATGATCTCAAGGAGGAGAAGAGTGGTGGAGAATGCCTTTGGCATCATGGCCAACAGGTTCCGGTGCCTGTTGGGAACACTGGAACAGAAGGTAGATAACGTCAGAGATTTGGTGGAGACTGCTGTGGTGCTCCACAACCTGCTGAGGAAGAGGGTGACGCTGGCAGCCAATGTGGTGGACCACGAATATGAGGAGCACAACTTCGCACCAGGGGCCTGGAGAGATGGACCTCGCTGGGAATATGTTCTGCAACCACCTGCAAGGGGGAACCTCGCCACTGTGGATGCCAGACATCAGAGAGATCATCTCAGAGAGTACTTCGTCTCTCCAGTGGGTGCTGTTGACTGGCAACAAAGAATGGCTGGGGTGGTACTTCCTGATTGGGTTAAAAAGGAGTGGCTCAGATATCGTCAGAAACGGATGATGAAGATAAAGACTTTTGAAGATAAAGACTTTCTGTAAATAAGAACATTCTCCCATATGCACACTTTTTTTTTTTTTGATATAAGTTTGAAATAATTTTTGTATTACGTGTACTTGTGAAGATGTTATTATTATTATTGATACTATTGTTGTTGTTATGGATTTCATCTACTTGTAAAAAATATAAATACAGACTTTATTGATTTTTTACCCATGAAAAATCAAATAATACTACTATTGAAAATCAGTAGTGAAAATTTAAAGGAATCAAGTTGCAGAATTTGAAATTTAGATATGTGATGATTGGCGCTCTGCAGCAGCCGGGCAGCAGCCAGGTAGCTCATTTATTAACTTTGATTTTTGCCTTTTACTCGTATATTGACTGTTATATTGTTTCTATCATCATCTGTGAGTGTTTTTGTCAAACCTGTGATTGAACTGAGCACAAGTTAGGATCTTAGCCATGCACAGTTATTGGAACTTGAATAGCTTATTTCTCCTGTTTTCCGCACTGCTGTGTTGGCTGTACATAGCAGCGATGTACGTTCACACATCGTCGATTGCACCATCGGTGCTGGGGCCGGACCCCGTGACTTCGCTATCGCATTCCCGCTCCATAAATTCACAGAGAATCGCGTACACCCGAGCAGAACTTTATTGCCTACGGAATCTGAAATCTCACCTCTCTCCAGAAACCATAAGAACTTGTAAAGAAGGTGGTATTTTAAAGAAACGTGGATGCAGAGGTGGACGGAAAGTTCAACGCAGAATACAAGTACATGTTACTACTACTAGCCGTCAATGCTTACCTCAGAACGTTAGAAGTAAACCTACATATCAGAATTTGAGGCAAATCTCTAGATCAGAATCTAACTGTATTCCTTTACCCTCAATCTTACCTTCTAATTTGCGCTCAATGAAAAACAAATTTGAGGATTTACTTGGCACATTATCTGTCAATAAACGTGATATTGCTGTTATTACTGAAACCTGGCTTCAGGATAACATTTCGTCAAGTTCACTCAGTATACCTGGCTATGACTTGTTCCGTAATGACCGCATTGGCCGTGTTGGTGGAGGTGTGGCGGCTTATGTTCGTTCTGACATTCAGACTGAGCGGATTGATAATCTTCATGAAGGTGATTTTGAGATTTTATGGTTGAAGCTGATTGTGCCACTAAAACGTATCATTTTTGTGGCTGCTGTGTACTGTCCCCCCAACCTGGGCGTGGTTTTGAACAACGTATATTAAACAAATTGATTTTCTCTTTTGATCAGCTCACAGTACAACATCCCATCAGTAATTTTATTATTTTTGGTGATTTTAATGACTTACATACATCCTCCCTGAGCAATGACCTATTACTAAAACAAATAGTTACATTGCCGACGAGAGGTGATAACATTCTCGACAAGATCTTTACGGATATGGCTGATTATTACTATGTTCCTGAAGTAATTAATCCAATCTCCAAAAGTGATCACAAAACAGTGATTATGAGAGCTTGAACAATCATACCCAAGAAGTCTTCAATAGAAATTGCCTTCAGACCTTTCCGGGAGTCTAACATCCGTGCTTTTGTTGAGGAGATCACGTTTACTAGCTGGAGTCACCTTCTCGAGCACCCGACTGTCGAGGATATGGCTGCTGATTTCCATTAGTTAATGTCAAACGCAGATCTCGGGATAAGCCTTGGATCACTAAACGCATCTTATCGCTAATTAAGAAAGGCAGAGTGCTTTCAAATCAAATAGGATGGCACACTATAGGAATCTTCGCAATCGAGTCAAACGTGAGGTACAAGTGCAAAAGGATAACTTCTATTCTCAGAAAGTCATGATTTTACGGAAATTTTACCCCAAAAGTTGGCATCAGCAAATTCGTAGCATCACTGGGATGAATAAAAGAGCTACATCCCTTTCTGGTTGTGAAATGTGCTCTATCGATCAAGCTAATCTTATTAATGACCATTTTGCTCGTATTTGTAGTCAACTACCTCCGCTTGACATCTCTAGTCTACAGTCTTTCTTACCTGCATCACAACCACCCCCTAGAGTGGAAGCCTATCAGGTTCATCAAGAACTGCGCAAGCTCAATGCTTCTAAATCCTGTCATCATGATGATGTACCTGTCAGACTCATTACTTAATTTGCCCCGGAATTAGCTGAACCATTGGACATGATCTTCAATAGTAGTCTGGAGTCTGGCATCTTCCCTGATTGTTGGAAGAACTCTGACATTGTCCCTATTCCCAAGACTTTCCCCTGTAACTATGTTGATCTTTTAAGACCCATATCTCTTACCCCCACCTTTGCTAATGTTTTTGAGTCATTCTTAACCAAGTGGTTGTATCAGGATATCGGTAATAAGATAGATAAGCAACAGTTTGGTAACATTAAAGGATCATTAAACTCCCACTATCTGATAAGCTTGATTGATTCAATCAAGGGTACTGATAAACCTGCTCATGTTGCCACTTTATGTACTATCGATTATGTTGAGGCGTTTGACCATATAAATCACAATGTATTATTTGAGAAATTGATTGACCTTGGCATTAATCCTAACGTTATTATATTGCTATGTAGCTATCTAAGTAATAGATCTCAAAGTGTTTGGGTTGGGTCTATTCATAGTAATTTAGCAAGAACTACCTGTGGTGTCCCGCAAGGGACAAAGCTCGAACCCATTCTTTTTTTTTATCATGATCAATTACGTTGCTACGACTACTCCCCTAAGATGGAAATATGTGGATGATTTGGGTGTTGCTGAAATCAGATACAAATCACAACCCTCTACCCAACAGGAACATATATCTTTGATTTCCAAATGTTCTTCTGATATGCAAATGACCCCAAAACCAGAGAAATGTAAAATAATGCATATATGCTTTTTAAGAAAACCTACTCCCATGCCGGAGATCAGTATTGGGGATGATGTTCTTCAGTCCATTGAGTCTGTTAAGCTACTTGGTGTCTACTTACAATCCGACATGAAATGGAATATACATGTAGATTATGTCATCAAACAAGCATATAAACGATTGTATATTTTTGGTGTACTTAAGAGATACAGTGTCCCAAGTAATGATTTGGTTGCTATTTATAGCATGTATATTAGGCCACTGGTCGAATATGCCTCACCAGTTTGGTCATCCTCCATAACTGCCCAGCAATTAGATAAGATCGAATGTGTACAAAGGAGGGCCTGTCGTATAATGTTAGGTTATGGTAACTTTATTGATTATATTCATGCCCTTGAGTGTTTGGACATCCCAAGCCTTGCTGATAGGCGCTTACAATTACTTACAATGTTTGTCAGATCTTTTGTACAATCAAGGCATGCATGCATGCTTCCACAACGTAGAGATGCCTTGCCAAATTTCCGTCAGTTGAGGAATTCTGACCCTCTTTGCCGCATACCTTGCCGTACTTCTAGGTACCAAAATTATTCCTACCTCAAGCAGTAAAGATAATCAATGATTTGAAGCTTGTTTGATTTGATTTCATTTCTAACTGGAATCTTTTGTTGATGACTTTTCCATTTTCTCTCTCCTCATTTGGCTTTTTTCTAATCTTTTCCCTTCTGTCTTCTGTTATTCTTTCTTTTCTCTCTCCTCTCTTGGAATTCTCTGCCCCTCCTTGCTTTTCCCCCTTTCCCTTTCCTCTCTCTCCTCTTCTCCTTCCTCTCTCTCCCCTTTCTTCCCTCTCTTTCTCTTTTCTTTTTTCTTTCTCTTTTCCTCTCTCCTCTCTTGGTATTCTCTGCCCCTCCTTGCTTCTTCCCCTTTCTCCTCTCTTCTCCTTCCTTTCTCTTTTTCCCTCTCACTCCCCTTCCTTTTTTCCCTTCTTTTTTTTCTGCCTTTTCTCTCCTATCTTTCTTCAGGAATTATTTGTTGTACTGTTTCAGGTTTTGAATTTAGATGGTTTGCAATTAATCTCCTCATGTGCAATATCAACTCAGTGCTTGGACTTCTTCTGGGAGTCTCTTTCCTCAGCTTTACTTTTCCCTTTTTTGTGCTCGATTCGATTCGATTATTACTTTATTTACATGTTAGTGACCATTGTTAAATGTCTTGTATTGTATAATGAGTTTTTTATTCTTAAGGTTGCCTCTTATTCTCTTTCCAATTTCCACCTCTTGCTTTCCCTTCTCTTGTCTTATCCCTATTTCTTTCCATTTTTTCATCTTTTTCCTCTCCTCCTCTTTCTTCCTAATCTTTCCTTCCCCCTATTCTTCATTGGTGACACTTTGTAGTAATTATGTTATGGCCTTTGATATTTATTTATGATACATTTCTTTTTCATCTGTATGAATTTGTATTGTATTTTATATTTATTTATTTATAATGTTTGCTTTATATTTTGTTATATTTATATTTGTACATGAAAACTTTCACTCATTTCAGTCTTTGACTGCTTGTGATTGTATTTTGATAGTTTTATTGCAATAAAATCCAATATATATATATATGTGCGATAAAATATCTTTAAAATACGCAATTTGTTGTTAAATTGATTATTACAAATTATTACAAATTGATTGTCTTACTAATTCAAAAATTAGTAAGAAAATCAATTTTATATGTGAGACGAATAACCCTTATTGTAACAGAGAAAATAAAACAAAGGAAATAAAATATAAAACATTGTAAAATTAAAAAATTGGTGAAAGAGCGTACAAAGTGGGGTCACCGCTCTGAACCAAGCTCTCTTAAACTCCCCGCTTTACGCAATCCGTGACAGATCGCTTCAAATTTTTAAACAGTTAAAAAAAATTTGGCGCTCTTCTTGCCGAATTTCCCGAATTGCTCAAAGCTTTCTCATGCTCTATTACGGTCTTTACGCTTTAATTAAGCTGTGTTACGCTTTGCCGCCGCTTTGCACGCCGCTTTAAAGCGCCACCAAAGCGCCGTTGGTGTGAACTTAGCATAAGCGTTCGCGTTCTTCAGCGAAAGGTCTGGAATAATCTAATTTAGGTCTCTCTGTTGAAAATGAATGGATTAAACCCGAATATCGTTCTCATTACGTAGATCCGGCAATCGGGTTTCATACACTGCCGTGATTTCACAACTAGCTAATGGCCCAAACAAAAGATGATGAGGTTTTACCAGACATAAGGAACGCACTCAACCAAGCGAAGACGCCAGAGTACCCTATTCAAACGCCATTCCAGTAAATGGTAGGAGAGAGTATCTTATGTGGTCGGCTGTTTTGGTATGGGGTCATTGAGCCGAGCCGCCCACCAAATTGGACGATTTCCTAACTACATGTACATGAAAGGAACCCGTATGACTGTCCACTCCGCGAGGTTTTTATCACAGGTCGCTACTAAACCACTGGAATAAGTAAATTGCTAATTTATGATCGAAGAGAAAACTATAGTATCTTCTTGCAAATCTCGATTTGAAGTCCAAATTATCGTATCATCTTTACTGAGTAAGTGTTTTCTTTTCTTTGCTTAATTTCCTTCTGCTTTGATTTGATAATCGTTCCTAGCTGTTGACCTAAATTTTACAGAAGATCCAAAAATACTATATATATATATATATATACACGTATGTTTCGCGACTTGGAAAGTATGGGATCTATTTTTGTTTCGAAATTTACTACAATTTTCGATAGGTGTGACGAGCTACGAATTTCCCACGAAAAGCGAACAAAACATGTGCTTTTAACTACCAATAATCAAATGCCAATTGAAAATTTTACGAAACTCTTTTGGTCATGACGCTTACTACACTCTTAACAAAAATCAGTCAAATTGACTAGACCAGTAGTCAGCCGGGTGCAACTGATATTGCAGTCACCGATAGTCACATTTCTGCCATATATTATAGTCAGAAATAACTCTGTTTTAGTAAAATACGACCAGAAAATAGTCAAATATGACTAGAATAACAGTTGCACCCAGCTGACCCTATAGTAATTTTTGACTGATTTTTTTTTTTTTTTTGTGCACGGGACTACTCATCACAAACATGTTCATTGAATGAGTGGGGCTACTCAATGTTGGGAAACTCGTGACTAAAAGACTCAAAGTAGCCTGTTCTTAAAAAAATGTAATGTTAAACTTAGTATCGATTGAGGGGAGTTGTGGGGGTGTATTTGTAATTTTTATTTTGTTTTAATATTTTGCATGTTTATATAAAAAGGGTTGAAATTAAGTTGTCATAATACATGTAGTTTCTATATATGCTTTTCATTCACTTTTCATTTTTAATGTAGACCTCTTTTCACGAAAAACTCCCCCCCCCCCTTTCCTCACGTCTATCTCTTTTTTCTCTATATTTCTCTCTTCTCATAACCTGCACTGTAAAACTGTGGTGTTAAAACTGACACCAGTTGGTGTCTATAGAGGACCACATGTACCCTGATGTGTTAAAATTACACCCGAGAGGTTAAACATAACACCAACGAGTGTAAACGTAACAACCATAGGTGTTTAACTTATACTACAAATTTAACACCGGTGTAAAATAAATTGTGTGGTCCTCTTTGCACACCGGTTAACACCACGGCTTTTGCTGTGTGTCTGACAGCTTCCCTTTCGTTTACTTCATGCATAAGAATAAGAATCCCCTTTTGTCATCTACAAATTTATGTGATTTCTTGTTAAACCATGCATGGTTAAACTACACAACTCTCCGGTGAATGTGCATGGAAGCCCTATAGAACTGCATACACCTGTAAACTGCTAAAATGGGAAACAGAGAACGTGTGATATAACATAATGTACTGCTGGATTCTGTACGGTGTTACTCTAGCGGACAGACCTAAACCGTTATTTTTTTATTTTTTTGTTGGGGAAGGGGAATGCTTCTACTCAGTAAAAACGATGTTTAAAAGAAGTGTTTATTAAACATCTTAAACAACAAAGTTGATTTTTTTTAATTATTCAATTTTCTCAATAAATTAAGCATGGTTGTTTGATCTGTTAATCAACTACTGTAAGGTTTATAAAGTAGAAAGCGTTGTATATTTTTTTAAACAGGTGTTTTACTATATATATTTGCTTAAGAAAAGCCTTCCCATAACGACATATCATCCGGACAATTACATGAATGTTAGAAAATCTTTCAAATTTTGTAGCAAATATACGGTATATAGATCATTGTTTAAATGACAGTCAAAAATTCATTTACAAGTTATGCAAAGTGGTCTCCAAATCCGCAAATTTCCTTTTACCAGTTTGGAGGACCATTCGAGCAATACATTAATTAGATACATAGGACCGACTATACACACAGTTTTTTTTGTACGCTTAAAGGACAAGTCCACTGCAACAAAAAGTTGATTTGAATAAAAAGAGAAAAATCCAACAAGCATAACACTGAAAATTTCATCAAAATCGGATGTAAATAAGAAAGTTATGACATTTTAAAGTTTCGCTTAATTTCACAAAACAGTTATATGCCTATGCACATCCTGGCTGGTATGCAAATGAGGAGACTATGACGTCATCCACTTACTATTTCTTTTGTATTTTATTATATGAAATATTCTAATTTTCTCATTGTCAAGTGATATAACGATTAATTCCTCCCTGAACATGTGGAATTAGCATTGTTTAATACTATATGGTTCAGTCAAGTTGGTCCTTTTTGTCAAATCTATAAAAAATGAAATATTGTATAATTCAAACAATAAAAAACAAAAGAAATAGTGAGTGATGGACATGATCGACTGACTCACCTCGTTGTGCATATCACTGTCTTGTAAAAAATAAGCAAAACTTTGAATTGTCATAACTTTCTTATTTTACATCCGATTTTGATGAAATTTTCAGCACTATGCTTGTATGATTTTTCTCTATTTATTCAAGTCAGCATTTTCCTGGGGTGGACTTGACCTTTAAGTAGCAAACATTTTTGGGGTGTCTTTTTATGTTTCCTGTTGGGTAATATAAAGGTCGTTATGTCACATCTAATAATTAAGTATAAAAATATAAACAAATGTGGAAAAACCTATCGAATTCGCAGTGCATTACAAAGAGAAACATCCTTAGCCAGAAACATAACCATGAATAATATTTGTTATAAAAATCAAGTTTGACGAAACTTCGGAGTCAAACTGTTTTTTTTTTATCTTCTCCAAATTAAAGGCGTCTCGGGGTTTTATTCCACCACCGGATTCCGTTTCACCTTCAACTTATAGTCTCCACCTCTCTCCAAAACAAGATAGGAAAAAAGTAATCTCTTAATCGGTCTCTTTCGTCTTGTCCGTGATTGTATACGACAATAATGATTACGTCAGAACAGATTTAAAAAAAAATGTCTTCTTTACATGTTTTTATTTGTCCCACTTCAGGGAAAGTCACCAGTGGATGCGTGCGTCATTATTAGTTGTCGGAGTACTATTCATCCGTTTCATCAAAAGGTTCTGTCACCAGCACCAAAGCGGACTTGATCTCGTTGGTGGTTCATTATCTGTCAGTTATTTCTAAAGACAATCATTTACGCCAACGCCAACAAGTAAAGACCTCCAAGAAATGTCCACTTCTTGAACATAACTGGCAAATATTCTCCAACTGAGATCCTGACGATTCTATCAAGAGACAACGTTTAAATTAGGAACCGCGAATATCTATCATCATTATCGACAGCAACAACGTCTTTTTACATAATCGGAGAGACTTCAACTGATGGAAATATAAAATTGATGTATTTATTTGAATCCAGAGCTCTGATAGTTAAAGCGGTAACGAATCCATCAGGCAGATTAGGATGAAATTCATTTTCGGGGGCACAGTTGTATTTTGCTACATTGCTACAAGTAAGTGATTCCTATCATTGGCATTACCATTATTATTAGTTTCCTCCCGTGTCCGTAAGTGATATCCATTCAATATTAATATTTGTTAATATGTTCGTCTCTTTTTCGGACGCTTCCAAGAATGAATCAACAATGGTACGCCAGGATTTGCGATCTGACATGAGAGTTGGTAAATAATGTAACAAATTATTTGTATCCCTACATAATGTATTCAACACAGTTTAAAGGTCTCCGTTCTCTGGTTTTATGAGGGAGGCGCAACAAAGCTATGTCAGAAATAACTTCCTTCTTACTACTCTTCTTAAACCCCACAAATAGTTTAGGAATCAAGTTTCGTATATATTTTATTTGTTCGTTACTAAAGCCACGGGATGAAGAAGGAATTATTGAAAGCTCCATTATTCCTCTTTGCAATGTGATCAATGTGATCAAGGAATGCGCAGTCCTCACAAATCATAAATAATTATGTCAAAAATCTCATTATTGCAAATTTGAAGTTTTCAGTATACAGAAAACTCACGCCTGGTCGATTATAATTCGTATAATGGATTGATGTGTTTGGGATAATCTTCACTTCAACAATCTTCTTTTAAACAATTAAGCTGTTGGTTTTCTACTTGAACAAACTTTTTTTTAATTTTTTTCTCGCCTTTTTTTTTCTCAAAGTATTGACTCTTTTTTTGGCAAAACAAATTGGTTATAAGAAATCAAGATTTTGGTTAGAAGGCGATGTATTTTGCAAAAGAAAAAATATCCTTCCTGATTTTGCCATGTTTGCCCTATTTTCTGAGTAACCGCACATCAAATTATAACAAAATCACACCAGTAAGCCCACAATTGAAAAGAACGATTAAACGGCTTTCAGGATACCACTTTCACTATTCATATTTTAGTAACACAAAAATACGCCATCCCTCAAACTTGAGTTGCGGAACTATTTTAAGGGTTTATATTCATTTTTATTTACTTCAGGGAATTCAAAATTAACAACCTCTATGTACTATGTATACCACAAACGATGGAAACAAAAGACTTGAGTAATATTGAAGATCAAAGTAATTTTCTGTATTACATCTATCGTTTGAAAGATTTTAAGAACAAAATAAATTATTTTTACATGCTTGTCGATAATTGTGTACTTCATCCCTAAAAAGTGGGGAAATACTACCAACGAAAATGCATGTAATACCGAAAAAGTCAGAAAAACTGTACACACCGAAATTGCATATTCAATTAACCAAATACACGTCATAAAAAACAAACTTTAATACACTTTCTGAAAAGAAATTTCCTTACAAATAATATGACACCATTCTTCTTTAGTATACGCTTGTACGCTTCGGTAATCAGAAGGTATTCTTGAACTTTGGGTTTTAATATTTCATTGCATTTATGCTTTTAAAGGAGAATGAAACTCTTGGAGCAAGTTAGCTTTTGTCAAAGCAGAAAAATCAAAGAATAAGATCAACAAAAGTTTGAGTAAAATAGGACTAGCAATAAAAGAGTTATGAGCATTTGAATGTCGAGATCACTAATGCTATGGAGATCCTCCCATTGGCAATGCGACCAAGATCTGTGATGTCACACACGTACAACTCTCCCATTTGGACACTGAAAATATACCCCAAAACATCTCTTTTTGCTCATTCTAATCATATGACAAATGATTCATCAATGATATAATGTTGTGAAACCTCTGTACTTGTCATCTCATAAAGAGAACACCTCACCTTGTGATAGACTCTATAAAAGTGAGAATATAAGTGAAATAAGTACTAGAGTAATGAGGGAGTTGTACGTGTGTGATATCACAGATCTTGGTCGCATTGCCGATGGGAGGATCTACATGGCACTAGTGATCTCAATATTCAAATGCTCATAACTTTCTTATTATTCATTCAATCTTCCTCAAACTTTCAACAATATGTTTCTTTGATGTTTCTCTTTGATATGGATTCAGCAGGTTTCAAGGGTTTCATTCTCCTTTAAGCAGATCGAACTTTACATCGCAACAAAGAATAGGCGCACCTTATGCTTAAGGAGGCATAAACAATATATCACATGGAAACGGTATCAAATTATGTGATAAGATATTCGTTCAGTAAATATTTTTGATAGTTTGATGTAATAATGATAAGGACCGTCATTAAATTGGTGATTTTCGAGGTGTCTGTATATATAGACATCGTTGGGTAAGTTTATTCATTTACCTATATATCAATTGATTAATTGATCATTCTGTTATTTTGTTTCACTTCAGCAGGGTAGCCCAATCAATAATAGACATGCTGCTTTACATGGGGACCCTGCACAAAACAAAAAATACAAACATTGACATAAACAGAAAATACTCAAGAGTGAAATATATCTATGGAAGCTCTGCTGGTCAAACTTATCAAGAAAACCATATCTTATGACAAAAACCTGAAAACAAATCAAATTATTAAATCACATTATAACGGGATGTGATTAATAATTTGCAATATTTAAGATCCATAAAGAATATTCTTTATCAAAGTATACCATGGTGAAAATCGAAGGTGGTATACTGGGTCTTGTATGAAATGCATAGTAAACCTGTAATTTTGAAAAACAAAAATCAAAGCAAGTATTTATGAATACAAGTATGTAATGATGATTCCCAACGTCATCAATTCTATTATTGTTATAATAATCAGTTACTTTCGCTTTCTACTTGAAAGGAATATACATGTATAGATGACTAAAGAATGGCTTGCAGTTTTAGATAGACAGAATAGTAGAGAGGAGAAAATAATAAAAATACAACATAATTTACCGAACTATAAGATGGTGCTACAGTATGTGAAAGATAAAAGGCAAATATCATTATACTTATTGATATGTGTGTGTACACTGTATATCCATGTGTATATAGGCGATATCAAAAAGTTTAATCCTCAAAAAATATTCTACACACAAAATAACTTATCAAAATTTCCTTTCTCATGATTTATAAAAATGCAGAACGTTTGAGAATCTCATTCTTTCAATAAGTTTTGAATGTTATAGATTTTATACCTCGTCGGAATTTCATTTGAACATAGTGACTTTAAACGTTCTGTTCCTCTAATTAAGGATTCATTCTCAAATGTTTAAGATCATTATTATCCAAAAAATAATTAATCAAATTTGTTTCAATATTATATTTCCAATATTCATTGAATTGATCTCAGATTTTAGTTATTTATTTACCATTTCAATGATCTTAAATGTTATTAACTGTCGTATCAATCATTGTAAATTTTAAGGAATTCAGCTGTAAGGCTGCTTTTTGCAATTTCTTTTTTCATACCGAAATGAATTGATAAATAAATCAATAAATTAGTAGTAGTAGGAATAGTATCATAATTTTATTATTATCGTTATCGGTATTGTTATCATTATAATATGAGTGGGCTATAAACGGGTGATTTTTGGTTTTACTGTGGCAACAGTTTTTTTGTATTCCTTTTACCTTATCTCAACATGAAATTACAATATTATTTGTCGCGGGTCCGAGAAAAAAGTGAGCCTGGCCAAAATCCAAAATGGCCCCCAAAACCCCCCCCCCCCCCAAAAAAAAAATCACAGTTTTGGCCACAACTTCTTTATTTGGTGGTCTTTTTCTCTGGTTTTGGTGTCTATTCATATGTTTTTGGGGGCAGGCCATTTGTTTTCCCTAAAATTAGTACTTATAAACCTTTATTTGTAGAGTTAAGAGGTGATTTTACTTAAATTTACCAATTTTTAGACCCTTTTTTTTTCAGCCCAAAATTAGGTTCCATCGTTTCGTGGTTCTTGGATATCAGACGATACTAGTTGACCAGTAGTAGGCAGCTTTATATAGCTATATTGCTTTTATTTCTCTAAATTGGGTTGGCGGATATTTGGGAAATAGGGCTACATCTTATCAAATAAAATAAAATGTCATTTATCCAGAGGGGCTGTACAGTATACAATATACTGTACATACTACTGTACACTGCATACATGCATTGACCACCATGACATAACAAGTCCTGTATATAAACTATAGTGTCATAGTAGTGAGCTCCTGAGGTTTAGAATTAGATTGTGACTTGTGAATTTGATTGCTTGTTAGCTGATGTTAGTGATGTACATGATGTAACCCGATGATAAACATAAATTGCACATAAGCATCACGTACGTGTACATAAATGTACGTACATCACATTTTAGCCATATCTTCTTCATTTGGAGGCTTGTTTTTACCTGGTGGTCTAACCCTATGTTTATGGGGTCAGGTATATACCATGGTAATGCTGATCAACGGCCAATCAGAATCAATGATTCCATGCAAGTTACCATTGGATGGCAAAGTTACCAAAATAGCCACAGTGTAAGTGCCATAATGAGGCCGGGGTTGACTATAATCTATTGTTAATGATATTTACCTCTATCTGCCCCCTGAATTAGCATAATTGACAAAAAATTTCTGAGACAAAACATACAGTATCTTCAATTTCTCAATAGCTCATTTCTATGACACTATAGTTTATATACAGACCTTGTCATGGTGGTCCATGCATGGACATACATGTATGCAGTTCAGTATGTATGTACAATACAATGTATGCTGTATAGCCCCTATGGATTAATAAAAACAAATATTTTATAATATATTTTTGGCAAATATCCATAAGACCCAAAGTAGAGAAATAAGAGCAATATAGCTATATGAAACTACTTGCTTTTGTGGAACTTGTATCGTCCAATATCCAAGAACCACAAGACGATGAAACCTAAGTTTGGCTGAAAAAAAGGGTCTAAAAATGTGTAAATTTAGGTAAAATCACATTTTAACTCTACAAATAATAGGTTTTAAGTACTCATTTCAGGTAAAACACATTGCCTGCCCCCAAAACATATGAACAAACACCAAAACCAGAGAAAAAGACCGCCAAATAAAAAAGTTGTGGCCAAAACTGTGATTTTAGGGGGTTTTGGCTGCCATTTTGGATTTTGGCCCGGCACATTTTTTTTCTCGGACCCGAGACCAAAAATATTGTCATTTCATGTTGAGATACATTACAAGGAATAAATAAAAACTGTTGCCATATTAAAATGACAAAAAAAGTATTTTTGACCCATGTATAGCGCACTCCTAATTATAATTATTTTTTATTGAAATTAGTGTTGTTATATTATCATTATATAGAGCCTTTATAACGATCAGAGTTCATTTTATCTTGCCTTTCAAATTGGCAAAAATCGCTAATTTCCCATTCTCTTTCGAACTTTAGAAAATATTCAAGTACGAATTGTCTAATAGAGCCATTTTTGTGCCATTGGCCCAAATTTGGTTGAACCCATGGCTTATGCAGATTTTCTGTACAAATTACGCTTATTTTCCGCGTTCATTGAATAATCCGGACCTTTCGTTTGAGGACGCGCACGCTTATTTACGACGTTAGTTGATTTTGGAAGAGACTTTTTGGGCCCGTCATTATGGTCGTCCTGCAATGCAAATTGTGTGACATGAGATTTTTTTTTCGTTTCGCATCTGCGACGGAAACATTCAATATGCGTTTCGTGTGCAAAATTTTGGTTGCTACTATGGTAACAGCGATATATCTCATTGAGGACGACTTTCCAAAGCCACATTTGACTCCTCCTAGAGCTCGAGAGGCCGCCCGGGGGGCCCACTTCCATTGATTAGTGGATCCCAGGAGCGACCACGCGTAAAAGGGGACAGAGTGGGCAGGTACGTTACGTATAGGCCTATGTAACGTTATAAGGGTGTCAAAACGATGTTTAAAATGCTGACAAAAAAGGGATATCCAATACTTGTAGGGTTTCACAAGCCAAATTCTTGTTAAGAGATGCATTTTCATAATCTGGAAAAGAATTACTTCCCAGCTTGTTTAGGGTATTTTTCGAAACCCCATGGTCGTGCCTGGTATCCACTCATTAATGGAAGTGGTCCCCCCGGAATTTGAATCTAATCCCCATTTCTGGGGGAAGTAAAACATAATGCCCATTACATCGTGTGCGAGAGGCATATCGTTTGTGTAGAAGGAATAAACAAAAGAAACAAAAGAAACAAAAAGAAACGAGTTCAAATGTATTACATAATGGTGTGCACATATCAACTCACGCGAAATGTTCGGCTGGAGAGGTTGATCTGACCCATGAAATCAATTGCCAGTGATACACCAATAATCCACATTAAATGTAATATCGATTCGATGGACTGTAATGATCTATATCTAAGCCTTCATTCAGTAAGTTTTTCCTCACTCAATATGTACTCGATTTGTTTGAAAAACCACTTTCTTATCCATGTCATAATCTATTTTAGGTCTTCATTTCGAATATCTCAAACCATCAGTCGTAATATACATGCTATGTATGGTGCGAGTGTCGCAGAAAAGGATTTTGCACACGAAAAGCAGATCTGTAGGGCCTGTAACCCCCCTGTAACACAAAGTTTAGCATTGATTGTAGAGCAGTTTTCTACGTTTGATTCTATTGACTATAATGCACATTCAATCTTAAAAATCAAGTGTATGATTAAGCGTTAACTTTTGTGTTAGGGGACCCTAATATTAGCGTCCGTGAGGATTGCGAAAGGTCCCAATTGTCCAATGCTGATGCGCACTTTCCTCACAGTTCTCCAAATTGACGCCTGTTGCCATGGTTAAGTACGCTAGTTTATTCATGAGTCCAATGTTTGAAGAGTGGACTCATGAATAAAATAGCGTGGATAATAGCGGCAACAGGCTTCAATTCGGCGCACTGTGGCAAAAGCGCGCATCAGCGTTGGACATTTTTTTATATAAACACGGTAATAAGCGTAATTTATACAGGAAATCTGCATAAACCATTGGTTCAAATGGTGGTTTTAAAAACCACCTTTGGAATTCGGGCCATTATGTTTGAATATCTACGTGATGAATACTTTTATTGTGTTTTAATATTAGGTTAATTTAAAAAAACCTGACTATTACTACGCAAGAAATGGCACTTTGGCATTGCTTGTTATTATCAACCACGCATTTTAAGGACACATTGTGTGCAATTTGTTGTACTTAATCTTTATACAATCGTTAAAAAATGAATCAACTTTACTTTGATGCCTACAGTTCAGTCTTTGCGTCTGTGCATTGATTAATTTCCAGTCACATTCACATCAAGCAGGTTATCTTGAAGATTAAACAAGGAAAGTCCTCTCCTTTTTAAAAACAAAATTAACGTGGCATGTTAAAGAGATGGTCCGGGCTGAAAATATTTATATCTAAATAAATATAGAGTAAAATTAACAGCAAAATGCTGAAAATTTCATCAAAATCGGATAACAAATAACGAAGTTATCGAATTTTAAAGTTTATCAATATTTTGTGCAAACAGTTAGATGCACATTGTCATGAATATACATTACGTGGGCTGATGATGTCACATCCCCACTTCCCTTTTTCTATTACATGAAATCGTAATTGTTTCATTTTTTCATACATGTGTAAATTATGTGCCTCCATTATGATGAAATAAGTTGCGGCAATAAATATGCAATGCACTTAATCAGTTGTCAATCCAATTGTTTTAGTTCTTGGTAGAAAATTTTAGAATAAACCCAATTTCGTATAATTAAATACTAAAGACCAAGTGGGGATATGACATCATCAGCCCACCTAATGAATATTCACGAAGACATGCCTAGAACTGTTTCACCAGAATAATGCAAGTCTTTAAAATTCAATAACTTCGTTATTTGTTATCCGATTTTGATGAAATGTTCAGCATTTTGCTCTGTGAATTTTACTCTATTTATTGAGATATAAATATTTCCAGCCTGGACCACCCGTTTAAGTGTTGAGGAAATATAGATGACAATATACAGGAAAAGTAATATGTAACATGAAACAAATATATATATATATCCATTGAATTTTTTAAGTGATATGTAAAACGAAAGGTATTTTGCCCACACAACAAGCCGGGTTGTGCTTGATGTAAAAACCAATTAACCTAAAATGAAAATTACACATTATATGTAAAGAACCAATTAACCTGAAATGATAATTACATATTATATGACAATAGGGCTTACACAATGCACGATGTCCCGTGAATTGTTTATGAGCACGCGAATGCTAAGAACGCTCTGTATAATTAATTGCCCACGTCTGAACGAAATCGAACATCGTTTCACATAAATCGATAACCTGACTTATAATGGCAGGATGATGGGGGGACATTGATAGTAGGGCATACAGACGCCTCCCATATCCTTGATTTTTTTTTCATTTCTTCGGCAAACACCATTAGTTACGGTTATTGTACTCCCATTTATAATGATCCACATGTATGTGATTGCCAAGGGATGGGAAATCGGGAAATCGCCTTGGTTGACTAGATATCGATTGCCAACTGAATAAATGGCTGAGGGAATAAAATTGCAATCGATCATTATATTTGACAGACTTGGTACACATCCTTTAAACCTATCTTTTAAATTTAGATTTTGAAAATTATAGACTACGCGGGGGTATACGATTATAAAAAAAATGTATGACAAAGAGAACTGGGTAAGAGCACTCAAACCATTAAAAAAAAATTAATATGATAGGGATGACGATGATGGCGATGATGGTGGTGATGATGACGAACATGATGGTGATGATGATGATGACCATGATTAAAATGAAATACATACAATTATGATGATGATACTACTATTACTACTACTACTACTACTACTACTATAATTATTGTAGATGTCAATAATTCAGTAATAAGGATGATGATGATAGTAATAGTAATAGTAAAAAGGATGATGATGATGATAATAAAAATGATGATGATGATGGTGATGATGATAATAATGAGGAGGAAAAATGAAAATAATAAATTAAAATGATAATTAATAACTATGATTAAGCGCTTGTTAACTCTGTGTAGTGGGCCTATTGAAGCTGCTAATTACTGAGTGTATTATTTTATCCTTATTTTTTTCAAATAAAAGTAAAAGGCCTTTTCTATTCAACACATGATCCGCGGTAAGACATAGATAGAAGCGGTAAAATGTAATGGCAGGTGATCAACGACATATTTTTCAGTAATAGCAGCAGCAGTAGAAGTAGTAGTAGTAGTAGTAGAAGTAGTAACAGCAGCAGCAATAGTGGTATTTGTAGTAGTAGTAGTACTAGTATTATTATTATTATTAGTAGTAGTAGTAGGAGGAGGAGGAGGAGGAGGAGTAAAGTTGCAGAAGGGGTAGTGGTAGTAGTAGTAGTAGTAGTAGTACTAGAAGGAGTGTAGTTACCGTAGTGGTGGTAATAGTAGTAGTAGTAGTAGTAAATGTAGTGAGAGCATCAGTTGGATAATCAGCAGTTGTATAGCAGTAGTGGTAGTAGTATTAGTAGTATTTGTAGTAGAAGTAGTAGTAGTAGTAGTAGTAGCAGTTGTAGTAATAGTAGTAGTAATAGTAGTAGGATCAAAGCAGCAGCTGCAATTATAGTAGTGATAATAGTAATAATAGTAGTGGTAGTAGAAATAGTAGTTATAATAGTAACAGTAAAAGTAGTAGCAGCAGCATCAGTATGAGCAGCAGCAGCAGCAGCAGTAGTAGTAGTAGTAGGAGTAGAAGTAGTACTAATAGTAGCAGTTGTAAAAATAGTAACCATAACAGTTACATTTTAGTAGAAGAAAAAGAAGAAGAAGAAGAAGTAGTAGTAGTGTGTTGAAATCGTGCTAAAGGGTGACAAGTTTGTTAAATGATGAACGCTTTATTTCAAAATGTCATGAATGTACTATCCAAAATGTGTAATGAAAATAAACGAAACCATATACTTGGAGATTCTAATCTGAATCTACTAAACGTGAGTACAAATCGAAATGTGAATTCACGAACTATGAATGCACTTTCTTTTTATCTTATGATATCAAAACCTACAAGAATAGCGCAGTCTTGTGCCACATTGATTGACATTTTCACTAATGACAAGTATTGGATCGTAAAGAATGGTATATTGATTGCAGATATATCAGACCATCTACCTATATTTACCCTGACTCAAAGAGATGCTAAATCATGCAAATCTTCAACCGGCCCTGATTGTCATATGTCTGAAAAAACGTTATTCCGAGTTTCGGAACACTTAAGTACTTCCTGGTAGAGAATCTTAGAAAGTGTAACGGTGGGAATGGCATATGACAGGTTAATGATTATATTGTGAATGATATCTTTAATACCGCCTTTTCAATAGTTAAAAGAAAAAATCTATAAACACGAAAGGAAGCCCTAGCGTATGCCTGGCATATTAATATCATGCAAGAAAAAGCTATTTTGTATTCAAGTTTTTTAAAGAATCCATCGGATATTAAACACACAAATTATAAAGGTATCGAAATATTCTTACAAAAACGATTCGAATTGCCAAACAAGAATACTATACCAAGAAAATATGTGATAATAAAAAAAAAGAGAGTAGAAAATTGTGGTGGGCTATTAAAGGAAGTCTTATATAGGAATATCTATAAAGAAAACTTTGTCTCTAAACTTCAATACAAATGATGGTTGTGTTATCGATGATCCTACTGTAATATCAAACAGATTTTACCAATAATTTCTAAATATTGGAAATGAATCTATCAATTCATCAAAATAATATTAAGATTTCTCATTGCTTGAGTTTCCTGAAAGGTCATGTGTTTCAATCTATGTATTTAAAACTGATAGACGAATATGAAATTTTTGAGGTAGTACACAAGTCAAATCAGAGGAAAAGTCCTGGTTATGATAATATTAGTACCATGATTGTAAAAAAAAACATAGACTTATTAACGTTACCACTTCATTATATTCAACTTGTCATTTGAATCTGGTGTAGTACCGCAGGGCCTTTAATCAGCTAAAGTGTCACCCATATATAAAAAGGGGCATGGAGATCTTTTTGTAAAATTTAAGTGTTGCCTCTTGAATGTCTATTTCATACACGTTTGCTTTCATTTTTAAAGAAAAATAAAATGTAATCATATTTTCAATATGGATTTAGATCCGGCCATTCAACCATATTAGCAGTCACCGACTTCTTAGATCAAGTGGTAAATGTTCTTGACAATAAGAAACATAAAATTGCTTTATATCGTGATATTTAAAAAGCCTTCGATTGTATCAATCATTAATTACTATTAAACAATTTACAATTCATGCAAAATCGAGGGATAGTGTTTGACTGGATTCAGGATTACTTAAATAACATAAGACAGTTTGTAAATTGTAATGGTGTTCACTCGAGTGAACTTCAAATTTCATATGGAATTCCACAAGGTTCGATTCTTGGGCCCCTATTTTTTCTAATATACATTAATGATCTTGCTAATGTCTCTGAAGTACTCTCATGTAAATTATTTGCAGATAATATAATTTTTTCAGTGATCCAGATTTAATATCACTAATGCATAAGATGAACAGATAAGTAAGTAAGGTTTTCGACTGGTTTAAGGTTGATGATTTAAGTGTTAACCTATATAAAACAAAATATATGCATTTTACTACTCCAAATACAAAATATGATAGAAATTTATTGAAATATGAATATAACAAATTCTGCTATATGTAACAGTATTACTAGGATCTGTTACCGGCAGCTTGTTAGCCATGAAGACGTTACATATTTCAACTATCAAATAATGCGAAGCGCGAGCTGAAAATTTTGACATTTTTACCTGAAGAATGAAAAAGGTTAAGAATATAACTAAATAATTAATGCGAGCGCGAAGCGCGAGCTGAAAAATTCGAGATTCAAACCTAAAAATTTGACACTCTATTCATATTTTGTAAATAATGAAAATGATGAGTAATTGGAAATCGGCTTCTTACATTGATAATGCGAGCGCAAAGCGCGAGCACAAATTGTTTTATTTATTTTTGATATACGCTTTGATCTGATCTGTTAACGGCTGCGAGTTAGCCATGATGACGTTACATATTTTAACTACCAAATAATGCGAGCGCGAAGTGCGAGCTGGAAATTTTGACATTTCTACCTCAAGAATGGAAATTCTAAGCAATTTTTGTAATCGTGAAAAGGATAAGTATATAACTAAACAATTGATGCGAGCGCGAAGCACGAGCTGAAAAATTCGAGATTCAAACCTAAAAATTGGACACTCTATTCATATTTTGTAAATAATGAAAATGATGAGTAATTGGAAATCGGCTTCCTACATTAATAATGCGAGCGCAAAGCGCGAGCACAAATTGTTTTATTTATTTTTGATACACGCTTTGATCTGATCTGTTAACGGCTGCGAGTTAGCCATGATGACGTTACATATTTTAACTACCAAATAATGCGAGCGCGAAGTGCGAACTGGGAATTTTGAAATTTCTACGTCAAGAATGGAAATTCTAAGCACTTTTTGTAATCGCGAAAAGGGTATATAACTAAACAATTGATGCGAGCGCGAAGCGCAAGCGGAAAATTTCAGGACACTCTATTCATGATAATTGTAAATCATAAAAATGAGTAATTGGAAATTTTCCTACATTAATAATGCGAGCGCAAAGCGCGAGCAGACAATTTTTAATATTGTGATCTGAAACTGGATAATGATTTAAATAGAGAACAAGCTGCGTATCTAAATAAACGCGTGTTTCAGATTTCGACTTAGAACATGTAGAATTAGGGTAATTCAAATACATTTCTTATCATGAAAATCAATAAAGCGAGCGCAAAGCGCGAGCTAAAAATATATGATATTCCGCTCTAAAAAGGGTCAATTTAAGCTCTGTTTTTCAAGCACTTTGTGGGAAAATTGTGAGGTGGATATGGATCACAGTTAAAAGAGCTGATAAGTTTCATTATTATTACTTTGAGTTTTGACATAGGACCGGGACATTATGTCATCATATGGAAATGATGACTATCTTCCTATTTCTCTTCCTAAGCATGAGAGCGCGAAATCTCTTTATATTATGGCCTGAAAACTGGAAATTTAAAGCATTTTTGTAATTATGAATAAGATGCATGAGTTGATATATTTCAACAATCAATGCGAGCGGAAATCGCGAGCCGAAATTTCTGATAAACTGCATGTGATCAAGTGGGGATTTTAAGTAGTTTGTTTTAGAATTAATATTGAGATAAACATAACTCACCAATCAAAATGCGAGCATGCAGCGCTAGCTGATACGTTTTCACAATCTGACCTGAATAGGGATATTTTGATAACTTTATGGAATACAGGAAAATAATAGGTACCTGACAAATCAAATTTCGCGAGCGCGCAGCGCAAGCAGAAAACGTTAATATTCAGACCATAAAACAAAAATCTTTACAGAACACTTTAAAAAAATCAAATTTGCAAATCAAACAAAATAATGAAAGTTAAATTTTCGAGCTGAAATATGTTTTGTATATTGACTTCAAGATTTGATATTTAAGCTCCATATTAAGCAAGATATGTAAATCACCTAAAAGGCGATGCTAGCGCGAAGCGCGAGCAAAAATTTTATATCCCGGCATGAAAGATTTTCTATTATTACTTTCCAAGTCTTCTCCTTATCTTATTCACTCGTCTTCCTCCTTTTATGTTTCCCTTTCTTTTTTTCTCCTCTCTTTTCCCTTCTTCTTCTCTTTTTTTCTTACTTTCCCTTTTTTCCCTTTTTTTTTGCTCCGCCAATAGGGGGGGGGGGGCGGGCCCCTTGATCCCCCCTGGATCCGCCTATGCTGTCATGCCGTGCATACCCACATGAAAAAAAACCCACCACGCACGTGCGGGTCTCCATGTGGGTGCTCGCGTGTACCCCGGCGTCGTACAGGAACGGCTCATAGACGGCTAGCTGCGCTGCTTTTGAACGCGAATTTACCCACCGTTAATTGCATCGAAAAGTTACATGACAGTTGTTTTTTTTCTTTATATTTTTTAAGGGGAATCAACTCTCATTTCCTTGAGAAGGTATGCACATATCCCCCCCCCCCCCAGATGGTCACACTTGTTTTGTGGCAAAAACATGGGGGGACATTTGATATTGTGTCCCCCCTGAAAAAAATCATGGGGGGACACGTCCCTCCCGTCCCCCACCGATTGACGCCCATGGTAACTGCGATGCATGATTTAATAAATACCATACCGAATAGCATATACACAGAAACAGCGCGAACAAGTCGTTATTAGAATGATATATGATAAACTCCAGAAACGGAGGGAAATGAGACTGCAATGTTTCATAAAGGAGTATGATTTAAAGAAAAATGATAAAGTAAATCTCGGTCAAACTTCATCTCTTTTTAACCTTATATCTTGTCAATATGAAAAAAAATAGTGTCATGGCATAAAGTCATGACTTTAGAAGGTACGGCCGATTTTATGACACGTTCAAGGTTGAAAATTGCATAGCCGGGGGATGTATCTCAATTATTATGGTCAGGCAAGGTTTAGCCGGTGACCGACACATCTTCATCATTGTGTTGGATTATTTAAACTGAGGCATTGATGAAAATACTGCTTTTATCTCTATTCATGCATTGACCAGGCCACTAAATATCGCGATATGTCTTGAATGAAAGAAATGAAAGGATGGACGAGACAATCAAATCATCATCATACTCGCCACGCATGATCCTTTGATGGACACGTGACCCACGCCCGTTCTTCCTCCGTAAAATGATCAGGGCCCCGTCTTACAAAGAGTTAGGATTGATCTGATCAACCTCAACTATATGGAAATCCGTCAAGGTCATAAATCTTTTCTACAGGAAATTTGGAGAATGTCATTTGCAAAGAAAGAAAACCGCACAGAATTTTCAACATGAAAAACCCCGATGGATGTCTGAATATGCAATTTATCTATATAATATTTTGAACAAAGATGCATTTTAGATGTCGACGGTGAATGCTTTATTATCTGTTGAAATCACATAAAAGCAGCAAAACCAATAAACAAGGTTACATTGCAGTAAACACGCGACATTAAGGGGATTAACCTCTTTTACGCCATGTATTTGAAGGTCCTTTTTATTGAGTCGGAATGTGTGTTAAAATGATGTTGATCACTCTCGGTTTTTTAAGATAAATCAAGGCCTATTCTTATGATGTCACATCACTGATATATTGTCGCATTTCGCCCTAAAATAAATTTTTTATTCAAATTCATTAAAGATACATAATATAATCATAAATCATATGAAACTAAGTCCGAAAGAAAGTTTCTCTCTGGGGAAATACACTAAAATAACTTCTTGCATTCATCTATTTATTCATCTTTATTTATGTATTATATTTTTCAAGGGGTTAACACACATGATTTTAACCCTAAACTGACCGGGGGGGGGGGGGGGTTGAATCACCCCCCTCAACATTTTCTGTGATTATTTCGCCGCACGAATTTTTTTTTACCGCGCCACTCACAGAGTTTATACTTTTCAGTCTCGCGCATCTTTTGAAACAAAATTTGCGACGCCCGGGTACGCGGTTCTGAAATTACGCATCATTTTGTAAGTGCATGTCAGACCAAAAATTGTTCCAAAACGTGATTTTGTGTACAAAGTCAATGCAAATTGAGTTTTCTCATCTTATTCATAAAGATATGATTATTTTTGCTTTAAACAGCTGAGATCAATTGATTTTAGCATAATTATGCTTCAAAAAGGTTGTGCAATAAATTTGGTGAAAAAACAAAGAAAAACAAAGAAATACATAAGAAATTCATAAAACAATAAAATACATAAGAAATTGATTTCCAAACCGAAGTTTTTTTCAATTGCGATTGTTAAGAATGCTACAAAAAGTATTTTCACCAAAAATAGCATTCTAGGAGCTTTATTTAGTGAATTAGAGCAAAAAGTATGATTTATGCATAAATTAGCATAATTAATTCATATAAAATAAAATCTCATTATTTTGGAAAATTTTACCATACAGCCTTGTAGATTACATCGCACACTACCAGCGTGCAAATGTTTGCGGCGCTCACGCGATCGGTGGCCGAGATCTCAGGGGGGGGGGGTGAATCAACCCCCCCCCCCCCGGCCACAGAACAGCCAAAAAAGCCCGGCCTATTTAGGGTTAATAGCATTATTATGATTATGGTGTTTGATTTGCTGCGGATAGATTTGATTGGTCATGTTCGAATTGTAGCAAGAATACCAGATTTCCAAAAATATGGATACGTTTATTTTTCATTCTCATATTAAGTTGAATGTAATTACATAGACGAACACTATTTGTCAAACTAATGAATGTGCTGGTGATTACCTGTCCGATCGAAGAGGCCGAAAGAAAAATAATCATCAACATCAGCCGAAATCCTAACATGCTTTAAAGGGGAATCCAGCCTTGGTCATAAAATGTTGTGTTGGAAAGAAGAAAAATAAATAAAAAAGAATGGTGAAAGCTTGAAAGAAATCGGATAAGCAATAAGAAAGTTATGACTGTTTTAAAATCGAGATCCCTAATACTATATAGATTTCAAATTGGCAACTGAGTAAGAACATTATGACAAGGGGCAAGGACAAATTTCTCGTAGGCCATGTACTTAATTATCAGGGATTTGTGATTTTCTCCTAAGTACCCTTTCCACTGGGGCAGTAATCTAAATATGACACAGGTAGCATATTGTTTTATGTCCTTATGAAAGAAAATTACAGTTTGAAGTAAAATTTTTGAAAATAATGACATTTTAGCCATTTTATGTATTGGAGTACATGGAATAGTAGTCATTGCCTTAAGGCGACCGCACACCTTACGACTGGTCTGCGACCCGATTTTGGAACAAATCGCATTTTTCTCATTTTCTGAAGATGTGAATGGGACATATCATTTTATTTGAGGTTAAAATTAATTGAAATAATAATATTATAACCATTTTGAAAGATTGCAAGCCCTTATTTTGGAGTAAAGACCAAATTAGTTTCAAGTCGTAGCCAATCGTACGACTGCTATGACGTCATTACGACTAGATATTAAATTCGCTTTTATTCTGAAAAGGATGATAGCATAGTCACAAATTTGATCATAGGTATTCATATGATGATTTAGAACATTACACAGTAAGATATTCCAAGTCTCAATATTAGCATAAAATTCTACTACATTTTATTCTGAAATCGGGTCGCAGACCAGTCGCAAGGTGTGCGGTCGCCATTACATCACTAATCCATCATACATGCGGCTAATTTGAAGTCTCCATGGCTATAGTGATTACCAATATTTACAAATTTTAAAAAAATCATAACTTTCTTATTGTTTGTCCGATATTGTTCAAACTTTTACCTATCAGCTTGTCTGATTTTTCTTTTTCCTCTAAAAACAAGTTTTTATTTTGGTTGGATTCGCCTTTAACCAATTTTGTAATTATGGCCACCATCTTTGTTATTTCTGTAGTAATATTTCGGACACACATGATTATTTTTATCTGTATACCATCCTAATTCATTTGTGTTTCATCGTTTTACATATGTTTATATATAAATGTAAGAAATTTTACATGCAAAGCATCTTTGGCAACTTTGGTCCATGGTTGATACATGTATATATATATATATATGGTAAATAGTGGTAATGAAAAACGAGCTGTGATTGGATAGATTAGTACCAAGTGACCTCTTTTCAAAAAGTTATGTTGTAATAATAATGATAATATTGGCATTCATGTAGCGCTTTATCAATCTACGACTGCTCAAAGCGCTTCACAATTTTTATTGTACATATGTACAATATAACTTTCGATTTTTTTTTAGGGTAAAGGAGAATATCGCTTAATGGCAATGCTCGCTTTTAGCCAGTCATTCCTGCGCGTCTGCATTTACGAAGCGCACGCAATGCGTCACTTGAATCTTGATTTTATAGTGACGTCACGTTTTCATTATGGACGGTACATTTGGTACGTGTGCAACCGTGACGGTACGAATGTTTAGCATTCAGCCTCCTATTTGCTCGCGTACAACAAGCTTAGTAGGGTTGTACAATGTACTATAGCATATAATGAACGTGCTATCATACAGTATTACTGGACTATATGAACTCCAAATATAAAGTTATCCATCGTGCAGATGTATTTCACCTCGGCCTTCGGCTTCGATGATAAACCTGCAGTCGGGATAATTTTATATTTGTCGTACATATAATCCTTTATGTTGTAAAATAGATCGTGCACTTTAATTATGATATGATATAAAATAATATATACATATATATGTATATATATATATATATATATATATATATATATGTATATATATATATATATATATATATATATACACACACAAACACACACACACACATGTATATATATATATATATATATACAGTGCGTATAAAAAAAAACACTTAGAAAAAATCCTGTAAAATTATACATTTGTAATATCCTGAAGATTTTTCCACATGTTTACATTGGTACAGATCCATTTAAGCAAATGATGTGTAAGTGTCGAACAAATATTTCCGCTTGAATAAGCACCACTTACCTTTGAAAAGTTAGTGATAAATGATTTGCGCAGAACTTTGACATAGTTATGCGAAAAAAAAGTAGACCTTAATCATGAAGAACACGTGGAATTTAGCTAGTAAAATTGATTTGAAGATATCTTTTACCTTTTTTAACTTGTTTCCTTGCCCAAAACGCTTCGAAGAGTGCATTACGCCCCACCCCACTCTGTCACAAACCGAGGCCATCGTGACGATATTTGCTTTACACTGAGCTGTGACTTACATGAAATGGCTTAGGCTTGATTTTTATTATGTTAATCATTGTCAAGCTTGGGAAAAGTGTGGAGAAACAAGTATTTAATAAAAAATGAAATGTAAACCCACTTTAAATGATAAAAACTTAGTGAAAAAATGCTGGAGATGTCTGATATAAACGTTTGTTCAGATTCAGTTATGTCCTCAGGTCCAGCTGCCACAAAAAGGGTAAAGGTTGTGCTTACTAAGTGTTGAAATTTAAATTTTGGTGGCAAAATTGTCACAAAATGCTTGAATGTATATCCGTTTCATTTCAATTGACTAAAAGTGCAAGGAAAACGTATGAGAAATGTTTCGCAAGGTAAGTTTGATTTCGCCCTTTCCCCTTGACACAGCGTGAAAACGAGCGTTTTTGCGCAAACAGATTTCTGCGAGCTTTACAAAAAATGGATAGTGCTCACTCAAGTGTAATATTCTGTCATAACTTTTACTTTCATTGGATAGATGAGACCCAAACTCAGGAATATATATGAAAAAATTACCCATATGTTTTATATTTTTTGATTCCCAGGGCTTTTACAAATTGTAAAAAAAAATTATATATATATATATATATATATATATATATATGAAAGAAATGAATGAAGAGACAATGGTAGGCGTAGCTTAAATCAAGTTTCACCAGAGCTATCTACCCTTTGGATGCCCTTTGTACATGCATAATTTCATAAATATATATATGTATATATATATATATATATATAAACATGATTTCGTTATTGTTATTCATAATATTGCCATCATTATTAATATCTTTATCATTATTACTTTTTCTCATTATTAATTTTTCTTAAGGATCTTTCTTGTGTGCCTTCTACTTACTGCGACAATCTTATTCCATGTGTCCCCCCCCCCTCCATACAGTTCTTGCTCAATGGGATTGCATCAGTTTGTTAAACCGAGGAGAATACTACGGGAACACAACTATATACTGCGATAATTATGCATGCGGTGACGAGTGCAACAGCTTTGGTAAGAACGGGCTCGCAAGAGGGGATTGGTGTATTAGCTCAGCTACCCCCACGCTTTCTTTAATAAACTTCCTGCACAAGATCCACCCCCCCCCCCACAGAAACACACTCACTTCATGAGTTTTCATTACATTTTGAGGCAAGAAATGGTTTATTCGATAAATATAATTTACATTCATTTATGATCTCAACCCGTGCCGGCCGAATGATCATATGTTATCGTAAATAATTCTTCTGGATGGATATTAAGTTTCCATATACTGCTGTTAATACTACTTAATACCCCTATTACTCTTACTACTACTACTACTCACTACTACTACTACTATAACTACTACTACTACTCATAATGGTTAGTTTCGGTCATGTTCGCTCATTAGGTTTACGTAGCAGACGATGCAGCCTGCTAGTTTATACTATATGTACGCAGACCCTATTGCAAATCAAAATCGATTCCGGACTCGATACATGTACTACTAAATATTTGCCATCTCAAACTAAAGCTATATTATAAATATCAGTAAACAAAGTTTTATAGTACAGGAACATTGTTACTTTCAACATTAAATATGTTAGTTAATTTTGTTTGGATTGTAAATGAAAAGGGTCTAGGAACGTAAACTATCATACGTTAGACTTGTGACGTTGTACTCAGAAATATGCCATGTTCTGCCTGCTCGATCTCAAAGTTTGGAAGAAAAATGAGATGTAACCACTCTACCAGTCATAAAGTATTATACATCAACATGTAGGTAATCAATTTAGCATTGAGATGCAATCAATCTCGACCTTTTTTACCTTTACGGATATTTCAGTGGGACAACAAAGATGCAAGTGTCTCGAAAATATGGGTGGTTTCGGACCGTTTGCCATAGCAAGAGTTGTGAACATGGACAATTTCAAATGAACAGCGAGACGTAAATAGTGAATTAATTGTAATAATATTTACAACAAATTAATGGAATTGGATAAAATATTCACACTATTATCAATTCGGTGTGAGATTATATATTAATAGTTATAAAGATATACCCGGATTTTGCAATATTACGCTCGTGAAAACGACTGTTCCCTGTGTTGAAGCTGTGTGTGTAGACTTTCGGACATTCAAATGCACGCGACTAGCCATTATGTTACTACTACTACTACCACCACTACTACTACTACTACTACTAATAATAATAATAATACCATTACCTATTGATAGTACTTCTACTGCTGCAACTACTATATCATACCCACTGCATACTTCTATTACTTGTACAGCTGCTACTACTACTATATAGTACAACTACTACTACTACTACTGCTGCTACTACTACTACTACTACTACTACTACTACTACAACTACTACTACTACTACCAATAATAATAATAATACCATTACATATTGATAGTACTTCTACTGCTGCAACTACTATATCATACCCACTGCATACTTCTATTACTTGTACAGCTACTACTACTATATATTACTACTACTACTACTACAACTACTACTACTACTACTACTACTACTAATAATAATAATAATACCATTACCTATTGATAGTACTTCTACTGCTGTTACTACTATATCATACCCACTGCATACTTCTATTACTTGTACAGCTACTACTACTATATAGTACTACTACTACTACTACTACTACTACTGCTGCTACTACTACTACTACTACAACTACTACTACTACTACTACTAATAATAATAATACCATTACCTATTGATAGTACTTCTACTGCTGCAACTACTATATCATACCCACTGCATACTTCTATTACTTGTACAGCTACTACTACTATATAGTACTACTACTACTACTACTACTGCTTCTACTACTACTACTACTACTACTACAACTACTACTACTAATAATAATACCATTACCTATTGATAGTACTTCTACTGCTGCAACTACTATATCATACCCACTGCATACCTATATTACTTGTACAGCTACTACTACTATATAGTACTACTACTACTACTATATAGTACTACTACTACTAATAATAATAATACCATTACCTATTGATAGTACTTCTACTGCTGCAACTACTATATCATACCCACGGCATACCTATATTACTTGTACAGCTACTACTACTATATAATACTACTACTACTACTACTGCTGCTGCTGCTGCTACTACTACTACTACTACTACAACTACTACTACTACTACTAATAATAATAATAGTACCATTACCTATTGATAGTACTTCTACTGCTGCAACTACTATATCATACCCACTGCATACTTCCATTACTTGTACAGCTAGTACTACTACTACTACTACTGCTGCTACTACTACTACTACTACTACAACTACTACTACTAATACTACTACTAATAATAATAATACCATTACCTATTGATAGTACTTCTACTGCTGCAACTACTATATCATACCCACTGCATACCTCTATTACTTGTACAGCTACTACTACTACTACGAATAATAATAATACCATTACCTATTGATAGTACTTCTACTGCTGCAACTACTATATCATACCCACTGCATACTTATATTGCTTGTACAGCTAGAACTACTATATATTAATACTACTACTACTACAGCTACTACTACTACTATTAATAATAATAATAATAATACAATTACCTATTGATAGTACTTCTACTGCTGCAACTACTATATCATACCCACTGCATACTTCTATTGCTTGTACAGCTGCTACTACTACTATATAGTACTACTACTACTACTACTACTGCTGCTGCTACTACTACTACTACTACTACTACTACAACTACTACTACTACTACTAATAATAATAATAATACCATTACATATTGATAGTACTTCTACTGCTGCAACTACTATATCATACCCACTGCATACTTCTATTACTTGTACAGCTACTACTACTACTATATACTACTACTACTACTACTACTACTACTGCTGCTACTACTACTACTACTACTACTACTACAACTACTAGTACTACTACTACTAATAATAATAATACCATTACCTATTGATAGTACTTCTACTGCTGCAACTACTATATCATACCCACTGCATACCTCTATTACTTGTACAGCTACTACTACTACTACGAATAATAATAATACCATTACCTATTGATAGTACTTCTACTGCTGCAACTACTATATCATACCCACTGCATACTTATATTGCTTGTACAGCTAGAACTACTATATATTAATACTACTACTACTACAGCTACTACTACTACTATTAATAATAATAATAATAATACAATTACCTATTGATAGTACTTCTACTGCTGCAACTACTATATCATACCCACTGCATACTTCTATTGCTTGTACAGCTGCTACTACTACTATATAGTACTACTACTACTACTACTACTGCTGCTGCTACTACTACTACTACTACTACTACAACTACTACTACTACTACTAATAATAATAATAATACCATTACATATTGATAGTACTTCTACTGCTGCAACTACTATATCATACCCACTGCATACTTCTATTACTTGTACAGCTACTACTACTATATACTACTACTACTACTACTACTACTACTACTACTACAACTACTAGTACTACTACTACTAATAATAATAATACCATTACCTATTGATAGTACTTCTACTGCTGCAACTACTATATCATACCCACTGCATACCTCTATTACTTGTACAGCTACTACTACTATATATTACTATTACTACTACTACTAATAATAATACCATTACCTATTGATAGTACTTCTACTGCTGCAACTACTATATCATACCCACTGCATACTTCTATTACTTGTACAGCTACTACTACTATATAGTACTACTAGTACTACTACTACTGCTGCTACTACTACTACTACTACAACTACTACTACTACTAATAATAATAATAATACCATTACCTATTGATAGTACTTCTACTGCTGCAACTACTATATCATACCCACTGCATACTTCTATTACTTGTACAGCTACTACTACTATATATTACTACTACTACTACTACTACTACTACTGCTGTTGCTGCTGCTGCTGCTGCTAATGTTGATGATGATACTATTACTACTACGGCGACGACGATCTACTACACTACATGGCGTCCCACAAAAAAGGAAATCCGTTTTTAGAGGCAAATTTCAAAATGATAAAAGCATGTTTTTACTTTGAATTTTATACGTATGATAAGAGTAGACTCTCATCTTTAATTTGAGACCAACAGCTTAACAAATAATTCATGCATGGTAGATTACAAACAATAAATATTGAGGTGTATCAAACGATTTGCGCAGAAACTCACGTGCTAACCTGAACCAACTCTCATTTTTTAGGAATCAGTGAGAGAAACGTAACAAAGAATGCAAAAGAAATGCTAATGAGCAAATCGCGGAATAAGCACGGTTGTCGTATCACGAATTAATCTTGTCCAACTTTACTGCGCAACCTGATATTGACATTAAAATTTCAAACTCGTCTTGCTCATTGATGCGTGAAGTTTTCGTCACGTATTAAGTATCAAAACGTAGAGGAATAATTGAATTGTAAGATGATGTAAGTGAAATATCATAATTAATTTGCCTTTAGAAAAAAGATGTTGGGAATCACAGTTTCCTTTTTTTGGACACACTGTAAATTATACCAACTCCATACAAGTTCTATTACTTTTACAACTACTACTACTACTGATAGTACTATTACTACTACGAGGACGATCTACTACTGCTTATACTGCAATTATTACTACTAAAAACAAAGTTGAGGAATTCTATCTAAGATAAATTTTGGGATGATAATCGATTTTATAATTTACCCAAAAACATCTTGATATGCGCCCCCTCCCCCTTCCAAAAACAAAATCCTTTGATCTGATATTCAAAGAAATAATATATATAATTTTGATATACTGCCAATTGTACAGGTTTTAGTCCCGGTCCGGTATGTGATTTCACGGGTTATGACTTGTTACCTTCGTGCTTCAATGACTTTGGTGATCAGGTGACGTGCGACGTACCGCCGTGTCATGGTAAGTAAACAGCAGATTTTCAATGCAATTGAAAAGTGGTCTTTCAGACGTGAGAAAACGTTCTTTTTTCCCCACAATCACGACAATTTACCTGTTTATTGGTAAGCTTTAATTCGCTAAATAGGCTGTAACCTTCGTCAGACCTTATCGGAACTGAAAATTAAACATGTTTATTATGCATGATAATATTGGTTAAAATTCTTTATTTTTTCATTTGATGTTATGTTTGTAGTGGTTGTTTCCATTGCTTTGACAACTATTCATTGTTCCTCATCGGTGAATTTTATGTAAGGCGTATCTTTATTTTTACTTCCCCATTTTATCAATCCAATATTCAGCATCCCCTTAAAACAAAAGAAAAACAAATAAAGATAAATAAATGAAACTTGAAACTATGGGGCAAATGAGGGGCGAATTAAATAACTTTTTTTTAATGAGGGGGGGGGGGGGAATTGCGCACACCAAAATTTTGCCTGTACGATAAAATCAAGTGCGGAGCGAAAACAAAACTTTTTAGTATAGGCCCTATACTGACTTGAAAAGAGACTTGTTAATGATTGTTTACAGTGACTCGTGGAGATGATATCTCAGCAAATAAATAATGCGGCACGAAGCGCTAGGTGAAAATTTTTAATATCCTGAGATAAGAACGTTATAAGCGCTTTTTGTAACCATGTATTAATAAACCAAATCATAATAATGATAATTATAATGATAATGATTATAACAATGACAATAATAATAATGATAATAATTATGATAATAGTAATGATATTTATATGATAATGATAATGATAATAATGATGATAATAATAATAATAATGATAATAATAATGAGATTTTTATGATAATGATAATGATTATAATGATAATTATAATGATGATAATCATAATGATAATAATGATAAAAATAATAATAATGATAATAATAATAGTAATGATGATAATAATGATATCTATATGATAACGATAATGATTATATTGATGATAATGATAATGCTAATAGATAGTAATGATGATAATGATAAAAATAATAATGATAAAGATAATAATAATAATAATGATATTAATAATTAATAATAACAATCATAATAATCGTAAATCGTAAGGTCTGCGGCGGCCTTTAATACTCCCGTGATATACTCCCTTTTATGTTAATTTGACCCTCCAGAGCATGCTGGGTGTTACTCAGTGACCACCAAGGGATCTGACTATCGAGGCCAAGCCAGCCATACCGAGAATGGTTACCGGTGTCAGCCGTGGAACGACGTCGTAGAGGAGTCCTGGGATGCTTCATCTTACCCCGACACAGGTAAATCGTAGTCTCGACGCACAGACATGAATTCCACACGTTTTACAATTAGTACACCGTGTCTAAAGGAGGAGACTATCATGCAAATTGTCAAAACGTAGGAAATTTGTTATTCCTTGTCTGATTTTGATGAAATTTAAAGTGTTTTTTTTTCTTCTGAAATTACCCTTATCTCTTCAGGTCCCATACTTTCCTGGTTGGAGTATCCGGCCTTTAGAATCAACCACTAAATTGTGATTGACAAACACTGTCTCTATGGCCCTACCATGAACAATGCAGATTTTTTTTTCCGTATCATCGCACTTCCACTTTAGCGCTCTTTGCGAGTTAAGAACCTTTAATTTACAGAAAAAAAATTAAAGTAGACTTAGCTCCCTTTGATAGAAAATTTTTCAAATACATTTAGAAATTGCGCAAGATAAAGGTACAATTATTATTAGTCGGGAGTTCTGACTTAATATGATTTTAAAGTTCAGGATTGCACCCTAAATGAAATGAAGTGATTCAAAATCACCTGCTACTGTACACAGCCTGAAATGCTTGTGTGGTCCATACAAGATGTGACTTTGCAAAGTGTCAGTTCCATCATATTATTACTTGCAACGTCCTTGATTGGTCAATCTTTGCACACTTTTAAAATAGTGCATAATAGTTTAAATGCCGTCATTTAAGGTGCAAGAATGGTACACGCATGCTGCTATTTTTGTCAACCCCACTGGTTCAGATTTCAATCCCAGTTTCATTTTGTGTGAATATGCTGATATCAAAGACTTCAGATTTTTAACCCCGATGTATTTACCTTTGTCCCCGGGGAAAGGGGGGGGGGGGGACTCGACTGATAACATGATGCCTTTGTGCCGCACTAAAAACGAAAATAGGGGGCCCTGGAGCGAAACTTTGGTCTTAAAATGGGAGTCTCCGGAACTGCTCTGGATTCAACGATTGCTAAAAATCCAATGCTCTGGAGCGGCGCAAATAATTATGTGTTTCTCCAGAAGGGAGAAAAGGGAATTGATATGGTTTTCTAAGCTGGAATAACATTTAAGGCTGAAAATGGGGGTCTCGATCGCGACACATAGGTATCAAACATACTTGTTAAAGCCCGACGCTTTTTTTTTTTTCCGTCCACTTCACTCAACCCAGGTTTAGAAGATAACTTTTGCCGGAATCCTAATGATCGGGACAGACCATGGTGCTTCTACGTTGATCGTGACGGTCATACCAACTGGACCTACTGTGCTATATCACCATGTAAGTGCATCAATTTTCATTGTAAAACTTTGCTTATTCTTGACAAAGATCATTCGACATAGCTTATTAGCATATTTTTTTCGAAAAGATGAATGTGCATTATTTTGTATTGTGAGACTGTATACAAAGTATCGGTTTTTTTTTAAGATTTTTTTTTTTTAAAGATGCAAGGGCATCATTGTGTATTTTTAGACTCTTTATTCTTGACAAAGGCCATTCGAAATAGTTTACTAGTAACGGAGGTTTTTTTTAGATCATTTATTTTTCGAAAAAAATGAAAGGGCAGCATTTTGCATTGTGAGACTTTGCTTATTCTTGACAAAGATCATTCGAAAAAGCTTATCAGTATCAAGGGTTTATTTTGTTTCAGATCAATATTTTCGGAAAGATGAAGGTGTATCATTTTGTATTTTAAGATTGTGTTTATTCCTGACAAAGATCATTTGAAATAGCTTATTAGTATAGGTTTTATTTTAAGGTCAATTATTTAGGAAATATGAAAGTGCATTATTTTTTATTGTGAGAATCTTGACAAAAATCATTCGAAATACATGTAGCTTATTAGTAACGAAGATTTTTTTTTTTTTTTTTTTTTTGGGGGGGGGTTTAAAGATCTATTTTCTAGAAAAAAAAATGGCACCCAATTCTTACAATGTCATTTTATATAAAGCAGCTTCATACACTCCCCCTGTTTTATGGATCGAAATTTCCTTAAAACAAATGATAGGCCTACAGTAGACAAATTCAAAACAGCTTTTAAAATACGTATACTTATTCGTTCTTCCAAACTGTTCCTCGATTCGACAAAGTGAACCCAGTAACACATCCAATCATTTTCTTTACATTCTGTAGCGTATAGGGACAAACTTGTAATTAGTGATAGGTACTGAAAATGTAGGCGTATGCATTTGGACATTTTAGACTTCTCATTCGCACAGGTAAAACCACCGCTCTCTCTGAGTTTACACGCATTAAAAACTCGTACAACACCGATGTACCTGATCCTCCGGGAAACAATTGGAATTCGCTATACTTCGACGAACACACTTTGGATGTAGAGGAGAAGTGCGCCCTCTTATGTCTGGAAGAGACGGAATTTCCCTGTCGTCAATTTCACGTAGCCCTTGGGCCTGGTTACTGTGAGTGGTTAGAGTACGGTGAATACCACCACGGCAACCCGGTCGATTATCGATACGACACGAAGGGAGATGTATTTCTAAGAAAAGACACTTGTAAGTACTTTAAACCCGTCAAGTTATTTAAACCTTTTAAAACACTTTGTTTAAAACATTGAACAATGGTTGTTACAATGACATGATTAAAACTGAACAACGTGTTTAACATTTTAAACAGCGTTTAAACATCGTGTTGTTGCCCCTAGATCAACTAAGTCCTATGCATAATTGGCTTAGAGCCATCACGTGACCATTCATCTATTTAAGCTTACAGTAAAATATGACGATGACTGGTAAATGATTGTTTCTGCTGACGGGTAATGCTTTTGATGTGAAAATTGTTAACACACAAGGATGCACAATACTATAATGCATGCATGCTATATATCATATTATATTATATATTTATATCATTATATATAGTATATATTATAGTTTTCTCAAGATACCCTTGCTCACGTGTCAGAACTGGTCAATCGTGCGAATAGTTCTGACTACAAAGGTAACCCCATAACAGAAATGTTCGAAAGCCAATTAAAATCAAGGATTACATGAAGGTACCAATGAACGGCAAAGTTGCTACAAAAGTAACTTTGTGTGAAACAGGACATTGGGCATCTTTAATTAAGAAAGGAAATTCCTGAAGTCGTCCGATAATTATGTAACAGAATTGACCATTTTATACAATTTCCCTTGTCACTGAGGAAAATGTCGAATTCCAAACCCCTTTAAATTTATATACACAGCGCTGGTATGAGGGTTCAAGTTAAATAAAAAAATATTCGCATTTATTCCAAACGGGATGCATACTTCATTTTTGTATTAGTGCCTATTTGTTTTAACATATGGATTCTGTCTTTTTCAGATTGTGACGGATTTTACCGTGGTGTCACTGCAAGTAAGTTAGCCTTTTTTCGCCAATTCATACAAAAGTCCAGCTTGTACCAAATCACGTAATTTATGAGGCATAAACGGAGGTGGAAAGATGACATTATTACATTCATTTCGTTATTCGCGTGCAACTTTCAACTTGAAGAAACGCATTCTGATTTGACTTTCATTTCCCAAAAATATAATTAGTACAAATTTTATTAATTTGAGATAAAACAAAACATAGTAACGGCATTTTGAGGTATATATATTTTTTTTTACAAATCATGTACGTTTCCTAATCCATGTAATGTATGACTCAATCCGAGGAATATGTGAAGCATAACGATCTAGTGGTTCTGACTCTCGCTTTTAAAACAAAAGATCTTGGGTTCGATCCCTGCCTTGGCGTTGTGTCATCCAGCAGGAAATTGTTCCACATTATTCTGCAATTAACTAGGGTGACGTATAAATGGGTACCCACAGGAAGTAACTTCTTAAAAAAACATACTGTAAGCACCGGAGTCGACTCGCCTAGTCTAGCTAGGGTAAAGTAGAAATGTCTTTAACTTCGAGCAAGGTTGATATCTTAAAAATACAAATCAGGGGCCGCGGGATAGTTTTCAAAATGGGGGAATGAGCCAAAAGTGGGGGGGGGGCTAACCATGCAAAAAGATCACAATCATATGGTCATTCTTACGTTTTTGTACACGTATTTGGAAAAAAGTGGGGGGCTGAAGCCCCCCGCTTCCGCGGCCCCTGCAAATAACAATAATATCATTATTACTGTTATCGTTAGTGTTTTCATTAAGTAGAATATAGTAGTATTAATATTAGTATTACATGTATTATAATTGTTTTATCATAATTAGTAGGAGGAATATCATCATCATTATTATTATCAGCATCTTCATCATCAGTACCGTCATCATCACAACCATTTCTTAATTGTTATATTTTCATTATTATCATGCTTGTTATCCAAAAGGCACATGCAGTCTACCTCTTGGAATGGAATCAAGCTGGATACCAGATGCTGACATCCAGGCATCCAGTTACCTTGATGAAGACCACGCCCCAAGCTTTGCTCGTCTCCATAGTGACTCTTCATGGATACCCGACCCAGCCGATCGCGAACCATTTATTCAGGTAGGTGTTATGCCATATCCCCCCGGTTCACTTCTCTGTCTTGGTTGTTACTAACGAATTTTCGCAACTACTAAGCGGACGCTTTCTGGAACGTTGATAATATAGTAGAAATGCCCTTCAAATCGCAACTGCTTAAATTTCATTGTCAAAAATTTGTGAACCCGAGCTGTTAAAAGATGCAAATAATTATGTCTCTTGTCCTGGGTTCACGACGACACTGCTATTTTGATTCACCATTTTCGACAAAGGCTGCTTTGTGATCAAGGGCTTTTGACAATAGATTCTCAACGTTCCGAAAAAGGTCTACGTAGTATTGCGAAAACTCCCTCTTAAATGCGTCATAAATCAGAAGCAGATCCAGAATTTTTCGTAATGGTTGCATTTAGGCCCCAGATATAAGGGCATTCTGTTCTGTGGAAGGGGGCATCTGCTCTCCATTCTAATGTTTTTTAAATAAATATTATGGGGTACACCCGTACTTTCCATCCCGTGGACAGTCCCCTGTTCATCGTAATTGGTATGCATTTTTACCTATTAATCACGGCGTCCCGAATTCAGATTCTATTCTTTAAGTTATCTGTTTTGATTCGGACAAAATAAGAGAATTTTCAAAACTTTCAAAGGACAGATTCAAGAATCTAGTAATTGTATTAGAAATGCCCGCCAAATGACAACAGATAAAAGTATTTGTTGAAAATCGTTGAAACGGAACAGCAGTTTCGTCCCGAGTTTTGGAGCTTTTGAAAAATTATCTCGTTTGTTCAGAGTGCAGGACGAAACTGCCCTTTTGATGCACCAATTTTTGACAAAAACTTCTAAATTGTTCTTTGTCATGACGGGCGTTTGATAATACATTTTCTATGTTCTTGAATACGTCATGCGTTGTGTAGCAAAAGTCCCCTAATATAGAATATTTTTCGTGTGATTGAATCTACTTGACTGCATTCTAAACTCCAGTTTAACTTTGGCCGTTGTCTAATTCTTAGCTTGAATTATGGAAAACCGAAAAATAAAGTCTCAAGTTTATTTCCATTACCTTTACTGTGCGATCTTTGTCCCATTTTTGAATCAATAGTTACAAAAAATGAAGTAAAATCAATGATAGTATATGCCTTTGGTAAGTTGCTAATTCATCTACTGCCGACTCGTCCACTAACCAAATGGTCTACTTTCATTTAGTCTAATGCCATTCCGTCCATCAAAATTTCGTCTAACGAACATTGATATAATACCCATTTGGTCCAATCATCACTTTGTCCAATCACCATTTCGTTTATGACCATTTCGTCACACAACCAGTTGGTCTAATATCCATTTCATTTTCATTCGTTTTGCACAAATTAACACTTTGTCCAATTAGACCCAATGGTTTATGAACTAGTGGACCAACATGTTATTAGACGAAATGGTGAGTGGACGAATTGGCAATCAGACCAAGTGGATGGTGTATAAACTAATGGTAGACCAAACGATAGTAGAGGAGTTGGCATTTGGACGAATTGGCATTAGACGAATTGGAAGTAACCCATGCTTTTAATGTTATTGACACATGCAGGTCAGGTTTCCAGAGCGGATGATGATCACTGGACTCCTGATACAAGGTGGTGGAGAGAGAGACACCATGTTTACCTCGCTGTTTCATCTGACTTTTAGTGTACCTGGATACGACCGTGTTATCTTTTATAAACGATCATTATACGATAACAGTATACAGGTTAGTTTAATATTATACGACCCTGGCAGTAAGCAGCCCCCCCCCCCCCCTCCCACAAAAAGTATCGCTTGTACAACGGTCACCAATAGAGTACACGAAAATCTACAATTTTACTTATGAAAATGCAAAAGCATGTCCATGACAAAATTGGGTTCTTCGTTCCTTCTCCTTCTCGAGTATTTTCCGAAAATTCAACGCGTCTTACACCATCCCCCCAAAAAATCTACAAATGGTCATGTAAATTAATGATAATAACAATAATAATAATAGCTTATTTAATTAACACTAGGAGCCCTCTTAAACTACTAACCTTATTTTTAACGGGCCCTGTATAACTTATGTTATTATTACCTTTCTTCGTTTTTCAACTCTGAGCACCTGACAAGAAGGTCCCATCTTTAAAGTATTTGGTGTGACTCGACTCGGAAAGGGATCGAACCCACGATCTCATTTTCATAAGGCGAGCGCTGTTCCACTGAGCGACAACCTTCCGTATTTCTTTGATTTGTAGATTATAGTTATTTATACATTTTACAAGTCGTTGTTTTTATTCTATGACCATTTATATACCCTGCAGTTTTTCTTTGGATGTAAAATGATTTTTTTTTGCTCATCCAATATGTCAAAAGATTTAAAATCTTACATGTTTTGGGATCTCATGTCTATCCACGTCTAATGCCATTACTTGTTTCGTCACTCTGAGTAGTCTAGAGTAACGTCCACATTCTGTTGTAGCATACAACTTCATGCAACTTGTAATGTAATTTTATCCTTTAACTCAGTTCTTTTCAGGAAATTTAGAGTCTACCTGCGTGGTCCAGGTCCTCTTTGAGAGGCCTATCTTGACTCATGAGATCCAAGTCTGGCCCTATGTACGATCTGGTCCTGTTGCTCTTAGATTAGAGTTCCTCGGGTGTAAAGACAATGGTAAGTCGACCATTTATTTTCTAAATTTTATTTAGCATTATATCAGATTTTGGTTCGTCTACATCCTTTTCGTTTTCTATCTAAGTTGGCAACTATTAGGCAATTTAACTCAATTAGACCTACAACATTGTCTAATTTGCAGTAGGTCTAAGGAATTACTCGTGTTGTCTGGTAATAGCTTGCTCTAAAACCACTTAATCTATATCATTAGAGTCTGATGAACTCTTTATGGATGAATTTCCATTTGAAAAGTGCAAAATGTCAAGTACACGAAGTGGATATGTAGGACCAGTTGTGAATTAGACTAAATGACGGTTAGACAAAGTGAACATTATACTAAGTCGGACGATAAGTAGACCAAATTGATAGTAAACCAAGGCCCTGTTGCATAAAAGTTTCTATTATGGTAACTTTGCCATCCAATGGTAACTACCATGGTAACGATGCTCAACAGCCAATCAACATGAAGGATTCCATGTAAGTTACCATTAGATGGCAAAGTTACCATAACGATACTTTTTATGCAACGGGCCCATGTGGGTTAAGCCATGATGGTGTTGGAAGACCTGCAAATTGTACATTTTGCAAGTAACTACGCGAACTACGCAATTATGAATACAAACTCACATGCAAGTTTGTTTGAGCGCATTCCTTATTGGCTTGAAATCCATTTGCATAACCATTTAGAGCCAAACTTCCTGGGAAAATAGAAACTGTCAATTATTTAATCATTATTGATGATTTCGTGACTGAATAATGGTTATGTAATGACACTCTCACACGTCAAAAGATGGTGGTCTTCGTTTATACCTGTTATGTAATTATTTCAAACACTGACAGCCTTTAACTATTTTCGCGTTGATTCACAGGCTGTGACGAAAGTATCACAGGTGACTCCATTCCTGCAGCTTATTTGGAGGCATCGAGTTTTGGGCAATCGGGCGATTCTGAGGGTGCTTTTCATTTAAACCCATTCAGAAGGGGAGATATTGGCTGGATACCCGGGCCACCGTGGAGAGACCCTAACCCGTGGTTACAGGTAATGGGGCTTTTTAGCAATCACTTCGTAGACGCTTTCTATAACGCAGAGAATCTGTTGTCAAAAGTCGTTCACAACAAAGCAGCCTTTGTCAAACATCACTGAATCAAAACAGCAATGCCGCCCTGGACATGTTTGCCATTTTGTGTCCGGTTCGAATCTTCCCACGATGTGCTGTCCCAGTCCATCAACATTCGACAATGACTTCTAAGCCGTCTATTGTGATTTGACCGGCATTTTCAATAGATTCTCAATGTTGCAGAAAAGTACACTGCAGAAGTGCTGAAATACGCAAATTAATGCGTTGCCCTTATTCTTTAGTAGAGTTCATTATGCTATAATTATGGGAAGCCAAACATGTAAAATATTAGTATGAATCATATATTTTCTTAAATTAAGTGTGCTCTATCCAAAAGCCTTAATGGTGAATAGAACTATTTTAGTTATGATTCTATGGGGTGTTGCAAGAAAATATTTACAATCAATTGCAAATATTCTGTTGCAATTTTACAACTGATCGTTCCATGTTAGATGTAGCAAATCAGATGAAACTTCTTGTTTCAAGGAGCAGATTAGCAATCAATCACTAATTTGCAATTAACTGCAAGACATATGATTGATTTAGGGACCAAAAATGCAACTTGCAACTAGTGATCGCAAGTTTCTTGCAACACCCCATAAGACAATTATGAATGATTCAAAGGTCAAATGAGCTGATAGAGACTTGGACTTTATAATTTGTGTCACAATTGGCTTTCCATAAAGATCAATTTTAAACTAGAGTTTGAACTAAACTAGATATGATATTACAGGCTAATGTATTGCAAGACCATCAACAAAATGTCATCTATTACACCGCTATGCAAGTTAAATTGGATAGTGTCCATCTGCAAATTCTTGCTCTTTTACGAATATCAGGTTATTTTAAGGCGTCATTCCTACAAACTACCCTACTTTACAACCCGTGCAACTAACTCTATGCCACCGTTACACAATAATACACTTCCCCAACACCTTCCACCTTCAAACACATCAACCCTCCACACCACGCCACCACACACACCAATCAACCCTTCATCGCCCTGTCGCCCTCATACACCAATTAATGAACACTCCTGCTTCCATCACACGGTAGTCCACCATCCTCCCACACCCTGTCAACTTAGCACTCTAATACAACCTCCCACAACCTGCTACCCCCAGACACTTATCTACCCCCCCCCCTATAAGCTGTCACCCTCACACACTTATCCACCTTCCTATACCATACCACCCCACACAGCAATACACCCTTACACACTAAAATACAATCCACACACACACTCATTCACCCTCCTACACTATGTCACCCACACAACAATGCACCCTCGCACATTAAAAGATCATCACACACACTTATCCACCCTCCTACACAATTACACACACACACACCAAAACGCCCTCACACACTAAAATACCATCCCACACCCTGCATCCCACGGACACTTATCCACCCTCCTACACAATTACACCCACACACCAAAACGCCCTCACACACTAAAAGACCATCCCATACCCTGGATGCCACACACACTTATCCACCCTCCTATACCATCCCACACCCTGCATCCTACACACACTTATCCACCATCCTATGCCGTGCCACCCCACGCACCAATACACCCTCACGCACTAAAAGACCGTCCCACACTCTGCCTTCCACCCACACTTATCCACCCTCCTATACCATCCCACACCCTGCATTCCTCACACACTTATCCACCCTCCTATACCATGTCACCCCATGCACCAATACACTTTCACACACTAAAGGACCATTCCACACACACTTATGCACCCTTCTACACCATGCCACCCAACACCAATACACCCTGACACACTAAAAGACCATCCACACTCTGCATCCCACGGACACTTATCCACCCTCCTACACAATTACACCACACACCAAAACGCCCTCACACACTAAAAGACCATCCCATACCCTGGATGCCACACACATTTATCCACCCTCCTCTACCATGCAACCACACACCAATACACCCTCGCACACTAAAAGGCCATCACACGCACTTCATCCCACACAGTAATCCACTCTCCTTCACTCTGCATCCGTCGCACACTTATCCACCCTCCCACACCCTACATCACTTACACACTAATGCATCCTACCATATACCGCCACCCCACACAAATACACCCTCCCACACAGCAAACCACCATCCCTCACTCAGTCACCCTCACACACCTATACCACCCTACCACGCCCTGCCCCGCACCACCCACCAACACACCACCCCAACATGTCACCCTAGCAGATTAATATAGCCTCCCACTCCTTGCCACCCTCACACACCGATACAACCTCAAGCACCAAGCGATCCGCACACAGCTGTCCACTCCTACAACATGGCACCCTCCCACAGCGAACGCTCCGACGCCATGCCACATGCCCCCCCATAACACACACACCCACAAACCATGACACCCGTCCACGCCTGTGTATTTATCATTCGTTGTAACAATTATTTTTTTTCTAGGTTACGTTCTTCCGGGGCCATAATGTGGTTGGCATGATGAGCCGGAAGTGTGCGGATGAAACTCAAGGGCTCGGATGGCTGACTGTGCTTGATCTAGAATGGGCCTCCTCTGGAAATACAATTATTTCTCAAAATAACAGCCAAAAACTTTATAATGTAAGTTATAAGGATTATTACTCTTCCTCACATCAGTTTGTTCATGACAAGTTGGAAATCGCCTTTTTCTCTTCCTCACAACAGTTTGTTCATGGAAAGTTGGAATTCGCCATGTACAGCCAGCAATACAAAAGCTGATGAGGGATGATGATAATGGTTTAAACAGTAAAATAATTAATATGTCGAACATCAGTCATTCATCAAATGTGAAATTCGCCATGTAAAGCCCCCATTACAACATTTGATTATTATCACTATCACTATCATTATTAAGTAGACCATATATTTAAAGTCCAATGATAAAGACGAATAAACAAATGTGATTAAGAATAATGCTTTTAATAAAGTGCTAATCTTTTTACCAACACTTCTCTTTCTCTCCTCTTCCTCTCCTTTGTTTTCTCAAGCGCGTATAAACTTATTTGTTATGTGTTATGCGCTATACAAATACTTATTATTGTTATTTATTTCTATTACTCATCCAGCTTGTTCTAAACTACACTGGAGAGGGGTCACTTGCTCGACTGTACTTTGAGGATGTGATTTATGACACCCGTGTTGTTCGAATAATTCCTACAGAATGGGGCGGAGAGTACCAGTGTTTGTCAATGGTTCTGATGGGTTGTGACTACAGTGGTAAGTAGTGGCGTACAGATTGGGGCTTGGGGGCACTTGCCCCCTCCTCCTTCCCTAAAAAAAAACCAATATATATTCACGACCAAGAAAAAAACATGAAAGGAAATATAAGAAAGGAAATATTACTTTGAATTTATTTATCAAAAACCTTTATTCAAATCTTTGTTTATATGTCATTGTGAATGTGCTTACATATAACATTTGGTCATCCTTCTTTCGAGTGAACATTGAATTCAAATTCAAAGTACATAAACCTGCACATACCTGAGGTCTGTTCTATGAACGTTACAACTATCTTGACAGCTACCCGTGGTAACAGGGCCCAGCTTCCAATACCGGTGACATTTCCATGATAATTACAATAATAGCAAACCTACAATAGTCTTTTTGAAATGAACCCCTCTTGTATGGATTTCTTCTGGCCTACCATGGGTTCAGTGCAAACACAGTTAAAACACGAAGAACGTGTTTGAACATTATTGATACCAATTGCCCTTCCCCTGCTCTCTTTGCTACCCACTTCTTCTCTCCTCATTATCGTTTACCACTTCCGTCATTCTGTACGTTGGCCGATAAACCGGACATGTTGGCTCAGTGGTAGAGCTCCACCTGAGGAACGAGAGGTTGTGGGTTCGATCACAGTCCGAGTCACACCACAGATTTTTTTTAAATGGGACCTGCTTGCCTTCTTGAAAAGCGCTCTACATATTAAAATGGAGAATGATAATACGAGTTATGTTATGCAGTGCCCGCAGGGAGAACAGTTCATAAGAGCTGAAGCGGTTACCCTGGGTAAATGAGAATTATTATTATTATTGTGATAGTGGTGGTGATTTTAACACCTGATAGCTAAGAAAGCCTGAATGTTTGTAAGCAAGCAACCAGAGGACTGACGGCTTAACGTCCTCTCTGAAGGACCTGGTAATTAGGATTAAAGTTGAAGTTCACCGCACAAAAATGTTGATTTGAATCAATAAAGAAAAAGCGGACAAGCATAATGCTGAAAATTTCATCAAAATCAGATGTAAAATAAGAATGTAATGATATTTCAAAAATCCGCTTATTTTTCACCAAATATTTATTTGCACATTTTAGTTACATGCAAATCACAGAGTTGATGATGTCCCTCACTATTCAATTTTTTTTTATTGTCTGAAATATACAATTCAATTTTTGCAGATTTGACAAGAAGGACAAACTTGACTGAACCATAAAATGCTTAACAATGGTTATTCCACATGTTTGTTTCACAAGACAACAAGGAGAAAATATGAATAATTATGTCATATTTCATATAATGAAATACGAAAGAAAAGTGAGTAAGTTATGTCATCAGTTCCCTCATTTGCATATCGACTAGGATGTGCATGTAACTGTTTTGTGAAATTAAGCGAAACTTAAAAATGTCATAACTTTCTTTTTATACATCTGATTTTGATGAGATGATTATGCTTCTTGGATTTTTCGCGTTTAGTCAAAATCACCTTGTTTGTTGGGGGTGGACTTGTCATTTTATACCTTACCAAAGATCACTAGCGCACCAAGCGGGAATCGAACCCGGGTCGAATCCGAAACCCCCGCTCTACCGACTGAGCTATCGCCCCTCCTCATTACTATCATTATTATAATTATTATTGATATTAGCAGTAGTATCATCATTATTGGTGTTGTTAACAGAACATTCGGAGAGTCTTGATGACATAGATCATGAGCAACTGATCACTGACGTAACCTGTCTTGGATGCAATACCAATAGTCTATCGCAGTGGCGTCTTCACCACTACGCATCTGATGGGTCAAGTGGAATTGCATTCCCAACACAAACTGAAAGTAAGTTTCCTTGCTTCTTCCCACCACTATAATACAATTACAAATTAATCGAAATATAATAGATGAAGTAAAAATAATCTGTGATACAGGATGTTTCATAACAAATTGAAAGCAAGAACCACCGATATACTTATTTATTTATCACGTTGTTTATTCGCGTATCCTTTAAAAAGACAGGGTTGTCCAGGTCAAGCCTTTCAAGGGAGCCCTGTCAGTGTGCATTCATACAAACATGGCATATATACCGAAATAAAAACAGTGAATGAAAATAAATAATGACAGAGGTTTTTCAACCACAAATGAAGGATATTTCGTACCCGAAAAAAAATGACAAGCAAAAAATAAATAAAAAATTCCTATCAAATAGCTTCGTTGACCTGAGGAGACCAGTCAAGATGCTGGTTTATATCGACTCCTAGATATTTAGCCTCGTTTGTATTCTGAAACGTTTCACTATTCATTTTTATTTCTAAATTTCTGTTTTGCAAACAACATGACTTTGGTTTTATCTGTGTTATTAATCATACCGTTCTTCCAAAACCATTCTGTAAGGATATCAATGTTTCTTTGGATCTGTTTTTGTGAAAAATTGCTTCCATTACTTTGGATGAAAATAGCTGTATCATCTGCATACAGAGATAAGTGTGTTTTAGGTTGGAATGGCAAGCTAGTAACATCATTAACGTACATACAAGAAATCAACAGATCAAGGGCCCCAGAATAGAGCCCTGGGGCACTCCTGAATAAACAGGGAGAAAATCACTGAGGGTGCCCTCAAAATATACACACTGCATTCTATCGACCAGGTACTTTTGCAGTCTCACTCCAAACCAAGTAAAAAATCACTCTTGAAAGATTGAAATCTCATTCCGTCAGGACTGGTCCCTCATCTCACTCAGAGAGGAGAGTGATTAGGGGCCAGATTAGACTCAATGGCCCGTATTCTGAAGTCGGGTTTAACTTAACCTCAGGTTTAAAGTTGTGGTTTAAGTATGGGAAGCCAAAAGTGTCAAAATTTGTATTAAGTTGTATGTTTCTTATGTTTACTGTGCTCTTTCCTGATTCATCGATGGTGAAGACAATCATCTATTTATACTTCCTAGACAATTATGAATGATTTGAGAGCCAAATGAGCTGAAATATGATACCTCTATGTTAGTGATTTATGCAACAATTGCCTATCCATACTTAACCACAACTTTAAACCTAAGTTTAAGTTAAACCCGACTTCAGAATACGGGCCTTTGCATTTAGAGAGTACGCCCCTCAAAAGCACTTGGATACTCTTATTTCGGTGTTAATATTGACAATGTTATACTTGTTTTCTCTTCAGAATGGGTTCAGATTCAGTTTGGACGGATGTTCATTGTCTCGGGGTTAGACACACAAGGAGGAACTGGACTGAATATATCGTTTGTAACCGATCTTGAGAGTCACATAGATGAGTACACCCTCTCCTACCAGACAACCTTCGATGAGGACGAACAAGGAGCTTGGAGAAAGCTCGTTGATATGGGAGGAGAACCTTTGGTATGAAAACAGGGTGACACGACATGTGCTCCGTTATTGATATCTCAGAGGGCAAAGGATGAGAGTCAGTACTGTAAAGATAAGGATTAGGGTTTATTTGATATTGAAGTTAGGTTGTATGTTTGGCATATAATGGGCAGATTCTCCTTCGTAGCGATTGTCGCCAGAGCAAATGTCATGGAAACGAAAACAGAAACTCTGGCCCGATTCAACTGTGGCCATGGTTTAACTCTGTGTCACAATTATTGGAACCTACCAATTAAAAACAAAATGGAAATACATAAATTAAATGTGCACATGGTTCTTTCATCGTGATTTCAATGATGAAGAGACGTGTTTCAATTTTTATCCCGAGTCAGTTATGAATAGCTAGGTGTCAAGTGAGCAGACCAATTGAAATTCTTCTATGACAAATACCTGTCATTATTGGCGATCCATAGTTAAACTACAATTTTAGACTAGAGTTTGACTTAGTCTCAGTCTCTTCCTTCATCGCTCCCTTCAGTATTTTACTCCTTCTCTCTCTCCTCCATTCTTCGTTATGTCTTCTTTTCCTTTGCATTTCTGGCATCGTCTCGTATTTCCTTCATCTGATTATTATTTCTCGCCATTACTCATCGTCTTTTTATTCCTATTATTTCATTTTCACATATTGTATATTCTTACACCTACACATGCGAATGAGTCCCATATTTTTTCATTCTTTGATATATCATTTTAGGGGATCCACGCTCTACATGTAGAAGCAATGTTTTTTAGTGGATCCCCTCATTTTCATACAAAATTTTGTTTAAACTATTTTACAAAGGTGTTGGACTTTGAAGTAGATTTGTAATCATTGTAATCATATTTGATTTTAATTTGTAATTGTTTATATAAGATGTATATTTGATTTGTATTTGTTTATAATGTTAATGTTGGAAATAAAAATTAAAAAAAATTATGAACTAGACCAGACCAAATACGGGCCAATGTGTCCTACATGTACGTCAGTTTAAAATATATTCCCTTCTCTTTCTACTCCGCCCTTTTTTCTTCATTTTCTTTTCCCCTTTCTCTCCCTCTCCTCTCGCTACGTCAAGTTATACCTTACCTTCAACCTTTATAGAATTTCCTCTTTTATATTCCTGATGGTAACGACTGATTTCGATTTGAAAAAAGGATACATCTTTACAAAATAAGGGTTTGTATGCTTGCAACATTTTACAAATCTCTTTCATCCATTTTATAGAAAGGATGTTGCTTATGTCTTCATAATGATCGATTGTTTTCCATAAGAGCCAGAACTCGCATCTTCTCTACAATGCTTATAGAACAGAGACGAACAATATAAGTCCGTTCGGGTGTGCAGTTTGAACTGTTCTAAGAATTGCTTCTAATTTATTTCATCCAATCAGATCTTTTACGGTCTCAGAGATCCATTCGGAGTGACTACCAGCAAGATTGATCAACCCTTCTTGGCGGTCCGTCTTCGCATTCATCTGCGTCAACGTGAATACGTATATTGGGGCAGGGTGCGCTTCCGAATACGGGGGACTGAATTAACTGGTAAATATCCCGCTCCCCCTTTCCTATCAGTGACGTACTTTGTTTGACCAGGTGAACTTAAGCCACGTGAGCCACTTTAAGGGGATACAAAAATGGACGGAAAGGGGAACAAAAAAACGACACACGACGAAAGGGGAGGTGAACATGTCCTTGAAACTTTATCCCAAAAAAAGTAAGCCGTCGGTATAATATATACATACATAAATATATACATGTATTAACCTCTATCATGAGTTCGTATCCTCATGATATCCTTCTGTATCGATTTCTTTTAGATATCTCTCAGTTGTGCACTGACAATCAGATCCTCTTCAGAGGCTACTGCATCGGGGTGATTGAAACCGAAGGCGACGGCATTTGCAACGATGCCTTCCTACCGGGTAGCTACCCGTTGGCCATCAAGTCGCAGGACATCCAGAATCTCCTCCTGGAGAACCGAGAGCGTTTGCCGGTGGCAAAGGAACTCGTCATCGGATTGAGGTCGGATGTGAATGGAGTTTACAGGTAGGTGTCGTTGTTGGCGGTTCCAGGGACGAATTCAGGACTGACCTGGGCCTCATCTTTATTTATTTATTTATTAACTCATTGCAACCATGACAGTTGGATTATTGACAATGCAAAAATGAAAGTAGTACAATTAAATACACAATTACATGTGGAACAATGTACACTGTACATCAATATCAAAACAAACCGGGAAATAATCAGTATAAAAAGGAAAACGGAATATAAAGAATAAGCAAGGAATGAAAACAAGAATATCTATTCAAAGTTGACAAAATACTCACAGGTCGAAGAGTTGCTATTGTCAACCTGAACTATGTGGAAACTTGCACTTTATCCTTTGAAAACAAAGAGGTGCACATCCAATTGGCAAAACAACGATGAATGTATGGAGTATACATCATATTTAGAGAAAGTGTTGCATTTTTTATGTTGGCGTAGCAGGCTTTCCAAGTTCTGGTTAGTCGGATCAATCACAGCTCTTTATACAATTGGCCCCTGGAGAGGGGAAGGGGTCTACATATGTCAAGCAAATTAGTCCAGGATAGAAGAGGCATAACCTTGTTTTTTTATATATACAATATTTTTTTATGGTTTCTTGTCAATTCGAGGGTGCTGATTACGAATCTGAATGATGCCACTCGTGTAACCTTGAGCATTTTCCGCAAATTGGCAAAATCCAATATGGCCGCCAAAATATGCAAATTACCCATGAAAATCCTAAAATTATCCACACATTGGCTATGAAATGCATGAAATTGTGTGGCAGGAGTGAAATACTCTCTGAAAAATTAACTTTTGACAAAATATTTATTTTCCTGATAATTAAAATGGCCGCCAAAGGCCCTTGTATACTCTATTATGTACAATATGAATAGGGAAAACGAATTTTCACAAAAATTAGCACTAAAGTGCAAAAAATCGCGATGTATGAACGAAGTAATATATGCAAATCATCATTACTAACGAGATATATCATTTATTATGTCATATATGGGAACATTTCTGTATTTTGATATCTAAAATAGCCGCCACTGGCTCAAAGAGTATGTATAATGGCAATGGCCGAGGCCAAAAAAATCACAAGAGTGATCACTAAAATGCATATTATTAAGATTAAACGAGTGGAATACTGACTAAAAACATAATTTTTAATCGAAATATATTATAAATATGCCATGTATGTGATGAATGTTTTATTTTGATATTCAAAATGGCTGCCAAAGGCCCTAAAAAGTATTATGCACAATGAGAAAGAGGAGCAAAGAAATCACAGGAGAGAGCACTAAAATGCATATATATGTGATAAATTAATGGGATACTGTCTAAAAACATATTTCCTAACGAAATATATCATTCAGGTTTCAAGTTTGTGTTAAATACTGTATTTTGACTTTCAAAATGGCCGCCATAGACATTAACAGTATTATGTACAATTCAAAGTGGGAAACCAATATTCACAGGAGTGAGCACCATAAATGCACGTAATAGTGATCAATGAGTAAAATATTGTCTGAAAGCATAATTTCTATTAAGATATATCATTTATTCTGCCAGTTAGGTGATAAATACTGTTATTGGAAAGTCAAAATGGCCGCTACAGGCCCTTATGGTATTATGCACAATGTGAATGGGAACAATTATTTCAACAGAATTTGACTTTGCTTGGCCAAATGAGTGAAATATTGTCTGAAAACATGATTTATAACAAAATATATCATATCTTATGTAATTTAGGTGATAAAACTGTATTTCAACACTCAAAATGCCTGTCATATGCCCATTTTGTGAACATTGTTTATCTCCACTCAAATTGTACGATAAGGGCCTATGGTGGCCATTTTCAATTTAAAAATGCAGCATTTATCAACTTAATTACACATGATGATATATCTCGGTAGAAGCCATGGTTTTAGACAATATTTCACCCTTTCACAATTCACAATTCACAATTATATGCAATATTTAGAGTCAAGCAAAGCCAAATTCTGTCAAAGTTATATGTCCCATGTTACAACGTACACAATACTTTTAGGACCTATGGCAGCCATTTTGGATTTCAAAGTACAGCATTTATTACCTCCACGACCAATGTGTGATGTATTTAGTTAGAAATCATGTTTAAGACAATTTTTTTACTCGTATATCACAGTTATATGCATTTTATGATTCTCACTCTTGTGAAAATTAGTTTGTCCATTCGCATTGTACATGATAAATATAGGGCTTATGGCTGGCAGCCATTTTGAATGTAAAAATTCAGTATTTATCACATAAATGGCATATTAATGGCAATTATGTTTTTAGTCAGCATTCCACTCGTTTAATCTTAATAATATGCATTTTAGTGCTCACTCTTGTCATTTTTGGCCCCGGCCATTGCCATTGTACATACTCTTTGGGCCAGTGGCGGCTATTTTAGATATCAAAATACAGCAATATCCCCATATATGACATAATAAATGATATACCTCGTTAGTAATGATGATTTGCATATATTACTTCGTTCATATATCGCGATTTTTTGCGGTTTAGTGCTAATTTTTAGTGAAAATTAGTTTTCCCTATTCATATTGTACATAATAGAGTATACAATGGCCTATTGCGGCCATTTTGAATATCAGGAAAATAAATATTTTGTCAAAAGTTATTTTCCAGAGAGTATTTCACTCCTGCCACACGATTTCATGCATTTCATAGCCAATGTGCGGACAATTTTAGGATTTTCATGGGTAATTTGCATATTTGGGCGGCCATATTGGATTTTGCCAATTTGCGGAAGATGCTCAAGGTTACACGAGTGGCATCATCCAGATTCGTAATCAGCACCCTCGAATTGACAAGAAACCATCAAAAAATATTGTATATATAAAAAAACAAGGTTTGGTCAAGTTTCTATGGGGCCTATCCTGGACTAAATACTGAATAGAAGAGTTTTATTCAAATGTCGAAACTTGTCAGATTAATCAGAGATTAATAACAATAATAGCTAATTTTTCTAAAGCGCTTATCCCAGAATGGCTCAAAGCGCGTTACAGCATATTATTACCCCGGTCATTGGATTCATTTCAATCCCGCTCGAAAAAGTGCACAAATTCCACTCCCTGGGGAGCATCCCTTGCTTTCATCGCAGCCTCATTATGGCGCTGGCAAAATCAAACATACAATATCTTTCGCATCCTACCGGGTACCCATTTTGCACCTGGGTCGAGAGTGGCAAAGTGTGGATTAACGCCTTGCCAAAGGACGCTAGATCGCGGTGGGATTCGAACACACGACCCTCTGTTTACAAGGCGAGAGTCAGAACCACTACACCACAGCTCTTCTAATACTGTAGCAGGAGGGGCATCGGTAGGCCTATAGCACCCAATGTGTATCCCTTCACTACCATTAGTGTTATAATCATGATGTCAGCTGTATGATATTATTCATGAGGATTAAAATTCCTTATTTTCGTATCTGTATCCTTATCTTGTATCCTTAAAAGGTTATTCATCTTTTTCGTGGTTTCAAAGGAAATAAAAATATCAACACGAATAAGAAGGCTTTATGAATATACAACAAATGAAGTTTATTGCAGACTATTGATGGATCAGGCTCATCGAACTAATTTAAATGTCTAATTTTCTATACATTTATTTGTTATGTATTACATGAATTATTGATTTGATTATTTGATTTGTGGACAAAAGGTGAATAAGGTCTTTCTTTGAAAGAAAAATCTTGGATCCTTATCCTTATACCCTTATTTAATAAACCAGCCATATTTCAAAATCGTGTCCGTTCACTAGAACTAGTCATTAGTAAAATACATTAGCCAGCTTTCATGTAACCTTAAAAATAGATAAATGGTCACGTGATAGATTTTAGCCAATCATTTGACAAGTATTCATATCACCATCAAGCTTCTCAAAATATCTTATTATCTATCTTTTTTCAACTTTAGCTGGCCAGATGGCACTCCTGTGCTCTACGACAACTTTGCCCCTTTCACAGTGGCGCCGATAGGAAAAGAAAAGTGCTCTTTCATTAATTTCTTCAACTGTTTTGTTTGGGAGTTATATGATTGCACCCCTTCAGATCGATCTACAATATGCCAGGGTGGTAGGTCATATCTCTCTTATTTATCTTGTTTGATTGGCATTGTAAGAAGTGTTAACCCTTTTTCTTTAAGGTCAAGTCCACCCCAGAAAAATGTTGATTTGAATCAGTAGAGAAATATGAAATGAGCATATTGCTGAAAATTTCAGCATTAGTTTGGTAGTAGACAGTCACACATTGGCTCGTATTCTGGGCCCCGTCTTACAGAGAGTAACCATTGATCCAATCAATCTTAACTCTATGGAAATTCATCAGTGTCATAATTTCTTCTACAGGAAATTTGCAAAATGTTCTTTGTAAACAAAGGAGATCACACCAGATTGTCAAGAAATCAATGAATTTATGGATATACATTCATATCTATAATTTTTTGAACAAACAAGCATTTTATATGTTGACTTTGCTGGCTTTCCATAGTTGCGATTGATCGGATCGATCGCAACTCTGTGGTAAGACGGGCCCCTGAACTTGTGTTCAAGTTAAGCTCTGATTTAAAGTTGCGGTTTAATTATGGAAAGCCGGGTGTGACACAGCATTCAAACAGAGGAGGTTTGAAAGGATGGAACAAATGTGGCATTATAATATTTTGTATTATACTTCTACTCGAATCCATAGATTTGAACGAATGTTTGGTCGCTGGTCATAACTGTGCTCACAACTGTGTCAACGATGATGGAGGATATCACTGTGAATGCAGAGATGACTTCCGACTTCGGGTTGACTTTCAAGAACATGAAGAATGTGAAGGTAGGATATTCACTCTTTGAAATCAATGTGGATGCATGCCTGACATATCATTCCTTATTCTAATCGAACAACCCACCCAAATCATGAGTATCATAATGTTTAGTACGATGGATGTTAGTGATTATCATTCAGAAGAAACAATGCAAATCTTGTTTTCTTTTTATTACTGTGTCAGTTGGCGTAGTAGGCCTGATGGATATAACCATATTTATATCTACTGGCGTAAAGTTTCACAATTTTGTAATGTCATTAGTATGAAGTTTAACGACCGACACTCTCTTTTTCTAATATTCTTCCTGTCTTATTTTTTTTTATATCGTTACTATAAGTTTTATTGTAAGTTTTATTGTTTTCATCACTATCATCATCATTAGTAGTGATATTGTCACCATTATTGTTTCTACAAGCATTACCATTGTTTTATTTATTTATTTATTTCAGTTTTATTTACGCAGGGTAGCCCTTTCAGTTATAGAACTGATTTACAAAGAGGCCCTGCAACGATAAAAAGAACATATACATATTTTACAATGGACATATGAATAAGATTAAATCATACAATAAACATAACATTAGGAAACGTATACATGTAAATTAAAAAACAAATAACATTAGGAAGCGTATACATATAAATTTAAAAAAATCCAAGTGGGGTCTAAAAGTAAGGCTTCAGCTGAAAGAATTTGCATTTAGTTTTGAATGCTTGAAGGGATGTCGAATTTCTAAGATTAGAAGGAAGCTTATTCCAGAGGAACGGACCATAATATTGAAAGGACTTTTTCATGATTTCAGTTTTAGGTTTGGGAATAAGGAGAGGGGAGTTTAAGGCGTATCTGGTTTGTATCAGAGGAGAGCGAAATAATATAAGATTCAAAAGATATTCTGGGGCAAGTTTATTTATAACCTTAAACATATATAAACAGAATTGATAACTGACTCTTTGAGAAACAGACTGCCATTTTAATTTTTCAAGTAGAATAGTGTGAGGAGTAATAAAGTCAGCATTTAGAATTAAGCGAGCATATCGATTTTGTAAGCGTTGTAATTTTTTTTATTAAGAATTGTGAAGATTTGCCCCATATTACCAAACCGTAGTCAATATGTGGGAGAATGAGCCCATTGTAAAGCATAGTGAGGACTTTGTCGGGCAAGTATTGTTTAATTTGACGTATAAATCCATTGGTCCTTGAGATTTTCTTACAAGTTTTATCAATATGTTCATTAAATTTGAGTAAATCATCAAAGATAATTCCAAGGTACTTAAAGTTATTAACCTGCTCAATAACTTGAGAATTATATTTGATCATAATTTGTATTGAGATAATTTTCCTACGTGTACCAAACAACATTACTTTACTCTTACTGGTATTTAACTTTAAATCATTCCCCTCAACCCATAACATTAACTTATCAAATTTGGATTGTAGCCGAGCCTGGATTGAATGGATGTCTTTACCTTTACAAAAGAGTGCTGTATCATCAGCATAAAGACATATGTTTGTATCTTCCTCGAAATTTAAATTGCATATATCATTAATGAAAATTACAAAGAGTAGGGGCCCCAAAATTGATCCCTGTGGTATGCCTACCTCAATATCACAAATCGTTGACAATTTACCATTAACACATACACTCTGGGAGCGACCCAATAAATAATTTTTAAACCATGTCAATTCAGAATCCTGGATACCATAGTCATACAATTTATCAAGCAAAATGCTATGGTCAACAAGATCGAATGCCCGTTTAAAATCCAAGAACAGGGCTCCAACAATGTACCCATAATCAATATTAACATGTAAATAATCATTAACATCGATCAATACAGTGGTTGTTGAGAATAGAGGTCGGAACCCAGATTGGGAACTACTGAGTATATTCTTTGATACAAGATATGTGTACAGTTGTTTATGTAAAGCCCTTTCCAGTATTTTCATAATATGACTCAATACAGATCCATGTATAGGCCTATAGTTGCTTGCCAGGTTTTTATCACCCGATTTAAAGACAGGGTTGACTTTTGCCAATTTCCAATCAGGCATTGAGAGCCCAGTTAAAATAGAGACATTAAAAATATGCGTTAGGGGCTTACTGATAAAATATGATACTGCTTCCTTCAATAAACGGGGGTGCATACCGTCAAGTCCACTTGACATATTTACAGACATATGTAAGAGTTCTTTAGAAACGAACTCCTCAGTTATCTTTTCAAAGTGGAATCTACTAAGGGTGACTGGGTTTTGCCTTGTATGCCTGGTTGCATAACTATTGCCTACAGTTGTTAGAAAAATACTCGTTAAAAGCATTTGCCACATTAATGTCTTCTGCCAATACACCACTTTCGGTACGCAATCCAGTACAAAAGGAAGTCTTAGACTGTTGAGACAGACTTTTTAAAGTTTTCCAAGTACGACCAGCATCACAAATATTCTTCTCAAATTCACTGATGTAGTATTGTTTTTTTAGGTGCTTACCAAGATTATTAACCTGATTTCTAACTCGTTGAAATTATGTGTATTCTATATTCTTTCATAAATGACCTTTCCACTTATAAATCATGTGGAAAATTGTGATGAGACATAACGCATCCAGGATAGCTGTTCTCGACGAACAAGTTACATGGACGAGAACATGAGGAGAGTGCGCTGGTATGTTGGCCAAAATGGTGGAGCGTCCGCCTCACAACCGTGAGGTCGGGAGTTCAAGCCCTGGGCAGCGTCAGACCATAAAAGACTAACATCTGTCAGACCAAAATACGTTCAAACACGGGAGTTGCTGTAGCTGTGATTGGCGATCAATGATTTAAGGGATATAGAGCAAATAGAGCAAGGTCGATCTGCGGGTCGATCTGGCGCTGCCTCAATAATAATAATAATAAACAGTTCTTGTATAGCGCATATCACGATTATGAATAATGTCTCTATGCGCTTCCAAAGGACTTGGATATTATTACCCCAGCTGTAGCTTGGCAGCCGTAATTACTAAGATTACAGCGCACACGCATTTCAAGGAATAAATTCCTGCCAGGTACCCATTCACCTCACCTGGGTAGAGTGCAGCACAATTTGGATAAATTTCTTGCCGAAGGAAATTACGCCATGGCTGGGATTCGAACCCACAACCCTCTGTTTCAAAGTCCGGAGACTCCGGAGAGTCCGGAGAAAAATAGCTGCAGGGCCCGCGATCAATTGGGCAATATGGATGTTCGGCGGATCTTTATTTCTCGTTTATGTTTCGAAATATAAAACATGGATTTTTTTTTTTTTATCTATTATGAAAACACATTGACAAACCATTATATTGAGAGCATACTAAACAAGTTTGGCAATAAATCATAAATGTATTCATTTGATGGATACGAATTACATTTTCACAACTATCACCACTATTATTGATTAGATTCAGGAATATTCAGACACAAGACATTTTTTCATTTCAGATGTATGTTTCAATTCATTTGATGCTGGCTATCTTCCATGGGTGAACCTTCGCACGGGAACCTGCTTTCATCCAGTCATTCAGAGCGGAACCTATGAAGAAGCTGTAGAGAGCTGTCAGCTTATTTACGGAAGATTACCTAGTCTACTGGAAGTGAGCCATTTACAGGTGAGTGCATTTTGACGTTGAACGTGTGCCTTTAAAAAAATCGTAGCCTTAGATCATCACACCAGCAACTTCTTAAGACTCCCAAGACACGTGGAGCATATGGTGCGCGAGCTTTCTCTCCCTCAGCACTTTACCTCTGGAATGATTTGCCGTTGAATTTAAGAATTATACCATCACTGGAGACCTTCAAATCAAAACTGAAGTCTCATCTTTTCTAACAGTATTAGTTATTGGCACTTTGACACTCACAATAATAATAATGATAATTCAATATTTATATAGCGCCTAACAAAATTTCTCTAAGCGCTTTACATCACAAAACCTAACTACTTAACTTAATAAACTAAACTCACTTATCAACTTAACTACCTTACATAACTAAACATCCAACGTAACTTCCTTACATATCTAAAATACTAACTTAACTACGGGCATATTAACTGTAAAAAAATCATACTATTTACGGAAGAGAAATGTCTTAAGTGCTACTTTAAAGGAACTTAGAGAAGAATGTGATCTTAAGCTATAAAACTCATCCAAACTTTCTCATTCTTTCTATTCCTGTGCGCCTCGGAATAGAATATTTCTAGATAGATGGCGCTATATATATATATAAATGCCTATTATTAATATGTGCAAAAGAGATTATTTCTTTTCTATTCAGGGAAAAAATCATTTTTTACAAAGTACGTTTTTTTTTATTTTGTCGATTGATACGGGTTTTTCCCCTCTGCTTTCACATTGTTATAGAAGAGAAATTTGGCAGTTTAATTTCATTTGTAATCATTTTAAAAATATTCGTAATCTCATTGATATTGATATATTTATTTGTTTGATTGTTTATTGATTGTATACATACACAGAATCTTTATTTATATGAATTGTGATTGTAAACTTATTGATTTGAAAGAAGAAGAAAATAAAATATTATTTAAAAAAAAAAAAAATCATTATTATTATTATTGGCAATCACTTTCAAAGATTAAATTAATCAGTATCGGTGCAGTGTTGTAATATGAATAGCAAGGAGGAGCGCTAGAGCTTACTTAAAAAAGACTTACTGAAAAATGTTGATGGTTTATTGCAGGTATATGTATGATAATTTAGACAGGGCAATAAATCATGGCAATTACATGATTATTCTTGTCTAGAACCCAAGCCCAACATGTTCCAAAATATGCCTACTTCCCCCGTATATTTTTCAATTAAATGCCACTTGAAGTGAAGTGTGTCGATCTTTTCATTATTTTTAACGAACCTGGCATTAGGTTGCATTGTTCATAAATTTTGGGGGTCTTTTAAGACTCTCTGCATGTGGGCTCTTGTGAAGTTTGATATAATAGCCGAACATCATTTGTTTTATTTTTGTTATGTACAGGACTTCTTCAATATCACGGGTGAGTTTCTTTGGGCAGCACCACCTCCCGGCTTTGAAGCACCCAAGACGAACAACCCTCTCTGTTATGCAGCCGAATTTCCTGCCGTTGGCAATATATCTGCCGGACTATCTCCATGCAACGGGACACTGCAGTTTGCATGCATAAGAGGTACGGCTAAATCTATAATGATAATAATAGTAGTAATAATACTAAGTTTTTATAATAATAATGGTAATAGTAACAATAATAATATTGATAACAATATTAATGGTAATATTATTGATGATAATGATAACAATAACAATAATAATGTTAATGATAATATTAATTAAAAAAAAATAATACTAATAATCCAAATAATAATAGTAATAATTATAATGATAATGGTATTAAAGAGAATATTTTATATTGCGCAAGTACTTTAATAATGTATTCGACATCGATACTGCACCAATATTGATAATGCCTCCATTTCTATTGCGCACATGTCGATTCAAAAGTATGATCCGGGCGCTTAATAATATAACGTTGTAAATAGTAAATTTTCAAACGAATTTCTTACATACATGAATGAAAAAAAAAGGTCTATAGGAGAGTTTATTTGGAATAGCTGAAGAGAAGATGAGATATGAATTGTGTCGGCAATCGAGTTCCAGAGACGTGGTGCAGCAGCAAAGAATTCCTTATTTCATGTCCATTTTGTTCTGGGTTCTTTAAATTGATGAATTAAATGCGATATTACATGTAGTAGAAGAGGGATGAATGAGACAGGATATATAAGAAGATGCTCGGTTATAATCTCTAATATTACCCTCTTTATCTAGTGTACTGTAAATATGTGGGGGGGCTGCTTCACATTTTGGTAATATCTTAATTTTAAGTCAGTTATGCAAGTTATTACTTTCCTGGCTTATATGTTTACATGTATATCGAAACTAAGGACCCCTCTGTAAACCAGCGTTGATATGTTGTGAACACTGAGTAGGGCACCCCCCCCCCCCCGTCTTTTAATTAATCTATTTTCTGTAATTGTAAATATTATGTATATCATTGTTACTGTTTTAAATTGACGGAAAATAAAAACAATGCAGAAGTGAAATTGAAGTTCTTTCAACAGAGTATCCTCTACTATTTTATTTATTTTTTCACTATTGTTTTATTTACTTTTTTGTCTTCGGCCTCAGACGTCTCCAACACGAAGATACAGGATCTCTTGGATGATGACGTCAGGAATATTACCCTCGATGTCTCATTCGGGTACATTGAATTGCGTGCCTACTCTCCGTGGTATTATACAGGGACCACAATATCTATTACCATCGTTGGACTTCCCGGACTGCAAACAAGGTAAAATTTTAAAAACCCGAATTTTAGGAAGACCGAGATTACGTTTAAAGCTGTCCTGCTGGGTTCCTACGGGAGTAACCATAAGCAGAAACATGAACAGAAACAGATTGAGGTCGTGTGGTCCAGTGATTAAAGCATTGGACTCATAATCGAAAGGTTGTGAGTTCAAATCCACACTCTGCCATTGTCTAGCGCTCTCCCCCCTTTTCACATTTGATGCACCCGTCCAACACAATGATGATGATGATGATTATGATGATGATGATGATGGGTTCTTGTAAAGCGCCGGTTTCCGCCTCAGCTGGGCGCTCAGGGCGCTTGCTCAAAAAAAGGAAATATCTCACAAATTTCAATAATTTCAAACAGTGTTTAGAATCATCATTCAGTTCAAATACTGTACTAGTAATGCTACAATTGAGTTATTCTTGCGATAATGTTGGAGTGGGGAACAGAAAGGTCTTCAGTTAAGACTAAAAAGTTGATTGGGTCTGTGCTCTCCTGATAAATTGGGGAAGGCTATTCCACAGCTTTGGTCCAGAGATGTAGAAGGCTCTGTCACGCGATACACAAACAATACATAAACAAGCACACTCACACCCCATCCCACACTCACCCTCTCCCCCACACACAAACCTTTACACGTGGGTCCAACTTTGTTTTCGTTATTAACTTTCTCCGTCCGTTACGTGTGCCTATACGCAGCCAGATGCATACATAAATGAAACGCTACACTTTACATTACTTTTTTTTTTCTTTCATATAAAGATTTTATTCAAAATCAAACACGAAATCAATTCAATTTACAGAAAAATCATGAAGCGAACATGTTTACAACAACTGTACAGGCGTACTATTATCTATTGATAAAACAAAATTATGATGTTTTTGACTAAGAACCCTTTCAATTTCACAATAGCGTTTCAATACGTTCTTAAAAGAACTAAAATACAACCGATCTCCCTTACAACGTGTCGAAAAAATAAAATATTTAGCGTAAAGAATATAACGGTTTACAGTAGAGTATTGAGCGTCAGGGCAACCAAACAAAAATAAATTCTTATTCAAATACAGGTTTACATTACTTACAAAATGTTTTATTATAATAAATGACGTCATCGACACAATCATCATAATTATTGTCATGTGGGTACCACGGTTGTTACAAATAAACATGAAATGAAGTCTCTCTAGGTGTTTCGCGTTTCATGTTAAATGTCGATTACTGAATCTGTTACACAATACAAGGCGGTAGGATTTTACACAAAGAACACAATCATGCATTTGTGGAGGCGTCGTGATGTAGAGGTTCCGTCACTTGACTCTTAAACCAAGGATCGAGCCTCGAGGTTTCGAATTCCACCCAGCGCTAATTTCCTTTGGCAAGGCACTTATCCCCGTTTGTCACTCTCCACCAAGGTGTTAAATGGGTACTCGGTAGGATGAGAACGTCACTTTTGTTAGATTGGCACGTGTGCACCGATAAACTATTGCCTAGCCAGGATACTCCTGAGGGAGTCGAGATGATGGACTTTATGTGTGGAACAGTGATGGATCCTATGACCGCGGGGTGATAATAATTAAAATGTAAAGCTCTTAGAAACCAACGTATGAAGCGCTGTATATGTAACTGTTATCATTATTATTATTCCTCTATACAGGATCAAGTCCGTATTTTTTCTTGCTCTAACAAAAAGCACCAAATTATTTCAAGTGCAACTAAGAACTTTACACCACTAGTGTCCAAGAGTCTTTCTTATCAATCTGGTTGTACCCAAGATAGCTGCCTTCTGAATGTCGTACATCCAAAGGTGAGGAGAGATCTTGGTTATGCAGGCTTCCATTCCCTTCTTCACCATTCCTGAGTGACCAATGACGACTGGTGTGACCTCTGCCTTTACGTTCCACATCCTCTCGATCTAAATCCAAAATCTCAAAATATTATTATTATTACTATCATTATGAATTATCATTTCTCATCCCTTTAGGATAGATATATTAAACATGGAATTGCGGACCTTCAACGATGGTGTGCTAGGTAACAGATGCTTGGATACACTGTCTATCTACGATCCCACCACACAAGGCTATCGTGAAATATGTGGACATCTTCCACCGTTCCGTCTCATCATGCCACCTGATATCGTATTAGAGATATCGATAGGAGAGCTCCAGGCGACCATGGAACCCCTAGGCTTCAGTCTGTACTACGAGATAGTTGGTAGGTGCCCCCTTTTTCATAATGGGTGATATGCATATTTAGTTAAACCTGGGTTAACTCAGACCACAATGTTGTGGATTGCCAGTTGTCAATTCATTCACCAATTAAAAATTTATTCTTATCCTGCTGCAAAAAAAAATTAAAAAAATTAAGATTGAGTCCTGAAATGGAAAGAATAGGAAAATGCAAAATATTATTAATTTCTCTAAATCAGTCGATATTTTATGATTGCCAGCAACATGGATTAAATATTATGAGGCCCAGCATTCCATAGAAGTGTCGTTTATAATTAGAGTTTTATTTAGAATAGGGTTATAAACCTAGGTTTAATCATCAGAATCCCATCCAATTAGGATAGCAATTACTTAAAATCTTTTGTTTTTCTTTTGCTTGTACTACGAGATTTGGGTAGGCGCCTTGGAATATGTCGATTCTTGAATTAGATTTAAAAATAAGATACGATTTGGAGAGGAAGGGTTTTTTCTTAGCTGGTGGAAGTTGGCGTTAGGTATCAGTGGGATTGGGGGAGGGAGTATGTGAATCAATCTAGTGCAAATTTCAGAAATACAAGAACTGTTAAAGGTCATATCCAAACTAGAGATTCTAAATACCACATCTTCCCCATTTAACACGATGATATTTTCAGCATTATGTGTATTATATTTGTTTTACTTGTTATTCAAATCCACATAAACAAAAAGTTGATTTTAATCAAATAAAAAAAAATCTAATAAACATAATGCTGAAAATATCATCATGTAAAGTGGGGAAGATGTGATATTAAGAATTTAGCTTATATTTCCAAAACACAGTGATATGCAAATGAAAGAGTCGAAGATGTCACTGACTACCTATTCTTATTCTATTTTACTGTTGGATTCATACAATTGAATGAATCTGAGTTTGATTAGACAGTTTATATATTTTCTGTATTTGATTTCATTATTTCTCATATTTTTTAATTGAATTATAACTTTTCAAGACTTTCAGAGGGAGCAATGCATTTGATTAGACAGGTTCCATATTTTCTGTATATAATTTGGTTATTCTCATAATTTTCATTTAATTATAACTTTTCAAGACTGTCGGCGGGAGCAGTGCATCACGGGATGCGGAGAGAGCAGTCTGGTATATGAAGACGGCATCCTAGGAACGTCTCCCTTTCCATCAACCTTCTCACCATTCAGCGAATGCCAGGTCCAAGTATTAGGACCACCAGATCAATACATCGCGATCAATTTCACGGACTACAGAGTAATATTTTAATATCTTTTATTAAAAAAAATCATTCAATTCAATTAAAGTATCTATTTCCTCATTCATTAAAAAGAACACAATTAGAACAAAATTATCTATAACACAAAGAAAATATGAGTAACAACAAAAACAAAGGTTTCAACAGAACATAACCGAAAACAAATAGTGCTATTAATAAAATAACGGTCGGTGCATAGTGATAACAATATAGATGAACAAAGTAATGAATGGTAATGTGGCATGCGCGAAAAAGCCATTAAAAGGCTTATCAAAACGCGCATACTCAAGATATGTTAATCATTAAAATGAAATTCAATATTTGATGTAGATGCGGTAAGTGGAAAAGAAATAGAGATACGAATTATGATTTCATCCAAAACAAAGCATCTAAATCAAACTAACGTGAAACAACCTTTCTTTCGATATCTGTTTTCTTTATGCCAATCAGTGACGAAATGAGCCCCCCCAAAAAAAAAAAAATAATAATAATAATAATGATAATAATGAAAAAAATTACATTATTACATAATATTTAGAAAATAAAATCATATCCTACCCCTTTATTTCTTTTAATTTCCTTCTTTATTTTTTTTTTTTTGGCATTGGGCTTTTTGCGGGTGGGGTCATGCCCCAAGCCCCCCCCCCCCCTTCTGTATGCCAATCAATTTAATGAAATGCATATTCAATTAAAATAATTGTTTAATAAGTTGAGCAGTTGAAGCTTTTAAATGCTGAAATGGTAAATGGTAGTAACTTTTTTACCTGATTGCTAAGATAGCATCAATGCTTGTAAGCAAGTAACCAGAGGACCGACGACTTACGGTCTTTTCCGAGGGACCTGTTAATGAGGATCTAGATGCCTTACCAAAAGGGCACTAGCGCACCAAATGGGAATCGAACCCGGGTCACCGAAATACGAAACACCCGCTCTACCGACTGGGCTACCACGCCTATATATTCTGGTATCTTTAGAATGCTAATGAATCATACTTTTGTGTAATATCAGTTGCATGATTATCTCTATTGGATAATTCTCTAAGAAACGGTCATGAAACTCAGATTTTTTCTTTTTATTGATACGTACACCCATATATACTAAGATAACCATGCAGGTATCATAAGAATGCTAATAAATAATAATTGTATTATTACCAGTCTCATAATTGTCAATTGGATATTTCTTCTCAGCAACACTTATTAAAGTCAGGGTTTTTATACACCCATATATACTTAGATGACCAGTTCAGGTATCTTTAGAATGCTAGTAACTCATACTTCTATATAATATCAGTTTCTTGATTGATTATCAATAGGAAAATTATCTCAGAAACACTCTCATTAAAGTCGGGTTTTATTTTTATTGATACACCCTATACGTATTTAGATGAACATGATGGGGTCTATGGACATGTGCTCTGACCTTCTTGTGCTCACATCACGAGGTGATTGGAATCAACCTATCGAGAGGGGATGTACCGTTTTCCCATCATTTCTCATCACAAACACCAGTCAAGTAGATGTTCGTCTCTCTCTTGGTTTAGAAATGACTTCAGACGGATTTCAAGCACATGTCACCTTTGTTGGTAGGTTAAGTTTATTTATTTCTGGGGGCCGTTTCGTAAAGCTGTTCGTAAGTTAAGAGCGACTTTAAGATTGACTGGTGAATTTTTCTAGATAATGCGCTATATCATCACCATTGAACATTTTGGTGCGTACAATTTACCACAAGAAAGGATACCAGTCGTTCTTAAATTCGCTTTATAACTTATCATCATATCTTATCCTATCCTAAAATCCTACATCCTAATCCTACATCCTAATCCTACATCCTATTCCTTTCATCCTACACCTATCCACTGAATCCTGTCATTGATTCCTATATAAAGAGCAACTTTTCTACACTTGGCAGAATACAGTTAATATCATTTTCCACATTTAACCTTGAAAATTTCACTTAGAATAATATGTTTCGACTATAAATGATATGGTAATGGAGCCACATACTTTTCTGAAACTTTTCATGGTGGAAATTTAGAATAAACATAAATACTAATTATTATAGCAATATTACCTAAAATTTTGGTCATTTACTGATGTAATGAATATTCATGAGTGCATAATCATTATGTCCAGATGAGGCAGGTATGGCAGCGGTGTTCCGATGTTGGTCCAACGTTGGGTAACGTTGATCCAACGTTGGTCTAATGTTGGTCCAATGTTGATGGAAAGTTGATACAACGTTAGTCCAATGTTAGTCCAACGTTGGCGTAAACGTTGATTCAATGTTTGTCTAATATCGGTTCAACGTTGGTGTAACGTTGCTTCTTTGTTGGTCTAATTTTAAACAAATCCAATGATGCGCCATTTCCATCAGTTTTCAACACTGTGCCATCATCATCTGTAACCTGTTCATGATTCTGTCAAAAAACATTACAACTATTATTACAACTATTCATTTCTTTTCATTTTTTCTGTTACAAGTCTCTTCACATAATTAAGAGGAATCAAGAGAATTACGTGTGATATTTATTGAGGCCTTTGTAGCATTTAAACACTTTTTACATCCTCTTTTGCTCAAACAAGACTAATACCAAACATAGGCATATGTAATAAGAATCAAGATGTATTACATTTTCTTGCGAGTTGCAATCTCTGTTTCTGTCTACAATTGTTTGATGACTCGGTATGAAATGCCAATTGCAACGTCAGTAATCATCACAAAAACTCACATGTGTAATTGCAGTCTCTCAGTATTTACAAAATCTAAAAAGGAGGTCGCGTAACTTGGCCTCACTCAGAGTAACGTAGCTACTGCCTGCTGTAACTTAAGAGCGCCTCTTTTTCATTAAGATCAAGTCAACTGAGATCTCAATATGCAAGGCCATGGCCTAGTCTCGCTCATGCCATAACTCTTAAATGATATTTCAGCGTTAAGTGTAAGCATGCCTCACGTAGCACCTACAGGTTTGACTGCAGTTGGAAAACACTCCGTCCAGGCTAGGCCAGGCACGACCGACCAGGTCAATTCAAGGCAGCGTATAATATAATAAATAAGGCAGGAATGCCAGGAAGCAAATCATTGGGTGATTTCAAGTACGGCCGGTGTTCGGTGTTGAGAGCGTGAAAGGGCTGCTGAACTGAGCTCCAACACCGAGTGTAATATTTTTTCATTAAAATGTATTAAAACTCTAAATTGCTCTCATCTTAACTGTAAAAGATAATTTTACGGGGATGGTTCGTCGTGTTCGCCCCCTGTCCGTGAGCTACAGGAGGCAGTGCAGTGACTGGTGTTAAGTACTTACACGAAAATAGTAGCGTCGGACTGTATGCACACAGAAGCTGACTCCGGGATCTTTCGGAGGGGATCAACAGTTGCAGTTACCGACTATCTGCAAGTGCAAAGAAAATTTCACTGTAGTTTGTAGGTCCTAAATATGCAGCTAGATATTCGGGAATTTAATTGTCTATATCCAGTTCAAATTCTGCCAGATTCTTCAAGTTCAAAATTGAAGGAAGCAGACTACACAGAAGAAGGAGTCTGACGTCGACGCGTCGCGACTAATTCTGCGCATCAGAATAGTATGGTATTTTTAAATAGGCACATTTGATGCTTGCATTTCCTTCAATTTCTTCTAGCTATGTGCAGTAGGCCTATATCTCGTACTTACTGTGAGAGGCCTAGCCAGCTGCAAAGGACGAGGGCGTTTCTGGAAATTCTGGTCTTGAACTGCATTTGTTTTCTTGTTTTTCTCCTTTATTTTCTATATATTAATCGACACATTTTCAGCCCCCGGTAGCCTGATCTATTCTATCCCGTCTTTATTTTTGTTTTCCCCTTTAAATTCCTCTTTCCCTTCCCATTATTTTCATTCTCGATTTCTTTTCCCCTTATTGCTGGGAGGATACAAGGGTGACATGGATAGACAAGCAAACTTACTTGATCACCCCCCCCCCCGGCCCCATTGGATTTTATGCGAGTAGTTGTCGTCTGTATATCAATTCTCAAATGAGCCAGTTCTGTTAATTCTCAACACTGTGTATATTATGCCGGGATATTATGTTGACGGTCAAACAAATATCCACCAAACTATAATTTCCAACATTGTGTCAATGTTAACTGTCAACAACTCTCCAATAAACTAGTTTCCAATGTTGTCAACGTTGTGCCATTGTCGGTTGTTCAACAAATCTCCATCGAACTAATTTCCAACATTGTCAACATTGTGCCATTGTCGGCTGTTCAGTAACTATCTAATCAAACATGTTTCCAACGTTGTGCCATTATCGACTGTACAACAAATCTCCAATAAACTAGTTTCCAACGTTGTCCACGTTGTGCCAATGTCCGTTGTTCAACAACTCTCCATCTAATTAGTTTCCAGCTTAATTGTCAACGTTGTACTCATTGTCGACTATCCAACTAATCTCCAACCTACCATTTTCCAACATTGTGCCATTGTCGATGTCCCACTTGGCACAAATGTTCCTTGACTCAAGAGAAATAGATTCTTCCAAAGAGACACGCTGTATCTATGCAAATAAGCAAGAAATTTGCATAAATTTGCATATTATGTCGATATAGTGAAAACAAGTATTTAAGAATATATATTTAACCAGAACTGCCAGAAAATTGGAAATAAAGACTTAGGGTAAGAAAGGGAAGAAAATTGTCATAAAATGATTGGGATATCCTTGTTTATTATTACCTAATTTACATAATTATGCAAATTATAATTTAAAACAGAGTATTTTTTCATGAATCCTGAACTGTTTTATAAATAACAGCAATTAATACACAATGTCAACATTCTACCTGAAAGAGAATATATCAGCGAAAACATCGATATGCTTCATGACAGTATTAGTGTCTTAATTTGCTAAGAAAGAGGTCAAATATGTCAAAATGTAAGACGTGGTTTTGCGCTAAAACGAGACCAAAACAACCTCTATGTCACAGGCACACTCTGAATTCCAAAGGGTGCTGTCTATGGAGAATAATACACGCAGCACACCCCCCGGAAAATCTTGCGGGTGCTTCAGCCCCCGCTTCCCAGTGTCAGGACCTCCTCTATATAGTGTAGATGCTATCTTTAAAAGTGCCCTTTTCCAGATGAGGGCTTCATTGAGACGAAATTTTTAAATGTACATGTATATTGTCAAAACAAAATAAAGGGTTGGGCAACTTCGACAGGCCACCGTCATGTACACGAACTAATTTTATGCGATATAAAACAATGCCTTCTATGTTTTTTTTTTTTCAAGAGGAAAAACTAAAGAGGCTTTACTGTGTGTAATAGAAATGCATCTTTCTTCCGATTGGGCTCTAAAAATATTTAAATTTAACATAGAGTGGAATCAATAAAGGGGTTTGAGTATTTTAGAGCTTATGTGTGGCTGTTCTTCAATGTACCACAGCTCTTCTACATGTCAATTGTAGAGTATTTTCTCAATCTATTCCAAGATATCAATACAAACAAAAGTAATCTTTTAAGAGTTCTAAAGACAATAAACTATTTTTTAATACATAAAACCAAAAGGGGAAAGGGTATCCTAGGCATGCTCCTGTTGGGTTACAGCCTTTACTGTGTTAGAGCATTATTACAAACGGCAGAGCAATAACAATAATAATAATATTAATAATAATTATAATAATATCAATAGTGATGAATTTAAATATAAGAATATAAATATAAAAGTTGCTTTATGATACCCAAAAAAATACAATTTGCCTTGCCGATGTCTTTAAAACAAGATATTTTTGTATTTAGTGTCGAAATACGGAGAGGGGATGGGGTAAATTCGGAGGGCTCCCGTGGGCTTAAATATTAAAACAAAAATAAAAAACTTTTTTTCAGGAATCATGTTAACTGATGTCTCATACATCTGTCTTTTCCAAGTCGATTATACTAGTCAAACTGGTTTTGTAAGGTAGCGGGAATGCCGTGGGGATGCAGTTTTGCCACTTCGGGGTCTCCAAAAAGATATATGTTTTAATAAAGTTAAAATATGGATTGAGGTATAGGATACATTTGTCATGATTCATGTGCCAGAGCTTTATTAAAGCAGTAACCTGCAAAGCAGTGTCTCCTGTAAATTTTCCAAGAGAAACAAATAAAACAAATGCTGTTTTACCGATACCGAAATGCATTTTGCCCGTATATACCATAGATTACGGTGTGGCAGACACACCAACACAAGTTTTGTAGAGTGGCCGAACATTACCCCTAGGCAATTGATTAACCCGTTGACTGCTGAACTCCGTAATTCCAATATACTTTATAGAGTACGTGACCATCCAACTCAAGTAGGCAATTTGGTTAAACTGTTGACTACTGGATTCTGTAGTTTCCACATGCTTTGTAGAGTGACCAAACAGTTCCAGTTATGGCAATGGGTTAATCGTCTCTCAATGTTCTTAAAAACTGTATCTAGATAAGCCCGGATGTTTTGAGAGCAGCTTAGACCAATGCATGTCTACTCCCTACGAGTGTGGTGGAACCTCGGGCATCATCCTTTCCCCGAACTACCCAGAACTCACCCGAAGTGTCGAGGTGTGTTCGTGGACCATCACAACTCCAGTGAATTCCTACATCAGGCTCAACATCACAGACTTCGTCTTCAACCTTGATTGCCCTCGCCAACGTCTGGAGATTATCGAGCAAAATGCAGAGACAGGGGTGCCCACCCAACTGGCTGTATTTTGCGGAGATAATCCACCATCGGGGATCTTGGAGAGTAATCTGAATTCTGTATCTGTTGTGCTATACCTCGAAAACCGCCTTTTGGGGATAAGACTGTCGTTAGAGTACGAAGCAGCCTACTTCGAACGGCCCTATTCCAATGGATCAGTTTCAGGTAAGAAATAAGCCCCCAGGGGAGCTTTGTCATTGCAAGATGTATACACCAGGCTCGTCCACAAAGGCACTAAAAAGGACATGTTTTACGATCGGGCCATGTACGCACGTGCAGTGAAAATGGTATCACAATAGTCAATATATTGTATCATGTCACAAAACTTTTATTTAAGTAGATAAAACGTGACTTGCTCCGGTACGTGCTCTGAAATCGAATCCAGATTGCAAATTATAGGGGGCCCTTTTCGAAATTCATACGAGATCGGTGTCCACCTTCAAATTCAAATTAAGATTAAAATTCATTTATTTCACATCTCTTGAAAAAAGTATATCAGAGTATCATAAAGTAAACACAACAATAACAAGTGTACAATTTAGACAGTAACAAAAGGAAATTGATCTAGGCTACTCCCTTTAATATTCATTACTGGTAATAAAACCAAACAATATCTTCCAATCAACTTTTGAGATTGAAAACAAAGATCTCAAAATCAAACCAAATCAGTAGACTGGTAGAACAAAAGAATAATTAAAAGCAAAAAATAAAAAAATAAAAAAACAAGGATGTGATGACAGTGCCACCCACTCTCCTGGAAATACTCAGGGCTGTAGGAAAAATGGTCTATGTATTATAATAGTTCATTTACTTAGCGCAATATATATAGCCTCTTGGTGAGTCAACTGTGCCTAATTGTAGACATTTTCACCCCTAAAAACTTTAAAATCCACTCTTAATAGGCGCAAATCTCACACCCTCGGGACCGGTCCTTCGTCTCAATCCGAGAGGAGTGAGATAAGGGGCCAGTTAAGTTCTATTGAATTTAATGTGTATGTGTGTGTGAGAGGGTGTCTATGTGTGTGTGTGTGGGAGGAGGTTCTGTGTGTGTGAGAGGGTGTGAGGGTGTGTGTAGGCAAACCAGGATGCCCGGTGTAGGCCTAACTTAGTAACTATACTTCACTGTTGTCTATAATTATGATTTTAATTTGTAGAGCAACATTGCCCACCCACTCGAGCAGGTGACGCAAGAGCTTGGGACTATTTCAACGGGAATTGCTATCTATTCGTCCAACATCCAAATGATCTGACATGGATGGCTGCCGAAGACGAATGCACAACCGTTGCCGAATCGGGCCATCTTGTCAGTATACGAAGTAGGGAAGAGGCGATGTTTATCCACTACATGCTGACGTCACAATGGCCTGTGCAAGGAATTGACACGTACATCGGTACGTAGAATGTTCTGTAATTTATATTATATCCGAATATTAGTGATTTGAACATATAGAGTAAAATCAATAAAAGCAACGCCCAGAATGAAAAATACGGTGCTTAATTTCCGATAGTTCTCTTTAGAGTGCACGTCTTTAAAACCTTAATTGTGATAATCGCAAAATTCTAGTACTTTCAACTAGATGATTAACGTATGAAAGTCGTACTATTCGAAAATCATGATTGCGTTTCTTTCGAGCCCGCCAATAACAATTGTTCTATTGTTCATTCCACTTTTCACAATTAAATCAAATTAACTTTATGGTGTTACTAATCAAGGTGTTTCTATCTCGGGGTGTTTCGTGTGTCTTAAAGTCGCACGTAAATGTCCAGTTGCGTGATATATGAAATTAAGGCATCAATGACTTGGTCAAAGCTGCAAAGTGGACGCTTGCAACATGGATATTTATCAATAAGAATGGGTGCCAGTGGGCATTAGCACTAAACATGACCTTTAAGTCATACTTAACTCTTTGTGACCCCCCCCCCCCCCGGCCAATGCATCAAGTTTATGCAGGCACACCAAAACAGTATGAAAATTGTGCAAAAACACACTGTGATTTAGATTTTTAGAAGTTAACGTTAACTTTTGTTAATATTTACCATTATATATATTTACGCAGATGATGTAAGTATGATACACATTTTATATCTTAAAGTGATCATTTCACTTTGTTCTGATTTAAAAAATTCTCCTTTTGGTTCCTGAAAATGGGCTAAACATTAGGCTTATAGTGTAAAAATACCATCCCAAAAGTTTCAAAGTATTATATTTACAGGATCAATTTTAAAACCTTGGAGATGTAAACCAAAGTTTGAAATAATTGGGAGTTGGTTTCAATGACTATGTGTATACAGGGAATCTGTGCACCACAACACATTAATTCTAGATGAACACAGCATGACCAACATACAGTGTGTACAAGGTATACGCTGAATGTACAGTGCAGCTAATAGTGTGTGTATAGGAGATACACACAACAGAAGGCAGTCAAAATAGCCAACGGACTTTTTGAATTGGAGAAAACTGGTCATAAGCTGCACCCGTCTACTAGACGGTTCTCAAAATCAGGCTAATAAATTGCTACTTGTATCTAAATTAGAGTTTTTCATCCTATATTGTGGTCTGTTTCAGGGTTTTTGAGGACAAATACAGGCACTCATACGCACGTTTCAACTCAGTTTGAGAATTTTTTAAATCAGCTGCTCACAAAGTTAAACGATCCCTTTAATATTTTGATAATTTTTTTGTCTGTAATATTCAAACGCGATAATATATTATATCAGGTTTGGGTAGCAGAACTTATAGTGGTATATTTCAATGGACGGATGGATCCCCGATGACGTACACCGATTGGTATATTCCACCTTTGTAAGTAAATATTATCTATACCCATACTAATCATATTAACAATGACATTTGTGTAGTTGCTTTCCTGCAATTATCCACATACTGTACATAAAGACATACTTGCATACACCCTGTCACACCCCAAGCCTCTCTTTCTCACGCACACGTTCACACGGCACACACCCACACCTTAAATGCACATTCATTCTAAGTATACGATCGCACACACGCATATACACCAATGGTATACACACATAGCCTCCACCACACATTAATGTGCACACCCTTAAACACACACACACACACACACACATACACACCCGCACTGTAGCCTCAGCTTCTCTGTAAAGCACACACCCTCACCCACACGACCGCTTACCTTTTCTCTCTCACACACAAACACCCAGAACATCTCCCCCATAGGCGTACACACATCATACGTACACACACGCACAATACCACCCCCCCCCCCCTCTTTCTCTCTCTATCTCTCTCTCTTGGAAATCCACAACCTATCGAAAAATGCAGTAGAAAAGTTCCCTTTTTTGCATTAATCACTAGTTTGCACAATCACGTAGGTTCACTGAATACTCTAACTTAATGATGACCCAAACTGTCCTGCAGTGAGAAGCTAAAGATGTAATGATGATGATGCAAAAAAAAAACTGATAATAATAATTGTATAATGATAAAAGAAGCATTCTTATGGAGCGCACTCGTCTTTTCAAAAAAGATATCAATGCACATCAAGGAAAAAATAAGAAGTGAATGGCGAAGGGAAGTTGCTGAAATGTTATAATTGTATCATTGTCAGACGATATATATTCTCAATGCAGATTAAAATTGCAAAATTGCCTTAAACTTGCCTGAACTTGCCTTAAAATGTGTGTGATCGTATTCCAGAGTTTCGGCGCTACATGCGCTAGCCCACAATAAGTCCTTCGAGAAAGATCTTCGATTTTGAACAAGTTCATGTTTCTCAAGTTACTCAGACGTGTATGTCATGAAATCACTTAAATTAGAGTCACAAGGTCTCAAACTATTACGTGACCTGACCAACAACCACTGCAATGGTCTAAACACAGATGATACGGATTCATATCATTTTGTGGTAAAGAAAGTAATAATTTTTCAATATCGTCGTAGCCCGCAAGGCCAGCCGGATAGTGAAATTATTCGACCCCTAAACGAGCCTGATGGAGGTGGACTTGATGCCTGCACTCAGATTGAGATTAATAGCATCCGATCGACTGCCTCCTGGCATGATATCCCTTGTCTGGCTCGATCCAGTAACCAGTTCATCTGCAAGGTTCCAGCCATATCAAGTAACGCAGGTATTCTTTTATACTTCCTTTTTGGCAACTTTGGATAATATTATATTCGCGAGATAATTATCATGGTTATTTCTCATCAATTTCACCTTTTGGGAGTAAACCTCACCATGATTTAGCACAACATTACAGATTAATATTCAGACACAAATTGTCAGAGAATTCGTTTTTTATCTGCCCAAAGGATATCCCAACACTTGGTCTTAGTCTTCTTGGTTATTTTTTCTTTTGCTTTCAGATATCAGGAGCATGGTCTCAGTGCAGCCCGAATACATAAATCCATCCAGTGTTCCTAACTGCCCGACTACGATGATTACATGTGGGACTAGGGAGTGTGTCCATAGTGTGTATACATGTGACCGACATGAAGATTGTTCGGATGGCACCGACGAAAGAAATTGCCCAGATAGTGAGTATCGGATAATCTTTGATAAAACCTGAAAAAAATGAACATAAAACCTATATTTTCACATTGCTTAAGGTTTTTTGGATGCAGCGATTTTGTTCTTTTCTCTCGAAGCGACGAAGATCATGATTAAAAAATATGACGCCGTAGATACTGAGCAGTGCTACGCTAATTCAAAGCTATCTGACCTTAAATTCCATCTTAAATATACACATAAAACTGTATTTTCCACTTCAACATTAACAGTTACAAGCTGTTCGTCATCCGAATTTCAATGTGAGGATGGTGAATGCATCCCGATCTCCTTTTATTGTGACAATATAGACAACTGTGATGATGGATCAGATGAGGAAGATTGTGGTAAGTAAAAATAAAACAAATAATCACCGTTAATGAATCAGCCCCACTGAAAAGTGCACAGGGCCCCCACAGTGAGTGCCACAGTTTGTTCACAGTGTGTAATTCAATGTGTAATCCCCTTCACACTATTGATTTTGAACATTTAAATAGTGTGAATCATATATGCACATTGCCCACCATGTGAACACGCTGTGAACAGTCACACCGTTGAGGTTTCCACAGTTATCTTCACATTGTTGAATTTGAGCCTTTTAACAGTGTGAATGATACTTTCACATAAACAGAGTTTGGTAACGTAAACACACTGTTATCACATTGTGTGGCACTGTGTTCTTACCAGGGGAAACTATCAGGTCGAAGCGAGCTCGATGTGGCAATTTGTTTCCGTTGCGAAGCTGAGGAAATGTGATATGTCATGTGTAATATGCCCTATAATGTGTGCAACCAGCATGACCAGCTCGCTGAGATCATCACCTGAAATAAAACAGTGATTATGTGCTTTATATTCCTCATAAAGGAAGATAATAATAATCGTAATACTCTACAAGAATGAAAATGTATGAAAATCGAGGTTTCCCTGAAAATTTTTAATTCACTCGACTTGATTTTATGCATTGTCCCATCTGTAAAATAGTTTGACACTCTTTGAGCGGTCTAAAGCAGAATATTGTAAGCATAATTGTTCAAGCCTCCTGGAAACTAACCCTAAATTGCATGTATTTAATAATGATAATAATAAAACATTGCTTATATAGCGCATATAACGATGATAAAATCATGTCTCTATGCGCTTTAGAAAGAAGAATAGAAAGAATGGAGAAGAAAGAAAAGCCTGTTCACAGAGGAGCAAATATATAATATCAATTAATAGGTACATGTATATCTTATTTTACAAAAAGGAATGTCTTCAAAAGGGACTTAAACGATTCTACATTATTAGCTTGTTTAACAATATCAGGTAATTTATTCCAAAGTTCAGCAGAGGACATTTTGAATGAACGAGCGCCGTAGAATTGAGTGTTAATTTTGGGAACTACAAGGAGAGATTTGTTGTTTGACCTTAATTTTCTTTGGGGTACATACTGTTCAATGAGTTCTTTGAGATAGAATGACGATTGACCTTGTAAGCATTGGTATGTTAGGAGTAATATCTTGTATTCAATACGGGATTTTACAGGAAGCCAGTGTAATTCTTGTAGTATGGGTGTTATGTGTTCGCTGCGCCTCGTTCTTGTTATGAGTCTCGCTGCCGAGTTTTTGATCCTTTGAAGTTTACGAATTTGATTATCAGGAAGGCGATACAAAATGCTATTACAAAAATCAATACTTTTCAAGTGGGGCCGAAATCAATGATCATGCCCAGGGATGATTACGCGATGTTCTTTAAATAATAATGATAATGAACACTGGTAATAATATAGGTACGTAATAAATGATAAGTTGCATTCCAAACTGCTGTTAATTAGTTTGCTGCTTGATATATTTCAAAATCCTTTTTGTGCGCGTTAAATTCAGAACCTCAGTATTTTCGGTTCATATTATAACTTTTAATCGGGCGTCCATTCTCTCTTTTTAGCACCTTACACCTGTAATGAGGGGCAATTTCGCTGTGATAACGGCCGGTGTATAGCGGATAATCTAATATGTGATTTGGTGGATCATTGCTTTGATAACTCGGATGAAACTAGTTGCGGTGAGTAGACATGTAGGCACTCTATTCCGTTCGCTATTTTTTTTTTGCCTGATTACAATATATTTTACTTAATTGGGAAATACATTGCAATTATAATATGCGATCTTATATCATGTTAGCTATGGCTTATCAAATAATTGATTTAGACATCATAGAGGGAATTATCAGGGTAAATCAGGAAGTGTTGAGCTAAGCAGAGATAAAAGTGCTAACGGATGGTCAGAAAAAAAGGGAAAATTACGAGGTAATTTAGATAAAGAATGGAGTTATATTCATCTTTGTAACATATAATCAAAATTCTTGTTGGATGTTAGGCATAAGATTTTCCGTATTATTGCTTCATAATACCACCGAGTAAGTATGGAAAGAACTTTGTATCTAAAAAATAATCAGTTCAATGAACAAACACATCAGGGACATTGTTATATATTATGGAATGGTATGTTCTCTAGAATAATTCATCTGGTACATTTTTACGTTTGGATAATCAAGGGTTATTCTTTGCTGTAAAATACATTTAAATTCGATTTGTGTAAGGTATGACTGCAATAAATATTCCAGATGTCTATGAAGTAACAGTTCTGCATGAGTTGCATTTAAACTTTAATCAAATTTGTTTGCAAAATATACTCTCACTTAAATCAACACGAAAATAGATACTTAAAAGTGTTTATTACACAATCGTAAAAGTATACTCTATATAAGCCAGTATCTGTATATGTTTAGGGTCTTCTTCTGAGAACATCTTCACGTGTTATAGCGGTGATGATCATCCACTCTCTGTGCAATGTGATGGCATCGTGGACTGTATTGGAAGTTCTGCAGAAGATGAACTGTCGACATGTGGTAATTGATTAATCAATTAATTCCCTTTTATCTTTTCTTCTAAATATTCTTTGTACAAAAATCGTCGGTATTTTTGGTACGAAATATTCTATAAAGGCAACATAACCACATGGAATAGGAGAAATACAACTTGGGCATCTCTTTCGAAAATATTTGTTAGCGTGAAAAGAAAATGAAAAAAATATATATACTTTTCGATTTTTTTTTATGAAGGGAAGCAAAGATCTTTCTTCAAATGTGATTCTGTTCAGAAACCATGCAACAAATTCTTCAATTTTGTTTTACTTTCTTGTCTATGTGTAAAATGAATGTTACATGCCGCATGAAATTTAAAAACAAAAATATTAGTTTTACGAAAGTGATCCATTTATTACTTTGAATTATGAAAACATAATATCACTGTAAAGTATTAATGTTTTGGGGAGTTTTGTTTTAATAGAGGGGACCCAATTACTCTTACCTTCACTAGAGCAGGGGGGGATTCTAAAAACGTATATCAATCATTACCTGTTCTATTCTGTAACCTCAAATTGCGTTTCTCCGTCACAAAGATATCATGAATTGTTTTGTTTTGGGTTTTTTTTTCTCTCTAGAATACAGACAACTGAACCATGGATGTAATGCTGATGAAATCCAATGTAATAACGGTGCTTGCGTGAGTAGAGACTCGCAGTGTATCTATGATATTGATCCTAGTGCCTACATCACAGGATGCCGAGACGTGTCCCATCTAAGGTTGTGTGGTAGGTTGACAATCCATTCCGGTGCATGCATCTTCCGATAATTACAACACTTTGGTGTTAATTGGTGTACGTAGACGGCCACACCAACCATTCAACTCTGGTGTTAAGCGTTTGGTGTTCAACACTAATTGATCTTTTATACACTCTGGTGTTATGTTAAATCTATAGGGTGTAATTCTAACACCTCAGTGTGCTGTCGATCTACATGTGGGGGCACGAACTAATGCCAGTTTTGACACCCCGATTTTTATAATATCAAGTAACAATGTTCAAGTGGTGGCAATTTATCATTCATATGTTTTTAACTGAATTATAAATGCTTACTGATTAGCATGATTTGAGCTGGGCAATAGTTGTAACATTTACTCAGCCCTGCTAAAAATATAAAACAAATATAGACTGCCCTTTTATTCATACATTAATTGAAACAACCCTCAATTATTGTAGGACTGGTATAAGCTTTACAGTTTCCATCGACATTCAATCCTGGGATAATAGTAGGACTATTATAGTATCAAGATCACTTCGGGGCAATAGATTTTACTATTGACCTAATGTGCAGTCAATATCAGGGCACCATTTTGCATTTATTACGTGTTGTCTTCTATCCATGCAGATGACTTTGAATGCCCGGCCTATTTCACGAAGTGCCCCGGATCATACTGTATCCCGCTGAGGTTTCGATGTAACGGTGTCTGGGACTGTGCAAATGGAGAAGATGAAATGGAATGCAGTGAGTAGATTTAATTGGTATATTACATTCCCATCTGTGTTCCTATTGTTCAGAACATACTGAAACTGTTGGTTATTTATTTTGGGAATGCCCCTTCACCCGTTGATTTTTAGATCATTTTGAAATATTTTTTTTTGGAGATATGATATGCTAAGTATTATATATCAAAACACACCATCCATTACTTGTTCCATATTCCAACGTTTGATACATTAATTTCCCCAAAAATATCATTTTTATGATTTATCGATAAGTCGCAGGTATCTTGAAAGTAGCAAGGATTTGATTTGCTTTTCTTCCTTGTTTTTTGTTTTATATGTAAACAATTTCAAATACAACACACTTTAAATTTCAGGGTTTTGTACGGTTTTATGTTGGCCGGTGTATTTAAGATTCCCTTAGAGATATACTGATATGGTTAAGTCATTGACATTCATTTAGTTTTTTTTTTCAACCGTGATAAGTTTGGGATCTCCATGGGATAAATGGGTAATGTGTGTGCGTGTGCGTACGTGGGTGTGTGTTGAATGAGAGTTGAGCGGGCAAGCCATGGCCTGATGACCGGAAATATATATATATATGTGTATATATATCGGGTAATATATCTGTATAGCGCTTAAAAACGTTGTTGCGATGTACATAATGTATTAAGTACAGTATAAAGGCAGATTATTATCATTGTTACTTTTCCACAGGTAGTTTCGTGTGCCCGACAGGAACATACAGCTGTAGACGCTCGACAATTTGCCTTCCACCGAACCAGGTCTGTGATGGAATTCGACATTGTTCCGACGCTGACGATGAGCAATTTTGCGGTAAAACTATTCCTCTTGTTCTCTTCTATTATTTGATTATGAAATCTGTCCTTATTATGTTTTGCCATATTTTTGAAGAAAAGCTCAAGGACAGAATCAATCTTAATGGAAGGAGTAAAATGAGAGGAACAATTCGACACAGGTTTAATCGAAATCGGTTACAGATTTATTGAAAGGTTAAGAGTGATGCAACGCTTCCTATAGGGATCCTCAATCTGGCAAACGTTCTTGCAAATGGCTGATCTTGTGGACATTACTCCTTTTTTTTGTACACACATTTTCAGATTTCCCTTTTATTTTGCACATTCTAATGATCTATTTCTGATCTTAATATATGTGATATAAATTATCTTTCCAATGACATACGTTGTCCCGCTCAGAAGGAGGGAAGATTTTTTTAAAACTTAATAGTGCATTATTTTATAGAATTAAACCAAAAATCAAAATAGATCAAAATAATGCATCATTTTAAATAATACTGTTAAACCGGGTTTAAAATTTCTACATCTCAATTTCTTTTTCTAAGAAATTTTGTAATAAAGGCTTTTATTTATTCTCCTGTGGGAGAGCCTTAATTGGTGTAGTGGTTCTGACTCTCGCCTTGTAATCAAAGGGTCGTATGGCCTAGCGTCCTTTTGGCAAGGCATTTAATCCACATATTGCCACTCTCCACCCAGGTGCTAAATGGGTATCCGGTAGGATGCAAAAGTCAGTGTAGCTTGTCCAGTACTGTATGCGCCCAACCGGCGACTGACTGGAATACTCCCCAGTTAGTGGAGGATATGTTGCGTGCGGGAATGACTGCTTGAATCCGATGAACGCGGTAATAAAATATCTGTAAAGCGCTTAGACACGTCGTTCCGATGTATTAGGTGTTTATATGAAAGCTGAATATTATTAATATTTTCTCCTGACAGGTGTAACATGCCCAGTTGGTTGTAACTGTACTGGGCTGGTCTTCTCCTGCGATCGACCAACAACTCAAGAAGAAGATCCTTCTTACGTTTTCTCCCCGACAGCTAGAAAGATGTGAGTATGGAATACTCCACTCCTCTCGCGACAAAAAAAGATCATCATTGATAAAACCTAATAGTAATACTAACCCTGAACGATTATTTTAGGACAGTATGAAGAAGATACATTATTATTTCAGATAAAATAATTTCCTTTTTTCTTGTTTAATATAATATTTTTATTTAAAATCAAATCAAACACAAAAACAATTCAATTTACAGGATGATCAAGATGCAAACATGTTTACAATAACTGCACATGCATACTTTTATTTAATTATAAAACAAAATTATTTTTTTGACAACAACGTTTCAATACATTCTTTAAAAAGCTTCGTTTTTGTCTCACCTGCATAGCAGAGTCAGACTATAGGCGCAGCTTTTCCGACGGCGGCGGCAGCGACGGCGGCAGCGGCGTCGACACCAAATGTTAACCGAAGATTAAGTTTTTGAAATGACAGCATAACTTAGAAATATATGGACCTAGTTCATGAAACTTGGACATAAGGTTAATCAAGTATTATTGAATATCCTGCATGAGTTTCACGTCACATGACCAAGGTCATAGGTCATTTAGGGTCAATGAACTTTGGCCAAATTGGGGGTATTTGTTGAATTACCATCATAACTTTGAAAGTATATTGGTCTAGTTCATAAAACTTGGACATAAGAATAATCAAGTATCACTAAACATCCTGTGCGCATTTCAGGTCACATGACCAAGGTCAAAGGTCAATGAACTTTGGCCATAATGGGGATATCTGTTGAATTACCATCATAACTTTAAAAGTTTATGGATCTGACTCATGAAACTTGGACATAAGGGTAATCAAGTATCACTGAACATCCTGTGCGAGTTTCAGGTCACATGATCAAGGTCAAAGGTCATGTAAGATCAATGAGCTTTGGCCATGTTGGGGGTATTTGTTGAATTACCATCATAACTCTAAGTATATTGGTCTAGTTCATAAAACTTGGACATAAGAGTCGTCAAGTATCACTGAACATCTCATGCGAGTTTCAGGTCACATGACCAAAGTCAAAGGTCATTTAAGGTCATTGAACTTTGGCCATTTTAGAGGTAATTATTAGATTGCTGTCATAACTTTCAAAGTTTATAGATATAGTGTATAAAATGTGGATATAGGGGTAATCAAGTATCACTGACAAAATTTAGGTTACATGATCAAGGTCAAATGTCAATGAACGTAGTATTGTATCATTATATGAATGGTGTTTTTTGTGAATAATTATTTTATAGTAGTTTTCAAAGTCAGCACTGCTGCTATATTGAATCGCGTGATGCAGGTGAGACCGCCAGAGGCATTCCACTTGTTAATTGTTGAGGAGCAAATTAATATTTAAGCTAATAACAGAGAACCGTCCCTGGCGACTTGGTTGGAAGCTTAGGTCACATTTTGTATCATTGTATATTATTTTCAATCAACTCTCATAAGTTTCTCTTGCTATAATACAGTTCCATAATGTCAGTGCCTCTCATACTTGGACCAGACGTTCATACATTAGACGAAGATCAGGTGTCAGACGAAGATCACGTGACACCCTATTATTCCTTCAATCCAGTCGATCATCCATTCCTAGCCGAATTGTAAGTAATATGTTCGCATATAATGACATTAATAATGTTGATTATCATAGTCATTATTATAACAATAGTATCAATTATTGTTATTATTGTTACCATAATTATCATTATCACTGAAACAAAATAATAATGAAAGAAAGCCAAGTCCAGAGTGGTCTGTGGTGGTACAGATATTTTATTCCAAGAAAAACAGCCTCGCTGCAGAGACATAAATAATAAAAATACATTGTAAATACAAATTGATAAAATAAAATCATATGACCCATGAACAACATTTATTCCATGTGACAATTTCCAATTATTTCAATAAATAGCTTATACAATATGATAATTATAAGTCTCAATATGACATTTCTTTATTCTTGCGTCACACATGAGGGTTGATAAAAATATACATATATATCGTCCATAACTAAACTGCAGTTTGGATAAAAATGCAAAAAACAATTTCTGAATATTACATAATAAAAAGACAGGTTTTATTGCAATACGATTCAATTAAAATGAACTCACCGCCCACACTTCTCAATTCCTCTGGGTTAATGTACTCTGGTAATTACAGTGTATGCAAACATCCTTTAGTAAATCATTGCATATATGTTGAGCTAAAGGGAAAATAAAACAATAAACTACAATCAACATCATGAAACAGATCTGACGGTAAGTGGGTTACAGTCGCATATTAATGTAAAAACATTTATAAAAATCTTAACTTCAACCAGTAAAAGCTTAACTCATGCCAACAAATCAATATTACATATTCCCTGTGGTAAATCTGTATTTGTAAAATCATAGGACTTCGGAGGCATAAAATATGTCAGTTTACATACTAAAAATTCATATAAAGTAATCCCGAAGGCATCAATAATTATTTAGTAAGAGTAAAATACATGACCATACAAAGTTTACAAGTATACAGTAGTATAATAACAATAATCATTAACTTACTTGTACTTTGACTCAAACTGACACGGGGAAGACAACCTGCTTCTTCAAAAGCTCAATCTCTTCTGCCCTCTTCCCGCCAATTCTTGCGCTAGCTGGCTTGAAAAGAAAGCCTCCTATACCTATTGGGGGTACATTATTGCTACCCCCAATTGACTCTTGATTGGTCAAGAGATCAACCCAGCCAAGTATATCCAGGGATGCTTAAATGCATACCTGAATACACTTTGAACAATATTTGTTCACCAAACTACAGCTAATTTAAACAGCCTGGTGCAACCCAATAGGGGTAGCCAATTTCACATTACAACAATAATAATAACGATGATAATGAATTTCCTTCATAGCCTCTTCAGCTCCTATGAACTGTTCCCCCCAGCGGGCCCTGTCATGCCATTATTATCCTTCTCCATTTAAATACGTCGAGCGCCTGACAGGAAGTCAGAAGGTATTATATTTAGTACTATTCGACCGGGGATCGACCCATGACCCCCCGCTCATCTACCACTGATCCACCATGTTCAGTCCACTTCACCATTACGTTCTATGTTTTGGGGGTTTACGACTTAATTTATCATGTGAAAATGATTATTTTTTATAATTTTACGACAGCATATTGCTTAAATTCACCTTAACTCATCGTCGGGCCTTTAACTATCCCCATCATGGTACACAACTAAAGTACATCAAATTTGCAACTTTTTCATGGTATTGTCATGGTAATACCATGTCAACCACGAAAAGATAATGTCATGGTAAATTAAGAACATGAAAAAATAGTATTACCATGGTACTATAGAAGTGGCGAGGGAGTAGTGCGCACGCAATTGGGGTGGAGGTGTGTTAATTTGGTTTTGTGTATGTGTGAGGAAGTGTGTGAGAGGGAAGGGTGTGTGGGTATGTGCGTGTGTGCCTCATGTTACATTGAATGATGTATTCATATCAAAATAAAAAACATAGATTATAAATAACTTTATTTAAAAAGAAAAAAAATATAATCCGTTTCTGTATTCCCATTTTTTTTTCTAGAGAGCTTGTGGATGATAATATCGAGACAATTCCCTCCACTTCATTCACCCAAAACCAAGATCTATACTACTTGTGAGTAATCTTTACTATTTCGTTTGTAAGGGGCTTAATATTCTCGCTCTGTCTTTGAAAGTGTCTTCAAAATATGTTGATCGAAATGTCATGATAATGAAGATTGAAATACTCTAATAGCTCTTTCACCCCCTTAGTATATCTGTTTAATATAATATAGTATACTGCCATGATTGTTTAATGAATTATAAGGGGAAACTTTTGTGTTGCCCTCCAGTATAGAATGTAGAATAATTGCTAGAATAAAAGATAATGCCCTATTTGTTACCCATGCAGGAAACTCTCCTCTGATTTGAACAGAAAGAGAAGATTCCATCGAGCATGAAACTGAAAAATTCATCACAATCGGGTGTAAAGTAAGAAAGTTATGATATTTCAAAGTTTCGCTTAATTTTACAACACAGTTATATGCACATCCTGGCCTGTACGCAATAGAGAGGACTGATGACATCGCCCACCCACCATTTCTTTTTCTATTTCACTATCATATGAAATATGGAATATTTAATATGTGAAACAAATTATTATTCCTACCTCAACGTGTGAAATCACCATTGTTTTACCATTTTGTGGTTCAGTCATTATCGTCAAATCTGAAAAATTGAAATATTGTATAATTCAAGCATTAAAACACAAAAGAAACAGTGAGTGAGGGACGCCATCGATTCTCTCATTTGCATATCACTGGGTTGTGCATATATTAACTTTTTTTGAAAAATAAGCGAAACCGTTGAAAATCATAACTTGCTTTATTTTACATCCGAATGTCATGAAATTTTGCTCGTTTGATTTTTCTCTGTTAATTAAAATCAATATCCTTCTACGTTGGACTTGATTTTTAAAGAGTTTGCTGTTGATCTCAATAAGTTCCTATATTGTTCAAGTAAGAAGAATAATGACAATACGATTAGAATGCCTTTCCTCACCATCAAAATTCCCTGGCGCCGCCAATGACTAGTACCTATTTCATAATGTCAGTAGTAGTAGTAGTGACTCTAGGATCTTTATGATAATCGTGCTTTCTTTTTATTTTTCCTTTTCGCGTTTTTTAATATAGGTCTCTCCGTCAAAATCCAATTCAGTACATTGAATTTGGTGCTTTCGCCAACTTGACAAATCTCCGAGTATTGTAAGTATAAATCTTAAGTATATTCAAATAGTACACCTGTCAAGTGTTCGTAATAAATATGAACACTCCTATTTAGGGACAACAAAATTGCCATTTCGACCCTTATGAATGGGTTATAAATTACTTATTTTCCAGTTATGCATCATTTTAAAGCTTAGGATGAACCTTTTCAAGCTGTAAGAAATCTCAAAATTCTTTTTGGCAACCCACCTTTGCTTTTGGGGCGGGGTCACTATTCTACATCGTGTTAATTTAGATGAATAATCTCGGGAGCGTTTCATGACAGGACTTGTGGGATGTTTTATCCGACAATTGCCATAGTAACAGTGCTTCTCAGCCAATCAAAATGAAGGAAGATGTCAGAATTGTCCACGAAGTGCTCCATAATCAATACGTAATCATTGACCTGTTGAAATGTGATGTCTTTGATCAAAACCAATCGATAATGATCAAACTGTATACCGTCCTTCGTTAAGTTTACAAGTTACTTCAATGCGTTTTACCATGCACACTCCTTTGTTTTTATCATTTTAATCCAACCTATTTCAGGGATATACGGGAAACAACTATACCCAGTACCGATGCCATCCGAAAAGCTTTACAGGAAATTCCGTCTCTTGATAAAGTGTAAGTAGTCTCTTGTGCTAATAGTACATTCGTCTTATCACTATGTTTTTATACCATCATCTTCAAAAGCCAGTTTCGCTGTGATATTGCAGATTGAAGTATGGATAAATACTGTAATGTAAATGTTTGACGGGAGTAATGTTACTTTTTATGGAGCGGTGGAACCTAATTAATCCGAGCGGGAGATTCAATGCGAGGGCAGAAAGGGAGACACACAATTGGAATAAAATAGACCTATCTTACATTTTCTTTAAAAAGAGCATGTAGTATACCAAGTTGTACACCACACAAGTTAATAAACCATCTCTTAATATCGTTACTTGCTTCTGGCTTTGTTTCAACATTCATGCCAGCTTTCACGTTTTGTACCTTTCAACAATCTGGCAAAACATGAATGATTTGTATTGTTACAAGTTAATATGAGCTCGAAGGAATTTCACAAAACTTATTCTCACGTTATTCCAAAGGAGGTTAAGGCTGTTCTTAATGATATTTTCTCCGAATTGATGACCTATTATTTCTATATTTCTTGCCACCAGGTATGCAGATAGCTTTGCGTTTTGCTGCATGTTGGATCTTCATCCAGCTGATGCGTCGGACAGCAGCGGTTGCATCGCGCCAATAGACCAGTTTTCATCGTGCGACGACCTCCTGAAGGAGAACACGCTCCGCGTGGCCATGTGGATCCTAGGTATCAGCGCTCTGGCGGGTAACCTCTGCACTATTGGTCTCAGAGTATTCCGTCGGAAGTCGGTCTCGTCCACACGCATCCAAGCGAAATTGATCACCCACTTGGCCGTATCCGATCTGCTGATGGGTGTTTATATGTTGATCATTGCCATCGCCGATCAATACTACATGGGGGTTTACGCAATCAATGCAGATAGGTGGAGGGGTAGTGTGGTGTGCCGGATAGCCGGTCTTATGTCCACGCTCTCCAGTGAAGTATCCGTTTTCATTATCATGCTCATCAGCGTAGATCGCGTCCTTTGTATTGTGTTTTCCCGGCATCACCATCTACAGTTCTCAAACAAGTCCTCTTCGGTATGCCTCGCGGTGATGTGGGCCGCCGCTCTTGTCATTTCGCTGGTACCAGCCTTCCCCCTGAACTACTTTGGTGATCGATTCTACGGCAGGTCCAGCGTATGTCTAGGGCTCCCTCTTTCGGCGGACAGACCTGATGGGTGGGAATACTCCCTTTCTATATTCCTGGGGTTGAACCTTGTTTGTTTCCTGATAACCGCCCTCTGTTATGTTGCCATATTCGTCACTGTTCATCGGTCGGCCAAAAAAGTGGTGAAGGCTAAAGACACAGGCAGACACGTTAAGTGAGTACAAAGAACGATGATTTGTCTTTCTACACCATAAAATGATATTACTTGTTCATTTCTATATTTTTTTATAGTGGACAGTGGGCCCACCCCTCCCCTTCCCAAAGAGATCAAATCTTTCTTTTTTTATATGATTTTTCCATCATTTGGAAACTGCAGCTCATAATTCTTTGAAAAATATAAAACTCGACAAATCAAATGAACATAAGTTAAACATAACCAAAAGTAAACATTACTTTTTCTCTGCAATCTTGAGAATGCAGTTTCTCAATTATCTGATTATGAAAATTCGCAAAATGTCCATCGATTTAGTGACTTCAAATTTTGCATCTGCACATTCTTTCTTATACAGAAACGGAACTAGTATGCAGGTCAAATTGGCAACGCGAATGGCGATGATAGTGGGTACGGATTTTATATGCTGGATGCCAATCATCATTATGGGTTTGCTGGCATCAAGTGGAGCCGTTGAAATACCACCCGATGTCTACGCGTGGACAGCCGTCTTTATCCTCCCACTCAATTCATCTCTTAATCCTTATCTCTATACCATCTCCACCGTTTGGCAACAACGTAAGGCAAAACAGAGACAGAAGGAGTTGAGAGAATCGGAAGGAACACGTGAGTTTGATATGTTTATGAGGTTGAAAATCGGATTTCCACGTCCAGTATGTATTCAGATTAATATGAACTTGTTTGAGATGGTTATCGGATCTCATTAATGATATCCAATGAAAGTGTTTCCTCGTCTAGTTCAAAGGTCATTTGAGGTCAAAGAACTGACAGTTTATTATCAATATGTTTTTCTTCATAGTTTTTGTGAAAACCATTTCATATGCTTTCTTATTCTATGAGGCTTGAATGAAATGACTATCAAGTTCCCAGGACGATAAGAGTAATAATAATAATGATAATAGGCATTTATATAGCGCCATCTATCTAGAAATAGTATATTCCGAGGCGCGTTGTTATTATTATTAACCGGGCTTTAGCTCGAGCTGCCTTTCAGCGATCATGCATTCAAAGAATAAATCCTGCCGGTTACCCATTTACCTCACCTGGGCTGAGTGCAGCACAATGTGGATAAATTTCTTGATGAAGGAAATTACTCCATGGCTGGGATTCGAACCCACGACCCTCTGTTTCAAAGTCAGAAGACTAATCCACTGGGCCACAACGCTCCAGAGTAGCATTGCCCCTTGGGTTAAAGTAAGGAAAACAGTCTAAAAGTAGACCTTCACACAAACATCTTTATTTTGATAAGCCTGAAATCGCAACGTAAAGTAAGGAAAATAGTTCAAGTCGTTTCAAAACAAAAATAGAGTAGACTGACATCATGCCACAAAGTAAAAATATATGGTCTAAAATATATGCAATTTCTTTATTCTAAAAGGATTTATACATATTAATAGGCCCGTATTCTGAAGTCGGGTTTAACTTAGACCATGTCTAAGTCTGTGCTAAAGTTATGGGAAGCCAAACGTTTCAAAATTTTGTTTACAATGAATGCTTCTCATGATAACTGTGCTCTTCACTAATTAATAAATTGTGAAGACAATTGTCATACTTATCCTTCCCAGGCAGTTAATAATATTTATATAGTCAAATGAGCTAATACATTGAACCTCTACTGTTAGAGATTTATGTAACAACTGGCTTTCCATAGTTAAACCACAACTTAAAACCAGAGTTTAAATTAAACCCGACTTCAGAATACGGGCCGTAGGGTTGGTAAATATTTAGAAATAATAGCTGCTGTTGTTAAAAAATCAAAAGGATTTTTTTTTTCAATTTTGTGAGAATCATTAAAAGTAATCCCTATTTAAAATATTTTAACAAAATTATTTCAAAATAGCAGATATTATTCAAATACAGAGCCTGGCAGGAATACCACAGGGAATTGGTACAGTACAAAAGTACCACAGGGAATTTTATAATTTGCATATCACAGGAGTATAATACTGACATTACGAACGTCTGTGAGACAAACTTAGCTCCTTCGGTAATTTTTCATTTTATCACACAAGTACCACTAGCAACACGTGTGCAGTGCCACAAGAATTTGGATATGCATTTCACCCTTGTGGTAGATTCGTTGTCCGTGCTATTACAGTTTACCGTGAAGGACAACAGCACTGTTGAATGGTTTGTGTGTGGTATATTTTGTGGGTTTTTTTCTGAGTGGTATTTCCTGTGATATTTTAGTACTACACTTCAGCCGTAGATTTTATGAGGTACTTCATTTTCCCTGGTCTTTTTTTCGGTAGTACCAACAGAAATACCACAGGCATGGCAAAGAGTATTTTCGTGATGATTGTATTTTTTGTTTCATGTGTTCATGTCACAAAGTCAACACAGCTGATACATTGAATTGTGTAATGCAGGCGAGACTGCCAACGGCGCGTTCCACTTGTATGAATTGAATTTGACTAATTTGATTAATGTTGGCCAACTAGCTATCTACTTTTGCAAACTACGTCGCTGTTGACGCATGTCTCTAAATAGCTCAAGTCACATAACTATTTCTGTTCTCTCTATTTACAGAATTATCTGTTTCCGCAGCTGTGGTTGCATTACCAGAGAGGGCGCCATTTAACGGTGTTCCTCAGGAGAAGTACACCCACCTTACCACCGAATGTATTCTCACACCTTATAACGCCCAGAACATTGCCAGGAATTTAGTTCCGCTATCAAAATACATCGAAGATAGAGGACATCCGCCCTCTGTTGTTGACTCTTCGTTGATTTTAAGTGATGTTCGGAGGGCCCTGGCTTACCTCAAATCGAAGTCTATCACGAATTTCTCAATAACAGAAGATCGGATTGCTCTACAATTGGTGAGGAACGGTTTGTTTGTTTGAAAATACTTGTAGTTAACTCGTAGCGAAAGACTAGTATTATTTGTGTGATATGTTTGTGTTTGCTTGGTAAGATGATGTAAGACAATGTGTATTCTGTCGGAATTAACTATTGTTGGTATTGCTATTAAAGGATGCCAACACACCAAAAAAATATGGAAGAAAAGGAAAGGATTCGTGCTTAAAAATATATATAATTATATTGGAAGTGTGAAATATATTGTAACACATTTAACATTAACATCATTGAGGGAAAATGATGACGTCAGCTGTATGGTGCCTTGTCCCCCCCCCCCTTCATCAAAATACTCCTGCTCCAACCCTGTGGTTCGTCATGTCAAGTTGCCATAAATTACCATAATTCATCAATTCACTCTCACTGCCAAATGTGGCAATGAAAGAATTAATACTATTTCATCTTTGTTGGGAGATTTTGAAAAAAGAAATGTTTAGTCTGACATTCTGACTGCAGCAATTTCGACCATTTAAAGAACGAACAGAAAGAGTTTTGGTCAACCCTCAATGCTTCCTCATCCAAGATTGATAATAACTGTGATAAAATTGAAAATAGCACAGTTGTTGTAAACGTTCATATATGCGCTTCTAAAAGACTAAGATAATAATAGAACGATCATAGAAATAATAAGGTGTCAGTATTGTTATTACTATTAGTAGTAGTAGTAGTAGTGGTGTTTTTTTTTTCAATTATTAGTAGCAGTTGTAGTAGTAGTAATTTCACTCCATTATAACAATGATAATAATAATTATTTTCATTTTAAAATGAATTTTCTACTTTACTAATGTTATCATTATTATAATTGTTGCTGTTGTAAATATTATATCCATGTAATGTATTTTGTTAATTGTACACTGGTTATGGACGTGTCAGTATCCAGCCTGAAGGCAACCTACTCAATCGGTCTATATCTTCTTTACATCTCTTTCAGAACTCAAATGAAGAAGTCGTTCGAGCATTCCTCGTGAATTGCGACACGGCCCTGCTCGAAGCAACCTCTTCTCCTAAAACCGACAAGAGAGGGAGTATTCACAGACATTTTATGAATACTCTCATGGAAAACATTAAGGATTTGAATACAGCAAATGGCCAACCAAATGGACAGGGATCTTTTAAAACAGGCTCGGCAAGGAAGAGATCAACGATAGAAAATACAAAATAATTCTCTGATGAATTATATAATTGTCAGTCACTGACAATGTATTAAATAGATTACATGGTTTGCGGTCGATTTCAAATCTTATAGACTTAAAATGAAAAATATATATATTATGCAATATGTTTTGATTGTAATCCTACGGAATTTACGAACATTGAAATGAATTGAACATAATATGACAATTATGTAACGCTCAAACCTTCTTTGAATTCGAACGAGGAACAACATTTTTATGATACGGTTCGAATATGAAAATTAGCCAGCCGACGGTATATTTTCTCTGCCTATATTGCATGTTATTATATAATTTTTTTTCAGTCCAGTTTAATTCATTTATTTCAATTCTAAATCTTTTTATAATAATTCATGAAACATATGAGCAAATAGAATAGAGACATTCGTTTACATTAAACATTAAAAAGAATAAAAGCTACAATACATGAAACTGAAAACCATTAATATCAGTTTGTGATCGAAATAGTAAGAAATCATATTTATTTAAACTTTTTACACCAAGAATGTAAAGACGGCATTGACAAATTATTTAATGTTGAAAATCATCATTGCTGAAAGTTATTTTTACACGAGAGGCATATTTTGTACACATAACTTTGAAAATCATCATTGCTGAAAGTTATTTTTACACGAGAGGCATATTTTGTACACATAACTTTGAAAATCATCATTGCTGAAAGTTATTTTTACACGAGAGGCATATTTTGTACACATAACTTTGAATTACCTGAGTCTTCTTTTTATCGGATTTTCATCAAATTCTAGCCCTTTGCTTGTCGAATTTTTACTCTATTTATTTTAATACTTTTTTTAGCATGTGCACTTTTTAATAATGTCTCGTGTTTTTGTTTTGTTTGGATTTTATGTGTTGGGGAGTAAAAGAAAAGATGGCTGATTCCCAATGGGGAAAAATACAGTTTACATCGTGTATGGCAATGTGAACACATAGACCAACGTTGATATTCTGATCTCGGGCGTGTATTAAACTCTGGTTCAAAAGTATTGTTTACTATGGATAGCCGATCGTGGCACAGATAATAGTACTATACTACACTTTTTATTCATCAACTCATTTGACCCTGATATCCTTTTTCAAAGTCCGCAAATGATAAGTGAACTATGGCATATAAACAGATATTTGCATTTGTTGGCTTCCCGTAGTTTAAGTCAGAGTTAGACCGTGGTTTAAGTAACTTAGACTTAGTTAACTTAAAATTCAACTGGACTTCAAAATACGGACCATAGTCAAGATATGCAGGCCATTACGTCCTAGGCATGTAGTGAAATATTTCATGCAGGTAATGTGTTGTTTCGAAAACATAGTTTTTATTTCGATTTCATCCATTTACAAGGTCAGAATATATTTCTCTTAAATAAAGAAATGTCATGACAACAGAAAGAGTATGCATTTTTGTACCAGTAAAGGAAAATGTTTTCAGCCTTTTCCTGGTATAGGAAATATCTCAGATATTATATGTCGGAAACCGTCGGAAGGGAAACGAGCGTAATGGTTCAAAATATTGTCTAAGGATCACATTTAAATATATCCTTGCGAAATCTAAAGACAGTAAAATACAACTCTTTAAAAGATTTTTTATACTGTAAATATATGGGATCTTTATATTAAATATCAAGCACAATTTTATTATATGCACGGAATTATGCCTGTGATCATTGATGAAATTATTTTTTTTTATTAAATTGACAACGAGGCTATGAAGAAATTTTCTATCTATTTTTATAGAATGGTTATATATATTTTTGTTTCTTGCAATATCTTTTCGACATCTTGTCTTTTTCATGATGCTGTAATGCATTATGCCTTGATAATCTTTTTCATAGTGTGTGCGCTGGAAAATTGCACACTATTATCTTTACCATTTTACAAACAGATGGTACCCACACGGTACTACGGTTGTACCTTAATGGTACACAAGATGTTTTTATTGGTACCACAGGAATGAAAGGTGTACCACACACGTTCAATGGTATCACTGTGTGATACTCCTGTGGTACCCGTGGTGTACAAATGAGTACCACAAAAATTTCCAATATATTGTTAATCTTATCAGCATTATTATTATTATTATATCATTACCATCATAAATAGCTACGTCGCAGGCTTGTAATAGTTTAAGGAGTTTGAATCTTTTTATTTTATCTATTGAACATGACTCGATAATCAATTTGTTTATTACTCAATGTTTATTTGACATTCTTCTCCATGTAGTATACATTGATGTTATTCAGGTGAACAATATTCAGTAGCCTATCATTCATTTCCTATAATTTCATTTCATTTTTGTTTATATTCTTTCCACTACTTCACTCACTCTTTTAAAATTTCTTTTTTTCTATCTCGTTTTTCTCCTTATTTTTCTTCTTTTTTATTTTATGTACGTCAATGATTAGACTTGTCTGCCTGTAATGCAATTTTACTGCTTTAACTTTCCCCCCTTCTTCAAACCCTCCTCCTATTTATCCTTCTACTTCTTTATCTCTCTCCTTCTACTCCTCCTCTTTCTTCTTTCTCTTCTATCCTTTTATTCCTGAATTTGTATGTTTATTCTTTTCCCTTTTTTCCTATTTCGCCGGCCGTCCATGCCATTTACCTATTTTATTTCTCCCCGATCCCGTTACACGATGAAAAGAGGGTATTAATCATATCTGCAACATTTAATCAAATAATTGAGCCAAGGCAACGCTTTTAATGTGAAGTGGCGTTTTTCTTTCGTTATTTGTAATACAAACAGATGTTCAACATTTTCGCAAAAGTATATTAAGATACCCCCTGTCTGCACGATGAATTTGAATAAAACATTTCAGAAAAAGATGATTTGCGTCAAGAGTTATATTTCATTTATTACATCAACACCTTAGTATGTGACATCGTTAGTGTATATTATATGCGACAAAGATATTTTATTCCTACAAGTTCAAATAAGGTTACTAATTCCAATAGCAATACTCGGCTTTTATGTATCGTTAATAATAATTGGAATGACGTGTCAAAACGTTTTTCAAGCAATTTCTAAATGGTCATTGGATCTTAGCATGCACGCACACAATTAAATACACTTTCTCCACTCCCTGGGGAGCACTCTTACAAGAGCTTTGAAACAATTCTAAGCAGACTACATAGATTTTCACATTCTAAATAATACATATCTAGCACAAAATGGGTGGATATTGACTAAGAGCAGATCTACGCCTTGCCTAATTAATTCAATTCAATAAATGGTTTATTTAGCAATAAGCATATATAAAGTTCATCTTAAAGGTGATGACCCCTTAAAGTATACATCCAAAGAAAATTCACGAAAGTGATGATTATAGACAAATTATATATGAATGGAAAGGTCTTGCAAGAAATGAAATTATTAGAGACCCTTCTCAGCCGCCCCCAGACAGACAATCACGCGATCAAAAACAGTCAAGAATAATGACGTCACATGATCGACTCACTCGGCTCTCTGTGCAAGCCAGCAGTACACTGATAACTGATTCACCTTCCTGGTCTCTATTTTTCTTCGAATTTACCGTTTTCTTCATGTATTGTGATATCCGAATTCTGTTTTCGACAACTTTAGACTATAAGGGAACCAGAACTGTGTTATTTTGCCAGTTTTTTATTGAATTGTGAACTGGAAAGATCGATTTTGTCCACTCGACAGTCTTCGTTGTGTTGCTCTACTAACTATTGAAAAACTCCAAGCTGCACGGTCCCATTCACTTGCTCCCGATGCATGTTGCAGGCTACGCTGTTTGATCCAGTCAAAAGTCAAGGTAAGCATGTTTGGAAACTGTACTTGTTCTGACGATGCATTCAGGTCAGATGACAGATACAGATCTGATATAAGTTTAGAATCATGCATTTTGGCATAACTACTATTAAAATTTAAAAGTTTTTATTTTAGAAATAATGTTTTTGCACAATTCCAGCAGATTTTTTCTTCAGATTTCTAAAACTGGTCAGGACTCAGGCAGGCGATTAAATTATTTAGGAGCACTGGTAAGGACCATGGCTGAAAATCTGCTGTTTCAGAGGAATGTTTAAGTTGTTATTATACACATAATTATATCACCATGATAGGGGAAATAAACCCTCCCAAAACAATTAGTGACATAAATTGGTGCGATACTTTTTTTATTTTTTATTTTTTTATTTTTTTTTTTTTTTATAGTTATAATAATAAGTAAAGAAATGAATTGGTCGCCAGAAAGGTTGATGAAAATAAAACTGATTTTGAATTCATGGAGGCAAAGAAATTTAACGTATAAAGGGAAAATACTTATTTAAAAAACTCTTGTGATATCAAAGCTCGCATATATAGCACAAATTGTGCCATGTCCGCTTTATTAAATCTATAGGAATATGATAAACTTTTCCAAAATTTATCATGGGGCTCAAAAATAAAAGTTAAAAAGGAATGTAATTTATGATAAATCCTTTTCAAGACGGGGGTTTAGGTATGAGAGATATTCAGACACAATTTATGTCTTACAACCTAAAATGGTTGTTTAACTTTTTAAGCAGTCTTGATTCGAATGTTAAAACGGGAAAATGGAATATACTTTTTACGTACTGGATTGATAAAATTGGTATTGAAGTAGTAATGAATTGCAATTGTTCACCAAAACATCTACGATTTATTAAAGGTAAAATACCTGAATTTTATTAGGAGTTGCTGTATACTTGGTTCATGGTCAAACAAACACCAATTTCAAAAGAAAAAACAACTTTCTTATAAAATAAAGGAGTATTTAATAAAAGAAATGTTATGGCTGAATAATGATATTACTTTCAAAGGAAATGTATTGTTATTTAGAAATTGGATAAGATCCAACATATTATTTATTGGTGATTTAGTTAGTAATTTAACCATTTTCTAAACAATGAAGAACTTAAATCCAAACTTGTATACAAGGATGGTAGATGGTTAAGTGAATATGCCAAAGTGAGAACAGCAATTAATCAACATTGGATCAAATGCATAAAGGAAAATGAACGGATTGTAAATAGGCAAATACAGTTTACGTACTCTACTGTGAAAATTGTAAAAACACGAAGTAAGCGTAGAGTGTGTTAAATTGAAACAAATTTATAATGATCTCTTGACTTTAAAAAAGAAGACGTCTAGAGCAATTTGTTACTGGAATAAAATTTTTAACCCAAATCCTGCGATTAATTGGAAATCCCTTTGGTTATATAAGTTAAAATATGTTTGTGATAATTCTCTCATTCAATTTAATTTTAAGTTTATGGACAATATTTTGCCAGTTCCATCCAAATTGTTATGGAATTTAAAAGACTCTGATATTTGTAATTATTGTGACCAAAAGGGAGATTTAATGCATGCATTTTTCTTTTGTGATTCAGTTAAACCATACTTTAGGCGAAACATCTGTTGTATAAGAATTTTGTGTTTTTACCTCAGTTTGCCATATTTAACTTAGGTACAAAGATAGAAAATATCAATGATATAAGATTATTTATTAACTACGCACTTTTTCTATTTATAGAGCAGCAATTATACATATAAGAAACAAAAATGCGACACATAATATTTTGAACGATTATTTGTCTTTATTGTTAAGAGATCGTATAGAGGTAGAAACAAACAAAAGCAAAACAAATGAGATAAATATTGAGTTGTGGAAAAGGGTCCTTGGAGGATTGTAATTCCTTTTTAATTCAATTCATTGCTGTCATCGTATTCCGACAATCTGTAGTTTTCCTTGTCTGTACCTTAAATTATAGTATAGGCCTACAGTGTTGTTTTGGTTTTTTTTTTCATTTGAAAAAAGGAAATTTTGTAATAGCCTGTAATTTTTATGTGGATTTGATATGTAATAAATGAGACCAGAAATGGTATAAAGAGAAAAAAAAAATCTTGATCATGTCAATTTTTCATCATTTTATTATGTCACCATCATCATCATCACAATCATGATCATCATCATTATCATCATCATCATCACCACCACCACCACCACCATCAGGCATCTTCATCATCACCACCACCATCAGGCATCACCACCACCACCACCACCACCATCAGGCATCACCACCACCACTATCACTCAGGCATCACCATCATGGCATGACTAAAGGCAAAGCCCGGACTAAAGTAAAGACTTTTAAAGTATAATGTCGAGATAGACTACATGTATATACGCTAGACATGATATCATTCATTATTTCATATCATTGACTAGACAGGAATAACCGTCGTTTCTGTGGATTTATTCAACAATTTGTGACATTTTACTATACTCCCCATTCACCATATGTGTTGGTGAGTGAGCCAACGCAGTTCAGCGGAACAACCAAAATACAGAGACTGAAGCTTTTGCCTTTGGTCTAATCATTGACATTGTCTCATATCATTGATGATCATTGTCTCATCCAGCCAAATTAAAAGTTAAAAAAAAACCTACTGTACCTTCAAATTCAATATAAGAAATCTCGTCTACTGCTATCTCATCAGTAACCTTCCATGTGGAGATAATTGACTCAGTAAGTGGAATCAAAATTCTTGAAAAAATTCATTCACTCACCCATTCATAGACTAGAGTGCGTGAATATAGTACGTGTACACACGGCATGCAGTCATAAATACATTCAGCACACATGCAATCGACTCTCATTTGTTTATTACACGACTTTTCGACAACAGATGGGGATATTCGAAAAAAAATCGCAGCTCAGCGATCAATCCACTCAGAAACTATAATTATCTCTATCATTCCCCGGCCCCCCACTCGGGGTCGGAAGGACATCATGCGTGTTCCCAAAATGTCCGGTAAAGGGGTACCGGTACTTTTTCGCGGGACAAGTCCGGCCCGCGAATTGTAAAAAAAGGGGGTGTATTTCTTTTTTCACCCGGAGATTTCTTTAAAAAGGGGGTGTTTTTTATCTCACTCTTTATCTCCTGAGAAATTTCAGGGGGTTATAAAATATTTTGAATAACATAAAAAAATTGATCAAATCCCGGGATCAATAAAATTCCTGAAATTCCTGCTAGTTTTGAAAGCTCATCATTCAGGGTGATTTCATTTTGAAAAGTAAAGTACGGACCTTTTGTTGGAATGATAGCTCACCTGAGATAGGGGGTATATACAAAGAGCAGTGTTCCGGATCTAGGGGGGTCTGCAAGGCAAATCCGGCCCGCGAATTGTAAAAAAAGGGGGTTTATTTCTATTTTCACCCGGAGATATCTTTAAAAAGGGGGTGTTTTTTATCTCTCTCTTAAGCTCCTGAGAAATTTCAGGGCCGGGTTTATAAACTATTTTGAATAACATAGAAAAATGGATCAAATCCCGGGATCAAAATTCCTGAAATTCCTGCTAGTTTTGAAAGCTCATCATTCAGGGTGATTTCATTTTGAAAAGTAAAGTACGGACCTTTTGTTGGAATGAGAGCTCACCTGAGATAGGGGGTATATACATAAAGCAGTGTTCCGGATCTAGGGGGGTCTGCAAGGCAAATCCGGCCCGCGAATTGTAAAAAAAGGGGGTTTATTTCTATTTTCACCCGGAGATTTCTTTAAAAAGGGGGTGTTTTTTATCTCACTCTTTATCTCCTGAGAAATTTTAGGGGGTTATAAAATATTTTGAATAACATAAAAAATTTGATCAAATCCTGGGATCAATAAAATTCCTGAAATTCCTGCTAGTTTTGAAAGCTCATCATTCAGGGTGATTTCATTTTGAAAAGTAAAGTACGGACCTTTTGTTGGAATGAGAGCTCACCTGAGATAGGGGGTATATACATAAAGCAGTGTTCCGGATCTAGGGGGGTCTGCAAGGCAAATCCGGCCCGCGAATTGTAAAAAAAGGGGGTTTATTTCTAATTTCACCCGGAGATATCTTTAAAAAGGGGGTGTTTTTTATCTCTCTCTTTAGCTCCTGAGAAATTTCAGGGCCGGGTTTATAAACTATTTTGAATAACATAGAAAAATGGATCAAATCCCGGGATCAATAAAATTCCTGAAATTCCTGCTAGTTTTGAAAGCTCATCATTCAGGGTGATTTCATTTTGAAAAGTAAAGTACGGACCTTTTGTTGGAATGAGAGCTCACCTGAGATAGGGGGTATATACATAGAGCAGTGTTCCGGATCTAGAGGGGTCTGCAAGGCAAATCCGGCCCGCGAATTGTAAAAAAAGGGGGTTTATTTCTATTTTCACCCGGAGATATCTTTAAAAAGGGGGTGTTTTTTATCTCTCTCTTTAGCTCCTGACAAATTTCAGGGGCGGGTTTATAAAATATTTTGAATAACATAGAAAAATGGATCAAATCCCGGGATCAATAAAATTCCTGAAATTCCTGCTAGTTTTGAAAGCTCATCATTCAGGGTGATTTCATTTTGAAAAGTAAAGTACGGACCTTTTGTTGGAATGAGAGCTCACCTGAGATAGGGGGTATATACATAGAGCAGTGTTCCGGATCTAGAGGGGTCTGCAAGGCAAATCCGGCCCGCGAATTGTAAAAAAAGGGGGTTTATTTCTATTTTCACCCGGAGATTTCTTTAAAAAGGGGGTGTTTTTTATCTCACTCTTTAGCTCCTGAGAAATTTCAGGGGGTTATAAAATATTTTGAATAACATAAAAAAATTGATCAAATCCCGGGATCAATAAAATTCCTGAAATTCCTGCTAGTTTTGAAAGCTCATCATTCAGGGTGATTTCATTTTGAAAAGTAAAGTACGGACCTTTTGTTGGAATGAGAGCTCACCTGAGATAGGGGGTATATACAAAGAGCAGTGTTCCGGATCTAGGGGGGTCTGCAAGGCAAATCCGGTCCGCGAATTGTAAAAAAAAGGGGGTTTATTTCTATTTTCACCCGGAGATATCTTTAAAAAGGGGGTGTTTTTTATCTCTCTCTTTAGCTCCTGAGAAATTTCAGGGCCGGGTTTATAAACTATTTTGAATAACATAGAAAAATGGATCAAATCCCGGGATCAATAAAATTCCTGAAATTCCTGCCAGTTTTGAAAGCTCATCATTCAGGGTGATTTCATTTTGAAAAGTAAAGTACGGACCTTTTGTTGGAATGAGAGCTCACCTGAGATAGGGGGTATATACATAGAGCAGTGTTCCGGATCTAGAGGGGTCTGCAAGGCAAATCCGGCCCGCGAATTGTAAAAAAAGGGGGTTTATTTCTATTTTCACCCGGAGATTTCTTTAAAAATGGGGTGTTTTTTATCTCACTCTTTAGCTCCTGAGAAATTTCAGGGGGTTATAAAATATTTTGAATAACATAAAAAAATTGATCAAATCCCGGGATCAATAAAATTCCTGAAATTCAAGCTAGTTTTGAAAGCTCATCATTCAGGATGATTTCATTTTGAAAAGTAAAGTACGGACCTTTTGTTGGAATGAGAGCTCACCTGAGATAGGGGGTATATACATTGAGCAGTGTTCCGGATCAAGGGGGGTCTCCAAGGCAGAAAAAGCCCGCGAAAAGCCCTCGAAAGGGGGTTCAGAAACTTTGGCAGACCATCGATAGGAGGGTGCTTTCAAAGGGAGGGAACGAGCATAGGCGTGCCCTAATTAACACTGAGTGGGGGGGGGGGCGGGCGGGGGAAGTTCACTCTGACAAAAAAATATTTAAACAAATCAGTTCTAGATTTAATGGGATTGATCTCAGATTCGTAGAGGAGTTGATACATGTAAATGCTAAACCTTTTTTTCTTACTGTAACCCCTTTTTTTGGTTATTGGTATTCCAGACCAACAATTCCTAAATAGGCCTCAACTTTTGACAGTTTTGTTACCTTTTTTTCTCTAAAATATCATCTGTCGTATTAGCCCAATTTCATATTGGTATACCCCCATCCAAAGAAAGATGTATTGATTGCCTGTTTTAAAAAAAATATCCTTGATGAAAATATTTTTTTCTTTTATCAAATAGGCCTATTCATTTAAAATATAAAACCCCGACAAAACGTAAAGCACTGAAATCCTATACGAAACAGAAATAATAATAATATAACAAATGTGAATACAGCCAGATGCGGATCCAGGATTTTCCAAAAAGGGGGGGGGCAAATTTTTCAGAGGAAAATTTTGACCCAAAAAAAGGTTTTCAACCACAAATAAAGGATATTTCGAACCCGAAAAATTTTGACAAGCAAAAAAAAAAAAAAAAGTCTTCAATTTAAAAAGAGGGGGCACACCTCAGTTTTAATGCCATTTTTACATTACAAATTTTAATTTTGCTTCTCAAAGGGGGGGGGGACGTGCCCCCTGTGATACAAATGAAAATGATACAAATTTATTATTTTTAACATAAATATAATGTTCAACAGCCCGGTAGTAATTTAACATACAGATTGGAAAGCGTTTAATGATAATGAATATCTGGATTTGTTTAAAATGACACGATATTTGGAGTACAAAGTAATGAAATTTAATTGAACTACTATTATGTTTATATAATCCAAATAAAAAAATACTTAAAGTGACTTAATTAAACAAAACTAAGTAAAAAAAATTAAAAAAAGAAGGGGGTTGATTGGTTTAACGATTTGTTTACTGTTTTATTCTATACTAGCAGAGCCCGTGGAAATTCCACGGGTTTTGGGGGTGTGATTAAGTTAAATAGAATTCGTTGTATATTGACAGGTTTATTCAAGATAGGGAAAGAAATAAACATTTGCATTTCTTAAGGGAAGGTTGTGGTTTGAAAGGAATGTGAAAGTTAGGTTTTTATTTGAAGTCGTAATTTGTTTTGAAAAATATATGATTGATTAAAGGTAATAGTGAGAAAGTAAAAAGTGATAAAGAGTCTAGGATTTGGTTAATAAAAGAAATACAGATAAGAGAATTAAAATGCTATTAAAGTTGGACGAATATGATATTTAGTTAAAGTAGGGTTTAAAAATATTGCCCTTCATTTTAACTATAAAAAGGGAAGTTTAAAAAGTATTTGGTTTTGGAGGATTTACATTAACCCTTTTATTTACTTGTTCAACGTATTTCATTGCATTAGCTGATATTCATTTTATCGCCCCCGCCTTTTATTTATTTTTTTTTTTTTACTGTTTTTCATTTATATTGGTCCCAAAAAGTAAAGAAGGAAGAAAACATTTTAAAAAGACGCAAGTTTATTTTTTTTATTTTATTTTTTTTTTTTGGTCCCCTTAGTCACTAAAAAAAAGGAATACAGAAAGAAAATAATAAGGAAGTATAAAGGTAAGAAAGGACGAAAGAAAAGAAAGAAGAAGAAGTGTAAGGTAAAGAAAGGATAAATAAAAGGGAAAAAAGAAAGAACAAAGTGAAAGGAGTCAAAGGGGAAAAAATGTAAAATAAAAAGAAAAAAGTATGAAAGCAATGGGGAAAAAACAAAGAACAAAAGAATCAAAGAAGGAATGAAAGAAATGAAGCAAGCAAATTAAGATAGAAAGAACGAAAGACAGAAAATTCATAAAAGAAGAGGAAGGCCTTATTTGGCGCAGTTGGGAACATTCATTGTTGATGTTAATGTATATCTATTATAAGGATATAAATGAAGAATAGGAAAAAGTAAAAAAATAAAAATAAAAGTATGGAAGGTAACTTATACGAAACGAAGAAAGAAGGATTGACAGAAGGAAAGAATTTAAAGAAATATAGAAGGAAGGAAAGAAAAGTGAACATGTGTCCAATTACTGATTTGCATATGTGCATTCCCTGCATACCATGCAAAGAGTAAAGGAGAAGTCCACCCCACCAAAAAATTAATTTGAATTTAAGGGAAAATAAAGTATTGCAGAAAATATCATAAAAACTATGATTCAAAATTTAAAAAATTACTATTTTGACATTGAGAAATTTGCCTAATTTTACAAAACAATTATATGCTCATCTTGGTCAATGTGCAAATTACAGAACCCATTATGTCACACACACACTCTAATTTCTTGTGTATTTTTTTTTTGTTTGATACATGTACATGACATGTATATTTTATTTTAATTTTCTCATTTTCTTTAACAAATTTTGAGAGGGATTTTAATTCCTCCATTAACATTCGTAGTTTCCATGAATGTAACATATTGTGATTCGATGAAGAGTTTTTATATCAAATTTGCTAAAATTGATATAATAAAATGCAACCAAAATTTAGAAAGTAATGTGATGTGAGTGACATAATCAACTCTATTTGCATACCATTGTTTTGTGTATATAACTGTTTTGTGTTAAAAAAGGGAAATTTCTCTATTGATTCAAAGATTTTTTGTTGATGTGCACTTGACCTGTAACTCACTTCCCTTCCCACCCCTGCCCAAATAAGTGTAATCAAGAACTTGAAAATCAAAAGTGATTAAGAAGAAGTAAGATTTAATCATAGTTATTAATAGCTCCATGATTTAATAATACAGGCTTAAATAGAAATTCACATGAAAGTAAAAAGAGAATAAAGCTGGGTAGGAACGGGGAAGGAATATGATTTAAAGAAAAAGCTAAAATATATCCACACCACCCCCGAAAAAAAAAGACTTCTTCCGTCGTGTTCGATCCAGGGTCCCTGCAATCGTTAAACATTGTACTTGTGGGTTTTTAATGCGATACCAAATGTTGTTAGTCTGTGCGCTGCTGTTGACCATCAGAACGCGGCGTTCGGAGCGAGACGACCCACGTGACGCGTCTGTCGTCTGTCATGGTCGAATGTCGGGCTACAACACGCAAGTCTACGGGGATTTTCGGTGGAAGAATCGGACGATGACTTGGGCGTGCGAGGTCGTGATGGGCTTGGAGTGCGGCGAGTCCGTGAAGTGTGGCAGGCCCGACACGCGGTGCGATTTTGGAGCCCGGGCGTGGCGGATCCCGGGAGGAGATACGGTTCAACCGATCACCCCCGTCCGGGCTTAGAGTATTTATGTAATAGATAATGTATATAGAGTTGCTCTGATTTGTTTTCTTTTTTATTTGTTTCCCTTGTTATGTAATGTACTTTGCAAGGATATTTTTTCATATTTTTTGTTTGTCTGATCTTATATGTTTTAAACGATTGATTAAGTAAGTTTATAACATATTCTCATCCATGTTGCAACGTTCCATAATATATAATGTAGTACATGTTAATTTTTTTTTTTTTATGAGTTCCATGTCCTTAACTTGTGGAGCGTTGTGGCCCAGATTTAGTCTACGGACTTTGAAACAGAGGGTCATGGGTTCGAATCCCAGCCATGGCGTAATTTCCTTCGGCAAGAAATTTATCCACATTGTGCTGCACTCGATCCAGGTGAGGTGAATGGGTACCCAGCAGGATTAATTCCTTGAATGCATGAGCGCTGGAAGGCAGCTCGAGCTAAGGCCGGGGTAATAATAACAACGCGCCTCGGAATAGAATATTTCTAGATAGATGGCGCTATATAAATGCCTATATATTATTTATTATTATTACCCGGTAGGATTTATTCCTTGAACGGCTTTAATTAGCGCCTATTAATATGGCGGCTTAGAGCTACAGCCGGGGTAATAATATGATACCAAGTATCAAAGCGCAGTTGAGTATTATGCACATAGTAACTGCGCTATATAAATGGATATAATTATCATTATTAGTATGCAATACTATGATTCATTCATTCATTCGTTCATTCATTCATTCATTCGTTCATTCATTCGTTCGTGCAGTCATTCGTTCGTTCGTTCATTCATTCATTTATTTATTTATTTATTAAACAATATTTCAATAGGGTGCCCTTTCAGCAAAAGCTGGTATCAAAAGGGGCCCTAAAAGCATAAAAACAAGACATGTATATACAAGTGGTAAAACATACAAGGTTAACAAGGTAAAAACATTATATAAATCATACATATTAGAACACAGAAAGGCATGCAAAATTGAGTTATTAAAATATTTGTGGCACAGGAATCATTGACATTTTAACATTTGCTGGACATTATATATGATTTGAGTTCTTTTTTAAAACTAGAGAGGGTGGATAGGGTTTTTAAATGAAGGGGTAAGGAATTGAACATTGATATTGAGGAAATAATGAATGAGCATTTATAGTATTCAGTATTGCATTTTGGGACATCGAGCTGTAGATTGGAGGCGGATCGTGTATTTACGTTATGTTTTTCGGATACTAATTTAAAATTTTCATTAAAAAAGTCGGAAGATAAGTTATTTAAGCTCTTAAATATAAATATACATCGAAAATACATTACTCTTTGGGGAAAGGAGAACCATTCAAGTTTTTTAAATAACTGATCAGACGGGGTGAGGACGTTTGCTTTGAGTATTATTCTGGCAGCACGTTTCTGAAGTTTTATTATTTGATTTGTTTGTGTGATAAATCTTAAACCCCATACCTCACAACAATAGTCAATTTGACTTTGGATTAAACAGTTATAGATTAGTTTTGCAGTGGTAACATCAATGAATGGATTAGCCCTTTTCAGTATGGCGAGAGCAGCACATACTTTTTTACTAACGTGTTCTACATGATCATGCCAAAGAAGTTTATCGTCTATTATGACACCTAAACACTTAGTGGAGTGAACCTTATTTATTACTTTACCATCATTCGTTCGTTCATTCGTTCATTCAGTTCAAAATTTTGAATGTTGCATCATCTTAAAGATTATTCAAAATATTTCCTTTTTTAAATATAAGGCATTTTAATTTGCACCATTGAGCTATTTACACGTTTTTGGAAGTTCATACGGTGGCCTGCGATGGCAGGGGCGGATCTAGACCAAAAGCTTCGGTCTCTGTTATGTTGGTTGTTCAGCTGAACTCCGTTGGCTTCACTCACCAAATACAGAGACCGAAGTTCTAGCGCGATCTGTACAGGGGACTCAATGGCCATATGTTTATGTACTTAAGATCGGATAAAACGGGGAAGTGAATTTGCGCGACAGCCGAGGTAAGTCACTGTTTTTGTTCCTTTTAACTTGATTTTTCTCCGTTTTTTGGCAATTGATGCCAAGAGGGAATATCAATTTGCATTTTGGTCGCGTGAATTTTCAAAATTTTTACTCATTAAAGACAAAAATTGAAGAGCCCCGACGGGGGGATTTTGCATTGCAAGTCCCCTAATGGTGGCTGCACGCTAGCGAGCCGTCTGTGTATGAGGAGAAATTAAAAAAAAAATAAAATGTTAAAAAACTCCTCGAAACAGACGGCTGCCAGCTGTCTAGGGCGGATCCAGCTTTCGCCAATAGGGGGGGGGGGCGAACAAAATTACCCATATTTTCCCCGATCGGCCGCTCAAAGTTGATTTTCATTTGTTTCTTTGAAAGGGGTAGTCCTAACAGTCACTTCTTAGCTTTATTCTCCCAAAACATATATAAGCCCTAATTGAATAGTACGAGCACGAGCTATTTTTAAAAGAAAATTTCATGTATTTTGTCCTGAAAATTGAACATTCTGAGCAATGATTGCGATCAGTTCGATTATCTATTTAGTAAGCCTACGTCATATGCACGGAGTTGACATCAAGAGTTACAAGTTGATATATAGGATGATATATGATTAACTTATGACTAATATTTGGTAATGTAAGTTAGGTGGCTATTTATAAAAGTCTTTCCTCGCAGTATATAGACATACCTCTGGGTCGTGTGGTCTAGTGGTTAGAGCATTGTAAGGTTGTGAGTTCGAATCCCCGCTCTTCCATTGTCTCCACTTTGATTAGAAAAAAACCCGAGAGTAAATTCTGCCATCGACAGTGTCAGCTACTACTACATGTATGCATGATAAACATAGAATTAAAATTTTCCTATGCACTTTATGAGTTGTGACCGACTTTGTTATGTTCAAAAACAAATTTATCGTCTCTCGGCAGCCGCTATCAGTGAGTCTTCATGTGCCGAACCATACGGAATGCGGTTCAAAATATGGTTTGGAGCAGTGAGATCAATCAACTTGTTCGGTTTTCTAAGACATATTTCATCATTTTTATTAAAAACAAAACCAATCATCTGCGTAGACAACGAGATTTATTCTTAAAGGACAAGACCACTCCAACAAAAAATAGATTTGAATAAAAAGAAAAAAAATCTAACAAGCATAACACTGAAAATATCATCAAATCGGATGTGAAATAAGAAAGTTATGACATTTTAAAGTATCGCTTAATTTCACAAAACAGTTATATTCACATCCTGGTCGTTATGCAAATGAGCGGACTGATGACATCTCCAACTCACTATTTCTTCTGTATTTTATTATTTGAAATATTCTAATTTTCTCCTCATTGTAAGTGAAAAAACGAGTAATTCCTCCCTGAACATGTGGAATTAGCCTAGCTTAATACTATGGTTCAGTCAAGTTCGTCCCTATTATCAAATATGTTAAGAATGGAATATTGTATTATTCAAACAATAAAAAAACCAAAAGAAATAGTGAGTGAGGGACACCATCGACTGTCTCATTTGCATGTCACTGAATTGTGCATATCACTGTTTAACAAAATATAAGCGAAACTTGAAAATGTAATAACTTTCTTATTTTACATCCAATTTTGATAAAATTATGCTGGTTTGGTTTTTATCTATTTATTCAAATCAACATTTTTATGGGGTGGACTACACCTTTAAGTGTGAAGAGGCAAATAAAAAAAATACTTTCCGGTGATATGTGGTAAGGAAATAAAGTGCAGTCACATCATAATGATGTAGGTAATATTACATTTCACCACATTAAAATGGATAAATTAAGGTTTGTGATTGAAAATGACTGAACGAATTAAGAGCATAGAATAATGAACTCGTTGAAACTACGTACATACATGGCATATGGACGGATGTCGAGAGATACGTATATTCAACCTTCAAAGACGACAAATAAGTATTCTCAACAAGTTTATCTCAGTTATACTGCACGTACTCGCACGATTCTGCAACTTATTTTGATGCAACCCAACATACACTACCTGAAAATTCTGAGACATCCTCCACAGCAAAAAAATGTGGTGTTAACCGGTGTACATAGATGACCACACCGGTAATTTTACACCGGTGTTACTGATTGACAGTGTTAGTTTAACACCTGTAGGTGTTATTACAACGCCTTTGGTTGTTACATTTACACTCTTTGGTGTTATGTTCAATCTCTAGGGTTTAATTTGAACACCTCAGGGTGTGGTCCTCTATTAACACCAACTGGTGTCAGTTTTAACACCATAGTTTTTACAGTGCGGGGGTTGTCGTGTGGGCTGCTTATGTCTAGTGGCTGTCTCACGGGCCATGTTTGTTTAATTTTGGTCTCGTGGGTCAACTTTTATAGGTCACACGGGCCTAACTACAACTGGCAGGCCAAAGATATTCATTCGAGCCAACTCATTGCTCAATTTTGAAATTGATATTGCTGATTGACAAAAATGAATGAATATGATTGACAATCTAACACTGATTCTAGGGAGGGTACCTACTGAACTTCCTTTTTCCAAATTCGAAAGATATATCACTACTTTGGAACTATTTTTTTTTACTGGCGGAAGAATTAGGGCCATTTTACTCTCTCAATTAAGTGATGAATTTGATCCTGTCAGGTGTAGTCTTCATAAATGCCGGTTTATTTTTAAAATGAGCCGGTCGAGGTACCCTTTTCTGGTCAGATATGGAATCTCAGACATATATCCTGTCCACTGGTAGTAAACCCTCGAATTTCCTCCTTATTTTGTATGAATTTTTTTTAAGTGCCACTTTAACACACGAATCTATGGGAAATGAATTAGGCCTGTGATACCTTTATGTAGTGTCTATCTCGTAGACCTTTAACGTCCAGTCTCTATCTCTAGAAAGTTGTCGGATTCGTGGGACTATTTTGATTAAAGGGGTACTCCAGGCTGAAAATAATATGATTTAAACAGATAAAGACAAATCAGACAAACCAAACATTGAAAATTTGATCAAAATCGGACAACGAATAACACAGTTATGGCATTTTAAAGATTTGCATTATTCCGGTGAAACAGTTCTTGGCATATCTTCATGAATATTCAATAAGCAAATTGATGATGTCATATCCCTACTTGTTATTTTGTGTTTTATTATATGAAATTTGGTTTATTCATTTTTTCTACCAAGAACTGAAAAAATAGGATTGACAACTGATTTAGTGCATTGGATATTCATTGCTGCAACTTATTTCATTATAGAGGAGACATATTATTCATACATGTATGAAAAAATGAAACAATTACGATTTCAAGTTAATAACATAAGAAAAAGGAAAGTGGGGATGTGACATCATTAGCCCACCTAATGACAATTCATTATGACGTGCATAATAACTGTTTTCACAAAATATTGCTAAACTTCAAAATTCAATAATTCCGTTATTTGTTATCCGATTTTGATGAAATTTTCAGCATTTTGCTTTGTGGATTTTACTCCATTTATTTAGGTATAAATATTTTCAGCCCGGAGTACCCTTTCTTTTTCCGTTGGCCTATTTGACAGAGTGTCGATCTCTTTGGACAGATGACTCGCGGGCTATCGGATTTGCCGGCTGTCGGTCTCGCGGGCGGTCGGTCTCATTGGTTATCGCTCTCGTGAATGCCGGCCTCATGGGTTTTACCCCTATACCTTGGGAACACCCCATCCACATTCTTTTTATCAAGGAATTTTGTTCATTAGCGCTTACAAACTGTTTGCGAATTGTTACAGGTACTTCTAAAACTCCAAGGCCTTTAAATGATTATTCCATGCACGAACTAAGTTTGTTTGAAAGTTTGTACATAAGTATTTGATGATGGTATATCAATCAAGGCCCTGGTTATAGGACTAGAACAACGCCTATGGTATGATTCAATTATCTTTATTATTATATCAAAAAAAGACACTTAGCAATTACTCAAATAACTGTACAGTCTTCAATCCTTTGTTAATTCAGACTACATTTCAGAATTTACAGAGAATATATATACAGAAATCAATATTGATCAGTTTAATTATCTAGGCCTATACAGTAAATATCATGGTCTACATTACAAATACTTGAGTTGAAATCAAGAAATATAACTTACAAGATGCATACATGATATAATTTAAAAACCTTTGCTCTATACTTGTGGGTCATGTGGTCTAGTGGTTAAAATATTTTTCAATTCAATTCAATTCAAATAAACATTTATTTTCTTCCATTTCAAAACACTTTTCATAAACATTAGTTCATACAAAAATCAAATTGTTATGAGGAATATAAATATGTACATGTTTGGTATAAAGAAGAAGGCGTATACCCTAAAAGCCGAGGCTTGTGACGGGATACGCCTATAGACAGAAATACAATACAAAATACAATACAAATGAAAGGGCAGAGAAAAGAAGAGAAGGAAATGGAACGAGAGAGGGAGACGTGAGCGGGAGGCGGGCATGAATTACTGTATAAAATAGAATGCTCAACAAATGTATCAGTGGGGGCAAAAATATAAATGCCGCAACAACAATTGTCCATGGTTCATGTTAACTTAAAGTCAAAAGGAAACGTAAGTTGAAAAATATTCATATATAAAATGACAGAAGAAGTTTTTTCATTTTATACTTAAAGCTACTTGACGATAGAGATTGTTTTATGTAATCCGGTATTTCGTTCCATATTTTGGGGCCAGTATAACGAATGTTGTGTTGAAAGATTATTTTTCTATGTTTGGGAATGAATATTTGATTATTTGAGCGGGTATCAAAATTATGTATGTTGGAAACATGCGTAAATAAATCACGAAATCTGTGTGGAATTTGAGAATTTAAACACCTGTAGAGAAACTGACATTGTCGAAGTTTATTGATGTCGTCTAATTTCAACAATTTTAGGGAATGAAACAAATTTTTACTAGTATTTGCTAGTGGTATATTGTAATCTGGAGAAATAATACGCACAATTTTATTTTGAAGGGAACATAATTTCTTAAGATGTGTTTGGTATGTGTTCGCCCAGACCAAATTACAGTAATAAAAATATGGCAAGATTAAAGAGCAATATAATGTACGCAATACAGTTTTAGGCAAGTAAAAACTTAGGCGATGTATTATTCCAATATTTTTTGCAACTTTGTTCTCAATTTCATTTATGTGATGTATCCATGTTAAATTACTATCAATAATAACGCCAAGAAACCTTGTATTTTCAACTCTGGGAATAATTTGGTTGTTAAGTTTCACCACTACATGATTAAAATCAATACGCCTTGTGGAGTTACGGAATATAATGTAATTGCATTTTTTATAGTTAATGGTAAGCTTGTTTGCACAAAACCATTTACAAACATTTGTTAGTTCAGTATTTACAGTTTCACACAAGTGATGAAGATTTCTATCAGAATAAACAATATTGGTATCGTCGGCGTACATGATAAAGGAAAGGAGATTGGACGAACGATAAATGTCATTAATAAATAGAATAAACAAAAGTGGGCCAAGCAATGACCCTTGTGGTACTCCACATTTAATTGTCTTAAATTCAGACTGAACGGAGTTATAAACGGTGCATTGTTTCCGATTTGAGAGGTAACTAGAAAAAAGGTCGAGGGCAGTTCCACGAATACCATAGTTAGTTAGTTTTGATAAAAGTATAATATGATTAATTGTGTCAAACGCCTTTGACAAGTCAATAAATATCCCTATTGCGAATGAGTCGTGCTCAAAGGAGTCAATTATGGTATTTGTTAATTCGAGAAGAGCTAGTTCTGTTGAGTGGTCACTACGAAATCCGTATTGAGATTCAAAAAGACACTTGGTATTTTCAAGAAAATTATAGGCCCTTTTATAAATAATCTTGTCCAATATTTTAGAAAATATACAGAGCACTGATATGGGTCTATAATTACCGATCTGCTCTTTGTCACCAGCTTTAAAAATTGGAGAAACTCGCGCAATTTTCATTTTTTCAGGAAACACCCCAGAGGTTAACGATAGATTGAATATATGACATAAAGGTTCGCTAATTAGTTCGATTACAAGTTTAACAATCTTAGGTGAGCATTCATCAAGACCTGGGGCTTTATTGTTATCGAAACGCATGACAATGTTACATATTGCACGTTGGCTTACCGGATTTAAAAACAAAGATTTTGAATTTGGTTCAGATAGATAAGTTCTGAAATCTGTATTATTTTGAGGAGTGATATTAGCTAGCTTTGGACCGATTTCAACGAAAAAATTATTAAAAGCATTTGCTATTTGGAACGGGTCTGACGACCGACCTTCGTCACAAACTATGGTGTTGGAGGTTGATTTTTTTCTTTTATTTAATATTGATTTGATCATTTGCCATGTACGATTTATATTATTTTTATATTCTTCAAATTTAGATTTATAATAATGTTTTTTAGCCTGCCGTTTCAAACAGTTAACTAGTTTAAGAGAATCTTTGTATTTAAGTTCGTTTCTAACTGTTGGTTTATGGATATATTTTTTATATAGATTGTTTTTATGTCGAATAGATTGAAGCAAACCATCGGTCATCCAGCATTTCAGTTTGATTTTCTTACTAGGTGTTTTTTTTTATGGAAAATTGTTATTATACAATGTAGTAAATTTGGTTATGAATATATCATATGATTCATTAGCATCCTGCATATTAAAAATTTCATCCCAATTTGAATTTTCGATTTCGCTTTTAAATTTCGCAATATTTTGTGATGTAAAAGACCTACGGAGTACGTTATGATTTGTCGATTTAATTTTACTAACATTCATGTAAGTTATATGAAATATTGGTAAGTGATCTGACACGTCAGAGTATATCACTCCACCGTTACTATCTAAGTCAAATTGATTTGTCAAAAAATTATCTAAAAGGGTGGCACTTGTCTTAGTAATTCTTGTGGGCCTGTGAATTAAAGGGAGAAAAAAATTACTGAAAAGACAGTTCACAAAGTTCTTACTTTGAGAATTTGAGTTGTGTTTTAAAATATCTATATTTAAGTCGCCCGTCAAAAATACCCTTTTATTTTCCCTAAAAAGACGGATCAAAAGGCTATCAAACTCTTCAATAAATGAATTAATGTCCAACGATGGGGCTCTATACAGGGTTCCTACAATGATATTTTTCCCTGAGCACTGTTCCAGTTCGATGAATAAAGAATCGCATGTTGCTTCGCTTAAATTAAGGTCACTGCGTACTACGAAATTAAAAGAGTCATGGATATACATTCCAACTCCACCACCTCTAGAATATTTCCTATTATTGCAAATAAACGAGTAGTTAGGCATATAAACAAGGGGACTTTCGAATCTTAGCCAGGTTTCGGATATGGCAATTATATCAAATGTAAATTTCAAAGAGTTAAGACAGCTTGAAATGTCATCAAAAGAATTTAAAAGACTTCTGGCATTAAAGTGAATGCTTGAAAATTTACCGCTGCTCGGGACACCAATATTTTCAAAGTTTGTATTAAATTCTTCATAACAATAGTACCGAGAGTCATTTGAACTCTCAGTATAGAATTGGAAGTCTGGGTCAACATCGTCATTTGGGACAATGCTTTCATGTGCTAAAAAAGGATCAAAATGTAAGTGAGAAATTCTATCAAAATTGTCTTCTAAGGGTTCATCAGCCGATATTACATCATCGAGCTCGTTATCATTCAACTGGTTGAAAGGAAATAATTGTTCAAGACAGTGTTTACAACAAGAAAAATATTCGTTCCAGTCATGGTTCCGACACATTTGCTTACACATGTAACAATATATGCGATTTAGGTCACTGAATTCTTGTATAGGTTCACTCGTCATCAAAGTAAAAATTTGTCGCTTTATCATGTAGGAATTTCAATCCAGACTGATACCTAATTTGACAAATGTCATTAAAATATATTAGGTTACATACTATGTGTATTGTAGCTTTGGCTTTGGGAAAGATAACAAAACCTATGCAAATTGTTGTTGCAAATTGAATGAGTGCGAACCAAATAAATACATATTGAACGTTAATTGCACGTCGTTTGGTATACACGGTAAAGTCATGCCCACAAGAAGGTTGGAGGAAGAGAATAAAGTTAGTAGAAAAGGAAATATGTGAAGAAGAAGAATTTGCCCTTATAATTAAGCTAATTTGGTACAAAATTATAAACATCGTGGATATAAAATCAGTAGAAAAGTTCATCGTATAACCACTAATAACCACTATAAGGAGCCATGCAATTATAAGGCAAAAGAATGATTAAGTGGATGCGTCTGCATCAAAAAGTAATATGCATTACGACATGAATTATTCAAAATAAATTGCTATGAATGCTATCATATCTCTTTCCTTATACACATTTTGGGAGTAAAAATAAATACCATAAATCTGATTTTTTTTTTTAATACATTTTTCGTGGTCTTGTCATAAATAAAGACATGAGTTCTTCTTGAGAAATTAACAATAGTTGGACAAGATAAACTTCAGACAATCAAAACTATAAAAAATAGATTGAATCAAAAGACGAGACTACCTGCATACACCATAGTTTGATGATTTTTTTTATATATAAAGACAATGAGACAAGTATAAAACGCAAATGCATGCAGTTAACTTTCCATCCATATCTTTTTTACATAACTGATATGTGCATCTATATTCTGTAATCAAGTAAATTTCCAAAAATCTTGACAGTGCAATGTTGCTATATAGAATTAAATACTTCATATTCTTCAAAATTGTGATAAAGAAACTTCGTCTAACAGTAAAATGACCCTTCAGCAGATTCTTGTTTTATCTTATTCTTTTTGTTTACAAGCTATAGGTACATCAATTTGTTTACAATAGTTTTGTTTCATAGATCAAAGTTGCACATCTGAGCAGAAAAAAAAAGAGAAAAAAAGAAAAAAAAAAAATTGAACTCATCATCGTAAGGTCGTGGGTTCGAATCCCCACTTTGATTAAAAAAGACCCATTTTCCGCTGTCTCCTACTATACCTGACTATCTTAGACGTAAAAGGCTTCCTATGTTATCTAAAAGTTGTGATTGACTTGATTGAAAGTTCGGAAAATAAATTTCTAGTCTCTCGGCAGACAGCTGAGTGGGAAAAATGATTATAAGATAACATTTCTATTAAGAGAAAAACACAAGCAATCATTCAGGTTACCAATGACTTTCAATCTTGTCTGTGACGCGGCAAATTAAAGAAAAACCAAGAAAGTGCCATCACATCATGATAATAGTATAACCTTCCACCACATTTAATGATTGGATTTGGTGATTGAACACGACTGAATGAAAATCATATAGAATAATAAACTCGTTGAAACTACATAAAGAGGGATGTCTTTACAGATACATACTCAGACGTCGAAGACGACAACGGTATTCGCTTAATTTCAACAAGTTTATCTGATACCTGACTGGCACGATCCTGCAACCGCTATTCCGGTCTTGAAACAAGATGAAGTCCGCACGACTCGCCATCCCCCTCTTCTTGGTATTCATCTTCTGTGTTTACCAAGCTTCTTCAGCTCCTGGTAAGTAAATAATGACAATACAGTTTTTCTTTCCAAATGTTTGCTTGGGTAAAGATAGAAAGAATCAAAGAAACAAATCAATGACATTTTGAGGAAACACTGCATGCAGAAATAATAATAATGATAATGAGCATTTGAATGTTGAGATCGATGTAACTTCTGAAAGCTTCCATCCTTCCTGGGCAATTGTTGGTCCTGAAAAGGACCTACCCAAAACCATATGTTGCGATCGCTACATGCTCCCGTTGGTAATGCGACCAAAAATGTATGTTTCAGGCTTGTATATACAACTCCCCATTTACTTTTCTGCATGCATATTTTGCTTAACTTGTTATTTTTCCCAAGTCTAACCTGAGCTTAGGACTTTCAGTCTTGTACATGATTCCCCAATTACTTTTTTTACACACTGCATAAACTCCGATGTTGATTTAGTACCAGCCAGGAATTATTATGTACACACCAGGGAAGTGTTAAACAACACCAGTTTGGTTATGGTCTAACACCAGATAAGTGTTTAACTTTATACAACACCAATTAGTGTTAAAACAGCATTGGTTTGATTCCAAACTGGTGTTGTTCCAATATCTCTCCGGTGTGGACATATTTTTCATTTCATTTTCATTTCAAATAAACATTTATTTTCCTCCATTTTACAAAATTTCTTCGTTTTTGTTAACAAGAATTCATATGAAATCAATTTCCATAAAGAATATAAATATATACAACTTATGTGTACAGAGGAAGGCATAGGTCCCTAGAAGCACATGCTTGTGGCGGGATACGCCTGTGGACATTTGAATATATATAATACACAAAATACAATACAAAGATATAGAATACAGGCTGGTGGTAAATCAATACCGGAGTTTTATGTGTTATTTTTTCTTCATGGGAGGACATGCCAGAGGTTTCATGGATAAAGAGTATTATGAGAATGATAGAAATATACATTTTGGGGGTAGATTTTCCGTATATAGGCCTCCAAAGGGCCAGAACACATCTGCGTACGACATAGGGTCGCATTGCCAATGAGAGCTATATGATCTTCGTATCATTTCGAAATTCAAATGCTCATGACTTTCTTTCTGTTCGTATATACATTTTTTTCTCAAGCTTTCATTGATATTCTTCTATTTTGTTTCACTACGGGCTCACTTATGGTTCTAGTTTTTCGTTCTCTTTTAATGGGAGCAACACTGATTCTATACTTATACTGATCGTTAATGTAGTGATTGTTGTTTAAAATCATAAAGCTGTGTCATTGGTGACTGGTGGTGATTTTTTTTTACCTGATTGCTAAGAAAGCATGAATGCTTGTAAGCAAGCAACCAGAGGACCGACGGCTAAAGGTCCTCTCCGAAGGACCTGGTACTGAGGATTAAAGGGATGGTCCGGGCTGAAAGTATTTATAGCTTAATAAATAGAGTAAAATTCACTGAGCAAAATGCCAAAAATTTCATCAAAATCGGATAACAAATAACAAAGTTATTGAATGTTAAAGTTTAGCAATATTTTGTGAAAACAATCATCATGAATATTCATTAGGTGGGCTGATGATGTCACATCCCTACTTGTTCTTTTGTATTTTATTATATGAAATTAGGTTTATTCAATTTTTTTCCTCCAAGAACTAGAAAAATTGGATTGGCAACTGATCTATAGTGCATTAGATATTTATTGCTGCAACTTATTTCATTTATTATGAAAAAAAAAAAAACTTAAGAAAACGGAAAGTGGAGATGTGACATCATCAGCCCACCTAATGAATATTCATGACGACTGTTTTCATAAAATATTGCTAAACTTTAAACTTCAATAACTTTATTTTCGGCATTTTGCTCAGTGAATTCTACTCTATGTATAAAGATATAAATATTTTCAGCCCGGACCATCCCTTTAATGCCTTACCAAGTGGCCCTAGGGCACCAGGTGGGAATCGAACCCGGGTCACCGGAATACGAATCCCCCGCTCTACCGACTGAGCTATCGCGCCTGAATAAAATAATTTTGATGAGATTTTTAAAAGATTGAGTCGAAAGATATACATTTTTTTTTTTTCAGGGAGGCTACATGGAAATCCACAATGTGGGGCATGCGTGACAATATGTGATCTTCCCCCATTTTTTAAAATAACATTTTGAATGACAAGGTTATCAGAAGTGGTGATTGAGATGAGTGTAAATTGGCCCGTCGTAATTCGGTATTAAAATAAAGATTTAATAGTTAAATTAAGATATGCTAATGTTTTAGTTGTTCACTTTTCATTTCATTCATGAATCAGCACCGCAAACTTTTCCGAGGAAAATTTTGTAAAGGCCTCCCCCAGGTTTTCAACGACAAATTAAGGATATTTCGTACCCGAAAAAAATTGACAAACCAAAAAAAAAAAAAAAAAGTTTTCATGGCATTTTTACATTACAAATTTTTAATTTTGCTTCTCAAGGGGGGGGGGCACGTGCCCCCTGTGCCCCCCTGGATCCGCGTCTGTTGTCATTCAAAATGTAAAAAAAAATGGGAGAAGGTCACATATTGTCACGCATGCCCCACATTGTGGATTTAGCCTCCCTGAAGAAAAAAAATGTATATCTTTCGACTCAGTCTTAAAAATCTCCTCCAAATTAGTTTATTCAATTCTTAGCTCTCAATGCGCCTCGAGCACTCTACCATGTATACAGAGTGAATTTTACGCTTTACAAGTAACATTTCGAATATACTTCTTATTTATTTTAATAAATTAAAATAGCTTATTCCTATTAGAAACATTCGTCGAAATAACTGGGGGATGGGTGGGGAAAAACTGAACGGCGAACACGGGAATGTGGAAATGGTGATCGTGTAGTTAGGGAGTTATTTAAAAAAAAACAGAAATGGATAATTTCAGGATGCAACTTAATAACATAAAGAGTAGGCATCATAAACTCGTACTCAGTTTTCTTTAATAGTAATTTCAATAACTATTCTCCTTCTTTATTCAATATCTTTGATTTCTGTTCTACATGTAGCTAAAGATGGGGCCGAGGAAGCAATATATGGTAAGATTGAATCCTACTATCTAATTTGATGCTTTAGTGGAGATATAATAAAAAAATATATATAATGAAGAAATGTGTCAAATAAACAGACGGGAGATCAAAAGAATAAGAATAAGGAATTAGATAGACAAATATCACAAGGATATTAACAAGAAGAAGAGGGAGAAGAGGCAGTAAGTGTGTATGTGCATGACCTTTAACTGACCTTTGCGTAATTTAAATGTCCAGTGATCCATAAATTTACATTTGTTTTTCATTAGCTTTAATTTGATACCAAATATGGTATGTTTATTCCTTAAAATAAGAAAATCTTAATTAAGAGGTGTGTGAAAAAAGGGCTTGGGCTATGACGGCAATATGAAAAAATGCGCAAGGGTGCCGAGGTGGCACCCGTCGGATTTTTGAAATAGACACCCCATACTACAACTTCCAGCAAAAAAAAATTGCAGTCGTACCCAATTTGACTGTCATGCAATAAATTTGATCATATCTACCCGACTAATATAATAGACTTCAATGAACACTGAAAATCATAAAAGTCAAGCGCGGGGTCAAGCGTACGTACGATTAATAATCAATGACCATGGTGTGTCGGGACCCCGGTGACGTCTTTCGCAAGGTGGCGTTGATTCATATCATATCAATTCAATTATTTTACTATCCATTTTCAACTGTTCATATTTACAATGATGACACAGTTAGCATAGCATAATGCGATCACTTTTTACAAACATCTTTAACCCTATTAAGGCCCGGGTATGATAAGAGAACACAAAGCTGAAATGCGTGAGGATGGGAACGTGAAACTTGACACCTTTGGTAGGTGTTATATTCTTCAGTGCTTATAGTAACATTCATATTTACAATTATTATTCATTGATAGCTTCTTTGAGGTAATTGCTATTCAAAACAAAGTCTATAATTATAATTCAAATCAGATTTCCATGGAGAATTAGGTTAACTATTTTCATTAATGTCAATTCTACTTTTGAAAAGTGAAATTAAGATTGTAAAGTTTTAAAAGACATTCGAGTCTTTTTAGTTATTTCATGTCATTTCGTTATTAAGTATTTCATTCGAAAAAAAGTCACGATTGTTTCCCTAAATTAGTTCAGTCGAATTACTGTCTAAAATATTCACCAATCAGCCGAATTTATATTATTTTCAAACCTGAAAATTTATATCGTTTCTATTACAAACATTCCTCGAAATGACTGGGGGATGGGTGGGGGAAAAAAACGAACAAACACGGGAATGTGGAAATTTAGCCTGTAATCGTGTAATGAGTTAGTTATTTAAAAAAATGAAATTGATAATTTCAGGATGCAACATATATAATAACATAATTAGTAGGCATCATATACTCGTACTCAATTTTTTTTAATAGTAATTTCAATAACTATTCTACTTTATTCAAAATCTTTGATTTCTGTTCTACATGTAGCTAAAGATGTGGCCGAGGAAGCAATATATGGTAAGATTTAATCCTACTATCTAATTTGATGCTTTAGTGGAGATATAATTAAAGAAAAAAACATACAATGAAGAAATGTGTCAAATAAACAGACGGTAGATCAAAAGAATAAGAATAGGGAATTAGATAAACAAATTTCACAATGATATTAACAAGAAGAAGAGGAGTGTATGTGTATGACCTTTAACTGAACTTAGCGTAATTTAAACGTCCAGTGATCCAAATACGGCTTGTTTATTCCTTAAATTAAGAAAATCATAATTAAGATTGTGAAAAAAAGGCGTGGACTATGACGTCAGTGAAAAAATGCCGAAGGGTGCCCAGGTAGCTGCACTCGTCGGATTTTAGAAATAGACACCCCGTACTACAACTCCCAGCCCCCCAAAAAATCGCAGTCATCATGCAATAATCTACCTATTAAAGCAATATACTTCAATGAACACTGAAAATTATAAAAGTCAAGCGCGGGGTCAAGCGTACCAAGGAGCTTCAATTAATCAATAACATTTGTGTTACGGGACCCTTGTAACGTCTTTCGCATGGTGGCGTTGATTCATATCATATCAATTCAATTGTTTTACTATCCATTTTCAACTTTCTATATTTACAGTGATGGCACAGTTAGCAAAGCATAATGTGATCACTTTTTACAAACATCTTTAACCCTATTAAGGCCCGGGTATGATAAGAGAACACAAAGCTGAAATGCGTGAGGATGGGAACGTGAAACTTGACACCTTTGGTAGGTATTATATTCTTCAGTGCTTATCACTAGCGTACCTAAGGGGGGCAGACTACCCCTTGACGAGTCACAACTGATAATAAAAACAGACGTGTACCCCCTCTTTTGAACCTGAAGACCTTTTTTTTTTTTTGCTTGTCAAATGTTTTTTTGGTAAGAAATCCTTTTTTTTTCATGTCATTTCATTATTTTATTTCATTCGATAATATTGCTATTGTTTCCTTAAACTATATCAGTCGAATTACTGCATAAACTATTCATCAATCAACCGATTCTATATCATTTTCAAACCTGAAAATTTATATCGTTTCTATTAGAAACATTCGGTCGAAAAGACTGTAGGATGGGTGGCGGGAAAAACGAACGAATACGGGAATGTGGAAGTTTGGCCGGTAATCGTGTAGCTATATAGAGAGTTATTTAAAAAGAGAATGGGATAATTTCAGGATGCAGCTTAATAACCTAATGAGTAGGCATCATATAATCGTACTCAGTTTCTTTTAAAGGAATGCCAATGGTAATTCTCCGTTTTTTATTCATTTGATTTCTGTTCTACATGTAGCTAAAGATGTGGCTGAGGAAATATTTTTTGGTAAGTTTTAATCTTACATTCTAATTGTTACCTCACGTCATTGATGCTTTAGTGGAGATGTAATCAAAGTAAAATAAAAAACTTAAGGAAAAAATGTGTCAAATAAACAGACGGTAGATCAACAGAATAATAATTATGAATGAAATAGACAAATCTTAGGAGGATAAAAACAAGATGAAGAGGGAAGAGAGGAAGTAATTGTGTATGTTTGTAGCCTTTATTCGAGACCAGATACATGTTATGTTTATAGCAAACGCCTACCGACTGAAAACAAGCTAATTTTGAGTCCTTGTCACGTCTTTCGCATGCTGGCCGTAACAAAAACCTTAGCAGTGATTGAATAACACTTTTCTACGATTGATTGCATAAACTACAATGTACAATTAATCGTGAAAACCAACACAGCAAAAACTGTGGTGTTAACAGGTGTACATAGAGGACCACACCAGCTATTTCACACCGGTGTTAATTTGACAGTGTTAGTTTAATACCTATAGGTGTTATTACAACACCTTTGGTTGTTACATTTACACTCTTTGGTGTTATGTTAAATCTCTAGGGTGTAATTTTAACACCTCAGGGTGTGGTCCTCTATTAACACCAACTGGTGTTAGTTTTCACACCACATTTTTTACAGTGAAGCGTACGATTATTCGCTATCCTTTGTGATACGGGACCCTGGACTCGTCTTTCGCATGGTGGCGTTGATTCAAGTCAAATCAATTGTATCTACTCTCAACTTTTCATATTTCTAATGACACAGTTAGCATGGCATAATACACTGTAAAAACTGTGGTGTTAAAACTGACACCAGCTGGTGTTAATAGAGGACCACACCCCGAGGTGTTAAAATTACACCCTAGAGATTGAACATAACACCAAAGAGTGTAAATGTAACAACCAAAGGTGTTGTAATAACACCTATAGGTGTTAAACTAACACCATCAATTTCACACCGGAGTGAAATAACTGGTGTGGTCCTCTATGTACACCGGTTAACACCACAGTTTTTGCTGTGTATGATCACATTATCATCAACACAGACTCTACAAATCGAAACAAACTATTACTAATTGAAAGGGAGGGCCGGCAAACTAAAAAGCAGAGCTTGCATGATGATGTAGGCTCCTTTAAAAAACACACAAAAGAAGAAACTTTAAAGGTCGGACCAGACCTTAATAATTATATCTGATTGATTATTCCCAGCATATTTTTTATTAGATTTCATTTCAAATTAAACATCACGAATGAAACGATAAATAATATACAAATATATCAGGCTTTGAGAAAGTAATTTGGTCGTAAAATCAGAGGAGGACAAGAGTTATCAGCATTATTGTGATGCTGCTATTATCCGCATAATAGCGGCATCGGGACAAGATTTTGAGTTTATGAACGTATTTCCAAATAATGCGGATAATTTCCATGGTGCGGTCACAAGGTCACCCTTTTCCAACACAACCGCATCGGAGGGGGCGTGTCCAGTTGTCATGACGATTATCCGCCTTTTTCAGGACGGGCGCTCGTAAAAATAATGCGGATAATTTTCGGAGTTTGTGAACGCAATTTTTATTGAATTATCCGCATTACTATTAGGCGGCTAACTGGAGGATATGCTTTATTGGGTTTATGAAAGGGGTATTAGAGAGGTGTCCTTGAGAGTAATCATATTGGCATTACAGTACTTTCAATAACTAAAAAAAAAATGGAATTTATACCTGGTGTATTTAACATCAGTCATCAGTATGATACAGGGGCCGCGGAACGGTTTCCAAAGTGGGGGTGGGGGCTGAAGCCCCCCAGCGCCCCGCTTCCGCAGCCCCTGTGGTATCAAATTATTCGATTTCGATGTTTACGCCACTTAGGGTATCAAATTAGGGGATTTCTCTGTTCACGCCACTTAGGGTGGCTTTTCTCATGGGTTACGCCATTTAGGGTTGCAAATTTAGTTAATGTAGTTACGCCATTTAGGGTGCGTTTCTGAGGTTGTTGGACACGGGTGGGTAGCAGTCCATGTGGAGAGTGACCCCCAAGATTAGACCAATTCTCACGTTGCCGGATGTAACTAGTTAGTCCTACAAATGCAGGCCTGCCGAGCTAATGCTAACCAGTTCCTGGGTAGACTGCGCGCGGCTCGCTTCTACCCGACTGCAGTTAATGAGAGGGCCGCTGCGCCGCTGTTGTTGCAGTCAAAATCAAATTGTAAACGCGCAGGCTAAGTAAGGGATCTTGACTCACATTGTTCCTAATTGTTAGGTATAATTTGAATAATCCTGTATGAAAGGCCGTCATGGAATTACATTTTTTGCATTATAATCTAGACCCATTCCACATTGTTTTTTTTTTTCAGATTGCCGGTAAGCAATTTAAGCGAGAGCTTGTATTTTATTTTGTTTATTTATTTTTGCGGCTATCGGGTCAGGGAACATGCGCAGTTCACCGTTGAGAGAACATATAGAGCATGAGCATGCGCACTTCTCCCAATGATAGTATAGTATATCGAAAAATATACGGAGCTATAGGAAAAAACTACAGAGCTATTTGCAGCAATGTGCTTTCCTATTGAAATTATAATTTGTCACATGATCGCGAATTGGCCAATCGTTTATCTATAATACTCATGAATATTCATGAGGGATATAAAATTAAATAACAATAATAATCATTGGAATCATTGCATAAACATAATACACATTAATTATGACAGCTATATATTAGCAAAAATTGTGGCCATTTATTGTAGTTATGAATATTCATGAGTAACTAATATTCCAAGCATTTTCCTGATATTACCATCTAATATTACTCCATTTACCCAATATTAATGGACTCCGCATGGGTTGGATCATTCGTAATAGGTCCATGGTTGGATCGAGGTCTCGTTTCCATCTGGGTCCTATCTGGGCCCCATGTGGGTTCAAGTAGGCCTATATGTTTTCATCTGGGTTCGATGTTGGCCCTTATGGGACCCAGATATCCCAGATAAGAACCATATGTGATCCATATACTTTGCTGCCTGGGAATGGAAGCGTTTCAACATTGCCCATTACTCCTTATCAACCTGCTGTAACTCGGTAAAATATCGGTTTCATCAGGGTGATAACAGTAATTTTTTTTTAATGGAAGATTTCGCTGGGATTGCTGTGAGATTATTATTACTCAAGTTTACAAGGTTATAACCAATGGAAACCATTTAACATTACCCATATCGCCTTTCATCACCATGCTGTAACTCGGTAAAATGTCGGTTTCATAGGGGTAGGCCTATAACAGTATTTTTTTTTGAAAATTTTGTTGGGATACTGTTATTACTACAGTTTGCAATGTTATAACCAATCAACCCATTCATCATTACCATATTACCCCTCATCACCCAGTTGTAACTCGGTAAGATATGGATTTCATCGGGGTGATAAGTTATTTTTTGGATTCGAAAATTTTGTTGGGATTGCTTTTAGATTACTGTTATAACTAAAGTTTGCAATGTTATAAACAATCAAAGCCATTCATCAAGTTACCTATATTACCCCTCATCACCCAGTTGTAACGCGGTAAAATGTAGGTTTTGTGCAGGGTGATAACAGTAATTTTTTGGACTTGAAAATTTCGTTGGGATTGCTGTATAAGATTACTGTTATTACTAAAGTTTGCAATGTTATAACCGATCAAAGTCATTCAACATTACCCTTATTACCCCTCATCACCCTATTGTAACTAGGTAACTGTCAGTTTCATCAGAGTGATAACAGTACAGGTAGCAACAGGAATTATAATTTCGGTAATAGCATGGTAATAACGGTAATATTTGGTGTTACCCAAATTTCCGGGTGATATTACCGGTAATATCCGGTCGGTAAAATTGGTAATCGGTGACGGATTGCCCAGTGGGACTGTGCCGTAGGCGTGGGTACTCAGGTGTCTATCAAAAATTTTGTATAAACGGAAAAAGAGGGGGGGTGGTGAAAAAGAAAATAAAAGGCCGAAGGGAATTTGGATACAATAGAAAGCTAGTTAGCAAATTCATGAATAGAAACAGAGATCGGCTATCTTTGCATTTATTCTGTCTTCGAAAACGTAACCTTTGCGTATGCAATATATCATATTATATTATTATATTATGGGGATCACTGTGGCCCAGTGGATTAGTCTCTGGACTTTGAAACAGAGTGTCGTGCCGTCGTGGGTTCAAATCCCATGCAGGCATGGCATAGTTTCCTTCAGGAAACAAAAATGTTATCTCCAATGTGCTGCACTCAATATAGGGGAGGTAAATGGGTCCCGGCAAGCAGTAATCACGATGTGAAAATCTATCATTCTTGAAAGTCAAACTGTATATCAATTTTATACGATGCACGACAATAAAATATTTAAACGAATTAAATTGAAGATGTGGGGACATTATTTTCATTCTTCGATAACTGGGTGTATTAACCCGACGCTTTGTAACAGACATTAGGGAGGTTTCGCATGTACTACGGAGACACTTTCTACAACGCAAAATCAAAATGGAGAGCTGTGAGACTTTTGTTGAAAGTTGGTGGACAGGGAAAGCAGATCATCCGAAGATTTTCATCGGACGATACGTACCAGTCTCACTAAACAAACAATTCGAGCGCGGAGCGCGAGCTGAAATTGTTGTTTACCCCTAACAGGAACATTTCAAGGACTATTTTCAGAAATTCATGAAGAGTATACACATCTCACCTTAGTCATCTATAGCAAACGCCAAGCGCGTGGTGATTTTTTTAAATAGAATTACATCTAGACACGTGAAGAACTTTTGCAGTATTGTAATTATAATTATGAATATAATTCGTATCTCACTAATCAACATTGCGAGCGCGAAGCATGATCTGAATGTTTTTTTTTTAATATTAAGACATAAAGAGGGGAATTCTGAGGATTGTTGATATTCAGACCAGAATAAAGAGACATTTAAAGGACTTTAAAAAGGAATTCTTGAAGAGCCACACCTCACCAATCCGCCAACATGCGAACATAAAATAGGAATGAAACGTTTTATATTCAGACCGTAAAAGGGGGCAATCACTTTAAGCAGTCATGAAAAAGAAGCATATTAAGGCCCATGTCACTGCATCAAATAATAAAAGCTCAGAGTGCGAGCAAATGTATGTGATGTATACTGACTTGAAAACGGGATGTTTTATTACTTTAATACCCTTGAACAGGAATATTTATCTCATTAAGCAGACAAAGTGAGCACTAGGAGTGACAAACACATAGGTCCTTAGCAAATTATGTTTCATAAAGTTATGAGAAAAATACATCTTATGTATCATAATATAATATATATATTATAATATAACATAATATAATGTAATGATTTTCTTCTTGCCCCACTACGTTTCTCTTTCCTTCTCCCTCTTTTTCACCTCCCCCTTTTTGTGGAAATTCTACGGGGTGCGCCCGCACCTTCAGACCCACCAAAAAAAAAAATGCGTCCGGAAATGCGCGAGGACGGAAACGTGAAATCTGAAGCCTTTGGTGAGTATTGTATGTATTCTTCAGTGCTAATAGAATACCGATTTATGCATCCTACAGGTTGACCATTCGTGGAAGCTAAATCCGGGGCCGGACCTTGTAATATGCGACAGAAAAAAACTGCCCTGCATTGGGGCATTTTCGGAATCTCGCTTTTAAATGTTTCCATGGCTTTTGATGCAATATAATAACAAACATTATGAGAGAAACAGAGTGAGTGAGATAGATGATATACTGCATGGACAAAAATATAAATAATTCCAAAGTAGATATAACAGTATAATAGACAAGACTAAAATGCATCAAATTGCGTCTTTATGATTTATGAATCGACTCAGCATCATGACGATAAGCTAATACCCTTTTTACACAGGATTTTCTTAACCCCGGACTATCGCTAACCCCGTACTATCCTTAACCCCGTACTATCTTTTTTTCTTTTCACACATGCCAAATCGTTATTGCTATCCCCGGATAAGGAATGCTTGCTTTTCACACATGAAACTCGCTAACCCCGGACTAGTGGTAGCTCACGAATATTCACGAGCGCACTGAGGGTTCATTCCTTTTTACACACGCTAAAATTTCCTTAACCCCGTACTATAGGTGGGGCTAAATTGCCATTTAGCCCCACCTATAGTACGGGGTTAAGCTTAGCCCACTTTCGTTTTACACTAGCGATCTTAACCCCGTACTATCCCTCTTAGCACCGCAATTGCTGGGATAACCCTGCTTTTTTGCAGGGCCAAATAATCCCGTACTATAGGTGGGGTTAGCCCACTTTGCAAAAATGCTGTGTAAAAAGAAAGTGGGCTAAGCTTAACCCCGTACTATAGGTGGGGCTAAATGGCAATTTAGCCCCACCTATAGTACGGGGTTAAGGAAATTTTAGCGTGTGTAAAAAGGGTAAAAGAGGACAATGCAGGTAATATGAATTCGTTTTTAGATTTTGTTATGATTATTCTCATGCACGCCTTAATTCAATATTCAATTTTTGATCGATTCATTATCACATATTTTCTTTTTACACAGGAGATGTTGCATAATGTCGTCAATCGAAATGGATAATCCTCATAATGTCGTCAATAGCAATGGATAATCCTCATAATGTTGTCAACCGAAATGGATAATCCTGAGTGCATTCATAGGCCTCCTTCCAATTCTACATGTACACGCCTGCATTAAGCAATATAATGATTTTGAATCAGTGCTTTTAATCACAAAATATTCATGAAGTTCACTGTGATCAACAAATGCGATTACATCACCTTAACTCTTTTTTTTTTCAAATCAAACTATCAACAATTTCAACGTTATGTCAATCGTTATTATTGTTATTGGGGCCTGTTGCAGAAAGAGTTGCGTTTAAACGCAAGTCAAAATATCAAGCGCAAGTCCCAAATATTGGTGCTTCATTGGCTGAAAATCAAGCTGCGCAAGATTTTTTTAGTTGCATTTGATCGCAACTCTTTCTGCAACGGGCTCCAGACCTGCAAACTGGCAGCTTAACAGCATTAATTCTATTAAATGCACATACACCAGAATATTTATATACATTGAAAAAAAAGTGACATGAATTCACGTGTTATCCATTAAAATGATATAGAAAGATGAAACGTAATGTAGTTTTTGTCATTTCCAATTGTGCTATTGTCGACGTGAATATGTTGTTCATTCTGGCGTGTGCTAACGTACAAAGTATTCCCATGAATCGTCCTCTCATGTGCTGACTAAAGCCCCTTTCACAATTGACGTACGACCATTTGCGACCTTTTGGTCGTGCGACAGGCTGCAACAGGCATCAATCGCTAGTCATCTCATAAGATCGCACAGAGGCTTTCACAGTTGCAACAGCTGTCGTACAACAAAAACAACCAGTAAACCCCGTTGCACGAGTAAGTCGCATATGCTCTTATTGTGCTCGTGCGATCACATGCGAGTGTTGCACGAGCGATTGCGAGTGGAACGGTCGCATACATGCGAATGAAACGGTAGTGCAATGTTGTAAGCCGTTGCGATCAGTCTTGCAACAGTCTTATGGCCCATATTATTATCGCAACCAGTCGCAAGACAGGTCTCTGTACATGTAGGTCGCTTGCACATGTGCAAGTGTTGCACGACCTCCAGTCAAGTAAATGCGACTACTTAGTTGTGCCACCTCTCGCACCAAGCCGTACAACGTTGAACAACACTCGCACGATGATCGCCCGACCGATGGTACGACCCCGGGTACGGCCTGATGCGAGTGAATCGATCGTATTTGATCGCGTTCGGATTTTGAACATGTTCAAAGTTCAGATGTGACCAGTCACGACCACCTCGAGTTCGTGCGACCGTCTACAACGACTGCGAGTGCTCGCAAGACACCAAGAGATCGATCGTGCAACAACAAGAAAAAACTGTTGCAGGCGGTCGTAAACTGATCGGACGTCAATTGTGAAAGGGGCTGAACGGTCGCATACATGCGAATGCAACGGTAGTGGAATGTAGTAAGCCGTAATTTCGATCGGTCTTGCAACAGTCTCATATTATCGCACCCAGTCGCAAGACTGGTCTCTGTAGGTCTCCAGCACATGTGCAAGTGTTGTACGACCTCCAGTCGACTAAATGCGACTAAACATAGTTGTGCCACCTCTCGCACCAAGTCGTACAACGTTGAACAACACTCACACGATGATCGCCCGACCGATGGTACGACCTGTTGCGAGTGAATCAATCGTATTTGATCGCGTTTGGATTTTGAACATGTTCAAAGTTCAGATGCGACCAGTCACGATCACCTCCGACCACCTCGAGTTTGTGCGATCGTCTACAACGACTGCGAGTGCTCGCAAGACACCAAGGGATCGATCGTGCAACAACAAGAAAAAACTCTTGCAGGTGGTCGTAAACAGGTCGTACGTCAATTGTGAAAGGGGCTTTACACACACTGTAAAAAAAAAGTGGGCAAAATTGTAACCAGCACTTACTGGAAAATTTCCTTGTATTTCACCCATCAACAGGCGACGTCCTATATACTCTCGGGGACGTCCCCGGTTGGTGGGTAAAATGCAAGAAAATTTCATTTTAAACCGTTTCATGTAGTAAATATGAGTTGTCAGCCAGTTAAATTCGGGTTTCGAGTGTGTAGGCGATTATTGATAGAGGTGAGTCTCCGATGGTCAAATTACAATGGTGTGTGTGTGTGTATGAACGTGAGAGGGCGCGTGCATGTGTTGTGGTCGAGTGTTTTAATTACCAGACCCAAAATAAAAGTCCTGATTCCGATTCCCGACCACGGAACCTATGATCGTGAGAACTGGCTGATCCGGGGGAGGCACTTTTAAAAGTTTTAATGTAAAAATGCTGTTAAAACAGTGCCCCCCCCCCCCCTTTGAAAATGAAGACCCTTTTTTATTGGTTTGTCATATTTTTCCTCGGAAAAATGTGCCCCCCCCCCCCTCTTTGGAAAATCCTGGATCCACCCCTGCTCGTGAGCAAGGCATTTACCTCTTACAGTGCCAAGGAGTTTCAATTGTTTCAAATTTAAACAAAATAAAACCAATACATAGTTTTTTAAGTCTTTAATCGTAACTTCTTTGCAGATATAAAAAAAAAAGTTGTAGAAAATTTAGCATTCTTTCAAGAGAAACCGAATTCTCATAATTTACTTCATTTTAAGATTGAAGATCATTTTGAAACAGGCCCTAACTGAGTTTCCTTTTCGCCCATGACTTTTTTTCAATCACAAAAGTATAAATTTTCAAAAAGTGTGTTGCCATAGTAACAGTATATTATGACAAAATTAGATAGAAATCTTGCAGTTAGAACTACTTCCTTTGTTTATAAAAAATTATCTTGAATTTTGGCACACACATTGGTATTTAAGTAAAGATGTGCAAGGCACATTTTTTTTGTGTGTGATTCAGAAATTGTGTTGCCATGGTAACAGCATATTATATGGCAAATTTAGGTAAAAACCTTGCGATTTGAACTACTTCATCAGTTTTCAACCAATTCTCATGAAATTTGGCTGACACATTGGCCTTGGGGTAAAGATGTGCAAGATACATTTGTCAGACAATGTGTTGCCATGGAAACCACATACTGAAGCCAGAAATGCAGGAAGACTCCTTGTAGATCAAACTACTCAGTTTTTAGCCAGTGCTCATTAAAGGTGGCACAAATATTCATCTTGGGGTAAAGATTCATATTCAATGTCAAAGGGGAATCCAGCCTTGGTATAAAAAAAATGTTGTAGGAAAGGAAAAAAATAAAGAAAACAGAATGGTGAAAGTTTGAAAGATATCGGACAAGCAATAATAAAGTTATGGCTGCTTTAAAATTGAGATTCCTAAGACTATGTAGATTTCAAATTGGGAACTATGACAAAGGGGCAAGGACAACTTTCCCATAGGCTATCAGGATTTGTGGTTTTCTAGTAAGCACCCATTCACTTGCAGGCCGTAATCTAAATATAAACCAGATAGTATTGTTTTATGTCCTCATGAAAGATATCATTTGAAGTAAAACTTTTGAAAAAAAGACATTTTAGCAAGGAGCTTCCTTGATTTTAGTCATCTTATGTATTGGAGTTCATGGAAGAGTAGTCCTTGCCTTACATCACTATGATATCTCATATGCGGCCAATGTGAAGTCTTCATGGGTATAGTGATTACCAATATTTACAAATTTTAAGAATTCATAACTTTCTTTTTGTTTATCCGATAATGTTCAAAGTTTTTTTTTGGGGGGGCGGGGAGGTCCGTAAAGGACAAGTCCAGCCCAAGAAAAAGTTGATTTGAATAAAAAGAGAAATATCCAACAAGCATAACATTGAAACTTTCATCAAAATCAGATAAAAAAAAGAAAGTTATGACATAAAACAGTTAAAATTATGCACTTCCTGGTTAGTATGCAAATGAGGAGACTGGTGACGTCATCCACTCACTATTTCTTTTGTATTTTATATATGAACCGTTCTAATGTTTTCCTCATTACCAAGTAAAACAACGATTAATTCCCCCAGAAACATGTGGAATTAGCATTGTTTGATTGGTTGGTCCCTATTGTCAAATTTGTAAAAGAAATGAAAATATTGATTGAATTGAAATATTGTTTTAATTATACAATAATAATTATTATTTTTGTATAATTCAAACAATAAAAACAACAATATAAATAGTTAGGACATCATCATCTGTCTCATTTTGCATGTCACAGAAATTGCTCAAGCTAGAAAACTTGATTCGTAGACAATTAGAAAGACGATGTAGGTCCACAAGGTTGGAGATTCACATGAAGATATATCATGACCAAAGCAACATGTCAATAAATATACTTTGATAAAGAATGCTAAGTTACAATACCATTCGAAAAAGGTTGAGGATTGTTGGAAAGACACAAAAAATTGTACAAAGTTACCAATTATTTGCTTTACAGGAAACAAGAATCTCCTAAAGACGGACAGTCAACCTGCCCGAAACGTCGAGTCTCTCTACTACTCATCATCTCTACTCGCCGACTCAAGCCAGCATCTCCTCACTAGCTCTACTACTCAAGCTGTTCTCAACTCATCAATCTTTCCTGGTTTACAGTCCTTTTCAGGACTACTTTCAAGAAAGAATACTCTACTCTCAAATCTCCACTTTCTCGCCTATCCATTTCTTCTCTTCTCCTATCCACTGTTTCTACAACACTTCACATGGTGTACCGCAAACCACATCAGCGATTGTACATACCACCATGCAAACCTTCAAACAACATCCAAGAATCTCCTTACTATCACTTATGGTGATCAGGCTGAGCTTGCTAATTGCTTCGATCAGTATTCTGTAGGTAATATTCTAGCAATCCGGCTTCCGGACTCCTGCTTTTTACGCTCAACAGCTCAAATGACACTGTTACTAAAATTTAGTCTGAATAAAGGGAATTTCGACCTGTCACTATAAGTGAGATGGAAGTATTTATCAAAATGTCTCCAAGCAAATCATGTGAACTTACCCCAATCCCAACAGATTTGGTTAAAAAATGGACGTGCCACAGTTTTGGCGCCTGTCATTACTAGAATAGTAAACATGGTAAATACAAGTCTTCGTTCGGGAGTTGTACCACACGTCTGTAAAAAAGATGTCATCCATCCGACGCTGAAAAAAATCAGGCTTAGATCAAGAGTGTCTGAAAAATTACCGCCCAATGTCAAACTTGTCCTTTTTAGGTAAACTGCTGGAAAGACTTGTTTTCCTCACAGTTAACATCATATTTACAAGAGAATGATTTATATTACCCACATGAATCCGCGTACAAGCCTGGTCATAGTGTAGAAACACTACTAGTTAACTCAACAGTATCTTTCGAGAAATGAATAATGGTAACATTACGGCTCTTATTATGCTTTATACAAGTTCAGCATTTGACACAATAGATCACACTATCCTAATTAAAAGGCTTAACTCATTAGGTATCAAGGGGACTGCCCTTGCTTGGTTCATATCCTATCTATCAGAACGATCTCAATATGTTACAATCGGTAGTTCTATCTCAGGTTTAACTAATCTGAAGTTTGGTGTACCCCAGGGCTCCGTAGGAGGTCCGCTGCTCTATTCCCTCTATATGCAAGCAATCAGCAACATATTTCGTAAACATAGCATAAAATTCAATTGTTATGCCGATGACATACAACTCTATTTGTCTTTTCAAACTTCAATGTCGTCACCAACCTCGGCTATCACAAAACTTGAAACATGTCTACAAGACCTTAAGACATTGCTTGTATCTGCCTGAAACTGAATGTTGATAAATCAGAATTCTTAATAATTAGATCAAAGTTTATGCATAGACAAATTGACTATCAGTCATGTCACGTCCATCTTGGTAACTCTTGTATCACTCCGTCTAACACTGCCCGCAATCTTGGGGTTATATTTGATCAGAAAATGTCTTTTGTATCAATCAAGTCCAACAAAATGTCAGTTATCAACTACGTAATTTGAGTATCATCAGAAAGTCGCTGCCTAAACCTTCAGCCGAGATACTTATCCATGCTTTGATTTCCTGCCGTTTAGATTTTAGAGAATTGGTTGAAAATTGATGAAGTAGTTCAAATCGCAAGGTTTTACCTAAATTTGCCATATAATATGATGTTACCATGGCAACACAATTTCTGAATCACACACAAAAAAGTGCCTTGCACATATTTACTTTAATACTAATGTGTGTGCCAAAATTCAAGAGAATTTGTTATGAACAAAGGAAGTAGTTCTAATTGCAAGATTTCTACCTAATTTTTGTCATCATATACTGTTTAATACTATGGCAATACACTTCTTTTTTAATTGATACTTTTGTAATTGAAAAAATGTCATGGGCGAAAAGGAAACTCAGGGCCTGTTTCAAAATAATCTTCAATCTTAAAATGAAGTTAAGTACGAGAATTCGGTTTCTCTTGAAAGAATGCTAAATTTTCTACAACTTTTTTTTATATCTGCAAAGAAGTTACGATTAAAGACTTAAAAACTATGTATTGGTTTTATTTTGTTTAAATTTGAAACAATTGAAACTCCTTGGCACTGTAAGAGGTAAATGCCTTGCTCACGAACAGGGGTGGATCCAGGAATTTCCAAAAGGGGGGGGGGCACATTTCTCCGAGGAAAAATCTGACAAGCCAATAAAAAAAGGGTCATCACTTTCAAAGGGGGGGGGGCACTGTTTTAATGTTTAACAGCATTTTTTACATTACAACTTTTAAAAGTGCCTCCCCCGGATCAGCCAGTGCTCACGATCATAGGTTCCGTGGTGGGGAATCGGAATCAGGACTTTTATTTTGGGTCTGGTAATTAAAACACTCGACCACAACACATGCACGCGCCCTCTCACACTCATACACACACACACACCATTGTAATTTGACCATCGGAGACTCACCTCTATCAATAATCGCCTACACACTCGAAACCTGAATTTAACTGGCAGACAAATCATATTTACTACATGAAACGGTTTAAAATGAAATTTTCTTGCATTTTACCCACCAACCGGGGACGTCCCCGAGAGTATATAGGACGTCGCCTGTTGATGGGTGAAATACAAGGAAATTTTCCAAGAAGTGCTGGTTACAATTTTGCCCACTTTTTTTTACAGTGTGTGTAATTCAGCACATGAGAGGACGATTCATGGGAATACTTTGTACGTTAGCACACGCCAGAATGAACAACATATTCACGTCGACAATAGCACAATTGAAAATGACAAAAACTACTTTACGTTTCATCTTTCTATATCATTTTAATGGATAACACGTGGATTCATGTCACGTTTTTTTTTCAATATATATAAATATTCTGTTGTATGTGAATTTAATAAAATTAATGCTGTTAAGCTGCCAGTTTGCAGGTCTGGAGCCCGTTGCAGAAAGAGTTGCATCAAGTTAATGCAACTCAAAAAATCTTGCGCAGCTTGATTTTCAGCCAATGAAGCACCCATATTTGGGACTTGCGCTTGATATTTTGACTTTCTGCAACAGGCCCCAATAACAATAATAACAATTGACATAACGTTGAAATTGTTGATAGTTTGATTTGAAAAAAAAAGAGTTAAGGTGATGTAATCGCATTTGTTGATCACAGTGAACTTCATGAACATTTTGTGATTAAAAGCACTGATTCAAAATCATTACATTGTTTAATGCAGGCGTGTACATGTAGAATTGGATGGAGGACTATGAATGCACTCAGGATTATCCATTTCGGTTGACAACATTATGATGATTATCCATTGCTATTGACGACATTATGAGGATTATCCATTTCGATTGACGACATTATGCAGCATCTCCTGTGTAAAAAGAAAATATGTGATAATGAATCGATCAAAAATTGAATAGTGAATTAAGGCGTGCACGAGAATAATCATAACAAAATCTAAAAACGAATTCATATTACCTGCATTGTCCTCTTAGCTTATCGTCATGATGCTGAGTCGATTCATAAATCATAAAGACGCAATTTGATGCATTTTAGTCTTGTCTATTATATCTACTCTGGAATCGTTTATATTTTTGTCCATGCAGTATTCCATCTATCTCACTCTCTCTCATAATGTTTGTTATTATATTGCATGAAAAGCCATGGAAACAATTGAAAGCGAGATTCAGAAAATGCCCCAATGCATGGCAGTTTTTTCTGTCGCATATTACAAGGTCCGGCCCCGAATTTAGCTTCCACGAATGGTTCACCTGTAGGAGGCATACATCGGTATTCTATTAGCACTGAAGAAGTGAGATACGAATTATGTTCATAATTATAATTACAATACAATACTGCAAAAGTTCTTCACGTGTCTAGATGTAATTCTATTAAAAAAATCACCACGCGCTTGGCGTTCGCTATAGATGACTAAGGTTAGATGTGTATACTCTTCATGAATTTCTGAAAATAGTCCTTGAAATGTCCCTGTTAGGGGTGAACAACAATTTCAGCTCGCGATCCGCGCTCGAATTGTTTGTTTAGTGAGACTGGTACGTATCGTCCGATGAAAATCTTCGGATGATCTGCTGTCCCTGTCCACCAACTTTCAACAAAAGTCTCACAGCTCTCCATTTTGATTTTGCGTTGAAGAAAGTGTCTCCGTAGTACATGCGAAACCTCCCTAATGTCTGTTACAAAGCGTCGGGTTAATACACCCAGTTATCGAAGAATGAAAATAATGTCCCCACATCTTCAATTTAATTCGTTTAAATATTTTATTGTCGTGCATCGTATAGAATTGATATACAGTTTGACTTTCAAGAATGATAGATTTTCACATCGTGATTACTGCTTGCCAGGACCCATTTACCTCCCCTATATTGAGTGCAGCACATTGGGGATAACATTTTAGTTTCCTGAAGGAAACTATGCCATGCCTGCATGGGATTTGAACCCACGACGGCACAACACTCTGTTTCAAAGTCCAGAGATTAATCCACTGGGCCACAGTGATCCCCATAATATAATAATATAATATGATATATTGCATACGCAAAGGTTACGTTTTCAAAGACAGAATCAATGCAAAGATAGCCGATCTCTGTTTCCATTCATGAATTTGCTGCCTAGCTTTCTATTGTATCCAAATTCCCTTCGGCCTTTTATTTTCTTTTTCACCACTCCCCCCCCCCCCCCCCCCCTCTTTTTCCGTTTATACAATTTTTTTTATAGACACCTGAGTACCCACGCCTACGGCACAGTGGATTACTCTGCATAGCAACCGAATGGTTTAACCATTATAAACTGTGTGGGGTGTGGGAAAGTGTGTGTGTGTGTGTGTGTGTGTGTGTTGAATGAGTTTTTACAGACGTGTGTCTTTTTTTTTTATATCATGTATAAACTTTGATTATTATTGTTATTTAATTTTATATCCCTCATGAATATTCATGAGTATTATAGATAAACGATTGGCCAATTCGCGATCATGTGACAAAGTATAATTTCAATAGGAAAGCACATTGCTGCAGATAGCTCCGTAGTTTTCTCCTATAGCTCCGTATATTTTTCGATATACTATACTATCATTGGGAGAAGTGCGCATGCTCATGCTCTATATGTTCTCTCAACGTTGAACTGCGCATGTTCCCTGACCCGATAGCCGCAAAAATAAATAAACAAAATAAAATACAAGCTCTCGCTTAAATTGCTTACCGGCAATCTGAAAAAAAAACAATGTGGAATGGGTCTAGATTATAATGCAGAAAATGTAATTCCATGACGGCCTTTCATACAGGATTATTCAAATTATACCTAACAATTAGGAACAATGTGAGTCAAGATCCCTTACTTAGCCTGCGCGTTTACAATTTAATTTTGACTGCAACAACAGCGGCGCAGCGGCCCTCTCATTAACTGCAGTCGGGTAGAAGCGAGCCGCGCGCAGTCTACCCAGGAACTGGTTAGCATTAGCTCGGCAGGCCTGCATTTGTAGGACTAACTAGTTACATCCGGCAACGTGAGAATTGGTCTAATCTTGGGGGGTCACTCTCCACATGGACTGCTACCATGGCTACCCACCCGTGTCCAACAACCTCAGAAACGCACCCTAAATGGCGTAACTACATTAACTAAATTTGCAACCCTAAATGGCGTAACCCACGAGAAAAGCCACCCTAAGTGGCGTGAACAGAGAAATCCCCTAATTTGATACCCTAAGTGGCGTAAACATCGAAATCGAATAATTTTATACCACAGGGGCTGCGGAAGCGGGGCGCTGGGGGGCTTCAGCCCCCACCCCCACTTTGAAAACCGTTCCGCGGCCCCTGTATCATACTGATGACTGATGTTAAATACACCAGGTATAAATTCCTTTTTTTTGTGTTATTGAAAGTACTGTAATGCCAATATGATTACTCTCAAGGACACCTCTCTAAGCCACTTTGAATAGCCATCTTTTAGCCTAAATTAATGAATGTAAGTGAAAAATGTTGCTTGTCTTGACTGACTGATGCATCACTTACCATTCGTTTTACTAATTTTATCAAAACTTGAAAGAATGGAATCCATACCAGTTAATGTGTAGAAAAAATACACACATTAATCATATTCATTTGTTTGCATCCCTGCAAGCCAAGCATAGTCGCTTGAAACAGGCCCGGTACATGATAGCATTCCTCTGCGATCTGTGAGCGTGTGGTATAGGTATAACGCAGAAAATAGTGATTGCCAGTCCAACCTCGGATAAATGATTCCCACTATACTTTCTCAAAGCCTGATATATTTGTATATTATTTATCGTTTCATTCGTGATGTTTAATTTGAAATGAAATCTAATCAAAAATATGCTGGGAATAATCAATCAGATATAATTATTAAGGTCTGGTCCGACCTTTAAAGTTTCTTCTTTTATGTGTTTTTTAAAGGAGCCTACATCATCATGCAAGCTCTGCTTTTTAGTTTGCCGGCCCTCCCTCTCAATTAGTAATAGTTTGTTTCGATTTGTAGAGTCTGTGTTGATGATAATGTGATCATACACAGCAAAAACTGTGGTGTTAACCGGTGTACATAGAGGACCACTCCAGTTATTTCACTCCGGTGTTAAATTGATGGTGTTAGTTTAACACCTATAGGTATTATTACAACACCTTTGGTTGTTACATTTACACTCTTTGGTGTTATGTTCAATCTCTAGGGTGTAATTTTAACACCTCGGGGTGTGGTCCTCTATTAACACCAACTGGTGTCAGTTTTAACACCACAGTTTTTACAGTGTATTATGCCATGCTAACTGTGTCATTAGAAATATGAAAAGTTGAGAGTAGATACAATTGATTTGACTTGAATCAACGCCACCATCCGAAAGACGAGTCCAGGGTCCCGTAACACAAAGGATAGCGAATAATCGTACGCTTCACTGTAAAAACTGTGTAATGAAAACTAACACCAGTTGGTGTTAATAGAGGACCACACCCTGAGGTGTTAAAATTACACCCTAGAGATTTAACATAACACCAAAGAGTGTAAATGTAACAACCAAAGGTGTTGTAATAACACCTATAGGTGTTACACTAACACTGTCAATTTAACGCCGGTGTGAAATAGCTGGTGTGGTCCTCTATGTACACCTGTTAACACCACAGTTTTTGCTGTGTTGGTTTTCACGATTAATTGTACATTGTAGTTTATGCAATCAATCGCAGAAAAGTGTTCTTAAATCATTGCTAAGGTTTTTGTTACGGCCAGCATGCGAAAGACGTGACAAGGACTCAAAATTAGCTTGTTTTCAGTCGGTAGGCGTTTGCTATAAACATAACATGTATCTGGTCTCGAATAAAGGCTACAAACATACACAATATTACTTCCTCTCTTCCCTCTTCATCTTGTTTTTATCCTCCTAAAATTTGTCTATTTCATTCATAATTATTATTCTGTTGATCTACCGTCTGTTTATTTGACACATTTTTTCCTTAAGTTTTTTATTTTACTTTGATTACATCTCCACTAAAGCATCAATGACGTGAGGTAACAATTAGAAAGTAAGATTCAAACTTACCATAAAATATTTCCTCAGCCACATCTTTAGCTACATGTAGAACAGAAATCAAATGAATAAAAAACGGAGAATTACCATTGGCATTCCTTTAAAAGAAACTGAGTACGATTATATGATGCCTACTCATTAGGTTATTAAGCTGCATCCTGAAATTATCCCATTCACTTTTTAAATAACTCTCTATATAGCTACATGATTACCGGCCAAACTTCCACATTCCCGTATTCGTTCGTTTTTCCCGCCACCCATCCTACAGTCTTTTCGACCGAATGTTTCTAATAGAAACGATATAAATTTTCAGGTTTGAAAATGATATAGAATCGGTTGATTGATGAATATTTTAGACAGTAATTCGACTGAACTAATTTAGGGAAACAATCGTGACTTTTTTCGAATGAAATACTTAATAACGAAGTGACATGAAATAACTGAAAAGACTCGAATGTCTTTTAAAATTTTACAATCTTAATTCCACTTTTCAAAAGTAGAATTGACATTAATGAAAATAGTTAACCTAATTCTCCATGGAAATCTGATTTGAATTATAATTATACAGGGGCGGATCCAGCTTTTTATAAAGGGGGGTTTGGGGTGGTATGCGAGGGAGCGTAGCGACCGAGTCCAAGCGAGCGGAGCGAGCGAGGGGGGAGGGTGTGGGAGGGGGTGTCCCCCCTCCCACAGTAGGGAAAATTTTTGAAAATCTGTGTGTGAAACTGGCGTTTTCTAAAATTACAAGTTTAAAAAAAAAGATAAGATTAAAAAAAATGGTCCCCGGATTTTTTTTTTTGGGGGGGTTGCAACCCCCCCAACCTCCCCTCTAGATCCGCTTCTGTTATAGACTTAGTTTTGAATAGCAATTACCTCAAAGAAGCTATCAATGAATAATAATTGTAAATATGAATGTTACTATAAGCACTGAAGAATATAACACCTACCAAAGGTGTCAAGTTTCACGTTCCCATCCTCACGCATTTCAGCTTTGTGTTCTCTTATCATACCCGGGCCTAGATAGGGTTAAAGATGTTTGTAAAAAGTGATCACATTATGCTATGCTTACTGTGTCATCATTGTAAATATGAACAGTTGAAAATGGATAGTAAAATAATTGAATTAGTATGATATGAATCAACGCCACCTTGCGAAAGACGTCATCGGGGTCCCGACACACAATGGTCATTGATTATTAATCGTACGTACGCTTAACCCCGCGCTTGACTTTCATGATTTTCAGTGTTCATTGAAGTCTATTATATTATTCGGGTAGATATGATCAAATTTATTGCATGACAGTCAAATTGGGTACGACTGCAATTTTTTTTTGCTGGAAGTTGTAGTATGGGGTGTCTATTTCAAAAATCCGACGGGTGCCACCTCGGCACCCTTGCGCATTTTTCACATTGCCGTCATAGGCCACGCCCTTTTTTCACACACCTCTTAATTAAGATTTTCTTATTTTAAGGAATAAACATACCATATTTGGTATCAAATTAAAGCCAATGAAAAACAAATGTAAATTTATGGATCACTGGACATTTAAATTACGCAAAGGTCAGTTAAAGGTCATACACATACACTCCTCTTCTTCTTGTTAATATCCTTGTGAGATTTGTCTATCTAATTCCTTATTCTTATTCTTTTGATCTCCCGTCTGTTTATTTGACACATTTCTTCATTATATTTTTACTTCAATTATATCTCCACTAAAGCATCGAATTAGATAGTAGGATTGAATCTTACCATATATTGCTTCCTTGGCCACATCTTTAGCTACATGTAGAACAGAAATCAAAGATATTGAATAAAGTAGAATAGTTATTGAAATTACTATTTAAAAAATTGAGTACGAGTATATGATGCCTACTAATTATGTTATTATGTTGCATCCTGAAATTATCAATTTCATTTTTTGTCTCGCCTGCATAGCAGAGCGAGACTATAGGCGCCGCTTTTCCAACGGCGACGGCGACGGCGGCGGCGGCGGCGTCAACATCAAATCTTAACCTAAGGTTAAGTTTTTGAAATGACATCATAACTTAGAAAGTATATAGACCTAGTTCATGAAACTTGGACAAAAGGTTAATCAAGTATTACTAAACATTCTGCCTGAGTTTCAGGTCACATGATCAAGATCAAAGGTCATTCAGGGTCAATGAACTTAGACCATGTTGGGATTTTTTTTTTTTCAAAATCTTAACCGAAGGTTAAGTTTTTGAAATGACATCATAACTTAGAAATTATATGAACCTAGTTCATGAAACTTGGGGATAAGCTTAATCAAGTATTAGTAAACATCCTGCTCGAGTTTCAGGTCACATGACCAAGGTCAAAGGTCATTTAGGGTCAATGAAATTTGGCCAAGTTGGGGGTATTTGTTGAATTACCATCATAACTTTGAAAATGTATGGATCTAGTTCATGAAACTTGGACATTAGGTTAATCAAGTACCAATGAATATCCTGTGCGAGTTTCAGGTCACATGACCATGGTCAATGGTCATTTAAAGTCAATGAACTTTGGCCGTGTTGGGGGTATTTGTTAAATTACCATCCTAACTCTGAAAGTTTATGGATCTAGTTCATAAAACTTGGACATAAGAATAATCAAGTATCACTGAACATCCTATACGAGTTTCAGGTCACATGATCATGGTCAAAGGTCATTAAAGGTCAATAAACTTCGGCCATGTTGGGGGTATTTGTTGAATTACCATCCTAACTATGAAAGTTTATGGATCTAGTTCATAAAACTTAGGATACAAGAGTAATCAAGTATCACTGAACATCCCCTGTGAGTTTCAGGTCACAAAACCAAGGTCAAAGGTCAGTTAAGGTCAATAAACTTAGGCCATGTGGTAATTGTTGAATTGCCATCAAAGTTTATGGATAGAGTGAATGAAATGTGGACATGGGTGTAGTTGACAAGTCTTAGGTCACCGTTCAAATGTCATTTATGGTCAATGAATGTGGTATTATGTCATTATATGAATGGTGTTTTTGTGAATGATTATTTTATAGTAGTTTTCAAAGTAAGCACTGCTGCCATATTAAATCGCGTAATGCAGGCGAGACTGCCAGATCAGAGGCGTTCCACTTGTTTAAATAACTACCTCACTACACGATTACAGGCTAAATTTCCACATTCCCGTGTTTGTTCGTTTTTTCCCACCCATCCCCCAGTCATTTCGAGGAATGTTTGTAATAGAAACGATATAAATTTTCAGGTTTGAAAGTAATATAAATTCGGCTGATTGGTGAATATTTTAGACAGTAATTCGACTGAACTAATTTAGGGAAACAATCGTGACTTTTTTTTTCGAATGAAATACTTAATAACGAAATGACATGAAATAACTGGAAAGACTCGAATGTCTTTTAAAACTTTACAATCTTAATTCCACTTTTCAAAAGTAGAATTGAAATTAATGAAAATAGTTAACCTAATTCTCCATTTAAATCTGATTTGAATTATAATTATAGACTTAGTTTTGAATAGCAATTACCTCAAAGAAGCTATCGATGAATAATAATTGTAAATATGAATGTTACTATAAGCACTGAAGAATATAACACCTACCAAAGGTGTCAAGTTTCACGTTCCCATCCTCACGCATTTCAGCTTTGTGTTCTCTTATCATACCCGGGCCTAGATAGGGTTAAAGATGTTTGTAAAAAGTGATCACATTATGCTATGCTTACTGTGTCATCATTGTAAATATGAACAGTTGAAAATGGATAGTAAAATAATTGAATTAGTATGATATGAATCAACGCCACCTTGCGAAAGACGTCATCGGGGTCCCGACACACAATGGTCATTGATTATTAATCGTACGTACGCTTAACCCCGCGCTTGACTTTCATGATTTTCAGTGTTCATTGAAGTCTATTATATTATTCGGGTAGATATGATCAAATTTATTGCATGACAGTCAAATTGGGTACGACTGCAATTTTTTTTTGCTGGAAGTTGTAGTATGGGGTGTCTATTTCAAAAATCCGACGGGTGCCACCTCGGCACCCTTGCGCATTTTTCACATTGCCGTCATAGGCCACGCCCTTTTTTCACACACCTCTTAATTAAGATTTTCTTATTTTAAGGAATAAACATACCATATTTGGTATCAAATTAAAGCCAATGAAAAACAAATGTAAATTTATGGATCACTGGACATTTAAATTACGCAAAGGTCAGTTAAAGGTCATACACATACACTCCTCTTCTTCTTGTTAATATCCTTGTGAGATTTGTCTATCTAATTCCTTATTCTTATTCTTTTGATCTCCCGTCTGTTTATTTGACACATTTCTTCATTATATTTTTACTTCAATTATATCTCCACTAAAGCATCGAATTAGATAGTAGGATTGAATCTTACCATATATTGCTTCCTTGGCCACATCTTTAGCTACATGTAGAACAGAAATCAAAGATATTGAATAAAGTAGAATAGTTATTGAAATTACTATTTAAAAAATTGAGTACGAGTATATGATGCCTACTAATTATGTTATTATGTTGCATCCTGAAATTATCAATTTCATTTTTTGTCTCGCCTGCATAGCAGAGCGAGACTATAGGCGCCGCTTTTCCAACGGCGACGGCGGCGGCGGCGGCGTCAACATCAAATCCTAACCTAAGGTTAAGTTTTTGAAATGACATCATAACTTAGAAAGTATATAGACCTAGTTCATGAAACTTGGACAAAAGGTTAATCAAGTATTACTGAACATTCTGCCTGAGTCTCAGGTCACATGATTAAGATCAAAGGTCATTTAGGATCAATGAACTTAGACCATGTTGGGAATTTTTTTTTTCAAAATCTTAACCGAAGGTTAAGTTTTTGAAATGACATCATAACTTAGAAAGTATATGGACCTAGTTCATGAAACTTGAGGATAAGCTTAATCAAGTATTAGTGAACATCCTGCTCGAGTTTCAGGTCACATGATCAAGGTCAAAGGTCATTTAGGGTCAATGAACTTTGGCCAAGTTGGGGGTATTTGTTGAATTACCATCATAACTTTGAAAAATTATGGATCTAGTTCATGAAACTTGGACATTAGGTTAATCAAGTACCACTGAATATCCTGTGCGAGTTTCAGGTCACATGACCATGGTCAATGGTCATTTAAAGTCAATGAACTTTGGCCATGTTGGGGGTATTTGTTGAATTACCATCCTAACTATGAAAGTTTATGGATCTAGTTCATAAAACTTGGGATACAAGAGTAATCAAGTATCACTGAACATCCCCTGTGAGTTTCAGGTCACAAAACCAAGGTCAAAGGTCAGTTAAGGTCAATAAACTTAGGCCATGTGGTAATTGTTGAATTGCCATCAAAGTTTATGGATAGAGTGAATGAAATGTGGACATGGGTGTAGTTGACAAGTCTTAGGTCACCGTTCAAATGTCATTTATGGTCAATGAATGTGGTATTATGTCATTATATGAATGGTGTTTTTGTGAATGATTATTTTATAGTAGTTTTCAAAGTAAGCACTGCTGCTATATTAAATCGCGTAATGCAGGCGAGACTGCCAGATCAGAGGCGTTCCACTTGTTTAAATAACTACCTCACTACACGATTACAGGCTAAATTTCCACATTCCCGTGTTTGTTCGTTTTTTCCCACCCATCCCCCAGTCATTTCGAGGAATGTTTGTAATAGAAACGATATAAATTTTCAGGTTTGAAAATAATATAAATTCGGCTGATTGGTGAATATTTTAGACAGTAATTCGACTGAACTAATTTAGGGAAACAATCGTGACTTTTTTTTCGAATGAAATACTTAATAACGAAATGACATGAAATAACTGGAAAGACTCGAATGTCTTTTAAAACTTTACAATCTTAATTCCACTTTTCAAAAGTAGAATTGAAATTAATGAAAATAGTTAACCTAATTCTCCATTTAAATCTGATTTGAATTATAATTATAGACTTAGTTTTGAATAGCAATTACCTCAAAGAAGCTATCGATGAATAATAATTGTAAATATGAATGTTACTATAAGCACTGAAGAATATAACACCTACCAAAGGTGTCAAGTTTCACGTTCCCATCCTCACGCATTTCAGCTTTGTGTTCTCTTATCATACCCGGGCCTAGATAGGGTTAAAGATGTTTGTAAAAAGTGATCACATTATGCTATGCTAACTGTGTCATCATTGTAAATATGAACAGTTGAAAATGGATAGTAAAACAATTGGATTGATATGATATGAATGAACGCCACCTTGCGAAAGACGTCACTGGGGTCCCGACACACAATGGTCATTGATTATTAATCGTACGTACGCTTGACCCCGCGCTTGACTTTCATGATTTTCAGTGTTCATTGAAGTCTATTATATTATTCGGGTAGATATGGTCAAATTTATTGCATGACAGTCAAATTGGGAACGACCGCAATTTTTTTGCTGGGAGTTGTAGTATGGGGTGTCTATTTCAAAAATCCGACGGGTGCCACCTCGGCACCCTTGCGCATTTTTTCACATTGCCGCCATAGGCCACGCCCTTTTTTCACACACCCACCTCTTAATTAAGATTTTCTTATTTTAAGGAATAAACATACCATATTTGGTATCAAATTAAAGCCAATGAAAAACAAATGTAAATTTATGGATCACTGGACATTTAAATTACGCAAAGGTCAGTTTAAGGTCATACACATACACTCCTCTTCTTCTTGTTAATATCCTTGTGAGATTTGTCTATCTAATTCCTTATTCTTATTCTTTTGATCTCCCGTCTGTTTATTTGACACATTTCTTCATTATATTTTTCTTCAATTATATCTCCACTAAAGCATCGAATTAGATAGTAGGATTGAATCTTACCATATATTGCTTCCTTGGCCACATCTTTAGCTACATGTAGAACAGAAATCAAAGATATTGAATAAAGAAGGAGAATAGTTATTGAAATTATTATTAAAGAAAACTGAGTACGAGTTTATGATGCATACTCTTTATGTTATTAAGTTGCATCCTCAAATTATCAATTTCAGTTTTTTTTAATAACTCCCTAACTACACGATCACCATTTCTACATTCCCGTGTTCGCCGTTCAGTTTTTCCCCACCCATCCCCCAGTTTTTTCGACGAATGTTTCTAATAGGAATAAGCTATTTTAATTTATTAAAATGAATAAGAAGTATATTCGAAATGTTACTTGTAAAGCGTAAAGTTCACTCTGTATACATGGTAGAGTGCTCGAGGCGCATTGAGAGCTAAGAATTGAATAAACTAATTTGGAGGAGATTTTTAAGACTGAGTCGAAAGATATACATTTATTTTCTTCAGGGAGGCTAAATCCACAATGTGGGGCATGCATGACAATATGTGACCTTCTCCCATTTTTCACATTTTGAATGACAACAGACGCGGATCCAGGGGGGCACAGGGGGCACATGCCCCCCCCCCTTTGAGAAGCAAAATTAAAAATTTGTAATGTAAAAATGCCATGGGGGGGTTTGTCAAATTTTTTCGGGTACGAAATATCCTTAATTTGTCGTTGAAAACCTGGGGGTGGCCTTTACAAAATTTTCCTTGGAAAAGTTTGCGGTGCTGATTCATGAATGAAATGAAAATTGAACAACTAAAACATTAGCATATCTTAATTTAACTATTAAATCTTTCTTTTAATACCGAATTACGACGGGCCAATTTACACTCATCTCAATCACCCTAACCTTGTCATTCAAAATGTTATTTAAAAAAATGGGGGAAGATCACATATTGTCACGCATGCCCCACATTGTGGATTTCCATGTAGCCTCCCTGAAAAAAAAAATGTATATCTTTCGACTCAATCTTTTAAAAATCTCATCAAAATTATTTTATTCAGGCGCGATAGCTCAGTCGGTAGAGCGGGGGATTCGTATTCCGGTGACCCGGGTTCGAATCCCACCTGGTGCCCTAGTGCCACTTGGTAAGGCATTAAAGGGATGGTCCGGGCTGAAAATTTTTATATCTTTATACATAGAGTAGAATTCGCTGAGCAAAATGCCGAAAATTTCATCAAAATCGGATAACAAAAAATAAAGTTTTTAAAGTTTAGCAATATTTTATGAAAACAGTCGTCATGAATATTCATTAGGTGGGCTGATGATCTGATGTCACATCTCCACTTTCCGTTTTATTATGTTTTTTTTTTCATTATTCATACTTGTGTGAATAATATGTCTCCCTTATAATGAAATAAGTTGCAATAAATATCTAATGCACTAGATCAGTTGTCAATCCAAGTTTTCTAGTTCTTGGAGGAAAAAAATTGAATAGACCTAATTTCATATAATAAGATACAAAAGAACAAGTGGAGATGTGACACCATCGGCCCACCTAATGAATATTCATGATGATTGTTTTCACAAAATATTGCTCAACTTTAACATTCAATAACTTTGTTATTTGCAGAAGCGGATCTAGAGGGGGGTTGGGGGGGTTGCAACCCCCCCCCCCCCCAAAAAAAAAAAAATCCGGGGACCATTTTTTTTAATCTTATCTTTTTTTTTAAACTTGTAATTTTATTTTATTCTATTTCTATGTATTTATTTTTCAAAAATTTTCCCTACTGTGGGAGGGGGGACACCCCCCTCCCACACCCTCCCCCCTCGCTCGCTCCGCTCGCTTGGACTCGGTTGCTACGCTCCCTCGCATACCACCCCAACCCCCCCCCTTTATAAAAAGCTGGATCCGCCCCTGATTTGTTATCCGATTTTGATGAAATTTTCGGCATTTTGCTCAGTGAATTCTACTCTATTTATTAAGCTATAAATACTTTCAGCCCGGACCATCCCTTCAATCCTCAGTACCAGGTCCTTCGGAGATGACCTTTAGCCGTCGGTCCTCTGGTTACTTGCTTACAAGCATTCATGCTTTCTTAGCAATCAGTTTTTAAAAAATCACCACCAGTCACCAATGACACAGCTTTATGATTTTAAACAATAATCACTACATTAACGATCAGTGTAATTAAAATCAGTGTTGCTCCCATTAAAAGAGAACGAAACCCTAGAACCATAAGTGAACCCGTAGTGAAACAAAATAGAAGAATATCAATGAAAGCTTGAGAAAAAATTTATATACGAACAGAAAGAAAGTCATGAGCATTTGAATTTCGAAATGATACGAAGATCCTATAGCTCTCATTGGCAATGCGACCCGATGTCGTACGCAGATGTGTACTGGCCCTTTGGAGGCCTATATACGGAAAATCTACCCCCAAAATGTATATTTCTATCATTCTCATAATACTCTTTATCCATGAAACCTCTGGCATGTCCTCCCATGAAGAAAAAATAACACATAAAACTCCGGTGTTGATTTACCACCAGCCTGGATTCCACTAGCGTACCTACGGGGGGGGGGGGCAGGGGGGCACTCTGCCCCCCCTGACGAGTCACAACCCATGCAAAAACGTATCTTTGCCCCCCCCCCCTGACGGGCTTGAAAAACCTTTTTTGCCCCCCCCCCCTGACGAGCTTTAAGACCTTTAATGCCCCCCTGACGAGCTCGAAGACCTTTTTTTTTTTTTTTTTTTTTTTTTTTTTTTTGCTTGTCAATTTTTTTCTGGTACGAAATCCTTTATTTGTGATCGAAGACCTTATTTTTTTTTTTTTTTTTTTTTTTTTTTGCTTGTAAAATTTTTGGGCGGACGGTTTTGCCCCCCCTGTGGAAAATCCTAGGTACACCACTGCTGGATTCTATATCTTTGTATTGTATTTTGTGTATTGTATATATTCATATGTCCACAGGCGTATCCCGCCACAAGCATGTGCTTCTAGGGACCTATGCCTTCCTCTGTACACATAAGTTGTATATATTTATATTCTTTATGGAAATTGATTTCATATGAATTCTTGTGAACAAAAATGTAGAAATTTTGTAAAATGGAGGAAAATAAATGTTTATTTGAAATGAAAATGAAATGAAAAATATGTCCACACCGGAGAGATATTGGAACAACACCAGTTTGGAATCAAACCAATGCTGTTTTAACACTAATTGGTGTTGTATAAAGTTAAACACTTATCTGGTGTTAGACCATAACCAAACTGGTGTTGTTTAACACTTCCCTGTTGTGGACACATATATATTCCTGGCTGGTACTAAATCAACATCGGAGTTTATGCAGTGTGTAAAAAAAAAGTAATTGGGGAATCATGTACAAGCCTGAAAGTCCTAAGCTCACGATAGACTCGAGGAAAATAACAAGTTAAGCAAAATATGCAGAAAAGTGAATGGGGAGTTGTACAAGCCTGAAACATACATTTTTGGTCGCATTACCAACGGGAGCATGTAGCGATCGCAACATATGGTTTTGGGTAGGTCCTTTTCAGGACCAACAATTGCCCAGGAAGGATGAAAGCTTTCAGAAGTTACATCGATCTCAACATTCAAATGCTCATTATCATTATTATTATTTCTGCAGTGTTTCCTCAAAATGTCATTGATTTGTTTCTTTGATTCTTTCTATCTTCACCCGAGCAAACATTTGGAAAGAAAAACTGTATTGTCATTATTTACTTACCAGGAGCTGAAGAAGCTTGGTAAACACAGAAGATGAATACCAAGAAGAGAGGGATGGCGAGTCGTGCGGACTTCATCTTGTTTCAAGACCGGAACAACGGTTGTAGGATCGTGCCAGTCAGGTATCAGATAAACTTGTTGAAGCGAATACCGTTGTCGTCTTCGACGTCTGAGTATGTATCTGTAAAGATATCCCTCTTTATGTAGTTTCAACGAGTTTATTATTCTATATGATTTTCATTCAGTCGTGTTCGATCACCAAATCCAATCATTAAATGTGGTGGAAGGTTATACCAGCATCATGATGTGATGGCACTTTCTTGGTTTTTCTTTGAATTGCCGCGTCACAGACAAGATTGAAAGTCATTGGTAACCTGAATGATTGATTGTGTTTGTCTTTGAATAAAAATGTTATCTTATAATCATTTTTCCGACTCAGCTGGCTGCCGAGAGACTAGAAATTTCTTTTTCGAACTTTCAATCAAGTCAATCACAACTTTTAGATAACATAGGAAGCCATTTACGTCTAAGATAGTCAGGTATAGTAGGAGACAGCAGAAAATGGGCCTTTTTTTTAATCAAAGTGGAGATTCGAACCCACGACCTTACGGTGATGAGTCCAATATTTTAACCACTAGACCACATGACCCACAAGTATAGAGCAAAGGTTTTTTAATTATATCATGTATGTATCTTGTAAGTTATATTTCTTGATTTCAACTCCAGTATTTGTAATGTAGACCATGAGATTTACTGTATAGGCCTAGATAATTGAACTTATTAATATTGATTTCTGTATATTTTCTCTGTAAATTCTGCAATTTATTCTGAATTAACACAGGATTGAAGACTGTACAGTTATTTGAGTAAATGCTAAGTGTCTTTTTTTATGTAATAATAAAGATAATTGAATCATACCGTACACACTAAGAAATAAAGGTTCAAAATTGAACCCCGAAAGGTTGATGCAAAATCAGCACCCTATGGGTTCAAAAATTGAACCCCTGGTTGGGGTTCATTTTTGCACCCTGCGGGTTGAAAACTGCACCCCTAGGGGTTCAATTTAAAATTTAGGGGTGCAGTTTTGAACCCGCAGGGTGCAAAAATGAACCCCAACCAGGGGTTCAATTTTTAAACCCCAATCAGGGGTTCAATTTTTGAACCCATAGGGTGCTGATTTTGCATCAACCTTTCGGGGTTCAATTTTGATCCTTTATTCCTTAGTGTGTAGGCGTTTTTCTAGTCATATGACCAGGGCCTTGCTTGATAAACCATCATCAAATACTTATGTACAAACTTTCAAACAAACTTAGTTCGTGCATGGAATAATCATTTAAAGGCCTTGGAGTTTTAGAAGTACCTGTAACAATTCGCAAACAGTTTGTAAGCGCTAATGAACAAAATTCCTTGATAAAAAAAGAATGTGGATTGGGGTGTTCCCAAGGTAAAGGGGTAAAACCCATGAGGCCGGCATTCACGAGAGTGATAACCAACGAGACCGACCGCCCGCGAGACCGACAGCCGGCAAATCCGATAGCCCGCGAGTCATCAGTCCAAAGAGATCGACACTCTGTCAAATAGGCCAACGAAAAAGGAAAGGGTACTCCGGGCTGAAAATATTTATACCTAAATAAATGGAGTAAAATCCACAAAGCAAAATGCTTAAAATTTCATCAAAATGGGATAACAAATAACGAAATTATTGAATTTTGAAGTTTAGCAATATTTTGTGAAAACAGTTATATGCACGTCATAATGAATTGTCATTAGGTGGGTTAATGATGTCACATCCCCACTTTCCTTTTTTCTTATGTTATTAACTTGAAATCGTAATTGTTTCATTTTTTCATACATGTATGAATAATATGTCTCCTCTATAATGAAATAAGTTGCAGCAATGAATATCCAATGCACTAAATCAGTTGTCAATCCTATTTTTTCAGTTCTTGGTAGAGAAAATGAATAAACCTAATTTCATAAAATAAAACACAAAAGAACAATTAGGGATATGACATCATCAATTTGCTCATTGAATATTCATGAAGATATGCCAAGAACTGTTTCAACGGAATAATGCAAATCTTTAAAATGCCATAACTATGTTATTCGTTGTCCGATTTTGATCAAATTTTCAATGTTTTGTTTGTCTGATTTTTCTTTATCTGTTTAAATCATATTATTTTCAGCCCGGAGCATCCCTTTAAACAAAATAGCTAGAGTCCCACGAATCCGACAACCTTCTAGATATATAGAGACTGGATGTTAAAGGTCTACGAGATACACTACATAAGTGGAGCGTTGTGGCCCAGTGGATTAGTCTTCGGACTTTGAAACAGAGGGTCGTGAGTTCGAATCCCAGCCATGGCGTAATTTCCTTCGGCAAGAAACTGATCCACAATGTGCTGCACTTAACCCAGGTGAGGTAAATGGGTACCGGTAGGAAGTAATTCCTTAAAAAGCTGTGTGCGCTATGAACGCCTAGCTTAGCCGGGTAATATAGGAGCGCCTTGAGCACCTAACAAGGTGGATATGTGCGCAATATAAATACCCTATATTATTATTATTATTATTATAAAGTTGAACCATGAGACCAAAATTAAACAAACCTCATGAACATGGCACATGAGACAGCCACTAGACACAAGCAGCCCACACGACCGCCCCCGCACTGTAAAAACTATGGTGTTAAAACTGACACCAGTTGGTGTTAATAGAGGACCACACCCTGAGGTGTTCAAATTAAACCCTAGAGATTGAACATAACACCAAAGAGTGTAAATGTAACAACCAAATGCGTTGTAATAATACCTATAGGTGTTAAACTAACATTGTCAGTTTAACACCGGTGTAAAATTACTGGTGTGGTCATCTATGTACACCGGTTAACACCACAGTTTTTTGCTGTGGAGGATGTCTCAGAATTTCAGGTAGCGTATGTTGGGTTGCATCAAAATAAGTTGCAGAATCGTGCGAGTACGTGCAGTTTAACTGAGATAAACTTGTTGAGAATACTTATTTGTCGTCTTTGAAGGTTGAATGTACATGTATCTCTCGACATCCCGCCATATTATGTCATGTACATGATGTATGTAGTTTCAACGAGTTCATTATTCTATGCTATGCTCTTCGTTCAGTCATTTTCAATCACAAACCTTAATTTATCCATTTTGATGTGGTGAAATGTAATACTACCTACATTGATTTGATTTGATTTATTTATTTCCGTTTCACAATTGTACATAATATGATAAACATAACATAACAAGGTCGAACTACAAGACAAAATATAATATATATAAACACAATTCAGTAAATAAAGATATATCAAATGACATTTGTATTTAAAAGTAAAACGGAGGGACTTGCCGAAAAAAGCAAAGCTTGTACAAAAGACAAGCCCCTATCTTAGTTACATTACAAAATTACAACAAATAAATATTGGGTCTTAATAATAATTTTGTTCAAAAATAAATACAAACAATCTTTGTGCACATCATTATGATGTGACTGCACTTTCTCTCCTTCCACATATCACCAGAATGTCTTTTTTTTTATTTGCCTCTTCACACTTAAAGGTGTAGTCCACCCTAGAAAAATGTTGATTTGAATAAATAGAGAAAAACCAAACCAGCATAATTTTATCAAAGTTGGATGTAAAATAAGATAGTTATGACATTTCAAAGTTTCGCTTATTTTTTTTAAATAGTGATATGCACAATTCAGTGACATGCAAATGAGACAATCGATGGTGTCCCTCACTCACTATTTCTTTAGTTTTTTTATTGTTTGAATAATACAATATTCCATTCTTTACATATTTGATAATAGGGACCAACTTGACTAAACCATAGTATTAAGCTATAGGCTAATTCCACATGTTCAGGGAGGAATTACTCGTTTTTCTCTTACAATGAGGAGAAAATTAGAATATTTCATATAATAAAATACAAAAGAAATAGTGAGTTGGTGATGTCATCAGTCCGCTCATTTGCATAACGACCAGGATGTGAATATAACTGTTTTGTGAAATTGAGCGAAATTTTGAAATGTCATAACTGTCTTATTTCACATCCGATTTGATGAGATTTTCAATGTTATGCTTAATTGTTAGATTTTTTCTTTTTATTCAAATCTATTTTTTGTTGGAGTGGACTTGTCCTTTAAGAATAAATCTCGTTGTCTACGCAGATGATTGGTTTTGTTTTTAATAAAGATGGTGAAATATTTCTAAGAAAACCGAACAAGTTGATTGATCTCACTGCTCCAAACCATTTGAACCGCATTCCGTATGGTTCGGCACATGAAGACTCACTGATAGCGGCTGCCGAGAGACGATAAATTTGTTTTTGAACATAACAAAGTCGGTCACAACTCATAAAGTGCATATGAAATGTTTATTCTAAGTTTATCATGCATACATGTAGTAGTATAGCTGACACTGTTGATGGCAGAATTTACTGTCGGGTCTTTTTTTTAATCAAAGTGGAGACAATGGAAGAGCGGGGATTCGAACTCACAACCTTACAATGCTCTAACCACTAGACCACACGACCCAGAGGTATGTCTATATACTGCGAGGAAAGACTTGTATAAATAGCCAACTAACTTAAATTACCAAATATTAGTCATAAGTTAATCATATATCATCCTATACATCAACTTGTAACTCTTTTTTTGACCGCCAATCTTTTTTTTTTTTTTTTTTTTTTTTTAACTTGTAACTCTTGATGTCAACTCCGTGCAGATAATGAAGGCTTACTAAATAGATAATCGAACTGATCAATATCAATTTGTATATATTCTCTGTAAACTCTGAAATTTAATCAGAATCTATTAAGCTTTTTTAAAGATACAATTAAGATTTTTATCTATTTAATTATTATAATTTAATCATACCGCATGCGCTTTTTCTAGACCTATCCGGGGGCTTGATTGATACCATCAAATACTTATATACAAACTTTGAAACAAACTGAGTTCGTGAAATAAGATCTTGGAGTGTTCTAAAATAACAAGCGCATATCCAGATTTTTGCACCCCGAGGACCCGACCTAATTTTGACTCCCCTGTGTACTTTTCGAAAATTGCCCCCACCCCCCCCCCCCCCTCCCCGCCAGGCAAACATAGGTGCCTTAAATGCGTGCTGAATTAACTTATTTAATAATCACGTGAAAAAAGGCAGTTGAAGACCACTTTTTAATGATGTGTTCATAAAAAAATATCCATAAATATGATGTAATACCCCTTTTTTTGTTAAAGAATAGGCCTAAATGCGAGCAGAAAGCATAAAATTTCAGGCGTTTCAATTTAGTTTTATTAACTTTTCATCAGAATAGGCTCTACTAGAATTATGTGAGCCGGAGCTTTACAACGTCGGGTGGATCTAGCTTTCACCAATGGGAGGAGGGGGGTTCATCCATATTTTTCCCGATCGGGAGTTAAATGCTGTTTGTTTGTTTTGTTTTTGAGGGTGTAGTCCTTCAGTACTAAAATCTATCGGGCTTATTAACATCTTAGCTTTATTCATGCAAATAGGTTAAGGAAGATCTATTTCATAAGTCCAAATAAATAATGCGAAAGCGAAGCGAGAGATATTTGGGGGCATTTTATGTACTTAAGCCTGAAAATCTAACATTCTGAGCAGCTTTTGTAAGCATGGTCAGGATGGGTATCTTTCTAAACAATTAATGCGAGCGCGAAGCGCGAGCTATAAATTGTTGATATTCCGATCCAAAGCTGGACATTCTAAGCACCTCTTCTAACCATGCACAGGATCGACACCCTACTAAACAATTGATGAAGATTCTTTGCTACATCGCTCCTTTGAAGAAAACAAAAAGATAATTGAGAATAATTGCGAATGCTGGCTAGGAAATCTGCAACACCTTCTTAAGGGATTTAACATAATATATTTGGATGTGAATAAGAATTGTGTAGAACGAGGTGAGATAGTCGATAGTGATAGAGTAGTAGAAGAAGAAATAAAAAACAAAGTTGAAGATATTTCCAATCGCCAGTTCTTATTGGATTTACGTAATGATCGATCAAATGATGTTGAACAACATAAATTGAGAACTTATAAACTTTTTAAACAGAATATACAAACAGAGAAATATCTATTAACTGTTAAAAATCTGAAAATATAAGTTCCCATAATTTACCCATTGAAACTGGAAGACATAGACGTCCAGATAAAATACCCTCACATTTGAGAACGTGCAATAATTGTAATTCAGGAAGGGTTGGGGGTGAGTATCACATGATGATAGAATGTAATGTACACACAACTGAAAGGGTGGTGTTTTTTGACAAAATAGCTGAAATGTATAAACAGTTTAAGAACCTTAGCGATGAAGACAAATTTATATTCATAATGAAACTTGATAATGAAAACATAATTGATAATTTTTGTAAGTTCTTCAAAGCGATTATAAATAAGAGGGGAGAGCTTTAACATCAAGTACATTTTTCTTTTTAAATTTCATTCAAGCTATCTAAAATCCACCAAAGCCACCATTACCAAAGATATATCTCTAACGTTATACATTTATTTACTTCCTGATTTGTATTCGATAATTAGATAACTTATGTATATTGCATTATGCTACACCTTCTTTATGTTAAATTTCAATTCGTCATTTCTCTTTGTATATAGATGTATATCTTTATAATAATTGGAAATCTATGTATTGATGTATTACTGATTTATACGACATACAGTTATGAATGTTTTTGTTTATGTTATCATTGTATATATTTTAAAACAAAATATTCATGCCATATGAACGAAGTTTGTTAATAAATTCAAGGGATATTCAATTCAATTGAGATGCGAGTGCGAAGAACGAGATGAAAATTTTAATATTCTAACCTAAAATTTTCACATTTTAAGCACTTTTGGTAATCACGAACAGGATGTCCATCTAAACTAATCATTCGATGGGAGCTGATTTTTTTTAATATTCCGATCCAATACTGGATATTCTAAGAACTTTTTAAACAATATATGTGAGCGTGAAGCGCGAGCTGTATCTTTTTTATATTCCGACCCACTGGCGTAAATCCGGTCCGAGCAGGATGTAACACTATCATATTTTAGCTAAAGGCCAATAACAATTTCAATATTGTAATGGATTTGTTGTGATGTAAAGTAAATAATTACAACTATTATCAATATGCGAGCGAGCGAAGCGAACATTGGAAGACAAAATGGTGTCCAAAAACCTTTTTCAATTAGTATGTAATTATCATTATCACGGGCAATGTTTACATCTACTGTAAATGTGTACATTATTGTACCGTCTTTCAGATAAAAGCTTCTCAAGAATTTTTCGATGGTTATATTGAAATGGAGCTGTCATATAAAGAATCACAATTAATATCAATATACGAACTGTAATATAATAAATCACAGTTAATATCAATATGTGAGCGAGCAAGTTGGAGGGGTTGGAAGACAAAATTGTGTCGATAAACCTCTTTCAAGTGGTGTGTAGTTATTGTATCACGGGCATGGTATATACTGTAAATGTGTATATTATCTTTCAGTTAAACGTCTCTAACGATTTTTTCGATAGTTGTATTGAAATGGATCAGTTATATAAAGAATTAGAGTTAATATCAATACGCGAGCGAGTAAATTTCCAATAGATGGAATATAGAATGATGACCAAAATCGTCTTTCAAGGAGTGCGTATAGTTATAGGAGAATGCAGCGAGTGAGCGAGCCTTGAAAAGAGTTACTTCATTCGTTTAAAATAATGTGCATATATTATACATATTCAGAAAAAAAGTAAATCGCAATACAAAAAGTAATTATGTAAGGTGTCCATATTTTACTCAATGAAAACTCATTTGCCCATGTGGTTAAAGATGAGATGAGATTATTTAAACAAAATGTTGTATCGTGATTATAGGGATTAAGGGTACTTGATGAGGTGATAATGGCCATCACAGGCCACTATGAACTTCCAAAAACGTGTAAATAGCACAATGGTGCAAATTAAAATGCCTTATATTGCAGAAAGGAAATATTTTGAATAATCCTTAAGATTGTAATTGTGAGATGATGCAACATTAAAAATTTTGAACAACATTCTTATTTATGATATTAGATTATAATGGAATTAATGTGATTTAAAGGAAAGTCTCCTATAAGCCGATGAAATATTAAAGTGTGTGGGAATTATTGAATGAATGAATGAACGAATAATTTGTTTTTCGTTTCAATTCCAACAACAGCATCAGTAAATCATCGTATTACAAGTTAAGGACATGGAACACAAGTAAATAAAATACAAAATAATATATATACTACATGTACTACATTATGGAACGTTGCAACATGGGATGAGATAAGATGGAAATGAAACGTGGTGACCTACTTAGAAGCTGAGCTTGTGGGCCATAGGCCACCAGAAACTTACTTAACGAATCGTTTAAAACATAAGAACAAACAAACAAAAAATATGAAAAAAATAATCTATACAGAATACATTACATATAACAAGGGAAACAAACAAAGAAAACAAATCAGGGCAACTCTATGTACATTATATGGCATGAAATAGTAAACAAATCGTCAAACCAATCAACCCACTCTTCTTTAATAATTTTTTATTTGGATTTTATGAACATAATATGAGTTTAAATGAATTTCATCATTTTGTACGCCAAATATCGTGTCTTTTTAAACAAATCCAGATATTCATTATCATTAAACGCTTTTCAATCTATGTTTAATTACTACCGGGCCGTTGAACATTATATTTATGTTAAAAATAATAAATTTGTATCATTTGATAGGATATGGAGAAACATGATTTTGCTGTAGTTTTTCATTTTGATTACGCTGTATTCACATACGTTGTATTATTATTATTTATGTTTCGTATAGAATTTTAGTGCTTTATGTTTTGTCGGGGTTTTTTTTTAGTCGAAAGATATTTTAAATGAATATTTGATAAAAGAAAAAAACATTTTCATCAAGGATATTTTTTTAAACAGGCAATCAATACATCTTTCTTTGGATGGGGGTATACAAATATGAAATTGGGCTAATACGAGAGATGATATTTTAGAGAAAAAAAGGTAACAAAACTGTCAAAAGTTTAGGCCTATATAAAGGTATTATTGTTGGTCTGGAATACCAATAACCAAAAAAAAGGGGTTACAATAAGAAAAAATGGTTTAGCATTTACATGTATCAACTTCTCTACGAATCTGACATCAATCCCATTAAATCTAGAACTGATTTTTTAAAAAATCTTTTTGTCAGGGTGAACTTCCTCTTTAAAGAGAATGATAGAGATAATTGTATAGTTTCTGAGTGGATTGATCGCTGAGCTGAGCTGCGATTTTTTTTTCGAATATCCCCATCTGTTGTCGAAAAGTCGTATAATAAACAAATGAGAGTCGATTGCATGTGTGCTGAATATACGGTATATGCCAGCATGCCGTGTGTACACGTACTATATTTACGCACTCTAGCCTATGAACAGATGAATGGGTGAGTGAATGAATTTTTTCAAGAATTTTAATTCCACTTACTGAGTCAATTATCGCCACATGGAAGGTTACTGATGAGATAGCAGTAAACGAGATTTCTTATACTGAATTTGAAGGTACAGTAGGTTGTTTTTTTAACTTTTAATTTGGCTGGATGAGACAATGATATGATTGAATGATATCAATCATGTCTACAGACTACAGTCTAGCGTAATATTAACCCAGAGAGCTCCCGCCCGCGTAGCGGGCGGGAGCCCAGAAGCTTACCGTGTATTTTACCATTGTCACCGGACTAGGGTGATTTATGGTCTAAATATTTCTCCAAATGAATTGTGAAAACGGAAAGTATACAATTACCACGATTATATGGATGAAGGTCTAACGAGTGGCAGATTCCTGACATCTGGGCACAGTCTGGAACCTCAAAAAAACGAAAAGTTCTCTCCTTCTACCCAGTCTCGATCGGCCATTTTGTTACGATTTTTAACAAAAATGGCCGATCGAGACGGGGTAGAAGGAGAGAACTTTTCGTTTTTTTGAGGTTCCAGACTGTGCCCAGATGTCAGGAATCTGCCACTCGTTAGACCTTCATCCATATAATCATGGTAATTGTATACTTTCTGTTTTCACAATTCATTTGGAGAAATATTTAGACCATAAATCACCCTAGTCCGGTGACAATGGTAAAATACACGGTAAGCTTCTGGGCTCCCGCCCGCTGTGCGGGCGGGAGCTCTCTGGGTTAGCGTAATATAGTCTATCTCGACATTATACTTTAGTCATGTCATGATTTTGAATTTTGATGCCTGAGTGATGGTGGTGGTGGTGATGCCTGATGGTGGTGATGATGGTGATGGTGATGCCTGATGGTGGTGGTGATGATGATGGTGGTGATGCCTGATGGTGGTGGTGGTGGTGATGATGATGATGATGATGTCGATGGTGATGATGATGATGATGATGATGCTGATGATGACATATAATAAAATGATGAAAAATTGACATGATCAAGATTTTTTTTCTCTTTATACCATTTCTGGTCTCATTTATTACATATCAAATCCACATAAAAATTATATACAGGCTATTACAAAATTTCTTTTTTCAAATGAAAAAAACAGAACAACACTATACTATAATTTAAGGTACAGACAAGGAAAACAATACAGATTGTCGGAATACGATGACAACAATGAATTGAATTAAAAAGGAATTACAATCCTTCGAGGACCCTTTTCCACAACTCAATATTTATCTCATTTGTTTTGCTTTTGTTTGTTTCTACCTCTATAAGATCTCTTAACAATAAAGACGAATAATTGTTCAAAATATTATGTGTCACATTTTTGTTTCTTATATGTATAATTGCTGCTCTATAAATAGAAAAAAGTGTGTAGTTAATAAATAATCTTATATCATTGATATTTTCTATCTTTGTAACAAAGTTGAATACGGCAAACTGAGGTGAAAACACAAAATTATTACAACAGATGTTTTGTATAACTATTTCTACAGTATTCCAAAATGGTTTAACTGAATCACAAAAGAAAAATGCATGCATTAAATCTCCCTTTTGGTCACAATAATTACAAATATCAGAGTCTTTCAAATTCCATAACAATTGGTTGGAACTGGCAAAATATTACATAAACTTAAAATTAAATTGAATGAGAGAATTATCACGAACATATTTTAACTTATATAACCAAAGAGATTTTCAATTAATCGCAGGATTCGGGTTAAAATTGTTATTCCAGTAACAAATTGCTCTAGACGTCTTCTTTTTTAAAGTCAAGAGATCATTATAAATTTGTTTCAATTTAACACACTCTACGCTTACTTCGTGTTTTACAAGTTTCACAGTAGAGTACGTAAACTGTATTTGCCTATTTACAATCCGTTCATTTGTTTGTTCATTTTCCTTTATGCATTTGATCCAATGTTGATTAATTGCTGTTCTCACTTTGGCATATTCACTTTTAAACCATCTACCATCCTTGTATATACAAGTTTGGATTTAAGTTCTTCATTGTTTAGAAAATGGTTATAACTAAATCACCAATAAATAATATGTTGGATCTTATCCAATTTCTAAATAACTATACATTTCCTTTGAAAGTATATAATGTCATTATTCAGCCATAACATTTCTTTTATTAAACACTCCTTTATTTTATAAGAAAGTTGTTTTTTCTTTTGAAATTGGTGTTTGTTTGACCGTGAACCAAGTATACAGCAACTCGTAATAAAATTCAGGTATTTTACCTTTAATAAATCGTAGATGTTTTGGTGAACAAGTGCAACTCATTACTACATCAATACCAATTTTATCAATCCAGTACGAAAAAAAGTATTAAATTTTCCCGTTTTAACATTCGAATCAAGACTGCTTAAAAAGTTAAACAACCACTTTAGGTTGTAAGACATAAATTGTCTGAATATCTGTCATACCTACCCCCGTCTTGAACAGGATTTATCATAATTATATTCCTTTTTAACTTTTATTTTTGAGCCCCATAAGATATTTTGGAAAAGTTTATCATATTCCTTTAGATAATAAAGCGGACATGGCACGATTTGTGCTATATATGCGAGCTTTGATATCACAAGAGTTTTTAAAATAAGTATTTTCCCTTAAATACGTTAAATTTCTTTGCCTCCATGAATTCAAAATCAGTTTTATCTTCATCAACCTTTCTAGCGACCAATTCATTTCTTTACTTATTATTAAAACTAAAAAAAATAATAGTAATAAATAAAATAAAAACTAAAATAAAATTTTGCAAAAGTATCTCACCAATTCATGTCACTAATTGTTTCGGGAGGGCTTATTTCCCCTAACCACATTGCTTTCGTTTTTATATTTATTAATTCCAGACATGGTGCTAAATTCTTCAATGACATTAATTGCCTTGACACCAGACTTTACGTCTTCGACGAAAAGTGTCATGTCATCAGCCCATTGTGCTAACTTTATTTCCACTGCTGTAAGGCCTATTTTCAGGCCTTTAATTGTATTATCTTGTCTTAACTTGTTACTAAGAACTTCAATGCATAAAATAAAAAGTAAGCCTGACAGGACAGCCCTGTCTAACACCTCGAGAAGGTGTGAAATTTTCAGTTAACCAACCATTTACTAAGACAGATAAACAAGGTTTAGCATATATAATACAGAAACCCAATGCCTGAACGACTGTTTGAAACCGTATAATTGTAAACACTTCTCAATGAAATTCCACTCTAAACTGTCGAAAGCTTTTTTAAAGTCTGCGAAGATGATAGCACCATTGTTGTTAGTCATAGAAGTATTCAATTACATCTTGAACAAGTCTTCTAATGGAAGAACCACTTCTGACTTCTCCCTTTCAAATACCCAACCTGATCTTCACTAATTAATTTATATAACACCTTTTGTATTCTCTTGGTTAAAACCATCGCCAATGTTTTATAGTCAGTGTTTAGTAAAGTCAAAGGTCTCCAATTATTGAGTTCTTCTTTTTCACCACCTTTAAACAATAAGGAAATTATACCTTTTCGTTGGAGATAACTCAATCTACCTTTTCCATAAGCCTCGTTTAAACTTTTAAGTACAATGCCTTGAACTTCAGGCCAAAACTCCCTGTAAAATTCAACACCTAACCATCTACGCCTGGAGCTTTGTTTAATTTCATCTGTTTGACTACCGTACTTCTGTTGCTTCGGCTGTGGATACAACGCCTTCACAAAAATCTGCATCCTCACTACTCAAACGTGGACACTGTATATGGTCAATTCCAGCGTAACGGACATGACAGTCAGACAAATTTTTGTAATTTAAAGTTTCATACAGTAGAATTGGCAGTCTTTGAATCATTGTTAGTGAGCTTATCAGACACATTCAAGTATCAGTAACATACACATGAAATTTCAAATTGTTTTGTTGACCAGTTGCAGAGAAAATGCACTCTTTGTGAGCGTAACGGACATGACACGAAATGGACGAAGCATTTTTACCTCCTATTGTTTATCAAAATTCCTGTTAATTCTTAGACTGTTAATTACACCTTAAGATCATGTTCTATTCATAAAATGAAGTTCAACAACAGTTTTTCAGTGCATTTTGTATTCGTAGCTATCAGACAAGTAGTTATCTATCATTGTGTCATCAATTCTATTAATATACAGAGTTGAAAAAGATTTTTTAACAAACGTATGCACTTTTCTTTGTTCTTGCACAATCTTCCCACCAATCCTTAGACTTGAAATAGTATGTTTCACACATTTTCTCTTTTCTAAACCCAGAAAATACTTGGAGCATATTTCATCCTCTTCAAAATGTTCAACTCTTGCTCTGATTCTGGCTCCATCACACAAGTGTTTATAATATTTTTTCAATTCCTGGCGAACTTTGATCATTTCTGCATCTCTATCTTCATTTTCATTAATATCTTTGTCCTGAAGTTCAATGAATCTCCTCTCCAAACTACTCACTATTTTTCTTTCATTTGATTTCTGTAATTTCGAGAAAGATATAGTAAATTCAGGAATTTTTACTTTACAAATATCCCACAAATATTGTGAACTCGTCTCGAGCTTGTGTTCTCTTTTTACCCGTTCAATGACAGTTCGAATACCTGTTTTATATTCATCATTTTTCAATAGAGAGTTGTTCAACTTCCAATATGAAGGACCTTTAGGGTCTCCTGAAATTATCACAGACATACCGGTAGTTATTCCACAATGGTCTGGGCACATTGGCACAGGTTTAATACAAGTACTTAGTACAAAATTTATAAAGATATTTTGTACTAACCAGAAATCAATACGAGATGCCATTTTCAAATGTTTATTTCGGTATGTAAACTGTTTGGCTTCTTTATGCATTTTCCTCCAAATGTCTATCAAGCTATATTTTCTTATTAGCTCTTTGCATTCTTTTGGCTTTTTATATGTAGACTTACTGCCAATATTGTCAAGAGTTGCCTGATTAACACAATTGAAATCTCCCCCAATAATTAGAGTATTGGAATCTACATCATCTATCTTTCTGATACATCGTAACACTTTTTTGAAAAAGGCATCTTTTAGATTTTTTCTGTAGGTGCATATACGTTAATAAGCATAAATTTACTATGCCCAGCATCAAGTTTCACAATGATAATTCTACCATCACTAGATGAGTACATAATGCAGGGGCCGCGGAACCGGGGGGCTGGGGGGGCTTCAGCCCCCCCCCCCCCTTTTTTTCAAAAACCGTGTACAAAAACGTAAAAATGACCATATGATTGTGATTTTTAGCATGGTCAGCCCCTCCACTTTGAAAACCGTTCCGCGGCCCCTGTAATGGTCGAGTGAAAATGTACATTTTTCTTCACAAGTATTGCAACACCTCTACTTCGTTTACTACCCCATGAATGAAAAAATTCTTTACCCCATTCTCAATCAACTTTTTTTCTATTCTTCTGTTAAGAAAGTTTCCTGCAGAAAAATAACTTCTGCGTTTTGTTGAGCAAGAAACTGGAAAAGCATTCCATGTTTACGTGCGTCGCATAAACCTCTTACATGATCAAGATGATACTGATGATAATGTTAATATGATCATGATGCCATGAAAGACAGGGATATATTTCTTTATCAGTAGATATAATTCACTCATTCAATAATATGATTGAACAAGGTTACCACCTAGTTCTCACTCCCAATGTCAATGTGGGGAAGTACACGTAAGGTAGACAGCTGGCAGCCGTCCGTTTTGAGGGGTTTTTCAACATTTTTAATTCTTAAAAGAAATTCTCCTCATACACAGACGGCTCGCGATGGTGCAGCCGCCATTAGGGGTTAACAATGCAAATTTCCCCTGATGGGGCTCATCAATTTTTGTCTTTATTTCATGAAAATATATTAAAAGAACTGGACCAAAATAAAGATTATTATTCCATTTTGGCCTGAAATGCACCAAAACAGGGGAAACAAAGATCTGTGACTGTGGGGGGGGGGGGGGAGGGGGGCCAGTCAAATGTATTCCTGTACACATGCGTCACCAAATTATTTCCAAACACCCCCAAAAACAAGTTTTTCTCTGTGTGCAAAATAACCCCCCAAACAAGTTTTTTGCGGGATCTATTTACACATTTTGGCCCCTAAACAAGTTGTCGCCAGAATATGACCCCGTTGAAAAAGCTTGGGAAAAAAACATACCCTAAGCACATTTGGCTAGTCTTAAAAAGAAGCTTTAGAAAAATAAACATACCCTATTATACGTGTGACCCCACGATTGACCATTGACCAGTCTTTCAAAACCAAGTGTTTTTGATACCCTTAACGAGTGCCCGCGTGGCCCGCGTCTAAAACTGAAAAAAACACCCCTTTAAACGTGTTTTTTGGTCACGCATGTGTACAGCAATATATCCATTTTCACTGACATGACTGAGAACAACTAGTTCGATAAAAAAAAACTTGTATTTCTCTCTCTCTAGTCTAGAAATGTTAAGCTCTTTACGCTACCATAAAGGAAGATTCATCCACAAATAAGTGATAGCTCATTGAAATCACAACCTTTTGGGAAATGCTCATTTAATAATATCTCTGTCAGCACTGCCTGTCTTTCATTGCATCATAATCTTTACATTTAATCATCTCACATACTAGTATGTAGCTACACATTTTGCAAGAATCGCACTATTGTTGATAATAGAGACTTTTAGGAGCAGTGAACGAGAATGACGTAGCAGTCGTCTGATCGTTCGAGTCAACGTCTTTGTCTGCCCTTGTTTACTACAGATGCGAATACTTCAAATTTCACTCAACTTGTACACGTGTGCATGTACGTACGTCCACGTGAAACAGCGCGATAACCAGCGGGTCATGACATGCTGCCCAACCCGGAAGATCTGGCCTACCATCGCCTGGCGACCCGGTCGGGTGATGCGAAGGTGCAACTTGTGCACACTTGCCCTTTCACTTGCTTTGATTCCTTTTTACGGAGTTAGGATATATATCGATATATATTTTGGAGATCAGAAAGCAATTTCAAATATGATAAACATAATGCATCGTACAACTTACATTAATTTTGTGAAAAGTCACTGAAAACTGTGTTTTAAAAGGGAAAGGTTGATCTTCATGCTGGGCTTGAACGATAGTGGATGTGTGTGAGGACCTGAGGCATATGGAACGCCAAAAAATGACGTCATCTCGTCTATGTCGACGTGCATTTCTAAAAGTGCTCATTAGCAAAGTAGGCCTACTGTTGAGAAGTGAAGCATGATATTTTATGTTTATTCCTGGCAGATCTGCAATCATCTGCTACTGTACATATATCAATCTAAAATGACATGTAGCATATATTCAGTAGTTTGGAAATTCATGTTGAATTGAATGATATACTGTAGGCCTACATATAGACTCTACTTTAATTGAGTAAGATATTGTATATATAATGGGGGGAGGATGGGAAGAAGAATTGCTTCATCTTTTAAAAGAAGAGGGTCCTATTTTGAAGCATTCCATTTTCTTTGTTTTTCCTAGTATTGTTTTTTATTATACATAAAATGAAATTATTCAAGATAAGCCTGCAGGAGAGGGGGGGGGGGGGTCCTTGGGTGCCTTCGCAACTACGTTCGGGTCTTTGGGATGTGGGGAGGGGACAGACCAATAGAGAATGAGGATCATCACCTTCACCAACAGTGATTATTTGCTGTATAATTCATTTTATAAAATTTCATTATTTTGTATAATTTTCCTATTCTTTCCATTCGTGTCTTCATTTTGATAAGAATCATTTTGATTGATGAATGAGTCGACAACTGGCACTCCTTAAAAGTGTGGTCTAACCGCCCTTTCACACGGGAAAAAAATTGTAATTTGAATGATGAATCCAGTGAAAAATAAGGCTAATGACGAATATTTAGCATGTGTGAAACCATGGACCTAATAGTAAAGCCGTGGTAATAATAGCAGCGCTTTGTATCCTCTGGCAAAAAGCGCTTTATAAATCCAACTATTATTATTATTATTATTAGTAGGTCCATGGTGAAACCAAACTAGAACTTGATTAGAATCACGAACGCTAATCACAGTCACGATTACAATAGCAATCAATCAATCATCATTACAATGATGATTCAAGATTGACGTGTGAAAATGCCCTTGTGAAACCATGGTTTTCAGAATACTGGGACGTATAGTATGTGCCTTATAGCATTTCTCCTTGGCTTATGTATCACGTGTTCTCCATTGTTGATTTTTGTCTCACCTGCATAGCAGAGCAAGACTATACTGTAAGCACCGCTCTTATGACGGCGGCGGCGGTGACGTCGTCAACATTGAATTCGTAACCTAAGGTTAAAAGTTTTTTAAATATCATCACAACTTGATAAGTATAATATATGGACCAGTTCATGAAACTTGGACATATGATGGTAATCAAGTAATCCTGCCTGAGTTTGGGGTCACATGTCAAAGGTCAAAGGTCATTTAGGGTCAGTGAACTCAGACCATGTTGGGGGAATCAACATCGAAATCTTTACCAATCTTAAGTTTGTTAAATGTCGTCAGAACTTTGAAAGTTTATAGTTTCAGAGTCAGCACTGCTGCTATATTGAATCACGTAATGCAGGCAAGATTGCCAGAGGTGTTAATACCAATTGTGGTAACAATCTCAAAATGAGTTCGAACAGAATCCAATGAATATTGCGTAATTGCTGAGAAATTAGCAAAATAAGCACGGAATTCCATCAAAGGTCAAGTATTTTTGGAAGCAATATTAATACACTTACTCCCACATATGCTTTTCTGGGTTAGTGATCATCAGAATTATCGATTTGGGGCTAAGATTTCAAGATTTTTCAAAGATAAGTTTGCATTAATGTACCAGATCTAGATGTATGATAATATTTTGACAATTTTAAGACTTTCACATGAAATAATTGTTTGCTGAAACCAGTGCTGTCTTTTACCTTTAATATTAAAAAGTGGAATAAACTGAACTGAACTGATCATCATCATGATCACTTCTCTTGAATAGCCTATCATCAGTTATTGATGCTTTTGGTTTTTGAGGTTTTTACTTGTATATCTTTCCTGGTCCTCGTTTTTAATATTTCTTCCTTAGAATACCCCCCTGTTGTTATTCATGTGCAGTGTATCATTGTTATTGATTTTCCTCCCTTCAAAGTTTTTGCAATTCAACTGTGATTCTTGGCGTACATCGGCCACACATCATGTTTAGCCTATAAAATCCAATTGTCAACCTTTTTTACTGTCTCGCCTGCTTAGCAGAGCGAGAATATAGCTCGCGGCTGACGGCGGCGGCGTCAACATTGAAATCTTGGTTAAGTTTTTTGAATGACATCATAACTTAGAAAGTATATGGACCTAGTTCATGAAATTTGGACATATAAAGCATAGTCAAGTATTACTGAACATTCTGCCTTTTAATAGTGTCTGGTCACATGACCAAGTTCAAAGGTCATTTTAGGGTCAATGAACTTTTATAGTCCATGTTGGGGGAATCAGCATCAAATCTTAACCTAAGGTTAAGTTTTTGAAATGTCATCATAACTTTAATAAAAAGTATACAACTGTAGTTCATAAAAAAAATGGACGTAAGAGGAGTCAAGTATTACTGAACATCTTGCCCAAGTTTCAGGTCACATGGCTAAGGTTAAAGGTCATTTAGGGTCAATGAACTTTTTAAAATTACCATTCTAGTTAGCATAGGAAGTTTATGGATCTAGTTGATAAAACTTGGACATAGGGGTAATCCATAGAGGTGGATAAGTTTACGTCTATGGGGTAATCAGGTATCGCTGATCATCTTGGACAAGTCTTTGATCAAGGTCAAATATATGTCCTTTAGAGTCAAATTCAAGTTCAAGTTCGTCTTTATTTACCCATATTGGAAATTTGTTTTGTTGAACTTCAAGTCAATAAACATAAAAAATGCCTTATTAAACATGTAAAATAGTAATATAAATTAGTAATAGTAATTTATAAGAATTAAATGTATATACAGTGAAAGTAAATACCCGTTTACATAAAGACTAAAGCCATAAAGCCAGAAGAGTTAACATTAATTCAATAAAGTAAAAAAGTCCATGAATGTAGTATTGTATTCATATATATTAAAGTGGTGTTTTTGTGAATAATTAAATGAGTATAAAGCTGCAATATGATGTTGAGATCATTTAATTTAGTATTGGTATTGGTGGTGATTTTTTACCTGATTGCTAAGAAAGCATTAATGCTTGTAAGCAAGCAACCAGAGGACCGACGGCTTAAGGTCCTCTCCGAAGGACCTGGTACTGAGGATTAATGCCTTACCAAAGGGCACTAGCGCACCAAGTGGGAATCGAACCCGGGTCACCGGAATACGAGCATACCTGCCAACCATTCCGATTTTGGCGGAATTATACCGATTTTTCGACCTCCATTCCGAATTCCGAATTTTAAAACCAAAATTCAGATTTTTGGGTTAATCAATATAGTGTTGAAATTATTGAAACGGCTGTATAATGCGACTAACGCATGCACGGCTGTAAGATGTGACTAACACATAAACGACTGGAGCGCACGGCTACGCAAATGCGCTAGCTACACGATATACACAGAGAGCGACTTTAAACGGCGTGCGAACACTGCTAAGTGCGCAGTTCCATTGCAAATACATGTGAAAATTAACGAGCGTACACGCAACGGCCGCACTTAGGGCGCTACATTTTGAGGTGTTGTCGTTAGCGTTTACTTCCGGAAAAAAAATGGCGGCTGACATCGGCTAGCGGAAGAGCTAGTTTTTAGTGAGGACATGTTTTCATAATCCACGAACATCGGAAAAAACTGTGAAAAAGTCACCTTTTTAGACCCCTTGTTTCCTAACTACGATGTTAAGAATCACCGATGGTGATATTTTTGACGGGAAACATGGTGATTTAGGTAAGAAAATTTCACTTTTTATTTGAGGTTTTTGCCCATGTCGCCGGATGATTTTGTAGTGTGGGAGTGAGTTAGTGATGTAGCGTACATGTCTAGAGTGTGTTGGTGATTACAGTGGTATATTGCTGAGTCTGCTGATGATGATGAACGGCTGAAGGTCGCATGAACACCGGCCCCCGTCCGGCCGCATACCGACGCAATTGCTCTTAAGTTAGATCTATCCCTACGCAATTTTAACATTGATCTGTACTTTATTTTTTGAATAATTGTCAATTTTTTGAGGAAGGAAGATTATCAACTTTCGATCTCGGGTTGAGCCTTCGGAGCCGAACGCCAAATCTACTTTACTTGCTTCGCTTGCCTAAACTCCCGGCGCCCGCCCAGTGGCTGCGCCTCAGCCTCCCCGTCTTACCTGGGCACCGCAAGTGCAGTGGTGGGTGCGGGTCGGGCGCATGCAGCCGTTAGTTTCGGCTCCGTTTTTGTCATGGTTGAATATCTGCTTTCTTCTACCAACAAGCACTTATCCAATGTAGGTTATGATATAACCTTGTCCTCAGTCAGTAACCCCTGTGTGGTGCAATAACATGAATAAGACAATGTCAATGTTTGGCTTATTTTCTCTTGATGCATGAAATGATAGATAGGCTGGATAATAAATGTTTGATTTTTTGGCTTGTCAGTTTTTAATACAGTAGGGATAACTTAAATCTAAATTCATCATAACAAATATGCCTTGGCCCAAAACTCAATTGAAATCTTGAAATTATTTTTTGTCTAATTAAAAAGAGAATCTATGGAGATGAAGATCTGCATCAATCTCACTTTCCAGCAATAGAGGGCCTCACAAAAAATGCTCAAAATCAAAGTTTTCATTCAGACCGCAGGTCCCTATGCTAATGAGCAAAAAGGCAAGATTCATCCAAATCATCTCGTGGCTGAATCCTCCTCCTTGCAAAATCTCGTGATTCGTGAGATTTTCTTTCTCTAAGAATTTACCTGTTTTAACCTCAAGTTATATGAAATATTATTGTACCATCAGATAGAGTAAATGTTACTCTTTCATATTGGTCATTTATTTTGTATACAATATTTTGTTAAATAAGTAAATTTCTGGCCTGAAAATGTGCCTCAAAACTGAATTTTCTTCCTCTGTTTTCTTTTGCAAATTGTGCAAAACTTTTTATTTTGAGCCTCAATGATATCTATATCACCATAAAGCTGAACTTCTGTACTTTCTCACAATGTCACTCTTGATATGCGGCACCTTTTAATCGGGTCAAGATCACACTTTTCCCACCAAGGTACAAGACGAGATTTCTGAAATTTTGTACTTGCATGAAATCTAGAGTTCTGATTGGCTGGATAAGGTTCAGAGAACAACAGGCGCAGGGTATTTGAGGAGATTACCACATGGGAAGTGTGACCTTCCCATGAACCCAGGCACTGGAACCGTTGGAATTTGCCAATGAGTGGTCTCTTTGACCAATCAGAGTGCAGTATCCTTGTTTTCAAGCTTCTTTATGTACTTGGCAAATGAAAAGTGTGATCTTGACCCGATTAAACCAATTCTTATTTTGAAACCTATATCATTTTAAAGCATACATATTCAGCTTTATCATGATGTAAAAATCATTTGGGCTCAAACAAAATTAAGTGTGAAAATAGCAGCTTTTGTCAGGTGAAAATAATTATTTTGTAGCATATTTTAGATCAAAATTTTAACCTATATTACAAAATCTTTGAATAAATTCAAAGACATGACCTAAAAGAGTGATTCTTCTTCTTTACAATGATATCAAATTCATGAAATTCGATGCACAATTAAAGCAGCATTGACCGAATGAAAAGAGGTGTTTTGGTCCGCATCAAGCTCATTAAATATGCAAAACATCTCAAGTCATGAATATCACTTGGATGAAAGAAGCCACTTTCTTGGGACCTGCCGTCTGACTGTTTTTAGAGAGCTCTGATGAACAAGAAAAAATATCCTTAAGTCTATATAGATTTAAATGAAAACAAATCACACCTGAATGAAACTGGGTGTTTTTTGTCACAGAAGTGATATTTTAAAGACCTTTTTTTATTTTTAGTTGATAAATGAAGGTAGACTCTACATGTAGGTCATCCTCTGGTGTGGTAATGAGGGTAAATTTGCTTTAAAAAGTGTAGGGAAATGCTACTTTTACATGCTGAAAATGCAAAGAGTCCCTACCGTTGGAGCGGGCCGGACACCCGCTCGACGCCCTCGGAACTTTGATACTGATTTTTTATTATCAAAGGTTGGCAGGTATGTACGAGTCCCCCGCTCTACCGACTGAGCTATCGCGCCTCCATAAAATATGATATTTTGCCTACTCAACCCCCATAGACATGTACACTATGATCGGTTCTATCATAGAGCTATTACAGTAATAGCTCTATGGTTCCATGGCATTTTTGCTCTGGCGACTATGGTTTGGCAGTGGCTCTAAATTCCACTTCAACCCAGGGTTGAACACTTTACCCTACCCTGGCTTCACACTAACCCTTTTTTTCTACTGGTCCAACCTATTCATGTTGGACCAGTAGATACCCAGTATTTCCACTTTTTACTGGTCTGTACCTAAAATTTACTGGTCCCCCAAAATTAAGGAAATCATAAAGACTTGTTTTTTTGCTGTCTTTTATTGCTTTTATTGCCCCCCCCCCCAAAAAAAAATACTTATAAACGGTGAACACATACACACACGCAACATTATACATGAGAACCATTTCTCAATTTTGGAAAACCATTTTTAAAGGTGCCAAAGCCATTTCTAATTATTTACTAAAGAGGAGAAAATATCATTTATATTAGTTTGATAAATGTTTAACTTTTTTTTGTAATTCATGTTTTATTGATCCTTTTCATCAAAATATACGTAATAAAACATTCATGATATAATGGATCACATATAAAAATTCAGATGACGTTGGCATATAGAATAACATGTCTAACATACAAAATAGTATAAGATAAGAAAACATATATGTTTGTTTACAACAACAACAAAAAATTCAGGCACTTGGCCTATTTGAAAAAAAATAAAATAAAAATAGCAAAAACAGCAGAAGGCTGTTTTTGTTATAAATGTTTTACTGGTCATGTCAGACCAGTATATATCTGGCTATTTCTGAAAAGTTACTGGCCCCGACAGCAATTTTTACTGGTCTGGGACCGTCGGACCCGTGCCAGTGTCGCGCGCTAACCCTAAACCCTACATCTTTAATAGACGAAATTAAGCCCGGAGCAATTGTCGCAGTGAGCAAATGTTGTGTCACCACTCTATCAGCCACCTTTCTATATTTCCAGCTTAAACCATTGTGTTTTAAAAATAGTACCTATTTATAATTAACCAGAAGTTGGACTTCAATTGATTGTTCAAACATTTCATAGGTAACGCGACCTATTTGATGAATGGTGTGTGCATGCAGTGCCATTGTCAGCACTGAAAAAGAACACGATGAGAATAACTCTAGAGATCATGCATGCATAAAACGCGGTTGACCTTAAACTGATCTACATTTTATTACAACTGCTCTCTGTATGCGGCCCGCACCGTATCAAGGTTATTTGCTTGTGTACATTATGACTGACTTTACAAGTGTGTATCAATTTGTGTGTTTTCTTTTCTGATCAGCATACATTCGGTGTACACACACACATGGTGATAGAATAATGTGTTTACAGTGTGTTTGATCAGAGTGCATAGGTTTTTACTATCGCACACCTCTGTTGATCACACACCTCCGTGTTGATGAATGTTCACCAGTAAATAATTCTGACTATTGCACCCAATATTTCACCCATATTTTGCAGCACGTTTTAAAAGGATTTTGACCTGAAGAGACTGCATCTGGGGGCTGCATACAACAAGCCTCCGTCTGTGTTATTGGACCCTAAATTCACCAGGCACAGCATGGATTAGGTAAATATTTTCATTTGAGCATTGCCTAGGTCTACCTGAATGTGGTTTCAGATTTAATATCATATTAAAGATGTAATGTTATACTTGTAGGCCTATTAAACACTGTCCTGATTGAATTGCAAAAAGGCCTAATTTGATTTAAAGATTTTGAATATTGTATTTCTTTATCATGCATTTTAATTGTATGCTTGTTTATATGTACAGTGCTATTCAATGTTTGTTAGTTAGTACCAGGGAGTTCTGGTTGGTACCATCAATCAACTATAAAAGTAAAGTCCTAAAGCCTTGAATACACTTGGATCTTTCATCAATTGGTCTAAGGCTAAAGCTGTACAAAGTCCACTATTGATAAATTATATTTTGCAGTTAAAAGTCGTTGACAGTTACATTCGTCATGTTGAAATTAGACTTGAGAAAAATAGTGGATCGATAACAATGAAAACAAGAAAATATGAATATTTTCTTTGTGTTAGGATTTAATGGCTTTTAATAATGGTAAACGTAAAGGAATGTAGTTGCAGCAACAAAGGTTAAATCCATACTTATTTATTCTTTATTGTTTGAATTTGAAATTTGAAATTTAAAGGGCCTTCTTCAAAAATTCATTTGCCCAATTGCCAGCAGCCAATGTGCAGTGCTAGATTGACGTTGCTCTATCGTTGGAACCCCAAGCGGGGTAGCAGCAACTCCCATTTTCTAATATCTTTACTCATGCGGCCAGGGCTTGAATTCCGGACCTCACGAGTGTGAGACAGATGCTTTCCAAAGATTCCAAGGATTTAAAATAAATCCAGTGATATAAAAAAAAAAAAGTGAAATAAATAGTGACCAGCCGAATTTTGAATTTATTTTCAATCTTAAGAATTAACTTTTAAATCTCAAAAGATTTAAATTCAAATCTTTTAGATTTATATTTAAATCAACAAGGTTTAAATATAATATTCGGCTGGTCACTATTCACAGCCGATCAGGATTTATTTTAAATCCTTGGAATTTAGAGTGTACCAACTGCGGCAATTGCACACCGGTCATCACCAATTATGGTATCTTGATCGGGTTTAATTGTTTTAATACATACATGTATTTACAGAAACCCAACTCTGTGAAATAATAAAATCTAAAGCTGAAAAATTTCCTCAGTGAAGATCACCAACACAGATGAGAACATGTTGGACGATGTATTAATATTGCTCGGGAACGACTAGCCCGTATACCAAGGCTCCACGTTAACTTTTTTTGGTGGTGGCCCGTTCGGGCCACCAAAACCTTCAAATAATTTTTTTTGGTGGCCCGATATAAAAGTTTGGTGGCCCGAAAAATATAAAGAAAAACATTAAAAATGAATAAATGGGTATAAATGGTTTAACCACTGTCAAAAAAAATGAAAGAAAATAATAAAAAGGCAAAAAAAAGTGTGAGAAAATTCCTTCCCTGAATTTGCCAAAATGTTGGAAAAATTCACATTTCATATTAATGAAATGCCTTCCCAAAGTATTTACTTTCTCAAGAGTTGTTTAAGAAGTCATTTATAAACAAGAAAGAAGGTAACTGTCTGTTTATTTTTGGCTAGAAAAGACACAGCTTCGAAAGAAACCAAGTAGCAACATACATACAAATGCACATGTGGGACTGTGATGTACTCACCTATGTGTTTTTATGTGTATTATTTTCATTTGGAAATCGGTCTTTTTGAGTCAAAAGAGAGGTCATGATTCCTCTTTTTAATGCTTGCAAATAATCAGGATACACCAGATTTTAGCAAAAAGGTCTGTAGAAGGGCATTTCATTGGTGTAAAATGTGACTTTGACTTGGATTTTCACAGTTCTGTGGAAGATTTCTTACTAGTTAGTAATAGTAGAAACATTTCATATTGCAGCTCCCTGAGTCTGAATAGGCTGCTAACGCACAGCTGCTTCAAGCATGCAAAGCTCACGCAAGCCGGCCGGCGCGGCCGGCTGGATAAAAGCTACTTAATGCTATAGCGGTAGGCCAACTTTGTGTGTGTGTTTGTGTGTAGATCAACAAAAAGGGCGCATGACGAACTGGCTTGCAATTTGAACTGTAGAAAGTTGATAAATGCGTGCAAAATGGGGAGAAAAATTTCGCTATTCAGAAAATTATTGGTTGCCCGATTCGGGCCACCAAAACTTAATATTTTTCAATAATGGTTGCCCGAGGTGAATTTCTGGTGGCCCCGGGCCACCGGGCCACCGCTAATGTCGAGCCTTGCGTATACCATATTTATGCTTCTTTCTCAGTAATATGCAATTTCATCTAGAATCTTTTGGCACATACACTTAGATGGTCATTTTATAGGATACTGCACAAACCCATTTTCAAATTATTACCACAACTGACATTTGTCTTTAATAACTTCTGAACATGATATGACCAAATGTTGAAATTTGATAGCAAGGCCCATATTTTATGTTTTCATTTTTTATCCTTATACTGCTGTTGGCACGCCTTTTCCTTTTAATTGGTGCTTCGGGAGGATCGCATCAAGCAGGCGCCGGTCCAAACACCCATTGGGCCCAGGCTCGACACCGAACAATCGTGAACACCACAAAACTCCACACCACATTAAAAAAACACCACACTGATATGGCCAGAATATTTTGGCACGTACACACACTTTAATAGGTGGTCATTTTATAGGATACTGCTTAAATCTCATTTTGAAATTATTGCCACAACTGACATTTGTCTTTAAAGGGATGGTCCGGGCTGAAAGTATGTATAATTTAATAGAGTAGAATTGACTGAGCAAAATGACGAAAATTTCATCAAAATCTGATAACAAATAACAAAGTTATTGAATTTTAAAGTTTAGCAATATTTTGTGAAAACAATCATCATGAATATTCAGTAGGTGGGCTGATGATGTCACATCTCCACTTGTTCTTTTGTATTTTATTATATGAAATTAGGTTTATTCAATTTTTTTCCTCCAAGAACTAGAAAATTTGGATTGACAACTGATTTAGTGCGTTAGATATTTATTGCTGCAACTTATTTCATTATAAGGGAGACATACTTTTCACACAAGTATGAAATAATGAAAAAATTATGATTTTATGTAATAACATAAGAAAACGGAAAGTGGAGATGTGACATCATCAGCCCACCTAATTAATATTCATGAAGACTGTTTTCACAAAATATTGCTCAACTTTAAACTTCAATAACTTTATTATTTGTTGTCCGATTTTGATGAAATTTTTGGCATTTTGCTCAGTGAATTATACTCTATGTATTAAGATATAAATATTTTCAGCCCGGACCATCCCTTTAATGACTTCTAAACATGATATGGCCAAATGTTGAAAATCGTTAGCAAGGCCCATATTTTATGTTTTTCATTGTTGATCATTTTCTGCTGTTGGGACGACACCAAACAATCGTGAACACCACACACCACATTAAAAGAACACCACACCACCAAAACACCACACCATAAAAACACCACACTACCAAACACCACATCACTAAAACACCACACCACACAAATGAGTTACTACTTGACCACACCAAACATCACTCCACACGATAACACACACCACACCACAACTATGGCATGCATAGAATTAAACATACTGTATCTCTAAAGTTGCATTTGAATTTTACTGAAATTATGCTTTCAGGTCCACGAATCACTGAGCATCATTAAATTTTTGTATGGAAATTGAAATTCCCTTTCAACTCATTTTTACATATCTAAAAATTCCCATTATATTTTCTGTTGCTATGTATGTTCTTGCTTTTGAATATTCAACAACCTACTTTCTAAACTGGCTCTCTTTAAGTCCACTCACACTAGAATCGCACTTTTGAAGTACCATTCTCTACAAAATATATTTTGCAAAATTTTTTTTTTTTAGGGGGGGGGTGACAGGGGTCATGATATTGCGACTACATGTATGCAAAACACAAACATTAAATACTGAGATAAATGCCTTTTGAAAGGTGATACTGGTCACTCGTATACCCCCTTTTATAAATTTGTGAATTCAGAAATAGTCTGAATTATTTTGTACAAGTGCAGAGGAAGTAGTGGGGTTTATCATGGTTTGTATTAAAGTCAGTGCAGTGCATGTGCTTGGGATAAAAACCTTCAACTGGCAAATAAGCCCTGTTTTTCAATTTTTTTCAGAATCCTGTTAATGATTTAAAAATGAGATTGAATGCGTGGAAGGAATTCAACTTTAATAGGCCTAAAGGCGATGAATGTTCAGAAAAAATAGACAAGTACAAGCTTTCACGCTAGGAATGTTTTCCATTAAAATTGGTTTTGTCAGAAAGACCAGGGATTCCACTCCCTGGAAAGACAGTAGCTGTGATGGACAAGAGTGTTAGACCACCCGTACTCATGTTACTCACATGTGCTTTCACACCCACTCAATTAAAAAAAGAAAAGCCTTGTATTTTCATTTTGCCAGTGTGAAAACAATGTCTACGGTATACAAATGCCCTTCAAAAAGTACAAGTGACTTGTAAACTTTAGGCAGAGTGTATGTTTTTCTGGACTGAAAATATGCTTCAAGTGGCATTGGGTGAGTATTCAGTTGACACAGTCTCAGAATAGTATTCTCATGTATCCCATCGCAATTTGCTTTACAATACTGTTGCGTGCCCTTGCAAATCACTATATTTCTGGTCATTTTCACAAGTGGGCAAGACACAACATCGCTTATGCCTTGTTTTTATTACTGCTACACAAAGTAGTGCAGAAGATTTTTTCATGTACATATCAAGGTCTGGTCCCACTGGCCGACGGACACAAAACGTATATTAACGGATACAGCCGGCAAACAAAATTTCAGGGTGGCTCCATCCATTTTCATCCGCTCCGGACAAAATGGGCGAGCAATGAAAAGACTTGGACTGATGCTGGATGGGCATAGAACGTATGTAAAGTGCATAACGGATGGCAAGATTCTTGTCCGTTTTACATCTCTGCATCCGTAAGTGCAATGGGAATTACGTGTTGGGCTGCTCAGAACATCTATAGTGGAGAGCTTTTCTATTATAACCAACTTTGGAAATACAAATTGATTCCCTGGAGTTTATTTGACATATTTTCAGAAAATTAATGACTTACGCAGACATTTCTCTGATTATTGTCAGAGCATGGATTTTTTTAGACCAAATGGTATGGACTAATTATGGCTATGGGACCAACTGGTTATTAGACAAAATGCTGAGTGGACGAATTGTCAATTAGACCATGTGGATAGTGGACGAACTGATGGTAGACCAAATGACAGTAGACGAGTTGGTGATTGGACGAATTGGCATTATACTGATTGAAATATACAGTTGAGGCAAAAAGTTTACATACATGAAAAAAATTCTGTAAAATTTTTTCACTAGCCAAACATCGTAAAATTTACCATATCTTTAGAAATATAGATATATGACAAATTTGGTATTAATTGAAAGAGCGTATTAAGCTCTTTCACATGTTTTGGATGCTGTTGGGATTTAAGTATATTTCAGGTGGAATTTTCTTTGAACAAAAAAAGTAATATTTGTGCCAAATGTATTCTTTTGTATGTCATTATATTTCAAACATTGTTTCATAGAAATATAAAAATGTCAATATTACATTTTCTATCATGATATGTCACCACTGAACAAAAAAGTGTAATCTGAAATGTTTTTGTTAAGAATTAACTAGCACAAATATGAAATGTTTTTGTCAAGTGTTTATTTTTAATTTGTCTAAAATATGAAGATTTTTTGGGGAAAAAATGACACCTATATATTTTTCAGCTCCTGATGATAAAGCAATGTGATGAAGGGGCATGACATGCTCATTTTTGTTTAAATCAAATTCGTCATGATAGCACAAATATGTCATAAGATATAGTAAATTTTATGATGTTTGTCAAGTGTCAATTTTTCTTTGAATTTCCTGAGTGTATGTACTTGTAGCCTTCTAGCCTCGACTGTATATAAACCTTTTTGAGTATCTTGATTTCACAGTTTACTACCAATTTTTCCAATGCCGATTGGTCTAATTACCAACTTGTTTAATAACCAATTGAATTGGTCCAAGATTAATGTAGTTATTAGTCCATATACCATTTGGTCTATGAAATTGGACTAAGTGTTAATTGGGCAAAATGAATGAAAGTAAAATGGGTATTAGACTAACTGGTTATCAGACGAAATGGTCATAGACGAACTGGTGATAAGACGGATTGATGATTGGACCAGAATGGTTATTGGACCAAATGGTTATTCGACGAAATGTTGATTTGATGGACGTAATGGCTTTAGACTAAATGAAGGTAGACCATGTGGTGAGTGGACGAGTTGGCAATTTTTAATACCCTTTTAATTTCTCATGTGTTTTTGTGATTGGGCGGGTGTGAATACAGCCAGTCTCTCACTATATGATTCAAATCTGAACAGCTTCTCAGGGATTTCACATTAATCTGTCATGACAGTAAGCGAATCCTGTGAGACTAAATTAGCTGATGACAAGTGCTGTCATATTCTTAGTTAGAATGGGGGAAAGCATGATGAAATTTTTTACATAAATGTGATTAGGGAATATTGGGGGAATTTGGAAATGGTAGGGTAATTACTTATTTAGGGTCCATTTAATACACATTTATAGGACAGATTGGAGAAGGGGGAAGAGGGGACCACCCCCCCCCCCCCACCATTCCAAGCTCTTTTCTTATAATTTCATTCTCTTACGGTAGTAAGTGTTTGCAAAAAAAAGAAAAATCCCATTTATAGTGTGTATCAGATAATCTGGAGACATTTGCTCTATAGGTCAAGTCCAACCCAGAAAAATGTGGATCTGAATTAAAGAAGGAAATCAAAACAAGCATAATGCTAACAATTCCATCAAAATCAGTATTAAAAGTTTATTATGACCTGTATTTGAAAGAAAAATTAAGGTTTCAAGTAGATAATGCTTGCCATTAATACTGAAGGAAAAATTTGACCAAATTTTTTTTTATAATAACATGATAATAAAGGTCCTCACTAACGTACATGTACGCACCTGTGCGACAGATCCCGTAACAAATATTTGTTATGCCTCTCAAGGATGGGGGGTAGTCTGCTGTGCAAACCCTTCACTCAAGTTAAGGGTCTGATGTGCAGCCTATACTCATGCTTTGTGTACTGAATATGTATATACATGTATAGGCGTAAATATTCATATCTGAATGACACGCGCCTTAAAACCTATTAAAGTTAACAACAACAACACTGAAGGCCTGAAACAGCGAGTTTTGTATGAGCTACATGTAGTCTTTGCGTGGAGACACACTTGTGGATCAAAGTTTCAATCAGGGTCTGTGCCTGCAGACAAGGGGGGGGGGGCGCAAAGGGTCTGAGGTGCCCCATCTGGATCTGCCCATGGAGTCGTTGCTGTCCCTCACTAGTGACGTGTATTTCTTCTTTTTTTTTCCCCCAATATTTCAATATCCACAGAATGACGATAATGACCTTGGAACTTGACTGAATGACAATGGTAATTCCACATGTTCAGTGAGATGTATAAAAGTTTCACATGATAATGATGAGAAAATTAAAGTATTTAATATAATAAGATACATGTACAAAAGAAGTAGTGAGTGGGCGATATCATCAGTTGCCTCATTTGCATACATCCCAGGATGTGCATATTCTATTTTGTGAAATTAAGTGAAATTAAAATGTAACTTCATAATTTTCCATCCAATTTTGATGATTTTTCAGTGTTTTATTTGTTATTTTTATTCAAATCAACATTGATTTAAATGTTTTTTGTAAAGGTCAAGTCCACTCCAGAAATTTTTTTATTTGAATGACGAGAGAAAAATCAAACTAGCATAATGTTCACTGAAAATTTCATCAAAATCAGATGTAAAATAAGAAAGTTATGACATTTTAAAGTTTCGCTTAATTTCACAAAATAGTTATATGCACATCCTGGTCTGTATGCAAATGAGGAGACTGATGACGTCATCCACTCACTGAAAATTTCATCAAAATCGGATGTAAAATACGAAAGTTATGACATTTTAAAGTTGCGCTTATTTTTCACAAAACAGTGATATGTACAACTCAGTGACATGCAAATTCTGAGACAGACGACGATGTCCCTCACTCACTATTTTGTTTTTTATTGTTTGAATTATACAATATTTCATGTTTTACAGATTTGACAATAGGGACCAACTTGACTGAACCATAAAGTATCAAAGAATGCTAATTCCATTGTGTTCAGGGAGGAACTAATCGTTGTTTCACTTGACAAGGGGGAGAAAATTAGAATATTTCATGTAATAAAATACAAAAGAAATAGTGAGTGGATGACGTCATCAGTCTCCTCATTTGCATACAGACCAGGATGTGCATATATTTTGTGAAATTAAGCAAAACTTCAAAATGTAAAACTTTCTTATTTTCCATCCAATTTTGATGAAATTTTCAGTGTTATGCTTGTTGGATTTTTCTCTTTTTATTCAAATCAACTTTTTGTTGAGGTGAACTTGTCCTTTAAAGGATGGTTTGGGTTGTGACTAGTCTGCCGCCGCAGACCCTCTTCGAAACTTTCAATATCAATACATGTGAAGTACTAAAGTGGGTCGTGAGACAAGTTTAACACAAATCTCTTTTCAACCTGTTTCTAAAGGCACTGTCACATCGTTCCATGCAAGCCTTGCGTGTGACTTGGGGTAGACTATTATTATTGCTACCCACAGGTCGTCCGCATTGACAGTATCTCGCAGAAGCGCATGCAAGTCTGAATTGCACGCAGAAAAGTTTGAACATGCTCAAAACTTTGTTGCGGGCGAGATGCGGGCAATAATTGCCAATCACTCACAACTCACCTGCAAGGCTTGCATGGAACGATGTGACGGGGCCTTTGAACAAATTCAATTCAACATTTATTTCAAAAGATAAAAGCATTATATATAATACAATTTAAAAAATTAACAACACAATGGAGGTAGCAACTCTGTAAGCAGTGCTTGTGACAGGTGCACCGTGACATACAATAAAGACATAAATCACAAAAAAAAACAAAAAACTTATCCATACAAAGTACCTTACATATACCTGTATGTAACAAGGGAAAAAAACAAAAAAGAAAACAGATCAGGGCAACTCTATATACATTATATATCATATAAAACAGTAAATAAATTGTGAAACCAATCAACCCACAACTGTCTATAACTTTTGAAGCATAATCTCTCAATTTAAGGACCGGATGTATTAAAGTATTTTCTTAAGTTTTGTCTTGAAGCATTTCAAAGATGGTGAATTTCTGATGTCTTTAGATAAACGTTTTCGGACCTATAAATCAAATAGTATGTTGATAAGAACACGTCCTGTGTCTTAGCAAATGAATTAATGAAGAAGTGCATGTATTGTATTTATTTAAATTCTGATTTGTATTAAACGACTGAGAAAATTGAACAGGCATAAGCCGATTGATACACTGATAAATAAAAAATAAAAATTGTGTGAACACCCCCTAAGTGAAGAAGATGATGAGATGAAGTTAAAGTCAATGATGGATGGAGCCAAATGGGAGTTGGATAAGTGAGGCCTAGCTAGATGGTGATAAAGGGTTTCCTTAAAGATAAATTCCAGTAGTTGCAGTAAACACTGATTTCATGAGAAAGTCTGTAAAACCAGGTTTAATTGTCAGTATATCATCGAGGATCTAGATCTGGTACAGTTACATAAACTGAACTTTGTGAAATCTTGAAATCTACGCTGAAAAATGTTCACACTGAAGATCACAAACACAGATAGGCACACGTGGGACAGTGTATTATTATTGCTGGAATAAAGACCCGACGGAAGTGACCGAATCCGCGCTTATTTTGCTTATTTCTCAGCAATTACACAATTTCTTCCAGAATCCTTTGGCACATATTTTTTATTCATACAAACAGACACTTGGGTGGTCATTATATTAGATTCTGTAAAAAGTCATTTTGAGATCGTTACCAAAACTGGAATTTATCTTTAATGATGATGCAATGTTTTAAAGAGTCTTTGTTTTTGCCATTTGGGCGGTGGGCCTCAGCGATTACTCCAGAATTGTGACCCTCTCCATTCTTCTTTTAATATTAGAAAGTAGAAGCTTGCTCTGGCATCAATCTGGTTTTGATAAAAGTAGAAAGCTAGAATCATGGTAGGAAATATTGTTTTTATTTTTTAGGGGCTACCTTTTTTTCCACAATAGGGCGATTTCAGAATTTTGGGGCTATCTCTTTCATTTGAAAGGCTACTTTTTAGGGAAACAAGCAATTATGCAGTAAAAGCAAATATTATTCTGCATAGTTAAAATATTTATTTACTACATAATCTTGAATATTGTTTGCGATTGTTTGGTCCTCGACACAAATTGGAGCTCGTTTCATATAGTTCATACCCAAAAAAAATTTAGGGGGGGGTTGGGTATCAACAAAATTAAAGGGGGGGTTGAACACCTGTAACCCCCCCCCCCCTGCGTACGCTACTGGGGATAATCATACACCTTCTTTCGCATGATTCCCTTCTGTGCCCTTTTTAGAAAATTATTCTTGCTCTAAAGATATCTCCATTTAAAGGTCAAGTCCACCCCATAAAAATGCTGATTTGAATCAATAGAGAAAGATCAAACAAGCATAATGCTGGAAACCTCATCCTGGTCTGTATGCAAATGAGGAGACTGATGACGTCATCCAGTCCCTGAAAATTTCATCAAAATCGGATGTAAAATAAGAAAGTTATGACATTTTAAAGTTTCCCTTATTTTCACAAAACAGTTATATGCGCAACTCAGTAACGAGCAAATGAGAGAGTCGATGGTGTCCATCACTCACTATTTCTTTTGTTTTTTATTGTTGGAATTATACAATATTTCAATTTTGACCAATTTGACATTTAGGACCAACTTAACCGAACCACATATAATGTTAAACAATGTTAATTCCACATGTTCAGGAAGGAACAAAACTCGATTTCACATGACGGGGGAGAAAATCAGAATAATTCTTATTTCATATAATAAAATACAAAAGAAATGGTGAGTGGGTGACGTCATCAGTCCCCTCATTTGCACATCAACCAGGATGTGCATATAACTGTTTTGGGAAGTTAAGGGAAACTTTAAAATGTCACAACTTTCCTATTTTACATCCGATTTTGATGAAATTTTCAGTGTTTTGGTAATTTGCTTGTTGGATTTTTCTCTTTTTATTCAAATCAAGTTTTTGTTGAGATGGACTTGTCCTTTTAAAGTGTGAATCTGAAAGTAATTGTTCCAGCACTTGTTGAATAGAGAATTGTAAACCCAAAGTAGGCCTGTATTTTTCATTTAATTTGAAAAAAAAGGGCAAAAAAACAATCACAACATTACTGTAATGAAAATTTTAAATAGTACATGTATGTAAAATGAGAAAGTTACCAATCAACGCATGGCTATTTGTGTCAGGTATGTTAATATGTATAAGTAGGAACATTAGGTTTCACTCACCAAACATGTCTGTACAAATATCGTTTATAGCATTGACTTTTTATTAGAACAGTGGGGTTTGAAAAGTAAAATCTGGGGTGTTGACATTGACACCAATTGGTGTCTGGAGACTACACACTGAGGTGTTAAAATTACACCCTAGAGATGATCATAGCACCATCAAGCACCATCAAAGTACTTCACCAAAGGTGGTGTAATATTACCCGATTGTTTTGAATTTGAACCCACACCACTGTGGGATGGTTATTTTGTCAAGTTCCTACTTTGTTTATTTCCTTTAAAGGACAAGTCCACCCCAACAAAAAGTTGACTTGAATAAAAAGAGAAAAATGAAGCAATTACATGTATAACACTGAAAATTACATCTAAATCGGATGTAAAATAAGAAAGTTATGACAGTTTTATGTTTCGCTTAATTTCACAAAACAGTTATATTCACATCCTGGTCAGTATGCAAATGAGGAGACTGATGACGTCATCCACTCACTATTTCTTTTGTATTTTACTATATGAAATATGGAATATTCTATTTTTCTCCTCATTGTCAAGCGAAACAACGATTAATTCCTCCCTGAACATGTTGAATGAGCATTGTTTGATATTATATCCCTTACTTAAGATCGTTGTATTGAGAGTGTACACAAGGAGAAAAAGAATAGTTTTACTACGAAAAACGTTTGCCATGAAATAGTTCATTTTCCTTGCTGACGTCACGCATAGTCCGTTTTTTCCCTAGGGAAAAAGTGAACTATACGTTTTTTTGACCCCCCCCCCCCTACCTCGCGATTTGCGAGCTGTGCGGTGCGATGCGAGCAGAGCGCTGCTCAGCCAGACGGTACTCTCCACTGCATGCCACGGGAAACTTTCGGCGAGCTGCACTAACCAAGTACCGGGCCAGGTGCGCTCGCTGAACAGACGATCCATACGGCAAGACCTATCATTTTCTCAACGATTGTTCAATCTATATCGACTTATTTAAAATCGTTTCGCTGTAAAATGGTATGAGTGGAAGGGATATAAAACAAATATACAATGACCCATTCTCGGAACAGGCTAAAACTATTCGCACTCAGGAACATCACATAGTACTATTCTCCCTCGGGCCGATGGCCCTCGGGAGAATAGTACTATGTGATGTTCCTTCGATGCGAATAGTTTTAGCCAGATCCTCGGGTGTCATTGTATATTTGTATACTATATGATTCAGTCAAGTTGGTCCTTATTGTCAAATCTATAAAAAATGAAATATTGTATAATTCAAACAATCAAAAACAAAAGAAATAGTGATTTGAGTTGTGCTTATCACTGTTTTGTGAAAAATAAGCAAAACTTTAAAATGTCATAACTTTCTTATTTTACATCCGATTTTGATGAAATTTTCAGAGTTTTGCTAGTTTGATTTTTCTCTATTTATTCAAATCAAAATTTTTCTGGGGTGGACTTGACCTTTAAAGGGATGGTCCGGGCTGGAAGTATTCATAGCTTAATAAATAGAGTAGAATTCACTGAGCAAAATGCCAAAAATTTCATCAAAATCGGATAACATATAACAAAGTTATTGAATTTTAAAGTTTAGCAATATTTTGTGAAAACAGTCGTCATGAATACTCATTAGGTGGGCTGATGATGTCACATCCCCACTTGTTCTTTTGTATTTTATTATATGAAATTAATTTGTTCAATTTTTTTCTTCCAAGAACTAGAAAACTTGGATCGACAACTGATTTAGTGCATTAGATATTTATTGCTGCAACTTATTTCATTATAAGGGAGACATATTATTCACATAAGTATGAAATAATGAAAAAAATATGATTTTATGTAATAACATAAGAAAACGGAAAGTGGGGATGTGACATCATCAGCCCACCTAATAAATATTCATGACGACTGTTTTCACAAAATATTGCTAAACTTTAAACTTCAATAACTTTATTATTTGTTATCCGATTTTGATGAAATTTTCGGCATTTTGCTCAGTGAATTCTACTCTATGTATTAAGATATAAATATTTCCAGCCTGGACCATCCATTGAAATTGTGTTTTCTTCAGCTGTTTTACATTTCTGTTCTGTCTAGACTTGAGTTCATTTGCATTTCTTTTCAGCACTGCCCTTGCAGTCTGAACCTACATGTTGTAGGTTATTTAAGTTGCCATTCATCTTTCTTCATGTTCCTTGCCTCTTATTCACTTTTGTCATCTTCATTCCTTTTCTATTCAGGTTTTCCACTCATTCCATCCCTCACCTGGCTCGATTTATTTGCGTCTCACATAGGGCCTTTTCACACGCTCACTCGAAAACTGTGATTTGATTTTTAATTCCAGCGCGAAGGCGGTATGTGTCCTTGGTGACTTGTCAATCAAAGCACTGCATCGCAAATACAAACTACAATGAGGGCATGACAATTGTATCATCTACGGAAGTGCTTGAAAGGTCACGTAAGCTCTGCCCCCGAAAGATGTGAAACTTAACGGGAATTCACCTCCGGAGTAGAATTTGAATTTGTGATTAGCGTTCATGATTCTAATCATGTTCTAGTTTGGTTTCACACATGCTATTTATTCTCGTAAAATTTTAGCCTTATTTTTCACTGGAGTGGAAGTGTTGAATCGATCATCATTCAAATGCGATTTTTTTTTTTACCATGTGAAAGGGTGGATAGTTTCATTTATTTTCCCTTTGGCTGATTGATAGGATGATTTGAGTTTGCTGCTTTGAACATACATGTATCATTCATTTCTACCCCTGACTACACTTATGATTTTACACCTTACACCACAAATAACCAGGGTGTTAACATTGAAACCATTTGGTGTCTATAGAGGACTACTCACTGAGGTGTTAAAATTACTTTCGAGAGATGATTATAGCACCAAGCAGTGTTAAAGTACAGCAAAAGGTGTTGTAATTTTACCCAACTGGTGGATTTGAACTACTGTAATACCGCAAATAACCAGGGTGTTAAAATATACACCATTTGGTGTCTCTTGACTACTCTCTGAGGTGTTAAAATTACACCCTAGAGATGATTGCAGCACCCAGCAGTGTTAAGTACTTTTAACAACCAAAGGTGTTGTAACATTACCCAAGGATTTTGAACCAACACCACAAATTTATTAAACACCAGAGTAAAAAGTCTGTTGTGTTGGTCATTTGAACACCACAGCTTTTGCTGCGTGCTAGAATCTTTGAGCATCGATCGGCATTTAGTATCCCAGATCAGACAGCTACATGTATTCTCGTGTGTTCTATATTCATTTTGATTTATGACTGTCTAGCCTTATTGCAGTGCTTACGTGACAATGCAACAATTTCTTCTCCCATACAAACTGGTCTCAGTACCCCTGTTGCCATGGATACCATAGATTCTAGGGACTGTCCCTTCTACATTACATTTTCTGTATGCTCTATCGTGTATGCCATTAATGGACGCTCTGATGGGGGTGGCAGCATCTACATGTAATCACTTTCGCATTTTAAGAGGATTATAAAACTCCAGCATAACATCAACAGTTTTTCCTCACGGCCTTGAATGTTTTACCTCTGAATTAGGTACATGTACATGTATTGTTTTTCCTTCTTTTTTTTCTTGTCTTAAAAAAAAAAATCCAACAAGCTCAACACTGAAAATTTCATCAAAATCGGATGTAAAATAATTCTAAAAAATTTCTAAAAAAAAGTACTTTCTACTACTTCCTGTGCACTTCCTGTGAAGGCATCTATCACTTACAGACAAAATAATTAAGAGTAATGAAAATATATGAATTTCCATTAAACATTTCATTTTGACCTGTTACAATAAGAAAGTTATGACATTTTAAAGTTTCGCTTAATTTCACAATTTAACAGTTATATGCACATCCTGGCTGGTATGCAAATGAGGAGACTGATGATGTCATCCACTCACTATTTCTTTTGTATTTTATTAAATGAAATATTCTAATTTTCTCCTCATTGTCAAGTGACACAAGGATTAATTCCTCCCTGAACATGTGGAATTAGCATTGTTTGATACTATATGGTTCAGTCAAGTTGGTCCTTATTGTCAAATCTATAAAAATATGAAATATTGTATAATTCAAACAATAAAAAACAAAAGAAATTGTGAGTGATGGACATCATCGACTGACTCACCTAGTTGTGCATATCACTGTTTTGTGAAAAATAAGCGAAACTTTAATTCAAGTCAGCATTTCCTGGGCAGGACTTGACCTTTTACATCAAATGTCTTATAAAATGATTTCCAATATAGAATGATAAAGACTCTAGCTCTGGGCCCTGTCCTACAAATAGTTACGATTGATCAAATCAACAGACCTGCCAACCAGTACGTTTTTTGGCGTATTTAGTACATTTTTTGGCGTATTTAGTACGTTTTTACAACCAAAATACGGCAGTATGTTTTTTCTTTAACCCTTTGCATGCTGATGTTGCAATCTTGCACATTCGTACAATTAAATTCAACAATCGTAATGGATAGTTTTCCCCCCTACCTTCAAATTAGCTAATAAAAGGCAATAGTTCTTGGATAAAATTATACAATAATAAGCATCAATGCTGCAATATGGAAATCTTGAATTGAAGAAAATAACATGGAAACCATTGTCATTATTATCCCCCAAAATTAATCCAGCATGCAAAGAGTTTTTTTTTTAATACAAAATCGTAATTTATTGAGAAAAATCATCCCTATATGTCCCTATTTCATAAAACTTACACAAATATGGTTATTAGATAAATGTAATTTCAGGTAACTTGTTTATTTTTTTCAATCATTTTGTTAAAACTAGGGTGAGATATACACATGTTTAAATGTTTTTTTTTTTCATCTGCAAGAGCAGTGCACATTTTAGCTTGCATGCAGCTTGAGCGCCGCGATGAGCGAGTGCGCCACGCATTTTATTATGAAATACACTTTTTTGGGAAAAATACACTTTTTTTTATCACAGAATACACTTTTTCATTCACAGAGGTTGGCAGGTCTGAATCAATCGTAACTCAATGGAAATCCATCAGTGTCATAATTTTTTTCACAGGAAATTTGCAAAATGTCCTTTGTAAACAAAGGAGAACACACCAAAAAAAACCAATGAATTTATGGATATACATTCATATCTAAATTTATTTGGAACAAATGTGCATTTTATATGTTGAATTTGCTGGCTTTCCATAGTTGGGATTGATCAGATCAATCGCAACTCTTTGTTAGAGGGGTCCCTGCTCTCAAAGTTCTTAGATTAAAAAGGAAGGATCAGAGCGAGTAATGAAATGGAATAGTGATGTTTACTTTTGATGGGATTTTCAAAAAATTACCATGCAGTCACCCCCAAAAAACAAAAAGCGTGAAAGTTTCACTCAAGGCGTTTTCATACTGCAGGCAAGTGGAGTTCCTCCGGAGTAACTCCGGATTGAGTTGATACGCTTTTACTGCTGACCATCATTACACCCCCTTTCAAACTGGCAATCTCCATGCAGCGGTGTATCCACAGTCGTTTCCATGGTTTCCAAATGAGTTTGCGCCATATGAGGGCACGCAGAAACTCCCTCATGCGGAAATGAATGAACTTGTGCGCAAGATAGGCATACTGCACTTCCAATGTGCACTACAGAAACTCCGCGTTTGTAACCCTCTCCTCGAAGTGGGTTGAGTACTCCCTTTTGAATCCGGATCAAAGTAGTCCTAGAAATAGAATCTTCATACTGCCCTCCAAAGTCGAGAAACTCCTTCTGGACTCTGGAGTCCACTTCGGCTTTCAGTATGGAAGTGGTATGAGATTGCATCGTGTGCAAATCTCATGCTCGAGTGAAAATGAAGTTGATCAACCTTGTTTTCGACTTATTTTATGAAGCTCTCATTACACTTCTTCTTCATTAAATCAAGTACTTGTATTGTTGATCAATTTCAACAATTGATAATATTAATTTTGAAGCTTTGATGTGCCTTTTCAACTCAATAAAAATCTCAAAATTCAGTTTGGCCCAATTATGGTTGGTTTGGGGGTGGCAGCTAGGTCACATGTATGTACATGTACAAAATAAACAACTTTTCACCCTTTCTTTTTCCAGCGTTTTCATGAAGCCCATCCTGATCAACGATTTTGAAGCCGTTGCCATGGAAACTGAGCAACGTAACGGTGTAGCATCATCGTCAATGGGTAACATAGATCAGCTGAACCTTGTCATCCCAGAAGAACTGCCATCACCCCTCTATTCTTTGGAGGATATTCCCGATGTCGACCTTACATTTCCAGGTATTACAGTAGGCCTATTTACAAAAGGGGGGCAAAAAGACTAAGGGTTTCTTATTGACAGTGGCCCGTATTCTGAAGTCAGGTTTAACTTAAACTCAGGTTTAAAGTTGTGGTTTAAGTATGGGAAGCCAAAAGTACCAGATATTTTTATTAAGTTGTACATTTTTTAATGTTTACTGTGCTCTTTCCTGATTCATCGAAGGTGAAGACAATAATCTATATATACTTCCTAGACAATTATGCATAATTTGAGAGCCAAATGAGCTGAAATATGATATCTCTACCGTTAGTGATTTATTTAACAATTGGCCATCCATACTTAAACCACAACTTTAAACCTGAGTTTAAGTTAAACCCGACTTCAGAATACGGGCCTGTATGTTTAATGCATGTACATTTACATACATGTAAATGCTGTTGTTGTTTTAGCTTATACGACGCATACATGTATCATTCAGCGGTGAATATTTGCGCCGGAATAGCTGCCGGTATCAGTCTTGAATTAATTTCCAAGGTCGTGGGTGGCCAACTGTGTGTGTGGCCTCTCATTGACTGTGTGTTTTGCATGTAAATAGCTAGCCTTAAAATATAAATTCCAAGGTCGTTGGTAAATGTAGCAGTGCGGAATTTAATTATGAGAAATGTCTAAACCTAGCGAGCAGTGACTGTAAGGCGCGAGTGCCATCTCCTCGCCTGCTAAACCAGACCACACTGCACATGCTCCTATGTGTGCATGTACAACTCTTAGAACTTTAAAGGACAAGTCCACCCCAACAAAAAGTTGATTTGAATAAAAAGAGAAAAATCCAACAAGCATAACACTGAAAATTTCATTAAAATCGGATGTAAAATAAGAAAGTGATGACATTTTAAAGTTTTGCTTAATTTCACAAAACAGTTATATGCACTTCCTGTTGGGTATGCAAATGAGGGGAATGATGACGTCATCCACGTGGAGCCCTTATCCTACAATATACATAATCATAATTGATAGCATGAAATAACTTTTAAATAGTAAGTTTAAAAACAAATCATGCTCTTCGATAAATAACATATCTAGTGTATAAAACAAATGAATAGGTCTAGCACAGTAGGGTAAAAGCAAGAATTGCCTACAAATGAATTTAATAATATTTACAAATGATTGAGGAACACATGAATATTCTTGTATGAAAATGTTTTTAAGTGCTCTGCGGAAGGAATTTACAGATTTAAGCCGTTTTAATTCATCAGGAAGGCTAGCTCTTCCAGATTTGTGAACCCATAAATGAGATTGAGGTTTTGCCATGTTCACTACCTGAAGTTGTGTTTGACTCAAACTTTTGACCTTTGGCAAGCATACATTAAGGTCAAATTGAGGCCTCAGACTATGCCTTGACTTCAGAGGAAAGCTAGAATATTTGGCAACGATGAATTTGACACAGAAGAGACATAAGAGGTTTCAGACCACCTCGAATTTGGTCAGTTCCAGGTCTTTTTTTTCTCGCCAATTTGAAAGCAAATTACGCATACATTGTAATTTCCTCAAAAGAAAGTGGTAGGTACCTGTAAAAATTACCGGTACAAGAACGTTCGCTGGGATTTTCCCATGGTCGCAGGTGTATAGTATGAAAGCAAAGCCCAGCGTGTATTTGGGCGTGGGTGGCTGCTGATGGGCAAGCGATTTTGAATCTTGCACCTAGCTTGCATGCTTTATCAGACCATATACTGCACATACTTGTAAAGTACACTCCACAAACTCCCCCCCCCCCCAAGGGTACGCTTCAGGGGGGGGTGGTGTGAATGCAGGAATAATTATGAGGTACATGTATGCTAACAGGGATTATTGTGGTCGAGGCGGTTTGAAACCACCTATTGTAGTTTGTTTACGGGATTATTGTTATGAAACACATGAATCATACATGCTTGGTTTATGCATGATAGGTGGTTTCAAACCGCCTCGATAATAAGAATCCTAGTTTAAAAAATTTTTAGGCAAAAAAATACCCATTAATTATTTCTTTATATTCACACCGCCTCGAAACATACCCTTCGGGATAAGTTCCTTAAGTTACGAGCATGCGCAGTATGGTCTGATAAGCAGGCAAGGCGCGAGATTCAAAATCACTAGCTCAGCAGCACGGTGCCCGCGCCCAACTACATGCTGGGCTAAAAGTTCCCGTAAATTGCTTTCACATTGCCAAAATACCTGCGACCTTGGAAAAATTCCCGCGAAAGTTCTCGTAATTTTGACAAGTACCTACTATTTAGTGGGTATTTTCTTTTGGGGAGATTACGCGTAATTTGCTTTCACATTGCCAATATTACCTGGTATTTTCTGATCGGGGTAAATTTCCCAATCAGAAAATACCTGGAACTGACGAACCTCGAGGCGGTCTGAAACCACCTCATGTCATGGTTCATGTTGGAGACTTTATGTGGTCAACATTTCCTTGGAGGCGGAGTTTGTTTTATAACAGCTGTGTATTGTGAATCATTTTTTTATTATGCTGAACATGCATACTATATTTGTACTTGCTTTAAAGGGGTACTGAACTCAAATCAATCTCCTGTGATAACGCGACATGTACACCTGTACATATACATCAGGATAGTCTTGATCATGTTAAGATAAATGTTGATTTGAATAAATAAATAGAGAAAAATCAAACTAGCATAACGCTGAAAATTTCATCAAAATCGGATGTAAAATAAGAAAGTTATGACATTTTTTAAGTTTTGCTTATTTTTCACAAAATAGTTCAATGCGCAACTCAGCGATATGCAAATGAGAGAGTCGATGATGTCCTTCACTCACTATTTCTTTTGTTTTTATTGTGTGAATTATACAATATTTCATTTTTTACAGATTTGACAATAAAGACCAACTTGATTGAACCATATAGTATTACATGTAAGCAATGCTAATTCCTCACGTTCAGGGAGGAATTAATGATTGTTTCACTTGACAATGAGGAGAAAATTTGAATTTTTATATAATTAATAAAATACAAAAGAAATAGTGAGTGGATGATGTCATCAGTCTCCTTATTTGCATACCAAGCAAAACTTCAAAATGTCATTACTTTCTTGTTCTACAGGATATGGAACCTATTCATTATTGTAGTGGGGGCGGGTCCACGAGGCCGATTATTTTTCTCACAGAGTTTGTCTGTCGGTGAAAAAGTTTCCGCTTTATTCTCCAATGAAGTTACAACTGATGACGGGCATTGATTTGGTGAAGCTTTGATAAATCTCGACAATATAATTTATGTTCCTTCCCATCATTAAAAAATGTAGCCGTTTATGCGGCTAATAGCAGCATAATTTGGTCGTAAAATCAGAGGAGGACAAGAGTTATCCGCATTATTCTGATGCTGCTATTATCCGCATAATAGCGGCATCGGGACAAGATTTTGAGTTTATGAACGTATTTCCAAATAATGCGGATAATTGCCATGGTGCGGTCACAAGGTCACCCTTTTCCAACACAACCGCATTGGAGGGGGCGTGTCCAGTTGTCATGACGATTATCCGCCTTTTTCAGGACGGGCGCTCGTAAAAATAATTTATGGAGTTTGTGAACGCAATTTTTATTGAATTATCCGCATTACTCTTAGGCGGCTAATTGGAGGATATGTTTTATTGGGTTTATGAAAGGGGTATTAGATCATATTCTGAAATCTTCAGCCCATGATGATTAACTTGTGCTTACATGTATCTTGTATAATTCAGATGTTGAAAGTGTGTGTTGTGCTATCAAGCAGGAATCCCTTGATAAAAGCATTATGCAGGCGTGGATCCAGGGGGCAGGCCGCGCGTTTCCGTTTTACACCCTGGCGAAGGCATTTTCCGGAAAAATAGCCACAAAGCGACTAGTGAAGAGTCTACGTCTACGTTTGTTTACATAATCAGCTGGGCGCTCGATCCAAAAGTCCGCACCGAAGATATCCGCAGAAACATACGTGCAAATGCAGCTGAGCTTATAGACCAAACGCTTTGCAGTCTCTGTATTTTGGTTGTTCCGCTGAACTACGTTGGCTCCATTATTATTATTTTTTTTACTTTATCGCACATGATCGTTTATATGAATGAAAACGAATAATAGCTGAAATATTGAAAAATAGAACACATAATTACCTTTTTTTCTTCATATTATATCTATCCTTATATCTATCATATCTGTCTATCCACTATCTATGTTATAAATCAATCTATGGAACTACATGATATATCTATCTGTCAATTTGTCTATCTACTCTGTCTCTCTCATTCTCTATCTGCCTATCTATCTGTCTATCTATCTATCTATCTATCTATCCATCTAACATCTATCTCTCAAATTCTCTATATATATATCCATCTGTCTCTCTTTTATTTCTCTCTATCCATCTATTAATCTATTCATGTGCAATATCAACACTGCTTCGACTTCCTTCGGGAGTCTATTTCCTCAGCTCTACTTTTCCCTTTTTTGTGCTCGATTCGATTCAATTACTACTTTATTTACTTGTTACCATTGTTAAATGTCTTGTATTGCATAATAAGTTTTTTTCTGAAGGTTGCCTCCTCGGTGCCTCCTATTCTCTTTCAAAGTCCACATCTTGCTTTCCCTTCTCTTTGTCTTATCCCAATTTCTTTCCCTTCTCTCACCTCTTTCCTCTTCTCTCTCCTCTTTCTTCGTAATCTTTCATTCCGCATTTTTCTTCTTTGGTGACACTCTGTAGTACTTTTGGCCTTTTGTATTTATTTATGATACATTTCTTTTGTATTGTATTTGATATTTATTTATAATGATTACTTTATATTTTGTTATGATTTTATTTGTATGTAAACATTCACTTATTTCAGTCTTTGACTGCTTGTGATTGTATTTTGATAGTTTTTATTGCAATAAATCCAATATATATATATATATATGTCTTAAATTCTCTCTATCCATCTGTCTGTCTTTTTCTCTCTCTCTATTTCTCTCTATCCGTCTATCTATCTCTCAAATTCTCTCTATCCATATGTCTGTCTGTCTCTAAAATTCTCTCTCTCTCTCTATCTATCTATCCATCAGTCTGTCTTTTTCTGTCTATCCGTCTATATATCTATCTCTCTCTATCTAACTATCTATCTATCTATCTATCTATGTAACTACAGTATCTATCTTTCTGTTAATCTTCTCTGTCTCATTCTTTATCTATCTAACATATATCTATCTCTCAAATTATCTATCTCTCTCTCTATCTATCTACCCATCTGTCTTTCTCTAGTTCTCTCTCTCTCTCTATGAATCTATCTATCTATCTTCTATATATCTATTTATCTATATATCTATCTATCTATCTATCTATCTATCTATATGTAACTGCAGTATCTATCTATCTGTTAATTTGTCGCTCTTCTCTGTCTCTCTCATTCTTTATCTATCTATCTCTCAAATTCTCTATCTCTCTCTCTATCTATCTATAGTCTATCCATCTGTCTGTCTTTCTCTCTCTATATCTATCCATCTATCTATCTATCTATTTATCTATCTATGTAACTACAGTATCTCTATCTGTTAATTTGTCGCTCTTCTCTGTCTCTCTCATTCTTTATCTATCTATCTACACAGCAAAAACTGTGGTGTTAACCGGTGTACATAGAGGACCACACAAGTTATTTTACACCAGTGTTAAATTGGTGGTGTTAGTTTTACACCTATATGTGTTATTACAACCATCTTTGGTGTTATGGTCAATCTCTAGGGTGTTATTTTAACACCTCAGGGTGTGGTCCTCTATTAACACCAATTGGTGTCAGTTTTAACACCACAGTTTTTACAGTGTATCTATATATTTATCTAACATCTATCTATCTTTCAAATTCTCTATCTCTCTTTCCCTCTATCTATCTATCTATCCATCTGTCTGTCTTTTTTCTCTCTTTCTCTATTTCTCTTTTTCCGTCCATATATATATATCTATCTATAACATCTCTCCATCTCTCAAGTTCTCTCCCCCCATCTATCTATCTATCTATCTATCTATCTATCTATCTATCTATCTATCTATCTATCTATCTATCTATCTATCTATCTTCTATCTATTTATCTATCTATATGTAACTACAGTATCTATCTATCTGTTAATTTGTCTATCTTCTCTGTCTCTATAATTCTTTATCTATCTATCTAACATCTATCTATCTCTCAGATTCTCTCTTTCTCTCTCTCTCTATCTATCCATCTGTCTGTCTTTTTTCTCTCTTTCTCTATTTATCTTTATCCGTCCATATATCTATCTATAACATCTCTCTATCTCTCATATTCTCTCCCCCCATCTATCTATCTATCTATATATCTATCTATCTATCTATCTATCTATTTATCTATCTATCTATCTATCTATCTATCTATCTATCTATCTATCTATCTATCTATCTATCTATCTATCTATCTATCTATCTATCTATCTATCTATCTATCTATCTATCTATCTATCTATCTATCTATCTATCCATCTCTCTGTCTTTCTCTCTATTTATATCTATCTATCTATCTCTCTATCTATTTATCAGTCTTCTATATCTATCGTTCAGCATCTAAGTGTATCAATCCATCAAAATTCAATTTTCTTTCTATTGTATGTATCTGTTTATTTTTATTTTGTCTGTCATTCTATTCATTTAGTTAATAATTTATTTTTAGAAAAAAAACTTTTTCATAACTTTTAATTAAAAAAACGCAACTGCAAAAGCATGTTCGGATTCCACTCATCTGCTCTCTGTACATGAAGTGCCGAGGAACTCTATGCTCTAATCATAGAGCTATTAATAGCTCCATGCTCTAATCAGTAACTGTGTAGATTGCATGCGGTGGTGTGGGACTCGCCTGTGTCGCACGCTGCAACCAGCGACGTGTGTAGACTCTTCACTAGTCGCTTTGTGGCTATTTTTGCGGAAAATGCCTTCGCCAGGGTGTAAAACGGAAACGCGCGGGCAGGCCAGGGCTGAAGGTGCGCTAGCCCCCCGTAGGCTTAAAAAAAAAACCCCAAAAAGACGAATTGAATAGATTTTCTTGCTTGTTAATTTTTTGGCAGAAGAATGATTGACTTTGAATTTAGGTGACAACCTTTTTTTTTTTTTGCTTGTTAATTTTTTTGGCAGACAAATTATTGACATTAAATCTAGGTGACTTTTTTTGTGCCTGTCAAATTTCTAACGGGTAAAATGTGCCACCCCTTTTTAAAAATCCTTGATCCTGTAGCATCGCGTAAAATTTCAACTGTGGATCCGCTCCTGTTATGCCTCTTTTAGCTGTTTTCTTGCATTCTTGCAATTGGTGAAAGGTGCAAGTGGGACTCCTACTAGGGAGATGAGGCTTTGACTTTTGAAAATTATGGTGCTTGAACCATTTGAAAAAGTAATACCCTCTTCACACTGGCCACAAACACAGCTACAGTACCGGGATTGTCACGAGACTGTAGCGGTGTCACCTTCAGTGTGAATTCTTGGACCCGCAATAAACTAGCCCGGGATAACCTCGCCTCGCAATAACTACGCAACAATCTATCGCTAGGCAAGCCATAGTAATAGCAGCGGGACAGCCCCGCGGCTGTGGTGGTGTTTCTTCAGTGTGAAGGCACACCGCTACAACACTGGGAGAAACCACTTGTGAAATGTTTACTATAATGTGGGGGCTTCGTGGTCTAGTGGTTATGACTCTCGTCTTTCAATCTGAAGGACATGAGTTCGATTCCATGCCCTCAAGTATTTCTTGTGTATTAGAGTCAGGTCACTTATGGGGTCACAAGCCTACACGTGTTTTGTTAGGGAGATCATAAAAATCACCTGCTGCAGTGTGAATGGTACAAGGAATTTATCCCAGGACTGTGCTGGGATAACTTTTCTACTGTGAGTGCATTAATAGCGGTGTCGCCGTCCCGTGACAGCACCGGCATGAAATATGAAAACCAGTGTGAGAGGGGTATAAAAAGTGATGGATTTGATCTTCGTGTATTGGGACGTGGATGAGAGGAGGGTTTCAGCAATGATTGATGTGGAAAATGATATAATGATCCAGGGATGAAATTCTTAATTCCACAATTATAAATCAGAAAGTGGGTCGTTTGTGGATCTTAGCATATTTTGTTATGTGTAGGAGGAAAGATGGTAATCCCTTCTCACGTTGTAAGAAGTGTATTTTTGATCAAGATAAAATGTCTCTGAATATATTCCAATCACTTCCCTTGATGTATCACATTATCCAAGATTGATTTTGAATGGAAACTATCAAACTAATAAGATAATTTATTAATTGGGTGTTTCCTTTAACGCCTATTGAGTTTAATATCATAGGTCTTTCATTTTTGTCTCACATGCATAGCAGAACGAGGCTATAGGCACAGCTTTTTTTTACACTAAAATTTCCATTCCGAGGCATAGCATTTTTGTCTTATTGAGAAAAAGAACAAAGAAAGTCGCTCCAAAGTATAGCATATTCTTCTTATCGAGAAAAAAGAAGAAAGAAATCCGCTCCAAAGCTTCGCATATTTTCCGTTACGCCGTTCCGGCCGCATTGATCTGCTACAATGAGCCGCAATTTTGGTGAAAAGCGGCCGCAGAGCGCTGTCCGACCATCGCCTCTGCGCTAGCGCCCGTGCCGCCGGGCTAGCTGCATGCACGTCCGTTCTGAAGCCCGTTCCGAGGACCCTCTTTTTTACAATAAGCCTGCTCCAAGGCCCCCGTTTTTTGTCTCGCCCGCGGCACATACCTACTAATTTTTTGGTCGAGTACCCCCCCCCCGTGACAATTTTTTTTTTTTTTTCATATTTTGAGAGAATACCTTTCAATGATTTTTTATGATACATGGGAAACTGCTCGCATATGACATGACAAATATTTTTTAAAAATTCAGTTCAATTAACTTGTGAGATCTTTGATGAATTTCCTCAAATTTTTACCAATATTTTTGTTTTCTGATATTTTTATAATAAACTTTTTTGTCAGGGTGACCTTCCCCTTAAGTAGTTTCAAGATGTTTGTGCTCATATATGTACCATGTGTTTCCCCATAAATCATTCAAGGTCTCCAAGGTCTGGAGGCATGTTATATCCGGTTTTGATGAGCTGACTCGATCGCCCATGTTTGCATCTTTTGCCTTGTTGGCTCAACTTGAGAAAGCTGAATAGCCGACTTGCCAAGAAATTCTGAGAGATGTTAGCCATGCCAAGAGAAGAGAGAAAGAAAGAGGAGACAGAAGGTCCGTCTTCACCAGCCCGAGTTTTCAAATTAGCGCGCTATCGATCTCAACAATCTCGAGATTATTTGTAATGGAGAAGCAATTATCGCGCTCTAGATTGCGATACCAAGTCAACTTGGGACTATTTGGCATTATCCCGCTAATTCGCAGGTGCAGATGCACTCGGGATTATTTATTCACGGCATCAGACCATAATACATTGATGCCTCGCTCGAGCAGGAATCGCTTTTCTTGCAATGGTGGAGACAGGTTTCTTGAATCTCGAGATTAATCGCGAAGAGGGCCGATCGGGCTAAAATCTCGAGATCGAGCAAACTAAGGGTGGTGCAGCACCGCCTAGAGAAATGGATGAGTGATAGAGAGAAGACCCTTCAGTTGGTTTTCTCTCATATACTGTGCCTACTCATACCAAAGATCTGATTTGCCCAGGGGGGGTTCAAATTATAACATGATACCTACATGTATGTGCCACACACAAAAAAATTAAAATAGGGGGCTCTGGAACTTAATTTCCTGGTCTTGAAATGGGGGCCTCCAAATCTGCTCTTGGGTCAATGATTGCTTTGGTAAAAAATGCAATGCCCTGGAAGAGCACTGATTCCTGCGTTTCTGCGCGACAAACCAATCAGTGGTCTCTGAATTGCTGTGCAGAGCTTTGGCTGTTTGCTGAACATTGTTGGCAATTTGCCACCGTGCTGCGCTGAGTATGAGTGGGCACTCGAAAGAGAATAAACAAAATCGAGGGTCTTTGGAACAAGAAAAAATAGGAATTTCTTTGGCTTTCTGAATTGGTGATGTTTTGGAGCAAAAATTTAGATTGAAGAATGGGGGTCTTGACCGCGGCACATACATATCATACATTTATGCTAAGTACCCCCCCCCCCCCCCGGCTTATTTGCCTACATACTAGGGAGTATAAAATATAAACATTTAATATTGAAATTAAAATCAAACTTTGAAATAAAGCTTCATTACAAGATAAAAAATATGGGTATCAAATTAAAACGAGCTTAAAAGAAAACAAAGGGTACCAAAACATCAATTGATACAAGAAATATAAAACTAGAAAACAAAAGTGTGGTAAAAGTTAATTTATAGTGGAATTGTGAGATTTTAAAAGGGTGGTAATGACATTCATCATGTTTATGCAGGTTTATCCCATAAACAATGTTGAAGTAGGATTTTATGTGATGTTGAAAACTCAAACTAGCCTTATTATACATATGATCCGATAAGAACCAATTATTTTTTTGTGAGATTACTACGGAAATCAGGCCTGCCAACTTCACATACTCCTTTTTCTAGGAGTTACCCCGTTTTTAAGAATTTTTCTCAACCAAAAAAGGAGCACTCCGTTTATCCATTTATTTAAGATAAGAAATAAATCAGCCCATGCATTTCTGTGGTTGGGTATGGGTGTAGTTTTTCAACACTTGTTATTTCTCAATGTTTCTCAATAAGAATGCTATAACATGTCTTAATTAAAAAAGTTAATGTGACACACCTGACATTGAGCAGGAAAATTAGGGTGATTAGGCATCCTTTTTTGTCTCGCCTGCATAGCAGAGCGAGACTATAGGCGCCGCTTTTCCGGCGGCGGCGACGGCGGCGGTGACGGCGGCGGCGTCAACATCAAATCTTAACCTAAGGTTAAGTTTTTGAAATGACATCATAACTTAGAAAGTCTATGGACCTAGTTCATGAAACTTGGACATAAGGTTAATCAAGTATTACTGAACATCCTGCCTGAGTTTCAGGTCACATGACCAAGGTCAAAGGTCATTTAGGGTCAATGAACTTTGACCATGTTGGGAGAATTATTTTCAAAATCTTAACCGAAGGTTAAGCTTTTGAAATGACATCATAACTTAGAAAGTATATGGACCTAGTTCATGAAACTTGGACATAAGGTTAATCAAGTAAAAGTGAACATCTTGCTTGAGTTTCAGGTCACGTGACCAAGGTCAGAGGTCATTTAGGGTCAATGAACTTTGGTCAAGTTGGGGGTATTTGTTGAATTACCATCATAACTTTGAAAGTTTATAGATAGAGTGAATGAATGTGGACATGGGTGTAGTTGACAAGTCTTAAGTCAAAAAATTTATGGATCTAGTTCATGAAACTTGGACATTAGGTTAATTAAGTACCACTGAATATCCTGTGTGAGTTTCAGGTCACATGACCATGGTCAATGGTCATTTAAGGTCAATGAACTTTGGACGTGTTGGGGGTATTTGTTAAATTACCATCCTAACTCTGAAAGTTTACAGATCTAGTTCATAAAACTTGGACAAAAGAGTAATCAAGTATCACTGAACATCCTGTACGAGTTTCAGGTCACATGACCATGGTCAAAGGTCATTAAAGGTCAATGAACTTTGGCCGTGTTGGGGGTATTTGTTGAACTACCATCGTAACTCTGAAAGTTTATGGATCTAGTTCATAAAACTTGGGATATAAGAGTTATCAAGTATCACTGAACATCCCTTGTGAGTTTCAGGTCACAAAACCAAGGTCAAAGGTCAGTTAAAGTCAATAAACTTAGACAATGTTGGGGTAATTGTTAAATTGCCATCATAACTTTGAAAGTTTATAGATAGAGTGAATGAATGTGGACATGGGTGTAGTTGACAAGTCTTAAGTCACCGTTCAAATGTCATTTATGATCAATGAACGTGGTATTATGTCATTATATGAATGGTGTTTTTGTGAATGATTATTTTATAGTAGTTTTCAAAGTTAGCACTGCTGCTATATTAAATCGCGTAATGCAGGCGAGACAGCCAGAGGCGTTCCACTTGTTAAGAATTTTTCTCAACCAAAAAAGGAGCACTCTGTTTATCCAGTTAAAGATAAAAGAAATAAATCAGCCCATGCATTTGTGTGGTGGGGTATGGGTGTAACTCGTGTAAGAGTAAAATAGTTTTTCAACACTTGTAATTTCTCCATGTTTCTCAATAAGAATGCTATAACGTGTCTTAATTGAAAAAAGTTAATGAGATTGAGACACGTGTACCTGACATAGAGCAGAAAAATTCAGGTGATTTGAACTCCTTCTTTTTCATTTTCCAAGCAGCTGTGTTAAGCATGATGTTGTTTCAGTTCAGGGAAAAAATTGCATGAGGGCTGGGGGATATTTAGCCCCTCCCCCATGCTCACATGACGCCTGGAAACTAAAAAAGAAGGAGCCCTGCAAATTCCCTTTCATCTAAATGTTTAAAGCTTATGCTTTACATGTATATCCGACGTTGCAGATTTAAACCGCCATTCCACAGAGAGCAAGACCACTGAAAGACTGCTGTAAGACCATGAAATTTGCTTGATCTTTCAAGGGTCCTTCAACGAACTTTCAAAGATCTCCGAGGTCTTTCACGATTCCTGATTGATCTTTCAATGGTCTTCACGGTCCTCGTGAGTCCCAAAAATTTTGAAACGGTTCAAAACAGTCTTTCAGTGGTCTTTTGATGGTCTTTTGATGAATTTTCAAAGTTCTTTTAGTCTTTCCATGACCTATCAACAGTCTCAAGATTTTTATGGAGATCACTCCTATGTGGAAAATTTCTTATTGTGTTTCCATTTAAATGTTAAAAGCAGAGTCTCTATTAAAAAAGACCCCTGTAACATCTGAAAGTTTCCCTACCCGAGACCCGACCGAGTCCACTTGCAACCTTGACTGGATTATTGGTGGATTAGCTTCGAGTCCGAAATGTGGTCTGTTTACATCACAGCATTCATTCCCTCCCCTATCGCTACGGTTTCGAGCAGTATCCGATTGCTGACACCAAAGGGCGCTCTCGATCTAGGCTCTGAATAATTTGCGCGCGCTAATTGAAGTTGTTTACATTTCGTTACACTCGTTGGCTGCTAGCTCGCCATTTGGTTATGATCGGATAGTGTACGTTAGTTGTTATTTCTAGATATTTAAAACCCCGAAAAGTACAGACCCTCGAATACATTCTGAAGAATATTATTATTAATGTGTATTTCCTGATTCGAAGAATGACGGGGCTGGGGAGGGGATAGCGCGCGCTATGACGTAATTTGACAGCTGGCGAACGGACCGAGATAGGTTCGAAAGCTTGTGTGCATTTACATATCTACGAATCGGTGGACCGGGACCGGCCCGATACCTACCCGAGACTACCTCTGGATGTGGTCTCGGGTAGGTTCGCTAAAAGGTGGCCCGAGGTAGGTTTGGGATGTTTACATCTGATTTCTTTCCGACCCGAGGTAGGCCCCGGGCCGGCCCGAGGTAGGGAATCTCTCAGATGTAACAGGGGTCTTAGTTGCAAACAATGTTTAACACAAATGTTGTGTATCCTGTTTTCAAACTCATCAAATATATATGAGTGGCATGCTAGGAAGTAATCTTTGTGGGGGCGTGGCTTTTTTTTCATGTTCACTTTATTGTTGAAAGTTAGGGGTTATTTTTTTTCATTGGAAGAACAACGTTTTTGTGCAATTAAGAAGCAATTATCTGGTAAAATACACAGATGTCTATTGTTTTATGATATTGAAATTATTGGTGTCAATTAAATTCTTTTTGGCAGATCTTTAATAGGGTGAAGTCCTAGATGGTCACCCCAAATTTATTGTATTCGGGGCATTTTAGGTGCGATTTGGGCTCTGATGAAGGGTGTAATCGTCCCTCGTCCTCCTGTATTTACAATGTTGATGAGTGGTTTCCACACTAGGGGATAAAACACGTACATGTAAACGGATATATGTCATATTAAGTTCAATGTTATAAAACTTCTGTTTTCTTAATCATGTATGGAAAATGAAAAAGAAAAAAAATGTAAAAAGAAGAGAAATCATTAAAAATATCCGGGGGGCACTTCCATTGATAAGTGGATACCATGCGTGACCCAAAATACTTTACAAAATGTGATGTTTTTTGTTTATTATAAACTTGAACTTGAAATGTACTTTTTGCCCCAACACTACGTGTTTAGGGTCCGATTTTTATAGTGGGGTGTGTGGGGTAGTACTAAACCCCAATGAAAATAAAGGTAAAGCTGACGTCCACAATTAAAGGTCAAGTCCACCCCAGCAAAATGTTGATCTGAATAAAAAGAGAAAAATCAAATTAGCATAACAGGGCAATTCCAGCGTAACGTACATGACGTTCAGACAAATTTTTGTAATTCAAAGGTTTATACAGTAGAATTAGCAGTCTTTTGATAATTGTTACTAAGCTTATCAGACACATTTAAGTATCAGTTACATACACATAAAATTTCAAATCGTTTCGTTGAACAGTCGCGGAGAAATTGCACTCTTTGTGAGCGTAACGGACATGACACGAAATGGACGAAGCATTTTTACCTCCTATTGCTTATCAAAATTCCTGTGAATTCTTAGATTGCATGCACCTGACGTTGGTGTTAATTTAACCGTAAGATCATGCTCTATCCATAAAATGGTGTTTAACAACAGTTTTGCAGTGCATTCTGTATTCATAGCTCAAAATGTAGTGTAACGGACATGACGCACGAAGCGTAACGGACATGACAGTTTCGTCCACCTTTTGTAAGCGAATATAATTATTTTATTACAAATATGGTACAAGTCTAATTGTTTACATGTTAAGGCTAGAGGTTAGAGACACACATCATAACTGGTAATCTGTAATACATGTATCTCCTATTATTTTGCAATTTGAGAGGGGGGCTTTTCGTACAATATTTATAAAACAAAAAAATATTTAGAAATATTTCTTTTACACAAATTAACAACAGTTAATGAGTATTTTCCAGTTACTACCATCCGCCACACCTAATTAAAGGAGAAAAAGTTGATAGTAAAGATTATTTTTTATTCATGGCTTACTATTTGATAATATACATTAGCGTAACGGACATGACACCCTTAGGAAGTGAACTTCATCAGCACTTCTTAGTTTCAAAATGAAAGAAATATGAATAATGAATGTAATAATGTAACAGCAAAGTACCTTTACTAACATTCTTAAGAAAAATATGTAGATATTATTGGCAGGTATCATTAATTTAATAGCTATAGCCTACATGATAATTTTATATAGAATACAATGTTTATCGTACCACTACGGCACTCTGAGAAGACCAAATCTCATTTTTGTGAGAAGAAAACAAAATGTACCAGACCTGTATAAATCCAAGATGAACATATTATGAAATGTGTTTATGATAAAGAATATGTACTAGTATTAATGTCAGTTTTAAGATTAAAAAATGACATTAAAAAGTATTTTAAAATTTAATAGCAGGACTTGGAAACCAGTCTTTCATTATCGATTATGTATGAGTTGAATGGTAATCGGAATGTTTGTAAATCGCTTCTGAGATTCTTTTTCATTCAAAATAAATATCATCCTGAGTATAATCATCCTTTCATTAAATCTTGAATGTTCTAAATCTTACGATCTTGCGTGCTTACAAATGTGGCTGTATCTAATTTCGTTGCGTTGTCCGCGCTGCTTGTGTACAATGAAGATACATCATTCAAATCGTGATTATGGCTGACCAAAATACTATGATGACATAATTTATTGATTGCGCCACATTCCTTCCACAGCCCCTTTGCTTTGTGATATTGCAAAGAAGTGCCACTGTAGATTCATAGATTCATAGAGCTACATCATGTAACACAGATATCTGAATCAATACAAACTTGTTTTTAAATGTGAGCCCGTGCCATCACTGAATAAGTACAGGTTGGTGAAAGTCAGATACTTTGAAGCAATATCATCAATGATCTCATGAATTCACAAGTTGGAGTTTTATCATGCTCCAAACTGTCAGTGCAAACAACTAAGATAATCAATTGTATTGTTCAAACACAAATGATGCAGATTGTGATCTGAGTATCTTGCCAGATCTAGCTGCATCATATCTTAATATTATGTGGCATACCGTTAATTCTTAGAAAAATCTACCAGAACAAGAGCTGAACTTTCATCATTCACCAACTTCTAAGAATAGCTTGAATGACATGCAGATTCTAGGAGTTATTACATCCAGCTATCCTCAAGCAATTGAGACTGGCCTCAGTCTGTGACACTGAGCCTAATATTTTGTTTTTGTGCATGCTGCCTTTTGTCATATAAAAGGCGTCATGTCCGTTACGCGAATTGTCATGTCCGTTACGCCATTTTTATGAAAATGAGAAGTGGTAAGGGAAAATGATTGCTACACATGGTAGGGGGTTTAATTCTAACATAGAATCTGAATCTGCAGTACCTTTAGACAAATTTCCTGTAAGCTGTGAAAACTTTAAGTGAAAAACGTAACGGACATGACAGTGATAATGGTAAAGAAATCACACAAATCTAGAGACAGATTTCTCTAAAATTGATGAATGGCATAAAATTTAACAATGATTTTCTGTTGATTTAAACATTAATCAACTATTCAAAAGATAAAAGAGACCTCTGAGACCTTGTTTACTTTTAGTAGAGACAGGAAAGATGAATTGTTTAAAAATAGCCATATTTTTTACATTTTGCAATTTACTATTCTATTTTTTTGATGATGGAAAAAAATACAAAATTTTATCAATATCGCGATTTTTCTATTGGAAATTGAGACTTTATAGATTACTTTTTAAGAAATTTTGACTGCTTAAGTAAAATCTGAAACTTCATTTTTTCTCTAAAGTGAACATTTTTCATGGAATTGCCCACCACTGAAAATTTCATTAAAATCGGATGTAAAATAAGAAAGTTATGGCATATTAAAATTTTGCTTATTTTTCACAAAACAGTGATATGCACAACTCAGTGACTTGCAAATGAGTCAGTCGATGATGTCCATCACTCACTATTTCTTTTGTTTTTTATTGTTTGAATTATACAATATTACATTTTTTACAGATAAGACCATAGGGACCGACTTGACTGAATCATATAGTATTAGCAATGCTAATATCATATGTTCAGGGAGGAATTGATCACTGTTTCACTTGACAATGAGGAGAAAATTAGAATATTTCATATAATAAAATACAAAAGAAATAGTGAGTGGATGACGTCATCAGTCTCCTCATTTGCATACCAACCGGGATGTGCAGATAAATGTTTTGTGAAATTAAGCGAAACTTTAAAATGTTATAACTTTCTTATTTTACATCCGATTTTGATGAAATTTTCAGTGTTATGCTCGTTGGATTTTTCTCTTTTTAATCAAATCATTTTTTTGTTGGGGTGGACTTGGATATCATCGTACATGTACGTGTTTAGGGGGTCAATTTGGGGAATACTTGTCAAGGGTGCCATTTTGTTTCCAATACTTTTAAAGGGTATGGTTTCACACGCCAATGCTTGTTAATAAGGGGCGCATGTTCAGAGCATGGAAAATACTTGTTTAGGGTGCTTTTCGAAACCCCATGGTATCCACTCGTTCATGGAAGTGCCCCTTCCCCCCCCCCCCCGGGACAAATATCCATGTGAGCTTGTGCCATTCCTGAGTATTGCCATTTGACTTGAGCCTCTTGAAAGCTAATCATGTTGGTAGTATGGTATGAAAATAAGAAAACTTGGTTAGTTCTCCATGCGCTCAAGTTAACACTGACGCCTTTTTCACAAATACGTGTTCAACAGCCGAGCTCTTAAAGGGATACTCCGAGCTGAAAATGTATTTAGTGTGAAATTCACTGAACAATACGCTGAAGCTTTCATCGAATTTGGTAAACAAAGTTATTGAATTTTAAAGTTTAGCAATATTTTGTGAAAACATTTGTATGCACATCATCATGAATATCAATTTCACGAGGCCTTTATCAATTTCAAGCTCGAAGCTTAAGATGGAGGTCTCCCACATTTCAAAATATATTATGTCTATATATTTATAATATATATATATTTTTTCTTCTATTTGTTTTAATAATTAAAGAAAAAATTCATCGGGTATAAATATATTTCAATTAGATTGTTAGATTTGCATTATAACAAACCGAAAACAACATTCGAATATTATCCTTTCCCCCTTTGTAAAGGTTTTTGGTATTCAAGGTGATAATTTTCTAAGATTCATTTTCCTTGCTTTCAAATACTATGTTCACTTTTGTAAATTTAATAACAAAAACCCCAATATTGTGGAATTCAAAGCTCGTATCAAAGGTATTAAGGATATTGAATATGTTTTGGCGAAGAAAAATGGTAAATTACCTGTACATTTTAAAAAGTGGAGATTTGATATCTAATTTGTTTTATGTATCTGTCTTGACAAGTATATACCTACATGTACTTAATAAGTGCTGCTCTGTTTAATCATGTAAATAGCTTGTTGATTTGTTTGATTTGTACTGTGATTTATTTTTTGATCAATAAAGATTGAAAAAAAGAAAGAAAAAAAAAAAGATTTGCATTATTCTGGTGAACCAGTTCTAGGCATGTCTTAATGGATATTCATTAGGTGGGCTGATGATGTAATATCCCCACTTGTTCTTTTGTATTTTATTATATGAAATTGAGTTCATTCAAAAATTTTCTACCAAGAACTAAAACAGTTGGATTGACAACTGATTAAGTGCATTCTATTTTAATTATTTATTGCTGCAACTTATTTGTCATAATGGATATGAATAATTTAATTCACATATATGGAAAAAAAATGAAACAATTATGATTTCATGTACATGTAATAGCATAAGAAAAAGGAAAATGGGGATGTGACATCATCAGCCCACCTAATGATTATTCATGACGATGTGCATATAGCTGTTTTCACAAAATATTGCTTAACTTTAAAATTAAGTAACTTTGTTATTTGTTATCCGAATGAAATTGAATGCAATTTTTAGTATTTTGCTCTGTGTCGATTTTACTCTATTTATTTAGATTTAAATATTCTCGGCAGGCTGGAGAATCCCTTAAAAAATCTATCTGACTTTTATATTTTTCAGATGAAAGCTGTATTGATAGTTTCACTGACCCAACTACGACCACCGGCGAGAATGGTCGAGTGGGAGGAGCCTGTAACGCTGATGGGGTGTGTCTACCCTGTAAGGTGTGCGGTGACAAGTCATCTGGTTTTCACTACGGCGTCATGGCCTGCGAGGGCTGTAAGGTAATTATATCACTTCTATCATTTGATGAAAAATATTAAATAACAGAATTTAGAAACCAATCAGTCCACCTACCTTAAGCATAGATCTAAAAACAGAGGAAAACATACTGATTTGAGTGCTAAGTTTACTGAATAAGAGAATGATTAGGATTTTATTCATAAGTTTGCATGTTTAAATTTGAAGTTTTAAAAAGAAATCAACTATTCAAATTTGCATATTAATTGTCTTGATGAACTATGTGCCATATAGGACCATCAAATCGGAGAGATGCACTAAATGAAGAAAGAGCATACATGAGTTGATTTTTATGTCATAGATATTTTTGGAATCTTGTATGTAGCAGACACACCAACCAACCTAAAGTAGACAAATCACAACATTTACCTGACCAATCAAAACTTATACCTGACTGATCAAAACCTATACCAGACTGGTCAAATCCTATACCTACCACACCAGTCAAAACCTATACCAGACTGATCAAATCCTATAACCGGGCATGGTGGCTCATTGGTAGAGCGTCCGCCTCATGAACGGGAGGACGTGGGTTCGATCCTCGGCCGAGTCATACCAAAGACTTATAAAAATGGGACCTTCTGCCTTCTTGCTAGGCGCTCAGTATTTAGATTGGAAATGGGTAATGATAACATATTATGGCCCGCTGGTAGAGCAGTGTCCTAACTGAAGCGGCTACCCTGGGTAAATAAAACATCATTATTATTATTTATTATACCTACCACACCAGTCAAAACCTATACCAGACTGGTCGAGACCTAACCTATACCAGAGTAACCATACTGTTCACAGCCTATACTACAATGTATACTGATCAAAACCTATACCAGACCAATCAAAACCCACACTATATTGATCAAGCCTATACCAGACTGATCAGACCTATACCAGACTGATCAAACCCTATACCAGACTGATCGAAACCTAATCTATACCAGACTGGTCAAAACCTATACCAAATCAATCAAAACATACCAGACCGATTAAAGCTTATACCAGACAGATAAAAACCTAAACCAGACTGATCAAATCCTTTACCAGACTGTTCTAAACCTATACCAGACGGATCAAAACCTATACCAAATCAATCAAAATACACCAGATATATTAAAACCTATACCAGACTGTTCTAAACCTATACCAGACTGTTCTAAACCTACACCAGACTGATCAAAACCTATACCAGACTGATCAAAACCTATACCAGACTGATCAAAACCTACATGTATACCAATTCAATCAAAATGTACCAGACCGATTAAAACCTTTACCAGACTGATCAAAACCTATAACAAATCAATCAAAATACACCAGATATATTAAAACCTATACCAGACTGTTCTAAACCTATACCAGACTGTTCTAAACCTATACCAGACTGTTCTTAACCTATACCAGACTGATCAAAACCTATACCAGACTGATCAAAACCTACATGTATACCAATTCAATCAAAATGTACCAGACCGATTAAACCCTTTACCAGACTGATCAAAACCTATACCAAATCAATCAAAATACACCAGATATATTAAAACCTATACCAGACTGATCAAAACCTACATGTATACCAATTCAATCAAAATGTACCAGACCGATTAAAACCTTTACCAGACTGATCAAAACCTATACCAAATCAATCAAAATACACCAGATATATTAAAACCTATACCAGACTGTTCTCAACCTATACAAGACTGTTCTAAACCTACACCAGACTGATCAAAACCTATACCAGACTGATCAAAACCTGTACCAGACCGATCAAAACCTATACCAGACTGATCAAAACCTATACCAGACAGATCAAAACCTATACCAAGCTGATCAAAACCTATACCAGACAGATCAAAACCTATACCAAGCTGATCAAAACCTATACCAGACCGATTAAAACCTACAGTATACCAGACAGATCAAAACCTATACCAGACAGATCAAAAGCTATACCATACAGATCAAAACCTATACCAAGATGATCAAAACCTATACCAGGCTGATCATAACCTATACCAGACTGATCAAAACCTATACCAGACTGATCAAAACCTATACCAGACAGATCAAAACCTATACCAAGCTGATCAAAACCTATACCAGACTGATCAAAACCTATACCAGACAGATCAAAACCTATACCAGACTGATCAAAACCTATACCAGACAGATCAAAACCTATACCAGACTGATCAAAACCTATACCAGACAGATCAAAACCTATACCAAGCTGATCAAAACCTATACCAGACCGATTAAAACCTACAGTATACCAGACAGATCAAAACCTATACCAGACAGATCAAAAGCTATACCATACAGATCAAAACCTATACCAAGATGATCAAAACCTATACCAGGCTGATCATAACCTATACCAGACTGATCAAAACCTATACCAGACTGATCAAAACCTATACCAGACAGATCAAAACCTATACCAAGCTGATCAAAACCTATACCAGACCGATTAAAACCTACAGTATACCAGACAGATCAAAACCTATACCAGACAGATCAAAAGCTATACCATACAGATCAAAACCTATACCAAGATGATCAAAACCTATACCAGGCTGATCATAACCTATACCAGGCTGATCAAAACCTATACCAGACAGATCAAAACCTATACCAGACAGATCAAAACCTATACCAGACAGATCATAACCTATACCAAGCTGAACAAAAACCTATACCAGGCTGATCATAACCTGTACCAGACTGATCAAAACCTATACCAGACCAATCAAAACCTACATGTATACCAGACCGATCAAAACCTATACCAGACCGTTAAAACCCATACCAGACCGATTAAAACCTATACCAGACTATCAAAACCCATACCAGACCAATCAACACCTATACCACACTAACAACCTATACCAGACCGATTAAAACCTATACCAGACCAATCAAAACCTATATCAGACCAATTAAAACCTGACCAATCAAAACCCATACCAGACCGATTAAAACCTATACCAGACCGATTAAAATCTATACCAGACCAATCAAAACCTATACCAGACTGATCAAAACCTATACCAGACAGATCAAATCCTATACCAGACTGATCAAAACCTATACCAGATTGTTCTAAACCCAACCAGACAGGTCAAAGCCTATACTAGACTGATCAAAACCTGCACTAGACTGATCGAAACCACATGTATACCGAATAGATTTTAACCTGAACCAGACCAATGAAAAAATACAATGTTAGTTTGAATGCCAAACCATCGATCAGTTTGAAGATGGTTAACTTGGTGTGCTTTTTAACATGCGGCAGAATATTATGATGAGTGGAATGTATCCGGTACTTCTTTTATTCAGGGTTTCTTTCGAAGAAGCATTCAGAAGAAGATGGAGTACAAGTGTCACTTTTCCGGGAACTGTCAGATTGAGAGAGTTAATCGCAATCGATGCCAGCATTGCAGATTTAGAAAGTGCCTCGCTGTTGGAATGTCAAAAGAATGTGAGTTTCTTTCTGGTTATGAGGGAGCTTTTGCACAGTGATGTATGGAGGCCTCGAGAATATACATTTTCAAACGCCCTTCATGACCGCACAACCAAGAATTCTTTGTCAAAAATTGGTGAATCAAAACAGCAGTTTCGTCCTTGCATGTGGACAAACAACATTTTTGGAAATGTTTTCGTCAGCTCCGAAATTTAGGACAAAACTAATGTTGTACAGTTGCGGTTCACCAGTTTTCGACAATAACCTCCCAGCTGCTCATTGTCATCTGACAGGCATTTTCAATACATTTATTGTGTTCTTGAGCCCTCTGTACATCATGGAGCGAAAACTCGATACTCGCCCATCTAGCAGAATTCTTAAATACCATTGATAGTAACAGGGCTCCAAGGCCTATCAAACTCAAGGATTGAATGGAAGAACTTTACCAATATTGGATTTCAAAGTTACCGCCATAGGAAATCTTATAATAATGATATAGGGTATTTCTATAGTGCGCATTTCCACCTTGTTAGGTGCTCAAGACACTCCAATATTACCTGGCTATGCTAGTCTACCGACTCCAGTGCTCACAGCTTTTTGAGGAATTACTCCCTGCTGGTATCCACTTAGGCCTACCTTACCTGTATTGAGTGCAGCACATTGTGAATCAATTTCTTGCTGAACTATGACAGGTATTCGAACCAGCGTCCCTCTGTTTTGAAGTCCGGAGACTAATCAACTAAGCCACAATGCTTCGCTTATGCAACAAGGCTGAGGTGGTAGTGTGACTTCACTACTCCCGACTGAAATTTGTCATCTTGTTCATTTATCATTTAACAAATCCATGATAAATTTTATTTTAATTTAACAATTGTGTAATTATAGGAATTGATTATCCAAAATATGCAAATTTATGTCAGTAATAGCAAGATATGTGATGTCATCAATATCTTCATTCATATGTAGCTGTGACGATCGGATGTTACTCGAAGTGAGTCAAGCAGAATAATCTTGATGAGATCCTCAAATTGGCAACATTTCTGTTTGAATGAAATTGATTACATGTACGGTATATAAAAAATGTTAATTTTTGTTTAAGATAGCAAGATATGTGATGGAATTAATATGAACATTCATTTGTTGCTAAGAGGATTGGACTTTACTCTAAGTGAGTCAAGCAGAATAATTGCGATGAGATTCGTAAATTGGCAACACTTCAAAAATGGAATCGAATGTAAAAAATGCAAATTTATGTTTTGAAATGTGATGCCATTGTTATCTTCATTCTTATGTAGCTGTGAGGATTGGACGCTACTCGAAGCGAGTCAAGCAGAATAATCTTGATGAGATCCGCAAATTGGCAACACGGCCAGAGACAGCAGAAGATAGAGAGGCACGTGAGAAACGCGAGATGGCGATCTATACGATGAGCCAGACGATCCTCCAAGCAATGGATGCTACGTTCCTCTACGATAAGAAAACAGTTCAGTCGTTACTTGATAGACGCTCAGAACTCATGGTAAGGAGGCACACATTTTATCGGATTCTGTTTGAACTCCATAGCGATTTTTTGGATTGTTACAATGATAAACCCTTTCCACGCGTACTTCGCACCAATGCACACTCGGTGCCGTGCGAACTTCGCATTTCACACTCAACAAACAATGCATTGTTTCCCTCCCTGAAAATAATTCAGTACAGATGGGTTCATGGTCCAGCGCACAAAGAGTTAACGTCCCAGGGAAGAGATCATAAACGTAATCTGTGGTTTTTGAAGAAGTGTGATAGTAGCAATGCCCCGTGATTCATCTGAAAAAAAGAAACTTGAAACAAGTTTGTAATCTTAATTCTACCCTTAGAGATGATGCATGATAAATGCACTCCTTGTTTATTGCAAGAGAAATTCAATAGTAGTGAGCCCCTGTGGTTCATCTGCAAAAGGAACCTTGAAACAAGTTAGTAGCCTTTATTCTACCCTAAAAAGAGATAATGCATTTTCAATGGAATCTTTGTTTATTGAAAGAGAAGTTTAACAGTAGTGGTGCCCTGTAGTTCATCTGCAAAATGAACCTTGAAACAAGTTTGTAACCTTAATTCTACACTTTAAAAAAGAGATAATAATCAATGGAATCTTTGTTTATTGCAAGAGAAGTTTAAGTAGTGTGGTCCTGTGGTTCATCTGCAAAAGGAACCTTAAAACAAGTTTAGTAACCTTTATTCTACCCTAAAAAGAGATAATGCATTTTCAATGAAATCTTTGTTTATTGAAAGAGAACTTTTAGTAGTGTGGTCCTGTGGTTCATCTGCAAAAGGAACCTTGAAACAAGTTTGTAACCTAAATTCTCCACTTTAAAAAAGAGATAATAATCAATGGAATCTTTGTTTATTGCAAGAGAAGTTTAAGTAGTGTGGTCCTGTGGTTCATCTGCAAAAGGAACCTTGAATCAAGTTTGTAACCTAAATTCTCCACTTTAAAAAAGAGATAATAATCAATGGAATCTTTGTTTATTGCAAGAGAAGTTTAAGTAGTGTGGTCCTGTGGTTCATCTGCAAAAGGAACCTTGAAACAAGTTTGTAACCTTAATTCTACACTTTAAAAAGGAGATAATCAATGGAATCTTTGTTTATTGCAAGAGAAGTTTAAGTAGTGTGGTCCTGTGGTTCATCTGCAAAATGAACCTTGAAACAAGTTAGTATCCTTTATTCTACCCTAAAAAGAGATAATGCATTTTCAATGGAATCTTTGTTTATTGAAAGAGAAGTTTAAGTAGTGTGGTCCTGTGGTTCATCTGCAAAAGGAACCTTGAATCAAGTTTGTAACCTAAATTCTCCACTTTAAAAAAGAGATAATAATCAATGGAATCTTTGTTTATTGCAAGAGAAGTTTAAGTAGTGTGGTCCTGTGGTTCATCTGCAAAATGAACCTTGAAACAAGTTTGTAACCTTAATTCTACACTTTAAAAAAGAGATAATAATCAATGGAATCTTTGTTTATTGAAAGAGAAGTTTAACAGTAGTGGTGCCCTGTAGTTCATCTGCAAAATGAACCTTGAAACAAGTTTGTAACCTTAATTCTACACTTTAAAAAAGAGATAATCAATGGAATCTTTGTTTATTGCAAGAGAAGTTTAAGTAGTGCGGTCCTGTGGTTCATCTGCAAAAGGAACCTTAAAACAAGTTTAGTAACCTTTATTTTACCCCAGGATAGAGATTTTATGTAAACAGAATTTTTGTTTGTTGTTTTAGAAGAGGTTGAATAGTAGAAGGGCCCATGGTTCATCTGTAAAAGGAATCGTGAAACAAAGTTTGCAACCTTAATTCTATCCCAGGAGAGAGATGTTAAAACACAATGTTTGTTGTTGAAGGATGAATAGTAGTGAGGCCCCTTGGTTCATCTGCAAAAGGAACCTGGAATAAAGTGTTATCACCTCGATTCTAACCCAAGGAAAGAAATGATAAATGCAATCTTTGTTTGTTGCAGGAGAGGTTGAATAGTAGTGGTGCCCCCGTGGTTCCTGACTCCTTCACGTCAGACTTGAGGGAGGAAGAGAAGAAAAATAGCAAAACCTTCGCATGGAAGGTATTCCTTGAGGCAATCTCACCAGCCATCCGGAGGATAGTGGAATTCGCTAAGTGCCTTCCAGGCTTTATGAAGATACAGCAGGTAAAAATATGCCTATATGATAATCATCTTCATCACCATCATCATCTTCATTACCACCGCTACCATTGTCCTCATTATCACCACCATCATCTTTATGATCATCACCAGCTTCATCATTTTCATCATCTTCTTCATCATCATCATCTTCATATCACCATCATTATCATCATCATCATCAATATCACCATCATTTTCATCGTCATCATCACATCACATCATCATCATCATATCACCATCATTATCATCATCAATATCACCATCATTTTCATCGTCATCATCACATCACATCATCATCATCATATCACCATCATTATCATCATCAATATCACCATCATTTTCATCGTCATAATCACATCACATCATCATCATCATATCACCATCATTATCATCATCAATATCACCATCATTTTCATCGTCATCATCACATCACATCATCATCATCATATCACCATCATTATCATCATCATCATCACATCACATTATCACATCATCAACATCACATCACATCATCATCATCACATCACATCATCATCATCACATCATCATCATCACATCATCATCATCACATCACATCATCATCACATCACATCATCATCATCACATCACATCATCATCATCACATCACATCATCATCATCACATCACATCATCACATCATCATCATCATATCACCATTATTATCATCATCATCATCATCATCATCATCATATCACCATCATCATCATCATCACATCATCATCATCATATCACCATCATCATCAATATCACCATCATTATCATCATCATTGTCACCAACACTATCATCATAATCATCATCATCACCACCTCCATCATCATCACCCCCATCATCATCATCACCACCATCATCGTCACCACCATCATCATTCCTACCTCTATCATCATCACCACCTCCATCATCATCATCACTAACCACCAAAAGTAATCAACCGTTCAGTACATCAGACCCCATTTTTTCCATTGTTACTTCACTTCTTGTTAAGCCATCATGCTTTCAGAGCATTACAAAGTTTTTGATACAAAATATTAAATGGAGAGAAATCAAAATGTGTTCAGATGCTAGCTAAACCCTTTTCTCTTATCTTTTTATAGTGTGATCAGATGCAGCTTCTAAAGCAGTCCTACTTCGAGGTCTGGATGATCCAAGTCAGTCCCCTGGTGTCTCACGCCGATCGCAGCCTCATCCTCGGAAACAACACCCTCCTCGATTCCCGCCTCCTGGACAGCATGGGACAGGACAATCTATGGCGGCACATCTTCGAGTTCACCCAATCTCTCAGTAAACTGAACCTCACCGAGATGGAGACGTCACTATTCATCGCATCCACCATTATTAATTCAGGTTTGTGTTCACACTGAAGCCTGTCGCACACTACACTAAGTGGGCATTGTGGCCACCCATATAACTTGTTTTATGCTATGGCACTCACATGACCTTTAAACAACAGGAAAAGTGCTCTATGACACAAATAACAGTATTGTAAGAATCGGAATGCAATGGTTCATTTCTGTACATGTACATGTAACTTCCAGGGTGGACTCTAACCATCTGAAGTCAAATAAGTTTTCAGTTTAAAGGTAAAAGAAAGTAGTTGCAGCAAACAATTATTTCATGAGAAAGTCTTTAAAATCAAGGCCACCATGGTATTATATATCTTATATCTGGTACATTAAATGTAAAATTATCTTTGTAAAAAATTTATAGGACAATCCGCTGTTCCAGTCCACCAATTTTCAACAAAAACGTCTCAGCTGTCCATGTGATTTGACAAGCATTTTCAATGGATTTACCATGTTGCAGAATCCGTCCCCGGTGCAATTGCGAAAATTCAGAAATGTTGAAAGTAAAACATCTAATTTTCAGGCTTTTGTGAGAACATAAAGAATTGCTAAAAATATCAATTATTTTTGTAAGATTATATTAATTTCCTACTGAAGTGTACGAACCGTGTGTGAGGGCCTGCAAGGCATAATTTGTTGTAATTTTATCATGGGTATATTTTCATGTAAGTGTTAAGACCATGCTCATCTTTCATCATACTCTGTCAGATAAAATGAGATTAATAATTGTTTTATTCGGCTTTAAGATCCTTAGTTTGATATAAATCATTGAACTCATGTTGTGGACCTGTCTTTGCATTTCTACTGTAAAAGAATTATTAGATGTAGCTCAAACTGAAGCAGAAATATTTTGAAAGAAATTATGGACATGAATGGGAAAGAGAAATTGCGGATTACAAGGCTTATATTAGACTTTGTTGATTTTTCAGATCGTGCTGGTCTCCGTCGAAGGACAGATATCGAGCCTCAATCGGAGCTGATCATGGAATGTCTGAGACGAGAGCTGAGCCGCAAAGATCCTCAGGAGACGAGACGCTTCTTTCACTTGGTAACCAAGATGCAGCTCATGCGCTCGACCTCGTTGCTCCAGGCGGAGTCGTTGCTTGGTTTTCGTCTGGAGTATCCATCTATCCCGGTCCCGCCTCTCTTGGTTGAGCTGAACGAGGCAATAGGAGACCCGCCCAAACCGGACATTCATGACCTGTGCAGTGGTATGATGAATGATTCCAATGGAAATATGTAAGGCAGCACTCGTGTGCTTTCCGTTTATCTCTAATAATACATGGGGTGATGTACATGTAGGTCCGGACGTTGCCCCTAGTAGAGTATGTATGAGCTTTTTCTGCACGATTCTGTAAAAAGAAGGCAAGATCGTATGCTGTAAGTAGAATGATATTCTTGAAATAAAAATCTTGTAAAATTGGTGAAATGCAGGCCTGCCAACAATCTGCATTTCACTCATTTCTCATGCTGTCATATTGATCATACATATCGGAATTCTCATCCTAAAACCCCAAAATAGAAAGTACAAAATAATAATCTATTATATTAAGATAATCAATACCCTGCCGAAGGTTTTGACATTGAACCACTCGCTTGTGGTACAGGCAAGTTTAAACTCTGTTTTGAGGTATTGAAAATTAATTTTGATTATAAAAGAAAAATGTGAATCCTTTTTTTATTGCTCGAAAATAGAAATCGTCTGAAAATTCATTGTACCCAATTGATCATAAGCCCGGCAGCCACTGTGCAGCACCAGATCGATGTTGTTCTATCCCTTAAATTAGTGGCTGCTGGGCCCTTGATTTGACTGGGGTAAAGTGAATTTTCAGAGTATTTCTATTTTTTATTTCTATTACGAACAATAAAATGTGGATTTTCATTTTTGTCTCGCCTGCGAGACATAGGTATCACTATTTCCGGCGTCGTTGTCGTCAACAATTGTGTTGTACACCCAATAACTTTCTATAGCTTCGAGGTGGGATCACCAAATTCATACCAGAGGTCCATCTCCTGAAGGCACAGGTCAAGTTCGAATATGAGTCGAATTTGAATAAGGTCAAAGGTCAAAGGTCAATGAACTTTCCATGACTGGCACTGTGCTATGTTGTACACATAATAACTTTCTATATCTTCGAGGTGGGAACACCAAATTCATACCAGAGGTCCATCTCCTGAAGGCACAGGTCAAGTTCGAATATGAGTCGAAATGTGAATAAGGTCAAAGGTCAATGAACTTTCCATGACTGGCACTGTGCTGTGTTGTACACACAATAACTTTCTATAGCTTCGAGTTGGGATCGCCAAATTCATATCAGAGGTCCATCTCCTGAAGGCACAGGTCAAGATCGAATATGAGTCGAATGTGAATAAGGTCAAAGGTCAATGAACTTTCCATGACTGGCACTGTGCTGTGTTGTACACACAATAACTTTCTATAGCTTCGAGTTGGGATCGCCAAATTCATACCAGAGGTCCATCTCCTGAAGGCACAGGTCAAGTTCGAATATGAGTCGAATGTGAATAAGGTCAAAGTTCAATGAACTTTCCATGACTAGCACTGTGCTGTGTTGTACACACAATAACTTTCTAAAGCTTCGAGGTGAGATCGCCATATTCATAACAGAGGTTCATCTCTTGAAGGTGCAGGTCAAGTTCAAATGTGAGCCGAATTTGAATAAGGTCAAAGGTCAATGAACTTTCAATGACTGGCACTGTGCTGTGCTGTACACACAATAACTTTCTATATCTTCGAGGTAGGATTGCCAAATTCATACAAGAGGTCCATCTTTTGAAGGTGCAGGTCAAGTTCGAATGTGAGTTGAATTTGATTAAGGTCAAAGGTCAATGAACTTTCCATGACTGACACTGTGCTGTGTTGTACACATAATAACTTTTTATATCTTCGAGGTAGGATTGCCAAATTCATACAAGAGGTCCATCTCTTGAAGGTGCAGGTCAAGTTCAAATGTGAGTTGAATTTGATTAAGGTCAAAGGTCAATGAACTTTCCATGACTGGCACTGTGCTATTTTGTACACACAATAACTTTCTATAGCTTCGAGGTGGGATCGCCAAACTCATAACAGAGGTCCATCTCTTGAAGGTGCAGGTCAGGTTCGAATGTGAGTTGAATTTGATTAAGGTCAAAGGTCAATGAACTTTCACACTACTTTGTTCCTCTAGTGACATGAACTTTATAATTTTATACTTTTTAACACTAACATTTTACTTCAGAACTCAGTACTCTCTATACCTGAACCAGATTTTGTATTTTACTTGTTTATTCTTTAAAAACTGTTGTTATTTATTTAATGAGCTATAGTTCTTGGCACCATTTATAATATTCACACAAATTTGACAATGGTACAATAGAAAGCTGTCAAAGTTTCTTCAATGTTACCCTTCAGATTTGACATGCAGTCTCTTCATGACTGCAATATGCAGGCGAGACAACGCTTGGCGTTTGCCTTGTTTTGTTTTCATTTGTTATTAAAACCTTAACCTAAACATACTGTTCCTTTTTTCTTTGATAACAGAAACAAAAGGTGCCCCGACATCTGGGAGAAGCTCCCCCTACCAAAGCTGATCAAAGGCTGCGGTTTGTTCCACCCTCCCAAGTCCGTTTGCGGCGTACCTACCAACGTCATGCCGACCATACCCAAGGAAGAGAAAGGGGAACGTACAAGCTGTTCCGCCTCCAGCCAACCCTATCAGTGAATCTCGCTCTCACTAGCCTATTGCCTTGTGTTCGATATGATGGTTGTACGTGTGACTTTGCTTCAGTCAAATGTGTTCGACAGGCGAAATATGACTTAGGAGATGTTATTAACACATGTTTGGCATAATTTGTCTGAAATAATGCTCTGAGGTAGGCGATTATTCAGAGTCGACTGTACATACCTGACTCTGAGCGATTGAAGGGACTTATTGTGAAAATCTGTTGCATGAAAGAGTAACTGGGTATTCTTGGTCGCTTCATCTTTGTACTCAATTTCTTTCCTAAAATGGTAGAGGTTTAATAACAAGAGGACTTGAAATTAATATCACTGATGTCATCATTATGATTTCAGTCAAATTTGTTGTTGCGTGACAAAGTCACAATGGTCGATCCAGAGCTGGTACATGGGCATTATCATGAATACATTCATGCATTTGTATCATCAACTCCAAGCTTGAGAAGGCATCGTGGCTCGGTGCATTCACCGAATGTTTCCATTGCCACCTACATGTAGTCATTTCACAGTGGCTGCACAGCGTAGAACAGACCCTGAACCTTGAAGACCTTATAAGCAGCTCTTCCAAGCTAAACTAGGATATGACATGCTGTGACAGTAGATGGTGGTGCAGACAATCGTGTTGGGTTTCTATTTCAAATAAAAATGGAGAAGTGCAAGTACAAACCATGTGCCTGGGACTTACAGCATCCTGGAACCTACAGGAGGTTCTCACCCTCTGAAGACAGGAAGTGCAGCCTTTTGGAAGACAGTAGCGACTCTTATGGTAGTAATTAATCGTCAGGGATGGAGAAGGGTAAGTGAACTGGAGAAGTAAACCCATGCTCCCAGCACTTACAGCATCATGGGACCTACAGGGGGGTCTAACCCTCTGAAGACGGGAAGGGCAGCCTCCTGGAAGAGGCGACTGTTTACCAGTAACCGTCAGGATGTAGTAGAGGGCGGTACTTCCGAGTCATGAGGCCGCAGGAGAATACCTTCTCACATACACTGTGTACACTCGACTCGTCCCCATCACCAAGGTCAAGGCCAGCAAAAATGTGTCCTCGGGGCCGGCTTTGACTACATCCCGGTAACCGCACGATCTTGTAGATGGTTCCGGATGCGGATCGTAACCGAGTGAGGATGCCTTGACGTAGAAGTTTCCCATCGTGTCCATAACACATTCATCCAACGGGTATTTTCATTTCGTATTTCAGGCACTATCGGGAAAAAGAAGGGTATTACATCGTTATTTTGTATATTTCTTACAGATCAACTATTTTTTAAGCAGAATGTACATATTGATAAACCATGTTGTGGTCTTACTTCTGTCAGAAATACCATTTCTATCGTATTAGTAAAGGGTGTGTGTCCAGGCGGGCATTTCATAAAGCTGTTTGTAAGTTACCAGTGACTATATGAAAGACTGGTGACCCTTTTTACAAGCTTAAACAACACCAATGGAAATTAAGTGCATGTGATTTACCACAAGAAAGAATCACCAGAAAGGATCACTGATGACCCTTTTTACAAGCTTAAACAACACCAATGGAAATTAAGTGCATGTGATTTACCACAAGAAAGGATCACCAGTCATTCAGTCAATCGCTTGTAATCATGCACTTACAAACGGCTTTAATAATGAACACCTTACAGCACATCTCAGACTTGAAACTGTTTTATTCCACCTGCAAAGAAAATGTATGACTCTGTGAGTCTCTCTGTATACTTTGTTGATCAGGAATTCAACATTTGAGCTACATTTTTACTCAAATAAAAGTCAGTGACCGTACAGGGCTTTATAGACATGGGGCAGTTCATTTTTAGGCAGATTAATTTCATTTGATGAGCATACATGTATGTATAATGCAAGGGAAAGATCTCATGCTTGGATTCGCGAAGATGGGTTCATGCATTTTTTATGTGTGAGCTACATGTAGTGTTTAATCCAGTGTGAACACCCATACTAGAAAAAAAAATGATTGCATGCCTTTGGTATAGGGTACCAATTTCATGCTTGTTGGTATGGAATATTTTGTTTTAGATCATGTTTATGAAAATGAACCTACGGTTTCTTAAAACCATAGTAGCAACGGTTATAAGATAGCCGCTTTGCCAAACATAACCTCAGACCTTCCCGAATGAATCTAGCTTGGGTTGTAAGCTAGAACCACCTGCAACCTATAATTGATCATATAGTGGACCAAGCCCGGATCAGACACAATGGCCCGTATTCTGAACTTCAGTTTGATTTCAACTCTGGTCTAAAGTTGCGGTTTAACTATGGATAGCCAATGATGACATAAATCTTTAATAGTAGAGGTTCATTGTATCAGCTCATTTGACTCTCAAATCATCCATAAACTGTCCTGGGGTCCGTTGCAAAAAGTTGCGTTTAAACGCAAGTCAAAAAATCAATCGCAAGTCCAAATTGCACGCATGATTTTTAGAGTTGCGATTGATTGCAACTCTTTCTGCAACGGGCCCCTGGAAGGATAGGTAGGATAAAGGATAGGGAAAGATCACACTAAACATAAGAATCATACCATGTGAATAAAATTTTGACATGTTTGGCTTCCCATAATTTTAGCACAGAGTTAGACCTTGGTCTAAGTTAAACCAGAGTTCAGAATATGGGCCAATGATTTTGAGAGGCCGACTGTTCTGCAAAAACAACATGGCCTCTGAAATGGCGGAGATGCCAAGTTCGAGGACCAGGGCCCTGTCTTACAAAGAGATGCGATTGATCCAATCAACCACAACTATGGAAAGCCAGCAATGTCAACATCTAAAACTGCATGTTCTTTAAAAATATTTCATAGATACAATGTATATTCATACATTCATCATTTCCTCGAAAATTCAGTGTGCTTCTCTTTGTTTACAAATGGCCGTGAGCATATTTCCTGTTGAAGAAATTATGACATTGATGGATTTCCATACAGTTAAGGTTGATCTGGGCCCTGTCTTACAAAGGGTTGCGATTGATCCAATCAATCATAACTCTATGGAAATCCATCAGTGTCATAATTTTTTCTTTAGGGAAATGTGCACAATGTCCTTTGTAAACAAAGGGAAGCACAGTGAATTTTCAAGAAAACAATGAATGCATGAATATACATCATACATGTAGTTAGAAAATATTTTGAATAAACATGAATGATATATGTTGATGTTGCTGGCCATCCATAGTTGCGAGTGATCGGATTAATCATAATTCTTTGCAAGACGGGGCCCAGATCAATAGTAACTCTTCAAATGAGATAGGGCCTAGGTATGCGTGAGATTTTACATGACTCAGCATTAAATCACAGGCAATGTTTATGTATATGGGAATAGGCTGTGATGTACATGTAGACATGAGAAAGGGATCTGGGTCGCGTTTTACAAAGAGTTGCAATTGAACCGACCAACCTCAATTCTATGGAAAGCCATCATTACCATAATATTTTCTACAAGAAACTTGAACAATGTATATTGTAAACAAAGAGAAGCACACTGAATTGTCAAGAAAACAATGAATATATGAATATACATCATAGTTTTAAAAAAATTTGAACAAACATGCATGATAGATATTGACATTGCTGGCTTTCCAAAGTTGTGATTGATTGTATCAATTGTGACTCTTCGTAAGATGGGGCCCTGAGGAGATGAGCAAGAGTCCCAAATGCGGGAGGCTGGTATGTCTGAAATGGTATTGCTTTCAACCTGACTACATCCGCCTTTGCAGCGGACTCAAATCTGACGAAAATGATTTGCTGGTCTACATGTATAATCGATAGACCATTCATTTTTTTCCAGATTTGCAGATGCATAAGAGAAGACATTTTCAAGTGAGGTATTCTACAGGTTTGAGCATATTGAGCCAACCGGCAGGGTCTGGGGTATTTTTTTTTTTTTTATGCCCTGCTTGAAGATTAAGTTGAATAGATTTGGGCATGGATTTTACCACTCTTCTGATGAAAAATCATTTTTCGCAGTGAATTAGTGAACAGCTTAAATACTAGCCAATATCCGGGTAGTTCTGCTCACCTCATATGTATATTGATATACCTGTTCGTACATGTAGATATACAATCATATAAACTTGAAAATTAATGTTTGCCATGTTTTTGTTTTACATGATCATTGTCGAAGGGATTTTGGCATGCATGTTTCGGATGTATTAAGGTGAATGTGAAAATCTTGTATGAAAAATATTAACTTTTTATTTGTATTCATATTTTGTGCGAATTTCCTACCCTGTCTCACTACACAATGGATTTGTAGGCTATAATAATATGACAATAAATAATATAGGATATATATATATATATATATATACACACATATCCACCTTGTTAGATGCTCAAGGCGCTTCTTTATTACCCTGACTAAGCTAGTCTACCAATTCCGGTGCTCACAGCTTTTGAGGATCTACTTCCTGCCGGTACCCATATACCTCAGTGCAGCACATTGTGGGTAAATTTCTTGCTGAAGGAAAACACGCCATGGCTGGAAATCGAACCCAATCCCTCAGATTGAAAGACTAGAGTCTTAACCACTAGACCACGACGTCCCCACATGTTTGTTCCACCTTTGGCAGGTAATAAATCTGGGCCCCGTCTTACAAAGAGTTGCGATTGATCCAATCAATCGCAACTATGGAAAGCCAGCAAAGTCAACATATACCATGTATGTTTGCTCGAATTTTTTTCTAGATATCGATGTGTAGCCATAAATTAATTCATATCTTGACAGTTCGGTGTGTTCTCCTTTGTTTACAAAGGACATGTTGCACATTTCCTGTACAAAAAATTATGACACTGATGGATTTCCATAGAGTTACGATCGATTGGATCAATCGTAACTCTTTGTAAGACGGGGCCCTGGTGATAGTCTTATCTATCCCACCCTTATAAGGATAAAAATACTACAAAGAATTAAGACAAAATACGGTATAGCCTATCTGAGTCATTATTAATTGAATGATAGTCAATAATAAGCATCAATCTCAAGTTACAGCCGGGGTAGTAATAACCAAGTCCTTTGGAAGTGCAGATGTTTTAATTCATAATGTGATATGCACCATACAAGAACTGTCTATTATTATTAATATTATTATTATCATGTGGAAAACAACATTGTTATGTTAGAGAAGAACGACTCGGTCTGGGAAATTTACAGCACAGTTGTGTCTTTATTACAATTTGAAGAAATCATTTGAAATCTGAAATAAGAATAGCTATAGCTCTTCTTTGACTCAACGTAAGGTGACAACTCCTGGTATATCTTAGACCAATTATTTACAAAGTTAGAATTTACTTGAAATCTGAAATACACATGTATATTCTTCTTCTACAACTCAATTTTAAGAAGACAACTCGTGATATAATTTTTTTTATTCTGCAATGTTAAGTGACAACTCATATAATTTTGTAAATTTTTACAATTTAAAAATATTATTTTCAAAAAACATTTCTTCAATTATATTTTTAGTTTACTAATCATTGTATAAAGTAATCTAATTAACAATTGAAAAAATTATCTAAAATATGAAATAACAAATTGTAGTTTCTTCAGTTTAAATTTGAAGTGACTGCTCATGGTAAATTCAATTAAGTATATGCAAGTAAGACATTTGAAAATCTGAAATTAGAATAGCTACTCTTCAACCCAAAAGATAATGTGCTTGTGATGTAATGTATTATGTAAGATAATCATTAAAAATCTGAAATAACAACCAAAACTTTTATTCCAATCAAGATTTAAATGACATGCCATGGAATATTGTCCAATTTTCATTGTTTCAATATTTAAGACCTTATTTGAAAATCAACTACTACTCCAGGGGTGTTTCACAAAAATTTAAGTATGAGTCGCACTTAAAGTAATAGTTTTGTGCTGTTTAAAAAGGAATCCACAGTGGTCAGATCAAGTTCAGAGGATGTGCACTGATGTGTAGGTTGCACAGGCCTAAAACATTACCCATAGACTCTTGTGTTAATTTGGCACTTTAAAAAATTCATAAAAAATAAGGATAAGAATAAGGAGGGTCGAATGTATACTACCAGTGGATAGAAAATATATCTGACATTCCATATCTGACCTGAAAAGGGTACCTTGACCGACTCATTTGAAAAATAAATTGGCATTTATCATGAGGACTACGCTTGACAGGATCAAATTCAGCACCTGAGACAGTAAAATGGCCCTTATTCTCCCACCAGTCCAATTTAGTTCCAAACTTGGTGATATATCTTCCCAATTTGGGAAAAGGAAGTTCAGTAGTTACCAAAAATATAATCAGTGTTAGATTGACAATCATACTCATTCACTTTTGTTAATCAGCAATATCAAATTTAAAAATTGAGAATGGGTTGGCTCAAATGAATTCATGTCTTTTGCCTGCCAGTTGTAATTAGGCCCGTGTAACCTGTAGTTATCAATGAGGTTACGTGTTAGCTATGGTATGCGTGTTATGCACGATTCTAAGTCGCACTTAACTCTTCGTGAAACACCCCCCTGGTATGTAGAAATTAAGAAATCAAAAGAAACAAATCTGAAATTCAAATGTCCAGACCTGACGCTATCTGAATTAAACCGAAGACTTATGTTACCACCCCCGTTGGATTTTCAACAGATCATTATGAACAGTTAAAACTAGATTTCATTGTCAATGCTGTTCTGCATCAAATGCACCACATTTACATGTAACTTTATGTAGTTTATTTGGGTGTGTGTAGAGGGTAATTCTTGAATTACTTACACTGTCACATGTATGCACTATTTGGAGAGTGTTCCACTATAAAGAGTAAACAGGCTAAATGGTAATTAGACCAATAGGTTAAGGCCACCGCACACCTTACGACTGGTCTTCGATCCGAATTTGGAATAAATTGCATATTGCTCATTTTCTGAAAATGTAATTGAAAAGTATCCTTTCATTTTAGGTTCAAATTAATTGTAAGAATACTAGTATAACAATATTGGATGATTGCCAGGCTTTATTTTGGAGTAAAGGCCAAATAAGTATTGAATTGTTGGCAGTCGTACGATTGCTATGACATTACAACTATATATTGAATTTGATTTTATTCTTATATTAAAGGATGATAGCATAGTCACAGATTTGAACATCGTATTCATGCATGTTTGATGATTTAGAACATTACACAGTAAGATATTCCATGTCTAATTATTAGCACCGATTTCTACGTTTTAGTCCAAAATCGGGTCTGTGGTGGCCTAAAGTAGACCAACTAGGATTAGTCCATGGTGGATTAGACCAAGTGGGAATTAGACTAAGTAAGTGTAGACCTAGTGGCAGTGGTTGTTGGATCTTAAGGGTATCATTTCCGTCTTGTCAATGTAATTATGATTGCTCTTAAAACAGGGTATTCTTTTACAGTGCCTTGGTTCAGTCGTTGAGTCAGAACATACATGTATTTTCCTACGAATGATAAGACAATTTTTAAGAGTATACAGTACTTTAATGATGTGTCGCTTAGCTTAGCCAACTTTATTGAAATATCCATAGGGCCTACAGGCTAATTTTGTTTTGTATCAACGTAATTTTTCAAATGGGAAGGTTATCCCCATTATATTATAATCATTAGATGGTACATGTATTTCAATGTCAGATAACTAACGACCTTTGGCAATGTGCCTATCAAGCAGTCTACGAAAAATATGGGAATTAGCACTGGAAAGACGATTGCAAGATTCCTGCGGCAAAGACACTGCTCCAACTTTTGATAAGCTGCCAAAATTCTCTGGTAGATGTTTCTTTTGAATGAATATCATAGATGAATCTTTGCATTCCAGTGAAATATGAATTTTATTCTCGACAAAACGTTCACAAATGCCACCCACCCCTATGTCTGAAAAAGACAGGCTAATCTCATATTTAACATCTGAAAAAATTGCAATCGTGTTTTAGAATACATTTATTTCATTAATAATGAGCATATCAGGAGTTGTTATAAAGCGCAGTAGAATATATACTTTTTTTAAATAGTTTCTGCGCTCTATAAATCTATTTCATTTATTATTATTATTGTTTTGTTGCAATGTTTGTCTATAAAGACTGGAATGATGATCCTTGTCTATAAAAAAAAGAATATTCATCCTGAGGGTTTAGAATAATTGTTTGGGAAAATAACAGTTTATTTCATTTTAACAATCATTGTGTGAAGAACAGGCTTATGTTATTTTGTTGCAATCATCGTCTGTAGAGGCAGGCTAATATTTTAGAACCATATAGTATAAATATATGTTTTCATTTTTAAGAATCATCTGAAAAATGGTATTTCATCTCATTTTGCAAAGATCATAATTTGTGAAGACTCCATTATCTTGTACTACAATCATTGTCTGTAAAGAAAGGCTTATCCCATTGTGTGTTAATCTTTGTCATTTTAAATCCTTTTAAAGCATTTGGTGTCTGAATACAGTCTAATCTTCTTGTCAATATAGAAAGAATGATGCCAATGGTTACGGGGGGAAAAAATTATTAAGAGACAGATTCATGTACTGTACGTGTGTATTACTATATTAAATCTAGTATTGTTCAGAATGACTAAGTTTTGGTTCTACACGTTACATCATTTTATACAAATGAATTTATGTATAATTCATGTGTAATATTTTCAGAATGATGTTCTCTCTTTTTAACTGAAGTTTTGCTGATGTTATGACATACATATACCGAGAATGTATGCTTTCTTCATCATAACACCTCATTAAAATAAGATGTTTTATAGATAACAATTTTATTATCAGTGATTGATATTATCATTGAATATGTAAGCATGTTATTAACGGGTAAAATATATTTTTGTACAAGCAGAGGTAATTCATCTACTACATATATTTACATATTTGTAAAATTACAAGTTCTTGGAACCTGTGAATTGTGTATTTTAATAGAAGAGCAAGTACCAGTTATATTTGTGCCGGTCAATATGGTGTAGATCATGTTAGATTTTTATTGACATTCATTTATGGTCACGCTTTGCAAAGATTCTACATTAATTGTCATTCAGAATGAACTATACAGGAAGAAATGTTTCCCTATAGGCACAATTTGAGCAGAGCAATTGTTTTTAATATTGCCCTGCTAAAAATAATTGGTATTATAATATAAAATGAATATTGCCTGCTCGTTTATTTGAGCATTAGCAGAAACTGTTATTGTCAGTTAACTTGATATTATAAGGATAGGCCAACTGTTTTCTCTCTTCTTTCTGTCTTGGGGGATTTTGAGCACGCTACTCCACACAACAGGTGTAAAATGCCAACGCTGCGGTTTTGAATTCGCGCCAAACGTGTCACCCCACTGAGAGCGTTTCCATAGCAACAAGATCGCTTTACGTGAAGTGATTTTGAAAACCACTTTCGTGTGATCAAGTGGGAACGCTAGCAAAGCGATCTTCCAAACTGGTTTCCTGTAAACTAGCGTAATGAGAACGGTGTCTTAGTTAGTACGTGTGAAGGTCTAGCGTTATGCTCTTTTGAAAATTTAAGTTTCTTTTCAATTCTATGGCCCGTATTCTGAGCTCTGGTTTAATTTTGACTCTGTACTATTATGAGAAGCTGAAAATGTGACAATTCTGTTTGATTTTTTATTTAGTTCTTTATCTTCCCTTTGCTGTTTTCTCATGCATTGATGACAAGCAAACAATTGTAGTATAATATTGTTTCCTGAATGATTCGAGTGTCAAATCTGCTGAGAAAATTGATTGTGTACTGTTACAGATTTTTTGTCACAGTGGGCTTTCCATAGCCAGGGTTCCCACCCCATCAGGGAAAATTATTTTACTTTTTTCCAGTCAGGGAAAAATCAGGGAATTTGATAGAACAATTCCTCAAATCAGGGGAAAATGTCTCAAATGAGGGGAAAATGTCTCAAATGAGGGAAAAATCAGGGAATTTTCATCAGCCCAAAGGTCGAAAGCACGGTAGTCAGTCAGGCTCTGTTATATTTTGTTGCATATCAAAACAGCATCCATTGAACGACTGGTTTTGATTGGTGGTGATTTTTTTTTACCTGATTGCTAAGAAAGCATGAATGCTTGTAAGCAAGCAACCAGAGGACCGACGGCTTAAGGTCCCCTCCGAAGGACCTGGTACTTAGGATTAATGCCTTACCAAAGGGCACTAGCGCACCAAGTGGGAATCGAAATCCGGGAATTTGATAGAAAAATACTTCAAATCATTCAGGAAACAATATTATACTACAATAGTTTGCTTGTCATCAATGCATGAGAAAACAGCAAAGGGAACATAAAGAACTAAATAAAAAATCAAACAGAATTGTCACATTTTCAGCTTCTCATAATAGTACAGAGTTGGACCATGGTTATGGTGGTACTGATTAGTTTTACATTATTGTTTTTATACCTGAAAATACATGTAATTCACTGCAACAACTTAGAAAATATGCGAAACTGGGAATGGGTTTGAATAATTATCAGGGAATTTTTAAACTTCATCAGGGAAAAGTCAGGGAATTTTGTTTTCTTGAAAAGCTGGGAACCCTGATAGTTGAACCACACTTTCAAGACCAGAATTTAAATCAGAATTCAGAATGCAGGTCTGTGTAGGGTAATGCCATCCATGCCTGGTTTACATTTTGGGGTTAGTTTTATGATATGAACTTGTACAGTTGGAGCAATGATTAATATGAAGATATTATATTTCTAAATCGCTGGTCTCGTACGTAGAGAGAAACAATCAGCTGTATCACTCGTAAAAATCAGTCCTTATAAACAATCACTAATCTTTATGTGACTGGGCCATAAAAAAATAATAATAGCTAATTTTTATATAGCGCTTATCCCCAGAACGGATCAAAGCGCTTTACAGCATATTATTACCCTGGTCATTAGATTCATTTCAATCCCGCTCGAAAAGTGCACAATTTCCACTCCCTGGGGAGCATTCCTTGCATTCATCGCAGCCTCATTATGGCGCTGGCAAATTCAAACATACAATATCTTTCGCATCCTACCGGGTTCCCATTTAGCATAAGGCCATGACCCACAGTGAGCACCTTGCTGCCTTGCCGTTTTGTAGCTGATTTTTCTCCCTTTGTCCAGCCATTTTGCAGCCCTTTTGAAAAACAAAATGGCGACTTTTGTCCATGTAGTTTTTCCCATAGGCTTTATAATAAATGAAACGGCTATGAAATGGCAAATTTGGTTATCTCTACCTAGCTTTTCTCACTCTATCTTAACCTATCGCATGATTTATTTTTTAAATTCTTTTTTTGTTGTTGTTACCTTATCATACATGTACACCCCTTTGCTTTCCGATATTTAGATTTGTTCGTTGTAAAAAAAAAGGAATAAAAAATGAAGGTTGAAAAATCTTCAAGATATTATGTGACACCATTCATTCATATTGAAAAGTCATACACCTTATTACGTGTGTGATGGAAGCTGTGTGATATAAATTTTTCTCTAAAGGCACAAAATATACATTGTACTTTCTGACTTGACTATTTTTTATTGTTTATTCTTTTACATTTTATATTCCATCCAGCAACTTGTGTACTCTTCTGTGGTGTATCGTTGTGTGTCGTCCTAGATTTACGAGCTTGCATGCAATAAATTGGCATGTCACTGAATTTCTCCGTGACTGAAAATTAATGATTTGTTGTATTTGCATCTGTATTCCTCTCATGGTCAGTGGTGTAATGTACACTTTGGTATTAAATCATGTTTTATTTTGTGGAAATGTATTTTGAATTGTTCATACTATGAAGTGTGATATATGTACACGTATTGATATTTGCATTGCTTTATTAAGTTCATGTGACATACTTATTGCTGCAATTATTATTTTTTTCCTTAAAATCCATGTGTAAATAGATGTATGTACATGTAGTGGGAAATGCGGAATTCAATGTATTATGAAATGTTGTATATGTGCATGCATTAATTAAGTCTTTTAAAGTGATACATATGTGATCATTTCAAGTCCAAGCCTACATGTTATAGTAAATGGAGTTGCTTGAAGGGGGAATCAAACATTTGATAAATTTGTGTTAAAGTGATCATTTCACTTTGTTCTGATTTAAAAAAATTTCCTTTTGGTTCCTGAAAATGGGCTAAACATTAGGCTTATAGTGTAAAAATACCATCCCCAAAGTTTCAAAGTATTATATTTACAGGATCAATTTTAAAACCTTGGAGATGTAAACCAAAGTTTGAAATAATTGGGAGTTGGTTTCAATGACTATGTGTATACAGGGAATCTGTGCACCACAACACATTAATTCTAGATGAACACAGCATGACCTACATACAGTGTGTACAAGGTATACACTGAATGTACAGTTCAGCTAATAGTGTGTGTATAGGAAATACACACAACAGAAGGCAGTCAAAATAGCCAACGGACTTTTTAAATTGGAGAAAACTGGTCATAAGCAGAACCCGTCTACTAGACGGTTCTCAAAATCAGGCTAATAAATTGCTACAGTATCTAAATTCGAGTTTTTCATCCTATATTGTCTGTTTCAGGGTTTTTTAGGACAAATACAGGCACTCATACGCACGTTTCAACTCAGTTTGATAATTTTGTTAATCAGCTGCTCACAAAGTTAAACGATCCCTTTAAAAAAAAAAAAAAAATGTGGAAAAATAGAATGTTGACAAAAAGGCATGGAATTCTGTTTTCAAATTTCTGTGGAAAACCCTGAAATGTGATAAAATTTGTGTACATGTGATGGGTTTGAAGTTAAAGGGGAATGAAACCTTTGGAAAAAGTAGGCTTGTGTCGAAAGAGAAAAATCTAAGAATAAGAACAAAGAAAGTTTGAGAAAGATCGGACAAATAATGAGAAAGTTATGGGCATTTGAATATTGCAATCACTAATGCTATGGAGATCCTCCCATTGGCAATGCGACAAGGATGTGTGATGTCACATGTGAACAACTTTCCCTTTGATGGACTGTAAAATACCTCCAAAATTTTATTTTTGTTTTTTCTTATGGTGATACAAACTCTTTATCCATGATGTATTCTTTAAAAGTCTGTATTACATGCCCTCCTATAGAAAGAATATATGCTCCACTGATAAATGTGAAAAAAGAGGCAGTTTAAATGAGATATATACTAAAGTAATGGGGAGAGTTGTTCACAAGTGACATCACACATCTTTGTCGCATTGCCAATGTGAGGATCTCCATAGCATTAGTAATCACAATATTCAAATGCTAATAACTTTCTCATTATTTGTCCGATTTTTCTCAAACTTTCGTTGATCTGTTTCTTTGATTTTTCTGTTTTCACACAAGCTATCTAGTTCCAAAGGTTTCATTATCACTCGAGCACGTTGTAGAAAAAAGACACACATGTAGTTGATTTGAGTATTCAACTGTTTTGTAACAGGGGTAGGCTTGGTGACCCCTTATTGAATATATGGTAAAGTGATATTGTATTTTTCAAGGATCCAAGCAAAGCTAACGTCCTCATTTTGTGAGGTTACTTGAAATGATTTTAACTATGATTCTAAGAATATGTACAGTAAATGAAGATTATATGAATAAAATGAATATTCAGCCTAAGATTTATTGTTTGCATGTCGTGTTTATTGAGAAAGAGGTAGTACCTTTATACAATATGGCCCGTATTCTGAACTCGGGTTTTATTGCAACTCTGGTTTTAATTGTGGTTTAACTATGGATAGCCAATAGTGGCATAAATCTCGAACTGTAGAATTTCAATATATCAGCTCATATTTCTCTCAAATCCTTCTTAACTGTTTCAGAAGGTTAAATAAGATACCGGTAATTGCTTTCACCATTTAGGAATTAGGAAAGAGCACAGTGAACCTATGAAGCCTACGATGTAAGAAAATTTTGACATTTTTGGCTTTCCATAATTTTAGCACAGAATTTAAATTAGACCATGGTCTAACTTAAATCGGGCATTAGAATATGGGCCATTGTGTGTGCCTCATGGTTGGAATACTCCCCAGGGAGTGGAGGTTGTGCATATGTTGTGTGTGGGAATGACTGATTGAATCCGATGACCGGGGAAATAACAAATCGGTAAGCACTGTACGTACTCTCTCTATTTCACCCAAAGTACATACATGTAAAGGGATAGTTCGCAAGTAAAATAGGAATTCTTAAAAGTTTTTGAAGTATTTTGTAAAATCACATTTATTGTTATCGTTTCTGTAAAAATGTCGCAGCAGAGTGACATTAATCTTTTCCACAAAATGTACATGAAAAAATGCCTTGCAATTAATGTACAGAATCATGTTATCACATGTTATCATACAACAGGACAGTCACAAAAAAGCAGTGTTAAAAAAATAAAAAATAAATGAAATGTATAAATTCAAGCAAAGGAATGGCCAAAATCATTATTTTTTTTCGAATACATCAAAACAGCTCTATCTCACACGATTGTCTTGGTTTTTTTGCCCAAGTGTTTTAATGGAAGTGGAGATTTTCAGAAAAAAATGAGAAATGATCCTGAAATTAAACAAATATCAAATGTGAGGGGGAAACATCATACATGTAGATGTACCGTAAATAAATGGGCTTGTACATGTAGTACAGTATTAGGGTCGTTTTCATATGAAAGTCAATTTTTTTTTGTCCAAACCATCCCTTGGCTTGTAGCCTCACAATCTTAAAGGTTTCTGGTACATTTTGCTTGAGCAATATTGACATGGATGGATGGATGGCCATCAATCCACATACATGTAAGTACCCTGTGGCCACTGATGCTATAGATTTAAAATGCAAACAAGTTTAATGTTCATAACATTAATATCTGTGACAATTTAATTTGTAATCTCCATATATACACAGATCTGGGAGTTGCTGGTAACTAGAAGTTGCAGCAGTGTGTAGTTATCTTATCTGTGCTCATTCTTGCGAAGGTCGCACGAAATGCGGTCGAGACCTGGGCCCCATCGCATAAACAGGGCTCGACATTAGCAGTGGCCCGGGGCAACCAAAAATGAGAGTAGGGCCACCAAAATTCTGCAAAAGCCCACACTTGGTGGTCCAGTTGGGCTACCAAAGTTTTGATAAATTGTAATCATATGTTTTCTATTGTTTTAGGGCCACCAAACTTGCCAAGAATGTGAAATTGATAATTTTGGTGGACCATTTGGGCCACCAAGTTCGGCCACCAAGAAAGAAAGTTAGTGTGGAGCCTTGGCACATAAGTTCCTATTATGGTAACTTTGCCATCCAATGGAAACTTGCATGGAATCCATGATTTTGATCAGCTGTTGATCAGCATTACCATGGTCGTTACCATAATACTTTAATAGTAACTTAAATGCAATGGGGCCCTGGGTCAGTATTCAATTGATTGACTAGTAAAGTAAATTACTTGGCATTTTACCTGGCTAAGCAAACTTGTATACTCGTATTCCATTCACGTTTAATCATTTTACTTCATCAATCCAACTTTAAGCAAACTACTTACTAATAAGCATTACGATGTCATACTTAGCCACAAAATACAATTTAGTAACAATGGTTAAGCATTTTACTTAAAAGCAAGATGCTGAGTGAAATACTTATATTTTGACTTAATTATGCAATTGAATACCGGCCTTGATTTTCATGAATTTTAACACTTTCTTGATTATAATAACCCACAACATGAAGAGCTATTAGACATGTACAGTGTGTTGCTTTTTTAATTCAAGACAACTTTTCTCAAATCTGGGTCCCGTAACACAAAGGTTAGCGATTGATCATACGCTTGATTTCCATGATTGATTGTACATTGTAGTCAATGCAATCAATCACAGAAAAATGTTCTACGATCATTGCTAAGCTTTGTGTTATGGGCCCCTGGTTAAGTTTCTTGTCTCTTCAAAGTATCTTAACACTTAATTTTCAGTGTAGTATTTTCCTCTGATTTATATGGTCCCATCTCAAGTGAGATACATGAATTTCCTTTCTGTACATGTCTATTATTCTACTTCAGTTTGGTTTTCAGACAAATGAGAAAATTGCCAACCATGACACCCAATTCAGCCTGTTGAAATAATGTCAGAATTATAACACTTAGAACAGCAAAATTGTGCGATAATGACACTTTTCCTCAGGTCAGTTTAGCTAATCCATGATAAAGGAGTTAACTTTTGAAGCATGATAAGAGTGTCAAAAAATGCTAATGAATGTCTCTTCAAAACATCCTGGTGGGCCTTTCATAAAGCTGTTCGTAAGTTAAGAGCGACTTTAAGAATGACTGGTGATCCTTTCTTGTGGTAAATGATATATTCAGTGGCGATGGTAAGCGCGTAAGAAAGGATCACCAGTCGTTCTTAAAGTCGCTCTTAACTCACGAAAAGCTATATGAAACACCCACCTGCTCTTGTAATAGTAAATGTGACTTGTAAAGAGGCAAATCCACTCTGAACAGTGCCATAGGCGCATAAAGAGCTAAGAATGTTTTAACCCTGGAATGATTTCAAAAAGAATACATTAACACAACACTGGCAGTTCTGGGGCTTTTGCTTTTCATTTGTGGCCAAATTTGAATATAATGCTGCATAAATTAGTATTATTAATTAATACAATCCAAATAAAATAAACAGATTTACTGAAAGTTGGCTATTCAACCAGAGAGATTGTCATTTTCCACCATCATGAACATTTTTTTGTCATGATCATGCATTCTGCGGCTGAGATCTTTGGGGGGGGGGAGAGGTCGATAATACCTACATCCTCTCTCCCCCTCTGGACTGACGAGAATATAAGCAAGGGCCCCATCTTAAAAATAATCACGATTGATCTAATCAATTTCAACTGTATGGAAATCCATCCATAACATAATTTTTTCAACAGGAAATTTGCACAATCTCCTTAGTAAAAAAATAAAATAACGATGAATGTATGAATATCATATCTAGAAAATAGTTGGAACAAATTTGCATTTCAGATGTTGACGTTACTGGCCATCCATAGTTGTGATTGCTCGGATCAATCGCAATTCTTTGTAAGACGGAGCCCAGGACTATTAGTTGAAATCAAAAGCCTCATGAACATCGTAATACAACACAAACATTAACGTTCCAATAACTTACATCATGAAACGTTCAGTCATGTAATTCATTGACTACCTATCTTAAACATAATCAACACAGAGTGAATACCAGGGGTCCGGCTACACAAAGACCCGCAATCAATTCAAATTGCTTACAATGACAGGTTGAGTGTGACTATGCACATATGTTTGGCCATTGCCATTGATGTTAGTGATTGATTGCAAACCTTTTGTGTAACAGGGCCCAATCATTTGATCGGGCTCAAGGTGAATGGTGTAGATGCTGCATCCTTTCCTATTGATTAGCACATGAAATTGTAAGGTTTAAGCATCATACGTGTATCAGGGGTCCGTTGCAGAAAGAGTTGCAATCAATCGCAACTCAAAAATTCTTGTGCAGCTTGATTTTCAGCCAATGAAGCACCCGTATTCGGGACTTGCGCTCGATATTTTTACTTGCGTTTAAACGCGACTCTTTCTGCAACAGGCCCCTGAACTGGTGGGCTTTCATAAAGCTGTCCATAAATTATGAGCGACTTTACGAACGACTGGTGATCCTTTCTTAAGAACAATATCAACACTAATACCCCAGTCGCATTTCCCCTACGGCCGCCGCATGGCAACTCGAAAACAGCCGTTTAAACATTTTTTGTACCAGCTACATACTGTATGGGTGGTTTGAATAAAAGTAGATAAAACCGCCGTTTTCGACTCGCTGTACGGTGGCCATAGAGAGAAATGTGACTGAGGTATAATGAAAACCTGGTGGGTGTTTCATAAAGCTGTTCGTAAAGTTACGCACAACTTAAAGCACGACAGGAACATGTTCTTAGGTCATATATTGATTCCATACGGATATCACATAGCACAAGAAAGGATCACCAGTCGTGCGTAAAGTCATTCTTAACTTACAAACAGCTTTATGAAACACTCACCTGGGGGCCGTTCATAAAGCTGTTCAAGATGGACTGTAAGAACGACTGGTGATCCTTTCTTAGGCATTTAACTATTGCCAATGAATATACCAATTACCACAGGAAGGATCACCAGTCGTTCTTAAAGTCGCTCATAACTTACGAACAGCTTTATGAAGCACCAACTAGATGTGTATAATTTACCACGAGAAAGGATCACCAGTCATTCGTAAAGTCGCTTGCAACTCAAGGACAGCTTTATTAAACACCCAAAAGGATGCGAGTTTCATTTCAGACTCAGTCTGTGTTTTCACGGTGCGAGTTGTTGATATTACAAAAGCCTCCCTCGGCAGTCCAGATTTTTACAAAGATATTTGATTTCTTTTCCGGGGACACATCCCACCTCATACATGTACATTGTAATCCCGAGTTGTTGATCTTACAAAAGCCTTCCTCGACAGTCCGGATTTTTACAAAGACATTTGATTTCTTTTCCGGGGACACATCCCACCTCATACATGTAATCCCAGTTCAGCTCGCTTCCGGCTCGGATGAACCTAGGAGAAAAAATAAAATCAAACCCCTCCAAAGTATTTAGCAGTATTGGGTCTGGCTTATAATTGAGGTGGAGATTGCAACTATTGTTGTATTTGCCTTTTACAAGTCTCATGTAGGCAAATAGTGGCTGTAGAGCAGCCACCGCCTATACACTTCCATCGTGCTTTAGTAATTTTTTCATTGTCAAATATCCAGTGGCAGCTTTACGTATGATAAACCAGCCCCACATTGTAGTCAATAAAAAGACAATAGACTATAAAAAAAGCAAAATGATGGGGCATAGGCATTTGATTGCATCGCAAACTAATAAAAAATTAATGGATGAAAAAACAGTCGCCACACTTATGTCAATTTGGAATGTTCGAGGATTCCTCAATAAATTGAGATAATTGAACGGCCACCAAAGCATTAGATAGGGTTAACCCAGGGAGCTCCGGCTAGATAGGGTTAACCCTGGGAGCTCCGGCTAGATAGGGTTAACCCAGGGAGCTCCGGCAAGATAGGGTAAACCCTGGGCTTGTCTGTTTAATATTAGGCAGACATGGGTACTCTCCAAAATGGGTAAAAGATAGGGTATGATTTTTTGTCTACACACCAAGAGATGGCACCAGATATCCTAAAACATCCAATTCAAATTTTCACACACAGAGTTAATGGGTGAAAACAATTTAGAGGTGACTAGACTTTTGTAAGATTGGAATATTAAATACAATATACATGTAATTCACATGATTGAACGTACAGCAAAAAATGAGAATGAGCTTTCTCTTTTTTTTTGTCTGAATGGGCTGTAGACTAATTGATAAATTGTTTTAAACACAAGGCTAATCTGCCCCAAGATGAATGCGAATATTCAGAGCTAATGGAAGAAGTAAATTTTCCTACAAATGTAGCATGAGCAACAAAGGAATTGCTCTTAAACGTTATACAGTGTGTACATGTACTTCCAGGGAGCATTTCATAAAAGGACTTGTTGGATGCTTTATCCAACAAAGAATGTTTTATCCAAAAGTTACCATAAAAACTGTGCCTCACAATCAATCTTAAACAAGGAAAGTTGTCAGAACTGAAAACTTGTCAGATAAAACGCTTCCCTGCTAAATTTGAAACAATTGACAATACTCACTGAGCTGCAAAGAAAGCTACCCATGGAAATCGCAGATCATGTGAATCGACAAAGACATTCTGGACAAAAAGATTAGGTCTGCAGCTATGCTGTAAGATAAAACAAAAATATTTGTATTATTTCAGACATTGCCACTGGTCAAAACACGTCAAGAGAACAATAAATTCGGTCTAATTGATGATATTTGCTACAATGCTCATTTGGTCCAATTCCTCTTTAATCATATTGTGATTTGGTCATTTCCTATTTGCTCCAATCTCCAGTTGGTCTTACATCTTCTTCGGCTATTTGCCATTCGAAGTAATCGTCATTTCGTCCATTATTCACTTAGTCTAATACCAACTTGGTCTACTTGCAAATTGGTCTATCTGATGCTTGTTCCAATCTCAAATAAGTCTAATCCCCTCTTGGTCTACTTGCAATATGGTACAATTAAATATTTGGTCCTAACTTTAGTTGGTCTAATATCCTCTTGTCTTGGGCTCCTCTATATTTGGTCAGATCGATGTTTGGTCTAATCCTCACTTGGCCTATTTTCCTTTTCATCATACTGCTGTTTTTCATTTCATATTTGGTCCAATCTTCAGTTGGGCTACTTGTTATTTGATCATTTGATATTTGTCCAAAAATCACTTACTCTTATACCATATTTGGCTACTTGTTATTTCGTCTAACTGATGTTTGGTCCGATCTTCAGTTGGTCTTATATATTCTTGGGCTACTTGTTTTTGGTCTAAATAATGTTTGGTCCAATCATCACTACATGTAGGTCTATAACCAATACATTAATACGACTTATAGAAATCTTACATTGAGGTATCTGCCGAGGTTTCCCATGTACTTTGCATCCATCACATAGCAATGGGTTTCACCATACAGACTTCTTAAGCTGGGATGAGATGATTTCCTTTCTGAAAAAGATAATAACAAACAAAAAATCTTGATAAATAAACTAATCATTAAAGTAAAATGCATCTGGGGCAAATTACAGTCTTGCCAACATTTAAAATGCAGAAAACTGAACCAGTTATTGCGAGGGAGCGGAGCGAGCGAGGGCGAGTGGATGTGGGAGTGGGGTGTCCCCCCCCCCCTCCCATGGTAGAGAGCTTTTGCATTTTTGGACCTACAATTGTGCAATCTGGTGCATACGTTGAGAGAAAATTCAGCCTCAAGAGTTTCTCTATCTGGGTGTGTTCTGATTTGTTACACCAGGGGAGCGTTTCATGACAGGATTTGTCAGATGATTTATTCTATAAGTCTAGTTTTATCCAACCGTTATCATAGTAACAGTGCCTTCCCAGCCTATCAAAATCAAGAAAAGTTGTCAGATCTGACAACATGTCGGACAAAAATATTGATGAAACGCTCCCCAGAATACAGAAATTGATTTATACTTTTAAAAAAAACAATAACAATATCAATAATTGAAACACTATGGGAGTATAGATAGCCAAATGTCTCAAAGTCCCCAAATCTGACAATTCAGTTTTTTCTTTAGGGAAATAAAAACTTCAAAAACTGGGCAATTCATTTAAAAACTGAACAGTTGGCAAAACTGCTTTAAAAAACCTGTTTGTACATCCAATCCCCATTTACTTGGTAATTCAAGTGTATCCCAATTTTCTCAACAGGAGGTTAGTAAAACCATCCAAACTCTGAGAAAACCTTGTCCCCACATGCTCAAATTGGTGTATTGTAGGGCTAGATCTAAATAGACTTGAAAATGCAACCTATCATAATTTTAGAAGTCCAATCGGACATAATTTCACCTCATTTTCCATTCAAATTAGGATGATTTCTGACTAAATGCTACATTCAAAGTAAAATTTCAAAGCAGTGTGACATGAGTTTGGGGAATATTCTGGCAGTTTTAAGGTTTTTTTTTTAGTTATTTCTTAATTTCTTCCCCCCCCCCCCCATTTTGTAGATATGTTAAACATAAACAAACACCCATTTATTTATAGCATGAAAATGCTTTTTTTTTAATAAATGTTATTACTCAGCCCTGATTACTATTATTCTTTTTTATATTATTTATAATGATTGACCAGTAGAATTTGAATCAGTGTTTAATGGCATTTGGGATATTTTTCTATTTTAATTTCCTTTATATATTGATGATACAAACCAGTTAAAGGTCAAGTCCACCCCAGAAAATTGTTGATTTGAAGAAATAGAGAAAAATCAAACAAGCTTAAAGCTGAAAATTTCGTCAAAATTGGATGCAAAATAAGAAAGTTATGACATTTAAAAGTTTTGCTTATTTTTAACAAAACAGTGATGTGCACAACTAGGTGAGTCAGTCGATGATGTCCATCACTCAATATTTCTTTTGTTTTTTATTGTTTGAATCATCCAATATTTCATTTTTTACAGATTTGACAATAAGGACCAACTTGACTGAACCATATAGTATTATACAATGCTAATTCCACATGTTCAGGGAGGAATTAATCATTGTTTCACTTGACAATGAGGAGAAAATTAGAATATGTCATATTTCATATAATAAAATACAAAATAAATAGTGAGTGAATGACGTCACCAGTCTCCTCATTTGCATACCGACCAGGATGTTCATATAACTGTTTTGCGAATTTAAGCAAAACTTTAAGATGTCATAACTTTCTTATTTTACATCTGATTTTGATGAAATTTTCAATGTTATGCTTGTTGGATTTTCTCTTTTTATTCAAAGCAACTTTTTGTTGGGGTGGACTTGTCCTTGTAACACTCGTTCTGAAACTACAACAACAAAAAACCAACAAATGATATTCCCCTTCCACATGCAGCTCTCACCATCTTTTTCCTCCTCCTCCTTCTTTTGTGTTTGTGTAGTTTCTGTCGAGGTCCCAGGACTACCCATGTAACGTTGTCTCATCCGAGAGTTGGTCGATTTCCTCGCTCTCGGCCCGGTCACCTCTGATGTAAACAAAACAATCAAAACTGGAGATTAACCAAACTCAAGGTCAAAGTAGAGGTCAAAAGGTCATGACCTTTTAAAATGCTCCAATACTTTGATTTGATACATTTTGGTAAATCTCTCTCTGAATTTCCTTTAAATGGTACCAGTTTCATGGAAATTGGTCGGCTCATTACGACGGAATGGCCATTTGAAAGTTGGAGGTCAGACCAATTTTTGTCAAAACAAAGTGAAAAAAGGGGGGCCGTAGCGCGAGAACCGACGGGCCATTTTTGTTTTGTGCTTGGCCCATGTAAAATTTCATGTGTACCAAATTTCAACAAATTCTGAGAACAGGAGGTGCAAAATTGCCTATTCATTGGGAGAATTGGCATGGAATAATCCAATTATTTACCAAATTTTCTCATCATTTTCAAAAAATATCATTTAGTCCGAAAGCTTGTGAATTTCTCTATCACTTCGCTGGGATCATCTCTTTCAAACTGTTGCAGCGAAAAGTAATAGGGAGTTGAACTGAGCAAACCCATTTTGTTTACCCCTCCTTGGGGGAGTTTCACGAAGATTTAAGTATGACTTAGAGTCGCAATTAAATGTCTATTTGCGTGCAGTATAAAAGGCATGACCGCATTGGTCAGATCATGCGAAGAGGACGCGCACTACTGCGTATTGATCGATAAGATTGCACATTGCATATCATGTACGCATCAGTATTTAAGCGCGACTTAAGTCATACTTTGTGAAACACCCCTGTGATCCCTCCCTAAAATAATTCAGCACAGAGAGGTTCATGGCCCAATGCACAAAGGCCCGTATTCTGAAGTCTGGTTTAATCTAAACTCATTTTTAAAGTTGTGGTATAAGTATGGATAGCCAACAGTGACATAATTCACTAACAATAGAGATATAGGCCCGTATTCTGAAGTCAGATTAAATTTACACCATGGTCTAACTCTGTGCTGAAATCATGGACAGCCAAAATTGTCAAAATTTTCCTGACATTGTGGATGTTTCTTATGTTTACTGTGCTCTTTCCTAGCTCGTGAATAGTGAAGACAGCTATCTTATTATGATTTGAGAGAAAAATGAGCTGATACATTGAAATTATACTGTAAGAGATTTTTGCCACTATTGGCTATCCATAGTTAAACCACAACTTTGAACCAGAGTTAAGATTAAACCTGACTTCAGAATACGGGCCATAATATTTTAGCCCATTTGACTCTCAAATCATTCTCAATTTTCTGGGAAGTACGAACAAGATAATTGTCTTCACCATTGAAGAATCAGGAAAGAGCACAGTAAACATAAGATTCATGAAATGAAATTCGAATTTTGATACTTTTGGCTTTCCATAATTTTAGCAGAGAGTTAGACCATGACCTAAGTTAAACCCAACTTCAGAATACGGGCTAAAGAGTTGATGATTACCACTTACTAGGTTTGGGAAGTTTCTTCTCCTTATCTTCCCCCTTGAAGTCCTCATCCTTGGTCTCCTCTAAACCAAGATCACTCAGCGACTTGGAAACACCGCCCTCTCGCTTCAAATCCGTTTCCATAGCAACTTTCTTGTCATCCTCCTCTTCCTTCGTCGACGTTGATGATAATCCTTGCACTCCTACTATTTTGATGTCATCATCGTTGTTGCTTCCTGATGATGATGGGGTTCCGATTTTACTGTCTTCTGATTTTGAAGATGGAAATGTTTAAAGTGATTGGTTAACATTGGTTTGACTTTAAAAAAATCTGAGCTAGAAGGTCACACTTGTCACCTGTGTCTGTGATATGTTACAAAAATGAAGCCCAGAAAAAATTGCGTTCGAAAATAATTATTTAGTGCTTCAAAAATTGAAATATAAAGTGACCGAAAACACCATCTTAATTTCATCCCATACACTTATGTGTACTATTTAGGCATCTATAAGACGCCTATTTACAAAATCGGGGTTTGCCTTGTAGTTTTAGCTTTTCATTCTCAATAATGGTTGTTTTCAGGGTTTATTAGTTCTAATACATGCACTTGGAAACATGTTTCATCTTGGTTTGAGAATTTTTTTAATCGGCTGCTCACAAAGTTAAACAATACCTTTAATGGATTAGAGTTTTTAAAATATTTTCTCTCTTTATATTTTCATTAACATATACAAGCCTTAATATACAAAATGAAATAAAAACGATACCTGAAAGCCAATTGTTACAAAAGCAGCACAGATAAGCTTCATTTGAGGAAGCATCATGCTGTAGCAGTTCCAACTTATGTGAATATTTTATGCTCTGTTTTTACTAGTACCCGGGTTGATCTTTAAGTCGCACTTAAATCTTTACGAAACACCCCCACCTCCCCCCCCCCCCCCCGGACCAGATTTCATTGATCTATTGCCATATTAAGTAGATACCTTCACTGTTAACACCCGACGCTTGCCGATTTCTAGCCTGCCTCCGTTGTCTGAACGCTTCCACCTGTTTCTGGTCGAGAACCTCTTTGGAGGGGCTCGGATCATAACCGTACTTCAGCAAGGCCGCTTTCTGACTCTCGGCCGTCGCCTCTGATGACCCCACTCCGGGGGTTGCACGGGGAGGAGTCGCATCCTTCTTCACGTTGGGACCGGCTAGAGATACAGACCTACTCAAAAACACATGATTGAAAATAAGAAAATAAGATACATGTAGTTCTCGTCTGAGTTCAGATCATGGGACATTATTCAAATGTGACTGGAAGCTTGAGATTTGCGATCCATTCATTTTGCTGTTCGTAAATAAAACACTGAAAAAAAATGAAAAAATATGAAAGCAGCAATACATGGTTAAAAATGTCACAATGAGTAGTTTTAAATACATGTACATCATAATATAAGGAAGGATAAATGGGAACTGAGGTGTAATATAGTTACCTTGGCTATTAATGGGTAAATGAAGGCTATTAAAGTACGAGTCATGCTTTTATGATAGGCAAGCTAGCCCTGTGCCTTTGTTTTGATTTGTTTTTAACAACCTATGTATACGATACTGGAGAGGGATAAAACAAAAAGCTTAGCAATTAACATGGTACAACATATTTTCAAAAGTGACTGAATGTATATGTATAATCAATCGTGAAATTTTTTTACAGTCCATCACTAAACTTTGTGTCGCAGGATCCTGCTCTTCTACAAAATGAATTGCAACTACAATGTACTACTTCTACTACCGGACTTTCTAGCACTTCGGTATTACTGCAACTTCTAATAGTACTACTCCTACTACTACTATTACTACTGCAACAATGGCTTCTGATAAGAATATTTTAAATAATCAAAACGAAAAACAAATAAACAATGATGATGATGATGATGAAAATAATAGTAGTAAAGTTTTCATGCAAAGCACTGCCCAATCATTGCAATGGGGAAGGGGCATTAAGCAATAAAAAGAAATGTTAGTATTCATGCAAAATACAAAGTAAAGCAATAACATTTTTTTTCCAGCAACAGATGCATAGTAGTAGGCTCATGATTGCTGAAGCCTTCATTAGTAAAAAAACCAAAAAAAACCCACAATCTTAGCACTCTATAAACAAAACCATATAGTGATAATTTCACCTTATTTCAACATATAATATATATTAAACACAATCAACGCATTAAATCTGCATGAACCCTTGTTTCAGACCACCGGCCCTCTCTTACAGAGAGTTACGATTGATCCGATCAACCTAAATTATATGGAATCCAACAATGTCATAATTATTTCTCCAGGAAATGTGCACAATGTCCTTTGTAAGCAAAGAAAAGCACACTGAATTTTCAAGAAAACAATGAATGTATGACTTAACATCATATTTTCAAAATATTTTGAACAAACATGCATTAGAGATGTTGATGTTGCTTGCTTTCCTTTCCATAATTGTGGTTGATCGGATCAATCGCAACTCTTTGAAAATTTGAGCCTTTATAGTAAAGAGTCACGATAAGCCATTCAGTGATTATAATTCGAGCATGAACAGAATGATGTTAGTCATTGGCCGTAAACTGGAATAGTGCTTTTTTTTATCACCGAGATGAGAATGATTATTCATATTTATTATTTTGTAAATGCCTGTTATTCCCTTTAAAGAACAACTACCAAGTGTTCAGTCATGTTTGGTCTTTGGCGATGGGTAAAATGATAGTCACATACTCACATTACATTAGTTTACGGCAAACAATGCAAAAGAAGCCTGACCCAATCGTAAATTTAAGTAATGATACGAGTCATGTCACCTGGTGTGTGACAATTGCTCCTGTGACATTTGCTCCTGCGACATTTGCTCCCACGGCATTTGCTGCAGTCTTAATATCTCACAGGGCATAGGTTTAGAGTTAGGATTGTATCAGAGTTTTGGTCCAGAATAATGAATAAAACAAGATAAGGATTATGGCTTATTTAGTTTTGGTGATGAAATTTTAAGTTTGGCTTAACGTGCACATTTACCCTGGAAGCAATTGTCGCCGGAGCAAATGTCATGGAACCGGTCTAGTCTGCAGGCACAGACCCTGATTGAAACTTTGATCAGCAAGTGTGGCTCCATGCAAAGACTAGCACATACAAAACTTGCTGTTTCAATTCGGGCCTTCAGTACACTAGGCATGAGTAGGCTGCACATTCAGACCCTTAACTCGAGTGAAGGGCTTGCACAGCAGTAGACTTGAATATTACAGATTGGTATAACAGGCAAGCTTATAAAACATCATGTTTTAAAAAAAATAACAATTAATTGAGGACATTCATGAAACCAATTGAAAAAAAGAAGGTCATTCTCAAAAAGTTGCTCTAGAGCAAATTACAAAGTGGCTTATAAGTAAATTTGAGGTGGGCGGGGCACACAGATGTTAGTAATTCAATCACTAACCATTGACTCTGATCTGTGCTCTCAGATTGTCTTCGTAAGACCAGCCGAGTTCCACCGGATGACTCCCTTAAAAAACACCATACAAGAATGAAATGTGAAGAGCATGCAAAATATGATCTACAGTGTGTATAAAAAAAAGGTTACACTTTGAAATAATCCTATAAAATTATACACTGTATATTTGCAGTATCCGGAAGCTTTTCTCCATTCAAATATTGGTATCTATGTAGGTCTCTGACTAAAAATGCCCCCCCCAAAAAAAAAAAGAGAGAGCGAGAGAAATGTACGGCAGTCTGTTCGTTTTTTGCCTTTTCACATTACACAGCGTGAAAATCATAATTTTTGTGCGAACCGATTTCTGCGAGCTTTATAAAAATGGACAGTGCTCACTTTAGCGTAACATTCTGTCAATTTCATGTGATAAATGAGACCGAAGCCGAAGAATACATGTATATACATGTAGAGTACATTAATGTATGAAAGAATTTATCACCAAATTGTATTGTTATCAATTTATTCAAAGTGTAAACTTTTTATTGACACACACTGTCATACACACCAGTAAGGAAGTAAGTAAAAATTAAATGCACTGTGTAGACCTGTGGACCCAGACAAAGCAAAATTAGTTTGGACTGCTCAAAGATGCTACAGAGGTATTTCACAAAGATTTAAGTATGAGTTACAGTCGTACTTAAATGCCGACGCGTATAATTATGATAAGCAACGGACAATCTCATTGATCAATGAACGATGGTGTGCATCCCCTTGGCATGATCTGACCAATGCGGTCATATTTTTTATAATGCACGCAACTAGGCATTTAAGTGCGACTCTAATGGGGTGTTGCAAGAAACTTGCGATTAATTGCAAGTCAATTTTTGGTCCCTAAATCAATCATATGTCTTGCAGTTAATTGCAAATTAGTGATTGATTGCTAATTTGCTCCTTGAAACAAGAAGTTTAATCTGATTTGCTACAGCTAACGTTGATCTATCAGTTGTAAAATTGCAAAAGAATATTTGCAATTGATCGCAAATATTTTCTTGCAACACCCCCTAAGTCATACTTAAATCTTTGTGAAACACCCCCCAGGTGAGGGTAATTATCCATGTACTTCCTCACTCTTCGTCTTTCAAGGCCCTGTCACATCCTTCCGTGCAAACCTTGCGGGTGATTGACCGCACCTCACCCGCAATAAAGATTTGAGCATGTTCAAAACTTTTCTGCGTGCACATCAGACTTGCGTGCGCTTCTGCGGGCAACTGCGTGTGAGATGCGTGCCACATGCTGTCAATGCGGACGACCTGTGAGTAGCAAAAACAGTTACCCGCAAGTCACACGCAAGGCTTGCATGGAACAACGTGAGAGGGCCTTTACATGTAGGTATGGAATTATCATTTTCAAAAAAAAGTTCAACAATGAGGGTGATGAATTAGATGTTAGAAACAAAATGAGAGATTGTGACAGGAGAGAATCATGAACATCATTGACATGGATAGCAATAAGAATAAGGGTGTGTTTCAATGTCGGTTTCAAAATTTAAACAGCAACTTGAATCATGACTGAAAAAGTGACCACAAAGCGCATATAATGAGAAATAAAGGGTGTGTTCAATGTCCTCCATTGCCGGTTGTAAAAAAGTAAACATCTTTCAAATCATGATTCGGAGGAAAATTTAAAAGTCGCAAAAAAGATGCATTTGTAAACGCGATCAGCTCGGATTGTACGACCTGCAAACTCGCGAATGCAACATTGAACACATTTAACTTTTGAAACGTCTTTAAATTTGCTCTCGCATTGGAAGCCTACACAAGCAGGTACCAGAATTGACCGTTCTTGTGATGGGTCATATTGCACACTAAAGCTGTGCTAACGAAAGCAGAAATTTAAAGACGAATGACAAATAATCAGCTTTATATTATTGACACTAAACAGTGCACTGCTGATCGTGTTTGTGTTCTGTGTTTTGTAATTGAGTTTTCAATCATGATTCACATTGCTGTTTAAATTTGAAAATCAACATTGAACACACCCTAAGCACGTTATTTCTCTGGTACGTCAGACCCCCTAATTCCTGTATTCATGACCTGTGCACTCCCGATCCTCTGAGGGCATAACAACTTTTAATATGTGACCGACCATCCCAAAACCAACAATAAGTCGCCAGGGAAGGTTCTCTGTAAATAGCCAAAATATTAATTCGCTCATCAAAATGCACCAATTAGAAAATTTGTTCATCTGAAAAGGCTATTTTTTCTTCTTTCTACTGTCAAAATTTGAAGTACTGTCAATATTTGAAGTTGTAAAGTTGAATAAAAAACAAGGTATAAGAGTTTCTATGGAACCTGCTAGAAATTTTCAACTGAGATTGCACAGTGTGCACATCTCGTGCTTGAGTGAGTCCTGAAATTTAAACCTTATTTTTTCCTTATTTTTTGAAGTTTAAGTTTAATTTTCTTCTGCATTCAGTCAAGTACTTATTTTGGTTACCATAAATCAATTTTGAATACAGTGTACTTACATTATTTTAAAGCTTAGGAGGTGATTTTTTCAAACTAAATAAACATCTCAAAATTCAATTTGGGTGACTTATTTTTGGTTTTGGGGTGGCCAGTCATATATAAACCAGAAAGCAAAAAATCATTTTAGTAAGGTCTCACTTACAGGGGGGGTGGACCTTCAAATTATATGGAATTATTTTGAAAATTAATTCATGCTCCTCAATATACAATTGGAAATTTAAATTACACGACATTAGTCACAACATTTCAGCAGCTCTTTTCCGCTTGACCACAAGCATATGAACCCCATTAAACCTATAAAAAAAAGAGTAAAAATCATAGATAACAAACCAAATTAATTGATGTGTTTGATACTTACTTTTGATTGGTTGATTCCTTAGTGCTATCCTTTGATGAAGGGTTGATGATATCAGCAGAATCGTCGCTAGACAGTTCTGATTGAGCTGTATTGAAATCTTCATCTGAGGAACTTTGAGTTCTGGGAAAAGAAAACACAATATCATCTTTCATTTTCTTTTTTTGCTTCCTCTTCCTTCATCTTCTACATTCTCCTCCTCCTCCTCTTCTTCTTCCTCTTCTTTTTCCTGTTCTGCTTCCTGTTCTCCTTCTTCTTCTCCTTCCTCTTCCTATCACAAACATGTCAGCCCCCTAGTCCTCAATACCTCCAACATAGCCCAGTCCTTTTACCGTCGAAGCAGGGCAGTTAGATCTTAAGGCCCTTATTCTTCAGTCCATTTTAACATGAGCTTATAAAATGAGCAGATGAATTGAGTCTGTTATGTTAAAAAAAACAATCTGGCTCTCAATAGTAAAGCCACAACTTTAGACTAGAGTTTACATTTAACTGGAGTTCAGAACCCAGTAACATAAAGCTTAGCGATTGATCACGGAGTTTTATTGATCATACACAATAGACCAGTTCATAAATACATCATGGACAATATTGGCCAAATGACCTTTCATTTCTTTCATTATGATAGGCAGATTTCAAAGCAAGATATTACGTAAGCTTGACTTACATAGCAGGATGAAGAAATTGAATTATACCAGGTGACTAGAATAGCACACCAATGAACACTCCATGAAGGTATTTGTTGCATTTCTACTTTGAATGCATATTATAGCATGCTGTACAGGTACAATGAACTTGGCAAACTGTGAAATACCAGTCGTTCGTGGATGCATTGTAGTATTTTTAGGGATGTAAATGAAAACACAATTCAAAAGAATATATGAATAATCAAGACACCAAAGTTGGTGCTTATCTCATTGAATTTTAAACCACCATGTCACTTTAGTACCAATGACCTTCCTCTTATCATGCGCAGAATCTTTTGATCATGCGCAGAATGGAACTATGAACTGGCTTATTGTCAATGCATCAATCATAGAAGTCAGCCCCAATATCAATCGTAAAGCTTTATGTAGTAGTAATTCATCACTTTATTAACATTCAAATCGTTCAAACAAAGGAATAAAATATATACAAACATAGAAGAAAGGAACGCCCAGGACATATCTGAGTAACAGAACAAGCAGGGCATACATAAATAACATAGATTATATTAACATAATAGCGTATACAATACATTACTATAATTACCCCAAATCAAAGTATTAAAACAAGCATGAAATTATTATAAAGAAGTACAGTATGTAGAAGAAAAACGGGAACTAAAGCGATTGATCACGGAGTTGATTTTTATGATTGATCATACACAATACTCAATACAATCAATCGTAGAAATCAGTGCCGTGATCAATCGTAAAGCTTTATGCAACAGGGCCCGGGATACAATGTTACTCACTTCTGATTAGAGTCATCTGAATCCTTGTCGGACAGGTCATTGTCGATTGGATCCTCGACGTCACTCTCATATCCTTCCTTCTTGGCCTCAACATTCTCTACAAGTAGACAAGAATAGAATACACATGTGACATTCAAATCTTCTATGTCGACTTCTACCAAATCAAATCGATTTCTGAGCTTCTGAAACGAGGCGTGCACTACAAGATTTGTTGCATTTAGTCCTGGTCCCAAGAAATTAGACCAAGGCAGATTTACCTGTATACTACAAATCTGAAATGACTGTTATACGTTGGTCACATTTGCTCTACGAAGGCCGTACGGCGAGTCGAAAACAGCCGTTTGAACATTTTTTGTACCAACTACATATAGGTGGTTTGAATCAAAATTGATAAAACGCCTGTTTTCGACTCGCCGTAGAGCAAATGTGACCAAGGTATTATTCTTATACAATTGTGTCAAAGTGCAAAAGAAATAAAAGGCTGGAATTTTCACAGGAACTTACCTATGAAGTCTAACTCTGCAAAATACTCATCCCCGTGCTCTTTTCCTTTCCGATTTGCCTCTTCCTCGTTCCATATCTGACCGGCGTACGTACAAACAAACATGCCTTTGGGTATGTCGTCTAAGCATCGTATACCCCATCCCCTAGAGGGGGAGGTGTGGTGAAAGGAAGAGCAAGAGAAAACAAAAAAATAATATTTCTTAAAAGGCAAATCATCTCCATGCATGCATCTTTCTCCCCATCCATTGATAAAGAAAGGAGGGGAGGTGTGATAAACCGAAGAGCAAGGAGCTTAAAAATAATAGCATGCCTTTTGGTATGTCGTCTAAGCATCGTATACCCCATCCCCTAGAGGGGGTAAGTGTGGTGAAAGAAAAAGCAAGAGAAGCAGGTAAAAGAGAGGCAACAGAAACATATTAAAAAAACATACCTTACAAGTTACATACTGAATTACATGCATATCCTTTGAAAATCTTTTAAAATTCAATTTGCTCAAACAATAGCAGATAATCACGATCTTCAAACTTGGGACCATTTTATGAAGGTCGTCAGCACTGACTTGTTTACTTTCTCTGAAAGTTACCGTAGTAACAGAAAGAGGTCAGTGCCTCTCGGCCAATAAAAACCAAGGATTTAATTGAAATTGTCGGCACTAACAATTTAGACAACTATTATGAAGCACCACCATGTGTTCTTAAATCATTCCGTTAATCTTTTTTTATGTTCTTGGAGCAGAAAAATTGCAATAATCATAATTTTATAGTTAACTACATTAACTAATAGTGAAGACTTGATAATCATTACTCATCTTGTCATCATCGGAGAAGAACTACAAGTTCTTTTGAAGCACTTCAAAATCTCATAATTTTTATTTTTAATCTGTTTTCAAAGCCCTATATTTAGCATTAAAAAATACCCCCTAAATGTGTATGAGACCATTCTTACCTGTCATAGGTCTTAAAGACTTGTAATCTCAGTGAAAGCCCGTTCTGTACGACCTTATTCTCACAGCGATTTGAACATTTGCAATTATCATTGCATTCAAATATCCTAATAAAGAGGAGAGATAAACAGTGCATGTATGTAAGTAAATTAATTTGAATCAGGGCTGTACTGGGTACATTATCTTATGTTTTGTCCTTTTCATTATATTTTTTAAATAAATACTTTACTTAGTAGTGAGAGATACATGTACATGTAGATAAGTTCTTGACTGAGTAGTAGATAATACCCTATTAAGTGGTAGATAAGTACTTGACTAGTCATTTATTTAGTGCTAGATAAGTATTTCACTGAGTGGTACATAAGTATTTGATTGAGTGGTAGATAAGTGATAAATACATGAAAGTATTTGACTAGAGGTAGATAAGGACTTGAGTGATAGATAAGGTAAGTATTTGACTAAGGGGTAGATAAGATCTTGACTGAGTGGTAGATAAATACTTGAATGAGTGGTATATATGTACTTCATTGAGCTGGAGATAAGTATATTATTGAGTGGCAGAAAAGCACTTGACTTGAGTATTAGATAAGTACTTGATTGAGTTGTAGATAAGTATTTGATTAAGTTGTACAAATGTAATTGAATAGGAGGCAGATAAGTACCTGATTGAGTAGTATAAAACTACTTAACTGAGTGGTAGATAGTACTCGAATGAGCGGAAGAAAATTAGTTGACAGAGTTGTGTTACATGAGAGATACATGTTTATAAGTAATTGCCTGAGTGGCAGAAAAGTATTTGAGTGGTAGATAAGTATTTGACTGAGATGTACATGTAGATAAGTTCTTGCTTGCACGGGAGAGTACTTTATTAAGTGGTAGAAAAGTACTTCACTTAGTAGTATATAAGTACCTTATTTAGTGTTATACATGTATACATGTACGTACTTGACTGAGTGGTAAAGTACTTGACTGAGTGGTAAAGTACTTGACTGATATGTACATAAGTTCCTGATTGCATGGTAGAGTAGTTTACTAAGTGGGAGATAAGTACTTCACTCAGTGATATATAAGTACATTATAGTGTTATATAAGTACTTGACTGAGTGGTAGATTGACTTACCCTGTCTGGACTTGATCTTTGAGTAGTCTGTTCTTGTATCCAACATCAGGCTTAGGTTTGCCATCCCGTGTCCACGCTGATGATGAAATTGTCAACTGCCTACAAGCACACTTACTAGCATCCTACCAAACAAAAGATACAAGACTTACAGTAGCCATCCCAAAACTAACAATAAGCTTGAAATGATATACATGGATAACTTGTCAAAATTAATCAACAATAACTTGGTTAATGTGTACAGTTTATGTGTATAGTTTATAATGACCATGTGGGAAGCAAATGGAATTCAGCTGAAATAATAAGTGGCGTACCCATTTGATTCACGCCAATCACAAATCCATTCACTTCTTTTCTACTCATAAATGACTGGAAAAGAATGGAAAAAGACAACAATTAATTAAATTAAAAGGTTTTAATCCATAATGTTGACCTTTAAAATTGAAAAGGTTAAAAAGTTCACCGACCTCACTTTGCAAACATCAGTACAATCGCAGCATATTTAAGAAGATTAGATTTCTTTTTACCTTTGACCCCTACAAAGGTATGAATGTCATTGCACTTACTGAACAATCATCGGTACAATCACAACAAACTAGAAATTTGGATCTCTGTTAACCTTTGACCCCTATAAAGTTGTGAATGTCATTCTACTTACTGAACAATCATTGATACAATCACAGCATATTATATGTGTTGACATTTGACCCCTACAAAGGTATAAATGTCATTGTACTTACAGAACAATCAATGGTACATTCACTGTGTTGACATTTGATCCGACCCCTATAAAGCTATTAAGGTCATTGCACTTACTGAACAATCATCGGTACATTCACAGCATACGAGGAAGTTTGGATCTGTGTTGACCTTAGACCCCCTCAAGACTGCCTGACGCTCCGTCATGTACTTCAGAGGAGGCGGCTCATCTGTATCGTATTCATTCACACACTGCATTGGAAGACAAAAAGAAGATATAGAGTTTAGTGATTGATTGTGGGGTAGACTTCTACGACTGATTGCATTGATTATTGTGTATCATCAAATGTAAAAAGCAGCCCTACAATCGATTGCTAACGATTACGTTACTGGCCCAACAGTTGACAAATAATCAAATGTACCAACATGTTCAGAATATCGTAAAGGAGTACATGTTTTAACCCTTTGTCATGGATAAACATTTTTTTTTAATCCAACATTGAAGGCCTGTAAGTATTAAGTGGCATTGTATTAACAGGAATAACAATATACAGGAGAATAATTGCCATGGCTACCTAATTCAATGTACATAAAAGAAAAATATAAACACAAATTCAAAGAATATAGGAGGCCAGGTGAGGTCAATGACCTTTCAAAATCTGGGCTCCACACACCATTATAAATCATACAAAGTAATATATATAGAGAGAAGAGGGGGTACATGTGCAATGATAAATCATAATAATACATATATTTAAGATTCCATTCCTTAGATTTTCGTGTGGGCAAGGATTAAGAAATAAGCAAACTGTTACGCAATGTGGAGTACTCACAGACACAGGTACTTTCTCAACACCATTGGATAGATCGGGAAGCTCCATGTAATAGAAACGACTATTCTGCCTGGTATTCCGCTGTTTGAAACTGATGTGGACGTGTGATGCAAAGGTGAATCGATCGATAGATAACACTTCTGATTTGGTTTCTCTTACTGTGGTAATAACAAGGAAAACAGAGCAAGTAATACACTGTCAATGCGTAGTCAATAACAATACAACTCATTTGTTAAGCAATTGATACAAGTCAGCACACTATATTTTGCATACCTCAACACCAGGGGCCCGTAATACAAAGTTTATCAATCATCGTAGAACATTTTTTTTACGATTGATTGCATTGGCCACATTGTACAATTAATCGCGAAAATCAAGCATACGATTAATCTCTACCCTTTTGTGTTACAGGACCCTGGTGGCTGATTCACAAAGCTGTTCATAAGTTACGAGCGATTTTCCTGGTGATCCTATCTTAGGAGCTAAATCAACACTAATGAATATTTGGTGCACAAATTTTACAAGAAAGGATCACATGGGACCCGTTGCAGAAAGAGTAGCAATCAATCGCAACTCTAATAATCAGGCGCAACTTGATTTTCAGCAGCGCGCAACAGCGCGCATTTGGGACTTGCGATTGATTATTTGGCTTGCCTTTAAACGCAACTCTTTCTGCAACGGGCCCCAGTTGTTCTTAAGTCACTTGTTACCTATGAAGAGTTTCTTATGAAACATCTAGCGGTTATAAATGTTAATGAGCCTATCATTACAAAAATTGTACATTTAATCTTAAGTAAATTAGAAGATGATGATGCATAGAATTTGTATAGCGCCATATATCTGTCAAAGACATTCAAAGGCGCATTTTTGGAGGAGCCAGCCAATCTGGGTCGCCTAGAAGAGCGCACACACAGAACAATGACCCACAGGTCTCTCCTCCCAATATAACTGGTTGGGGGAATGCAGGTTGACCACTACACCTGGGTTTCGCCCTACTCTTATTCGAATAGTGCAGTGGGTTCTTAACGTGCAAAGGTGGTGACTCTCCTCTACCCGGGGCCTCCAATTACCGTCCTATTCGAGGGACGGAGTGTTTTCCACTGTAACATAGCCTGCATCTATGAAACATGGGAGAGACGTTTACACACAATGCACTGGCTTCAGTCATCCGCCCGGGGGGGACTCGAACCCACGATCTTTGGTTCGACGGGCAGACACTTTACCGACTGAGCCAACTTCGCTCTCAAGAAGAAAAAATATATATCAAAAAGTCTAGCTATTGCCTATTTTGCTGGGGTGGACTTGACCTTTAAGGAAACATAATCATATTGGCTTGTCATTGATTGCAATGAGATCCTTTAACAGCCCCATAGTCTTACACAGATACAGGTTAATGCATATCTTAGGAGGGATGGGCAAAGAAAAAGCACTAGTTTCAATTCAAAGGAAACATTTCTCAAGTATAATGCATGAATACTTACGATATCTGGAAACATCATCAAAGGAACACTGACAAAGAAAAAGGTGAGAAAAATAATAGGGTAGTTTATTTTCATTTCATATCTCTCATTACATTTACCTTTGCATGTAACCCTAATAGACCAGGGGGGAGGATTTCATCCCCTCGACCGTTCACACAAGGGGGCCACAGAATTAATTCATGAATTCATTTTGCTTTCAAGTCTCACGCATCTTTTGAGACCAAATTCGCAATGTGAGAGAAAAAATTGAGTTATTTTATTTGTGCAGTTAATACACCATTCCATACCCTCTTCTATTAGCATATAATTATTCATCATGCTCAATAAAAAAAAAATGGAATCTATATTACATGTATATACATGTATGCATATAGGGGAGCTGCTCGCATATGACATCACAAATTAAAAGCTTTAAAAAAATTTAATATGATAAATTTGTATAACGCAGCCACTATATAGATATACTCTACTGCGCTTTGGTTACTCCTATTGCTTATACTGCTTACTAAAATGATGATCTACTTAAACGCTTCTCTACACAGATGTGTCTTCAATAATGTTTTATTAAAATTCCTTTCTTATTCCTTGATGGATTTTCATCAAACCTTTGCCAATATTTTTTCCTCAATTTTTCAACTTTGATTAAAACCAAGTTATTATCGGGGTGAACGTCCCCATTCATTCTTGCCCACTCACCAGACTCTTCCCGCAAGGCGCCCTGTAGACGACGTGTCTCTTGTAGCTGCTTCCGCCCTGCTTACATAGCTCTCTAACCCAGCCTAGATCCAGGGGTACGAGGAGAGGGTTCCTAGTCCGATCAACCACTTGTGGCGTTGACCCAAGGCAGAGGGGACTACAAACATGAGGGACTGAGAAACAGGAATATCAAACAGAATTTAGATCTTAGAAAGGTATTCTCATAATTATAACGACACCATCCCTGCTTACATAGCTCTCTAACCCTGCCTAGATCCAGGGGTACGAGGAGAGGGTTCCTAGTCCGATCAACCACTTGTGGCGTTGACCCAAGGCAGAGGGGACTACAAACATGAGGGACTGAGAAACAGGAATATCAAACAGAATTTAGATCTTAGAAAGGTATTCTCATAATTATAACGACACCATCCCTGCTTACATAGCTCTCTAACCCTGCCTAGATCCAGGGGTACGAGGAGAGGGTTCCGAGTCCGATCAACCACTTGTGGCGTTGACCCAAGGCAGAGGGGACTACAAACATGGGGGACTGAGAAACAGAAATATCAAACAAAATTTATCTACATGTATCTTCGGATGGTATTATCAAAATTAAACCTTGTAGCTGCACCCGCCCTGCTTATAGATCCAACGGTAGCAGATGAGGGTTCAGAGTCCCATCAGCAGCTTTTGGATTTGACCCAAGACAAAGCGGACTCCAAACATGGGGGACTGAGAAACAGAAAAAACGCAAAAACTTGTGTTCAGGAAGTGCTTTTTGCTTCAAGTATTAATGATTAGTGACGCGCTTTGAACTTGATAAGAAGAATGGTAGGTACATGTTCCTTCATAATGCACATTTAGTTCAGCACATGGTCCTGCCTTGTCCAGATGCAAAGCAGGATGCACAGAGACATAACCGTGGACCATCAATAAAAGAACCATACTGCCTTCGCCTGAAAGCCTGGGACAATATAATTCATATTTGATACATTCTCATATCATACAGGTATACTAACCATATCTAAGTCGCTCCTTCCTCACGAAACGATCTACTCGGGTCTCTGGTTCAAACAGTTTATCCTCTTCATACCGATCTGTATAACAAAAGCAAGAAAAATGATTTCAATGGAAATATATACATGAATTCCAGTATCTAAAATAGAGCAAAACTTACAACATTCTGTACAAAAGCATTTTGAACTTGTTACTACAAGTGGCATTTATCTTTAAATCTTTTAGAAACATCACCTTAATTACTTTTTACTCTTTTCAATGCAGCAAGAATGCAACTAAGGCCTGATAAAAAAAATCTGAAAATCATCAAAAATGACCCCTTTCCTCCATGAAAAAGGTGTTTTCCATCACCAAAAATAAGTTGAAACAAATCTGAATTAAGATTTTAGTCTGAAAAGTGGCATTCCTGGCAAAAAACAATAGTGGTGAAATCTGTTTTTACTTGGGAGCCATACCTTTGTTTATTTCCTTATGTCTGTTCTTCTTTTTCTTCTTCTTATTTTCACTCCTGCTGCTCTCGTATGAAGTGCTAACAGAGCTGACAACGATAAGGATTTCTTGATAAAGTAAAATTTATAGAAGTGATCTGAATCCGAATAAAAGTACTTCTATTAGCCAAGTAAAATGCTAAGTAATTTATTCAGTCAATCAATAATTTGAATATTGACCCATACCTTTCCTTCTTTCTCTATGCTTGTTCTTCTTCTTTTTCTTCTTTTTATGCTCATTCCTGCTGCTCTCGTATGAAGTGCTAAAAGAGCTGGCGGACGAGGAGGATTTTTTGGCAAACGAGGGAGTATTTACAGTCTGCTGTGCGCACTGTTGTAGTAGCTGTGAGAAGTGATACGATGATGATGACATCGAGGGTGATTGTTGATTGTTAAGACTGCCCAGCATTGCAGGCTTGGGTTGCGGTATCTGTTGTTCTGTTAAAAAAATTAAAAAGAATCATTTAAAAACAAAGTTTAAAGGTAAAAAAATGTAGTTGGAGCAAACAATTATTTAATGAGAAAGTCTTTTAACTCAAGGTTAATTGTCACCATTATCATATATCTAGATCTGGTACATTAATGTAATCTAGTTTGTGAAATCATGAAATCTTAGCTCAAATCCAGTAATGCTGATGATCACTAAAACGGAAAAGCATATCTGGGACAGTGTATTAACATTGCTTAGAAAAACAGTTTCTTCCAGAGCCATTTGGCATATGTCACAAGCAATTCTTTTTTATTTTTGCACTTAAGCCAAATTCTAAAATTTGTTTATTTAACATAGAAAATGTTAACAGGAAAAATTGATTAATGGTGTAATCCTGAAAGTTGTGTTTAAATAAAGAAAATCTAAATTTAAAAGGTAATGATAAATTACTCATTTTGGCCTTGTGATGGCAGTTTTATTGATCGAGTTGTGTAATAAAAACCTACAGTATGTACTTAATTACTTTAAATAGAACATGTAGGAAGGGCTATAATATATTCAGCTATTGCAGGTTCTTTTGTTGTAGTTTCCAGGTTCTAGTAACAGGTGGAATAATAGCATTCCAAGACCCGCCTGAGGTCTATTGATTGTACAGTGCACCTAATTGCTGTGCACCACGTACGTTCACCGCCTATAGGCTATGTATCAACTCAGTGGAGCCCGCCATTATAAAAGCCCTCTCGCGGTAGGTCGCCTAACAATCTTGTTAGCGACGCTTACGAGCATCTTCTTGCTCACTCTCCAAAATGTCTGCGATATTAAAATCCTAAAAACTAATGAAATCGTTTAAATTTAGTAAGACTATGAATGTTTATCATTTATATTGACTATCGGTGTATCAACCTATATCGAAATTATAAGCAAGTGTGTGTAAGAAGGCGATTTACCAGTCATTTTGATGAGTGATACAATATGCCAAAATTTATGAAAATATAGCGTAAATTTTATATAGCATTTCAAAAATCCTTATTTTCAATATCCCCATAATTTTTTGTTGTTTTAAAAAATATCTTATTACATTAACTAGAATTTTCCAGACCTGATAACGTTGGTAGCTTATTTTCTCCATCATTCATAAGAAAATTTCAGGCCTTCAAAATCGGGTTATTTTTTGTTATATTTCTAAAAGAAAATAGTTAGATTCGAACAACTATACCATTGTTCTCCCGAAGAAGGGTTATCATCACATAAATTTGTGTATATCATACATAACATTAAATATTACGAGTGTAGCAATCAATGTTGGATAACATTTTTCACGATGAGTTACGTAATGAACAGACAAATCAAGTTCATTCTTAGCACACGAGCCGCAGAATGCAAAATTTTAGCGTGTGCAGACGGGGCTGATCGCCCGGGCTGTCCGTTCAGATTATCCAGTCCGATACTGGAGTCAGGTGGTATATTTCACGTACCTTTTCCCCTCGCGATGACCACTGTGCAGTTTTAGTGTTTTATTTCGATACTCAGTCTATGAAATTCATACTTTACCGATGTCTAAAAATACTTGGAATATACCTGACACATAAATTATTTCATTTTCGGTGATTATTATTTCTTTCCTTAATTACAAAAAGTCAAACTGATGTCAAGAATGTGTAACATTGACTGTATAGTTAAAAATATAGGTTTGGGAAATATCGTGTTAAGTTTGTCCAATGTCATCAGCATCTCGGTATATGTTAAACAGAAAATATAAAACAACTATATGTTTTGTAAATTCCACGACCGCCTTTACCATTATGGAACATATGAAGCCAACCTGCATGACCGCCGGGGGGGGGGGGGACTCAAATTATTTGTTAAAATGAAAGTAGTATCAATATTTATAGACCTTCAATATGCCTATTACCAGGCTCTTGTGATTATAAATTATAATCATGGTGAGTTGGGGGAGTAAAAGGGTTGGATGAAATAGATTGCATGGGGAGGGGTCGAGGCCGAGAGAAAAAAAGAATTAAGGGGCCAAAAGGAGATTGCAGGCCGGTAGAATGACAGAGGGTCAAATATTAATAGGGCAAGCTTTATTTGAGAGCTTGACCATAACAGGAGGGAAGGAAAAATACAAGACAGTGGAAATTTAAATAGGGAGAGCTGATCTTTGAGATATATAATGGCACGAAAGCAAAAACAAAGAAAGAGAGAACAGGGAGATAAAGGAGGAGGAGAAGCCCTTGCAATTAAAATGTATCAAACACACTTGGCTGGGGCGGCAGTGAGCACGGTGAGATGATTACCCCCCCCCCCTCCCTCTACCACCTCGTCAGTCTCAGTAGCAGAGAAAGGGGACTAATGATTGACTTTTTGTGATTCATGCAGGTCGAAAGAAATGATAATTCTCACAAATGAAATCATTCATGTGTCAGGTATATTAGAGCATTTTTAGATATCGGTAAACTATTCATTTCACAGATTAAGTATCAACATTAAGCACTATAAAACTGGACAGTGGTCATCGTGGAATATACCACCCGAAACCAGCATGACCAGTATGGGACTAGATAATCCCGTCCGACACACTAGGGATCAGCCCCGTCTGCGCACGCTAAAATTTATCATTCTGCGGCTCGCGTGCCAAGAATGAACTTGATTTTTTCTCTTCATTACAAAACTCATCGTGAAAAAGATTATCTAACATGGATTACTACACTCCTAAAATGAATTGATATGTATCATTTACACAACAATACGAGATGATAACCCTCATTCGGGCGTACAGTTGGTATAGTAGTTCGAATCTAACAATTTTCTGTTAGAAATATAACAATAATTAACCTGATTTTGAAGGTCTGGCATTTCCTCATAAAGCCGAGAAACAGTAATCTATTAACGTTATCAGGTCGGGAAAATTCTGGTAAATGTAATAAGATATTTTTTTAAACAACAAAAAATTATGGGGATATTGAAAATAAGGATTTTGAAATGCTATATAAAATTTACGCTATATTTTCATAAATTTTGGCACTTTGCATCACTCATCAAAATGACTGATAATTCGTAATATAACAGGCAATTGCCATTAAATTCGGTATGAGTTTGTACACCGATAGTCAGTGTAAATGATAAACATTCATAGCCTTACTAAATTTGAATAATTCCATCAGTTTGTAGGATTTTAATATCGCAGACATTATGGAGATTGAGCCAAACGATGCTAACAGGCGTTGCTAACAGGGTTGCTAGGCCCGAAAATCCGATTAAGCTCCGCCCACTTTTTACACTGAGTTGGAGGGATTAACGTACGTGGCACAGAGAGTAGGATCACTTTCATTTTGTTACTCTTTGAGAGAGGTTGTGTTCTGAGGAGCAAGGAAGAAATGACCCTCAGTTTTAATTAATTTGGAGTTTTCCTACCCACAATGGTGGTGAGTCTATTTTGTATTTTATCAGTATATTTCAGCTTAAAAAAAGAGAATTATAAAAGGTTATTCTGGTCTGAATTTTTGATCCAGATTTTGTTGTAATAATTTTATCAATCAGAAGCTTGTTTTCTGTAACTTTAATAGGCATAATTTTACGTTGTAAGTTTTGAACAATTTCCGGCTTTAAATAACTATCACAAATATATTGTAGTGATGGAATGTTTGTATTTCAGTATTTTTCAGGAATTTATGTGAATTTATGTCAATTTTTCTAGGATTGATACATTTATGCTGATGAATACTATCTAGATATTCTGTCATTGCTTATTAAATAATAAGAAAGACATGTATTTATCAAATGATTTATAAAGTAATCATTGAAATGTTACAAATTAGGATTTGCGAATTTTAGATAAGGGGAATTTATTCAATTTTCAAGGGTCCTTTGGTCAGGGAGCTGTTACCCATGGACAGCCATTTTATTCTGGGGCTTCATCCTTAATAGAAGCCTTCAGTTTTCGTCAGCCCTGAACCAAGATGAGATATCCTGAGTATTCAACCCTGAGTTCAGCTTAAATTCTTCTCGACATCATGCGACAGGTCGAAAGCGCGTAGACTTCGGTGACGCCATTCTTCGACAGATTTCGTGGATCTCCGATAACCCTCGACACGCGTCATTCTACATGTACGTCATCGGTATTCAAGGTCATCGGATAACCGCTACTTCAGTCAACTTGTCACCATTTTTTCACCGACGTCTAATGGACTGCATCCATGATTAATCAGGGAAGTCCTTTAATCTAATAAACCCTTAATATTGTCCGGACAAATTATTATTTCTCCCATCCATTACCGATTTCTTATATTATTCCACAACTGAAATTCTTAATTGATAAAATCAAACTTCATTTTTTTTTGTCATCTTTTGAAAGTCAATATCATTTATATGTGAACTCATGTTACATTCATTGTTGAAATTTCCATGGAAATGAATCGTATTTGGAGCGAAATTATATAGTTGTAATAAACAACTTTAAACCGGAATGATTATTGTGCAGTGGAATTACTTATGTGTACTTTGACTACATCATAGCTCTCTTCACTTTAAAAAAGAATGCTTGGGGTATGTGAGGTTGTTTATGTGATTTGGGGTGATTGGTGACCAAATATTTAGGTAAGCAAAACCCAGGTTTGATCCTGACAGCATATATTTTTTTATTTATACATACAAACACTTTGGTGGTAATATCATTGGATTCTGTTCGAATTCATTTTGAGATCGTTACCACAATTGGTTTTTATCTTTAACATTACCAAGCTCTTATCTTAAAAAAATACTGACACTTGATGTGTGTGGTATCTAATATTCTTTATATGGCTTTAAAAAGAAAATATAACAGAATGAAAATAAAAATCTTGCAGACACTTTCAAGATATCCGTTACTGAAAAATCATTATTCAATTAATCTTGTTGGGAGATAAACATAACACGTGTAAGTATATGAAATGAAATTAAGATGGTTTTTAAAACCATGTTAAATGTCACCTCTTTTTGAAGCACTAAATAATGACTTCCAGAGACATTTTTTATCAGGGCTCTATTTTAACAACATCTCAAAAACACAGGTGACAAAAGGGATCTTCCGGCTCAGATTCTTAAAGCCAAGTCAATGCTAACCTACGCCTTCAATTCAATAACATGACAAAGTCTGGAATGCGAATAAACCTTTACATGATTGTACAAATTCTGCAGTATGTAGTATGAATATCACACATTACTAGTTTTCAAGAAACTACTATTTTAGGAAGATTGGAAAAAAATGAGTCACATGGCAAATATAACTATTTTATTATATGTTTTGCTCATCTCACAGGTTGATTTACATTGAAATGCATCATTTCCCATTATATTAGGACACCTGTTCACATCAGACGAATCACAAATGCATTATACAAATTTGACATTTTACAAGAGTATGATATGGAGCATTTCAACAATTAAAAGGGTTCCCAGCTTTCAAGAAAACAAAATTCCCTGATTTTTCCCTGACAAAGTTTAAAATTTCCCTGATAATTATTTAAACCCATTCCCAGTTTCGCATGTCTTCTAAGTTGTTGCAGTGAATTACATGTATTTTCAGCATAAGAACAATAATGTAAAACTAATCAGTATCACCATAACCAGTCATTCAATGGATGTTGTTTTGATATGCAATAAGATATAGCAGAGTCTGATTGACTACCGTGCTTTCGACTTTTGGGCTGATCAAAATTTGTCCCTCGTTTGAGGCATTTTCCCCTGATTTGAGGTATTTTTTTATCAGATTCCCTCAGTTTTCCCTGACTGGAAAAAAGTAAGATAATTTTTCCTGATTTCCCTGATGGGCTAGGAACCCTGATAAAAGCTCTTCACACTCTGTATTTGACATTTTACAAGAGTATGATATGGAGCATTTACAGAATTAAAGTTCTTTACACTACATGTATGTACTCTCTTTTCCATACCTGGCAAGATGTGGTCTGAATGGACCTTGGTCATCTCTACGTATGGAAGATTGTGTTTCAATTGTTCAGGGGTAGGAACGGTGTTGATCCCAGCGCTCTTCTTGTCACCCTGTGCCAAGGATATCAAAGACAAAACAGAGAAAAAACAATAAGAATATCATTATAGTACAGATTTATTGTATAGCACATATCACATTAAGATATAACATCCCTCTATAATGGTCAGCGACTATGACTGATTCACTTAGACGTAAAGGCCCGAAATCACAAAGGTGGTTTTGATAACCCATGGTTGAATCCATGGTTTATGCAGATTTCCTGTTTGAATTACGCTTATTTACCGCGTATATTAAAAAATGTCCAATGCTGATTGAATGCAAATGAAAGCCTGTTGCCATGGTTTTACGCTATTTTACTCATGAGTCCACCGTTTTGAATTAATGAATCCACTCTTCAAACAGTGGACTCATGAATAAAAAAAGCATACTAAACCACGGCAACAGGCGTCAATATGGCGCACTGCAACAAAAGCATGCATAAGCATTGGACATTTTCAATATACGCCGAAAATAAGTGTAATTTATTCAGGATATCTGCATAAACCATGGGTTTAACCGATCGTTTTATTAACCACCTTTGTGAATTCGGGCCACAGTGTTTCCAGTGGAATTGGTTATATACCAGCTTGGCATTGATGCCGCGGAAGCTACTTTGGAAAGTTCCTACGGGAGTTACCTCAACAGACACAGAAACAGAAACACCTCCTTTAAAATGCATACCAAGTCAAGAAGGGGTTTAAGCCGAGTGGATCCTCTGTAGATCCATTCAGTCTCTGCTCTCCGTGATGGGGTGGCTGCAAACAGCATGTTAGCAAGACTTCCTTGAACCTCTAGTACTCGAGCATTCCACCTGATAACGAAACCCAAACAGGAAAAAAATATTAAAAAGAAACCAAAAATTCCACCTGATAACGAAACCCAAACAGAAAAAAAAGATTAAAAAGAAACCAAAACCCAAGAAGAGAAGCAATCTTACTGGAAAGAGTAAAATGCGAGGAACAATCCAAAACTTGTTTCATCAAGATCGGTTATCGAATAAGCGAGTTATGGAAGTTTTAAAAGTCTTGTACTTTCTATGGGGATCCTCAAATTGGCCAACATGCTTCAAAATGGCTAATTTTGTGCACAAATCTCCACTTGTTTTGTACACAAATTTTCAGATTTTCCCCATTATCTTTGAAATTGCATCTTGCATTCTTCCGAACATAACATATCATGGGATATCTCACACCACATAATAATAATAATAATAGGTATTTATATACATATATTTATATACATATATCAAGGTCAGGAGGAGATAATGTCACTTTCCTATTATGCCTATACAGTGCGTCCCAGAAAAAACGAAACCGAGATTTAGCGATGATTTATCATAACTTAGTCACAAATACAATAGACAAATGACCTACCATTGTAAAGCTTAGAATCTCCTCTTTCATCTGAAATTACTTAGATTATTTCTCATTCACGCATGAGTGAGCAAAAACAATTTGAAGAGGGGATACCAAAAAGTCATTTGGCGGGCTGTATCTGGGTTTCAAAAAGAAAACCCCATTTCTAAAAAGTTCAATATCTGCTCTTTAATTTGATACCTCAATTACAGAAAATGGTCAAGAAATAGGAAAATTCTGGTTATTTGAAATAAGGCTTGAATTTCAATAATTTCATAAAATGAAGAGGTTTTACAGGCTAGCGTTCAAACTCACTCGACACTCCGTGTTGTTGACGATCAGCCATGCATGAAGTCTTTTGTTAACCATGCGATAGCTTCTGTGGGAAACCGGTGAAAACACGTTTATTTAATGAAATTATGGAAATACAAGCATTGTTTCGAGGGAACGTAACTTTTTTACTTCTTGACCATTTTTTGTGATTAAGGTATCAAATTAAAGAGCAGATATTGAACCTTTTAGGCATGTGATTTTCTTTTTAAAATTCAGATACCCCCCGCCAAATGAGTTTTTGGTATCCTTTCTTCAAATTGTTTTTGCTCACTCATGCGTGAATGAGGAATAATCTAAGTAATATCAGATGAAAGAGGAGATTTTAAGCTTTACATTGGTAGGTCATTTGTCTATTGTATTTGTGATTAAATTATGATAAATCATTGCTAAATCTCGGTTTCGTTTTTTCTGGGACGCACTGTATAATAAATTATCGGTCCATAATATCAATATTCTTATTTCATAAAAAAGTGCAAGACTTGTCTACACGTTAAGTGTATTTGCACGCCATGAATGACGTGCACCTGTGCTATATACACTTAACATCACAATTACATCACAATTACATGTACACCAGGATTACTTCATCAAGTTCACAAACAACCTGACTTCGGAAGTATCAACAGGCAAACAGACAAAACTTGCTACAAATAATACCTTGCATTACATATCAAACAGCTGTGGGCCTATAGCTAATAATAATATTGTCTGGCTTTAATTTTTCAGAGATACCACTTTATATTTCCCTCAGAAGACCCATTTGCCCTCTTTAACGCTCGGGCAATATGAGACTACCTCTGGAAATACATGGTATCTCCCTCAAAGCCAATCAATATTATATAGTAATAATCGACTTACCATTTGCCATTCCACTCTGTCATGACTAACTGATCCTTCTTCAGGTTGACCATAGCCCTGTCTGGGTATTTATCAAGGTACTCACGGATGAAATTCCGTGAGAAAATATCTACATCCGCCCAGACACACGCACCTAACAGATAATTATGAAAGCAAGTGCATGCATATGAATATAGAAAGAACATTGAAACCTATCTATAGAGACCATTCAAAGGATACAAGATTGTATTCTAAGGTTGTGTGTTGAAAGTCGACTTGCAAATTCAAAGAGCAACATGAATCATGATTGAAGACGTGATTGCAAAACGCCATAGAAGAGAAGCAAAGAGTGCGTTCAATGTTCCCCATTCCTGGTCGTTAAAGTAAACGTATTTCAGATCACGATTAGGAGGAAAGTTTAAACACCATCAACTCAGATTTTACGACCTTCAGCACTGCAAGTGCAACATTGAACAAGATTGAGATTTGAAACATCTTTAAACTTTCTCTTGCAGTGGAAGCCTACACAAGCAAACTTAGCAATGAAGCTGCGCCTAAAAAAGCGGGAAATTTAAAAAAGACGATGGACAAATCATCAGCTTTACTGCTATTTGTGTTTTTGTTCTGTGTTTTGTTTTCAATCATGATTCATGTTGCTGCTTAAATTTGAAAATCGACATTGAACACACCCTATTATGTCTACTTCTTGATGAGGTGGACATGGCTATCAATGTGACGAGATCAGATTCTGGCAAAACCAACAAAATAATTGCCATGCTTGTAGGCATGAAAATATGAAATCAGGGCCCCGTCTTTACAAATAGTTGCCATTGATCCAATCAACCACAACTATGGAAAGCCAGCAATGTCAACATCTAAATTGCACGTTTGTTCAAAAGACTATCTAGATGTGATTTACATGAATTCATGCATTCATCGTTTTCTTGAAAATTCAGTGTGCTTCTCTTTGTTTACAAAGGACATTGTGCAAATTTTTGTTGAGAAAAAATTATGAAAATATTGGATTTCAATAGTTGAGGTTGATCGGATCAAACGTAACTCTTGTAAGACAGGGCCCTAACCATTTTATTTGATTTGATTCAATTCGATAGTAGACAAATTATCTAGGGCAATTGTAAGAATTATGCATGCACGAGGAACCTTTGGAACAATTCTAAAGGCCGTCACATCGTTCCATACAAGCCTTTCGTGTGGCTTGCAAGTCACTATTTTTGCAACCTGTAGGTTGCCCGCATGGATAGTATCTCGCATGTACATGTATCTCACACGCAGTTGCCCGCAGAAAACTTTTGTACAAGCTCAAAACTTTGCTGCAGGTGAGTTGCGGGCAATCACACGCAACTCACCCGCAAGGTTGCGCAGAGCGATCTAAGATTCTATTTCTAATGATTTTTTAAATTTCATGGATTTCCTCAAACCTTCACCAATATCTTTTATCCTCATTTCTGCTATTTTTACATTATTAAACTTTTTGTCACTGTGATTTTCCCCTTTACACCCAGTGTACTTACTTGAATGGTAGACAATATGGATCTTATCGCATGAAAGATACTGAGCATACCCGTCATCAAAAAACACCAAATATCTGCAACAACAACAAAACGTAGAAATTCAAATCTTACATGCTTTTCGAACTACACTTTCTGAACCCAGAACTCATTAAAAGACTTGTCTTTCCCAACCCCACAATACTTGCTCAGCCACTGTTAGCGTTAATGTGATTGTTAGTTTTGAAAACTGCTTTATTATTGCTGCCAAATGGAAGATAGAATGCTGATTTAATTTTGTTCTTTCAGATACATTTATCTAGGGAAATGGAATGAAACAAACCTTCCTCTGTTTGTCAACGTTAGAACCTGAGTATGTTATCATCACAAAAAATTCCTTACTGCTAATTTACGAATTGAAAGATGATTTCCTAATCTAGACCTTTAATTTTCACTCTCTATATGGATTGAAATATAACAAATCTTCCTCATGAACATTTGAACCTCAATCTGTTATGATAACAACAAACATTCCTTGCTACCAATTTAAGGATTGAAACTGATTTATCATTATAGACCTTTAATTATAAACACTCAATATGGATTAAAATATAAAAAATCTTCCTCTATTTATCAACATTAGAAACTCAGTATGTTATGATACCAACAAACATTCCTTGCTACTAATTTGAAGAGTAAAAGCTGATTAATATAGCCCATTACTAATCAAAATTTCCAACTCTACATGGATTAAAATAAACAAACCTTCCTCTATTTGTCTTCATCGGGACCTCCGCTATAATTCCAGCATACATTCCTTTTGTCTTGGCACCCTCCTCCACTAAATAAGAAGCTGAAACAAGTGGAAACTCTCTCTTAGTATCGCCTGCATTATGCGTTTCAATACAGCAGCAGTGCTGACTTTGAAAATGACTATAGAATAATCATTCACAAAAAACACCATTTAAATGATAATAAAATACTTAGTCCACTGACCCTACATGACCTTTGACCAAGATCATGTGACCTGAAACATGATCAGTGGTACTTGATTACCCCAATGTCCAAGTTAAATGCAATAGATCCATCTACTTTCGAAGTCACAGCTATGATAACATTTAAAAACTTAAAACTGGTTAAGACTTCAGTGTTGATAAGTTCATTGACCCTACACGAACTATAACCTTAATCATGTGACCTGAAACTTGTGTACATATAAGACGATTAGTGATACTTCATTACCCTTGTGTCCAAGGTTCATGAACTAGATCTATCAACTTTCAAAGTTATTACAACATTTAAAAAAAATACCATCAACATGGTCAAAGATTGTTGGTAACTCCTGCACAAAGGGAGTAGTTGTCAGGCCTCAGTAACCACGACAAGCCCACAACCTCAGATTGATAAACCCAAGATTACTCGAAAGATCAAGACTTACCAACTACCCTTATACCCACAGCAAGGTCTGCTGGTTTGGAAGATGTGATGACAGCCAAAAACTTGCTGGACAACAGCCGTTTGCGTCCGTGCTCAAATTTCACTTTATACTTTTTCTGAAGACATCAAACGAAAAAGAACATCACGAATATCAATTATTATAATAATAATACTAATAATAATAAAGCTTTTTTTCCCAGCATTCCAGTGTGTTGGCTCAGTTGGTAGAGTGTCCGTCTCACTACCGCGAGGTCGGGAGTTCAAGCCCCGGCCGGGTCACACCAAAACAGATGTTAAAAGATGGCAGTTGCTGCCACCCTGTTCGGCATTCAACAATTTGGGTGATAGTGCAACATCGATCTGGCGCTGCACAGTAGATGCCGGGCCCACAATCAATTGGGCAAAATGAATTTTCAGAGAATAGCTACATGTATTTTAGATTCATTTCGAACAATAAATTATGAATTTTTACTTTTAATTTTTCTCATTCTCAGAAAACAAACTTCCCAGGTTTTTGAAGTGTTTTGCTTCCCATATTTTTAGCCAAGAGTTGGACTGTGGTCTAAGTTAACCCTATCTAGGCCGGGGTATTTTGGGAGTTCATATGGCCGGGGGGGGGGGCCTCCCAGGCCCCCCCTTGAGATCTTGGCCGTCGAACGCGCAATCTCGCCGAAAATTAGCACGCAGATTTTCTGGGATATAATCTACAAAATTGTATAGTAATTTATTTCATGCGAATTGTTATTAAGTAATTATGCTAATTTATGCATAATTAGTATGCGAAATCATACTTTTTCCTCCAACTCCATAAATAAAGCTCCAAATGTTCTAATTTTTGGCATAGAAACTCTTTGTAGTGTTCTTAGCAAGTTAAAATGAAAAAAATTGTGATATCAGATCAATTTCTTATGTATTATATTGTTTTTTGCAATTTCTTATGTATTTCTTTGTTTTTTTTACCCTTTGTTTTTTCATTGGGGACTCTTCTAAGATCATAAACAGCATAAAATATATACATTTAGACCAGCAAAACTAAAAATAATCATACATTTATGATTTTTGGTTGAAAACACAATTTACGTTGACTTTGTACACGAAATCATGTGTTTTTGAGCAATTTTTGGTCTGAAATGCACTTACATAACGTTGCGTAATTTCGGAACCGCGTACCCGGGTGACGCAAAATTGGTCTCAAAAGTTGCGCAAGAGTTGAAAGTAAAAAGTCAGTGAGCAGCGCGGTCAAAAATATCGCGCGACTCGTTGAGGGGGGGCCTCGGAGGCCCCCCCCCCCCCCCCGCCTAGATAGGGTTAAACAAAATAGGGATATCAGAATACGGGCCTATGAGTACAAGAAAAAGCATAATAAATAGAGAATCTTACCATTCCTTTATGATGTATAGGAGGTCCAATGAGAATGCCTTGATACCAGAAACTCTCTTCCCCTTTGGCCAATACCTTCTTCCCTTCAACAAGCCCTGGCAACCTGCATAATATTATATTAATACCGGTAATAATAACATAGGTATATATACCCAGGGAAGCCACTTCAGTTCTGAAAACTGTTCTCCCGGCGGGCCCTGCTATTATTATTACCCCCGCTTTAGCTAGGCTGCCTAGGTGCTCAAAGCATTCAAGGAATTTCTTTCTACCTGGTACCCATTCACCTCACCTGGGTTGAGTGCAGCACAGTGTGGATAAATTTCTTGCTGAAGGAAATTACGCCATGGCTGGGATTCGAACCCGCGACCCTCTGTAACAAAGTCAGAAGACTAATCCACTGGGCCACAACGCTCCACATATAATAATACTTTTATATACCGCAAATTGCCTCTAAGCGGTTAAGAGAAAGGAAATATGAAGTATAAAGGAAATAGAAATAAAAATACTTATACTGACGATTACGTTTAGCAGAAAACATGTTGCATATACTTGGTTTTTTATTTGATTTGATTTTGATTTGAATTTATTCAGACAAATATATTTACACGTCTAGGGTTGCCAAACAAGGTTTAGAAAAACCCATCCATGTATGAAGTATGCATCCCAGAATATAAAACAAAATACGTAATGACATTAAACAGGAAATACAAATAGGCAAAATATCAAGGCATATAGGTTAAATTTCAAAATGAAAACTACAGCAGGGTAGATGATCATACCAATAACACTTGGCCTTGTGGACATTCCCATTTCTATATAGCAGCCACTTGCCTACAGTGACCACTAAAACCGATTCACAAAGAGACAGGTTACATTATATTACCCGGAATATACATGTCATGTAGCAGTCACCTGTCTATCGAGGTCATACAGTGTATCTTGTGTCTCTCTTGGGTGGTCATTATAGACAGGTTGAGCAGTACTGTGTACTGTACAAAGTCAAACCTGCTATAATGACCACCTGTAAAGAGTGACCACCCGTCTAAATAGACCACAATCTATGTTTTTCTTTTGAGTATTTTTCCCCACTGAAACATGTATAAAACGAACCTGTGCATAAAGACCATCTGCTCAACTACACAGCTCCCCCCCCCCCCATACGTGGTCTTTCTATAGGTTTCACTGTAAACATATATTTATGCATTATTTATTTATTCAATTCAATTTCAACAAAGTAACCCCATCACTGTTGTTATACCTGGGGCCCTGCAAGGATATTGATATGAAAACATGGCATTGCAGTATGCGGAGGGGCCGGTTTCATAAAGGACTTAGAACTGTTGTAACTTTGCCATTATGGCAGCTATGATAACAGGGCTCAACAGCAGCAGCTTACCACAATCAAGGTTTCCACGGTTGTGCCATGATGGCAAAGTTAACATGGTTGTAACTCTTTATTAAATGGGCACCATAAGTTTCAATCAATACTTACGTTGCTTCATCATCTCCAAACATCATTTCTTCTCCTTCCATCAGATGAGCATCATAGTCAGCCCCATGGATCAGTTGAACTCCTTGACGAACCTTTCCAGGACTTCCATCTTGTCCAGGAATGGCCGACGGTGCTCTCGCCATAGCTTTGACGGGAGTATTCTTCTTGGCAGCAGAGGTTGCTGGAGTGCTACTCACCATCACGATGTCATCGTCATCGTCAACGATCTCCACAACCTCGGAAGAAGTCTTGGAAGGTTCTGCAGATCCTGGAGGACGTTTTCCTGCAGGAGCAGAAGGGGTACCTTGAGCCTTCCCATGTGGTAAAACCTGAAGGACTTGCGATGATGGCTGCACCAGCTGATTCTGCTGTCCATCCTGGATCTTCAAGACGACTTGGCCATTGAGGGGTACTCCTTGAGGATTCTGCAAGAGCAAAGTCTTTACGCTCTTTACCTCCTGACCCGCTGCATTCTTGGCGGTGGTCAGCATGAGGAAACGCAACGGCGCGTTGGGCTGTTGCGCGTTTGGCAAGTTCTTCGGCCGAGGAAGCATGGAGGCCGGTATGACTATAGTGCTTGTGTTCCCGTCTTGTTGAACCTTGGCAACAGTGGTTCTCCCAGGAGTGCTTCCTGCACTTTCAACCGTTACCGTCTGGGTCATGACAGGTGCTGTCGTGGAGGATGCTGTCGATGCTAAGGTGGCAGGGGACACACTAGCTGCCTTCGGGGACTCCCGAGTACTTGGTATTGATGATGATGACGATTGAGGTGGTACTGTGGTGAGTTTGGAGACGGGTGGGGCTTTCTGTGGTGAAGTACGTGGCGGTGTTGCTGTCTTTCCTACAGTCTCCTTTTCCATGGGTCCTATGAGAAATGCAGAAAGCCATTTATTAAAAGCTTCAAAAGAATGATTGCAACCTTCAATTATCAGAGAGCAACATACCAAGTAAGTATACAATACACCTGCATGAGAATAATGGGAGTTAAAATAAATTTCAGATCTATAATTAATGTGTTCATTCCAGGAGGAAAGTTGAACAGCATTTTCATTACCGACTGGTCGATTTGAAGGGTTGGGTGGCGTCAACCGTGCCTCGTTAGCTGATCGTTTCTGGCTCGTCGGAGGTAGGTCAGTTTTTCCAATGAAGATGATCTCATCTTCAGAATGCACATCATCATTGTCGCCATCGCCCATCTCGTTGCCACTGTCGTGGTCATCGTCTTCATCAGAATCGATGTCGAGGAGGTCCATCTCTTCATAGAGTTCATGGATCGTCTTAGGGTTGTTTGGTGAGATGGGCGACTTGAAGAGGTGGTTCTTGTCATATTCATCTTGTCTCTCCTTCGCAGCTTTCTCCTGTTCTCTGTAGAAACAAGCCGATATAAAGGGGTACATGAAGCATGAGCATAAGCTTGATATGGGCCCTGTCTTACAAAGAATTGCGATTGATCCGATCAATCACAACTATGAATGGCCAGCAATGTCAACATCTATCATGCATGTTTGTTCAAAATATTTTCTCACTATGATGCATATTCAAGCATTCATTGTTTTCATGAAAATTCACTGTGCTTCTCTTTGTTTACGAAGGACATCGTGCAAATTTCCTGTAGACAAAATTATGACACTGATGGATTTCCATAGAATTACGATTGATTGGATCAATTGTAACTCTATGTAAGACGGGGCCATGGTTGACCGAACAACACTTTAATTATCTTGTTTCATATAATTTCCAATAAGGGGAAAAAATCACGGGGCTTGGGGCTTGAAATTACGTAATATTTTGTGGGCGCATGTCAGTCCCAAAATTGCTCAAAAACATGATTCCGTATACAAAGTCAATACAAATTGCGTTTTTCAACCAAAATTTATAAATGTATAAATATTTTTACTTTTGTTGTTTTAGATGGATTTACTTTATGTTATTCAGAATCCCAAAAGGGTCCCCAACAAAATTCATCAAAAAAAAACAATAAAAACAAATGTTGAAAAAAACAAAGAAATGCATAAGAATTAAAAAAACAATAAAATACATAGGAAATTAATTATTTTTTGGCAATTTCTTGTATACAGTCTTGGAGTTTACATCCGGCTCTATGTGCGTGCAAATTTTCACGGCGATCGCGCAATCAACAAGATCTGAGGGGGGGGTCAAATTGACCCCCCCCCCCCCCCCCAGTATATGTTGGTCCGAAATAGCCCAGTTGGCCCGAAATAGGTTTAATATCCAATGTTGCAGATTTAGACAGTAAGTTGTGAAAAGTAGCCCCATGCAGTTGCCCGCAAGTCTGATTTGGACACACAAAATTTGTGAACATGCTTTGTTATGGGTGAGTTGGGCTTGCAGAGAACGATGTGACAGGGTCTTAATACAATGACCACTCACCCTTGCTTATTGAGTAGACCCTGTAGTTCGTCATGGAGCTCTTCACATCGGTGGTGAATGGTCCCGATATCATTCAGGAGCTTCTCATTCTGGGGTGTGACATCTGTGTACAAAAAGATATATTTCAAGAGAGTCATATAAAAAAAATGTCATTAACATTATTTGAGCTTTTCTGGAATTTATACAGAATATACAGATAGACCTATTGACTGCTCATTGGGGCAATAGTAAAACTATTGCGCCAAATAGATCTTGAGAATATATGTGTACTATTTTACCCTGAGAAAGAAGGTCAAGAGATAGTAGGCCTATATCTCAAAATCATTGAAGAGTAATGGTTTTTGCTATTGCCTAAATAAAAAAGTAGTCAATATTTTACAAATTATATTGCTCTAATAAATAAATATTGCTCTAATCAAGTTATGCAAATTGGTATACATGTATATTTCAAGACAAAATGTAAATGGTATCAATATCTAGTCCTGTGAGCGAGGTTTAAAGTAAAGGAGGGAAAGTAAATGAGTAAAACTGCAAGGGGTTCAGTGGGCGGCGCGACCAAGTGGGGGCTGTGAGGGGGGACATCCACTACTCCATTACCGTAGAGAGCTTTTTGAGTTTTTAAACTTTTTATTGCTTTATTGGTCAACATTTATTACTTTGAAATACCCTAGTAGGGGTTCAGGGGTCCGTTGCAGAAAGAGTTGCGTTTAAACGCAAGTAAAAATATCAATCGCAAGTCCAAAATACGCACTGTTGATTGGATGAAAATCAAGTTGCGCATGATTTTTAGAGTTGCGTTTGATTGCAACTCTTTCTGCAACGGGCCCCTGGAATACATAGATGGAGTACGTGATAAAGGAAGGCATTTACCAGTATTAAACCTTGTAATTTTCTTGTCAAGCTCGACAAGTTGCTCATCTAATCCAGCCGTCACCTTCAACATGAATGCCTCAGCAATCTCTGCCATCGTGAGCCTCTCAGTTTAGCTTTCTAGTCACACCAGTAAAGCCTAGAGATAGACAATATATAGACATGATCATATTTGACTCACTCATCCAATGCAGATGTGGTCGGAGGGAGGAGGGGGGGGGGGGTTAAGAATAACCAAAAATGTGACAGATTGCCTTCTGGGGGCAAAACTAAATTAAAGTTTCACCTATTTTTTCTATTTAAAAAAGAAAGTTTGTGGGCTACATTTTTTACATTCCACCAATATTAGAGGGCCTCACAAAAGATAAATTGCCAATTCGTCCTCTGCCAACTCGTCCACTCAACACATGGTCTACCTTCATTTAGTCTAATGCCATTCCATCCATCAACATTTCGTCTAACAACCATTTGGTCCAATTATCACTTCGTCTAATCACCAGTTCGTCTATTACCATTTCGTCTAATAACCAGTTGGTCTAATACCCATTTTCTTTTCATTCATTTTGCACAATTTGTTCTTTAGTTTAATTAGACCAAATGGTATATGGACTAAATGATTATTGGACCAACTGGTAATTAGACGGAATGGCATTAGACTAAATGAAAGTAGACCAGGTGGTGAATGGACGTACTGATGGTAGACCAAGTGATAGTAGACGAGTTGGCAATTGGACGAAATGGCATTAGACGCATTGGAAATAAACCCTCACAAAATATAAGCTCAACAATTCTTACAATGAAAAACAGATCATAAATCAAACGGAATCAAGTATTTGTTAGTAACAATTTATCTCTTTTTTTGGGGGGAGGGGTGTTGTATAACCAGACTGGGTGATTGCAGATAGACAGCAAGTGATGAGAACTTAGTGCCACTGGGCAAAAATGTAAAGATTAAGCAGAATTTCTACTTCGATCCTCCCCTTCTTCAAAACCACTCATCCACCTGAACTCGATGATTTTCTTTTCTCCTACTCCTCCCCGTCCCCCTTCTCCTCTCTGTAATCCTGGGTTTTAGGGGACTAAATAATTTGCAAACACCAAAGTGGTTGCTTTATAAGCTTCACCCAACTCATCCCAGCTATTATCACACTGTAAAATAATTGATAGATCTAAATATAGCCCTCCCCCACACCCATGGGTGATGCCACCCCACCCTGTTACAACCGGTAATCTCGCCGCGATGGCTATAATGCATTATTTACATCTGGGATCAATGCTTGACATCACAATCTGTATAGTATTATCCATTAACAAATCAGCTCCTAACAACATGGGTAGAATTACCGCACAGAAGGCACAGAAAGCTGTTGTTAGGGGATTAGAGTTAGGCAAAATTTGTGCGTAGTGATCTAGATTTAACTTAGATTTAGTTATGATTATTTGCACATCCTACAAGTTTAAAATCTTGTCTAGGAAAGGGTAAAGGAATTAATTCATTATCATATAGGCCTACAAAATTGAGTCATTATTACATTTTAAACATGAAATGGCAGCAGGTAGTAAATATATATTTACTAATTTAATTTTTAAAATATCAAATAAGCTTCAAAAAGATCAAAAAAATTAGCCTATCATGATATTACTGTGGCGTAACCGAGCTCTGTTGGGGTAGCGTTCTGCCGTCTCGCAGTCTCTAGAACCCGGTCCACGCTGTTCTTCACTCATTCAATTGTTTTGGGGGGCAGATTCTCTCACAAAAGTCTATTGTATAACGTGGTACACTCTCTTCCTCTCAGACCTCTCTGAAATACATCGAATCAAGCACTATAACACTCACCTTATAAAGAAAGCACAGTGGAAAGATCTAGTGTACGGTGTAAGTCTTAGTTTAATATCGGGAGCTACTATTTACAACTGCACGTCATCACAGCTCCGAGCGAACTGACGTACTTTTCCATACCAAGTATCACAACATAAAAATATCGCCCTCTACGATCAACTATGAAATACATCTTAAACGTATAACTCATTATGCTACACAGCCCCTCCCCAAGTCTGGGCTGTCCTCGGACCAGGTATAAAACTAAAAAGACTAAAAATAAATCCTTTCAAAACTCAACTCACCCTTCAAGAGTGAAACATCTTTGGCAGAAACAATAAGTACAAAAAAAATATCGTTAAGAATATACAGGTATATACAGGTATAGCATAAAAAGAAAGCACTCTTCTTAACACACTTATGAGTTTGAAGACATCTCTAAGACTTCCTAAAGAAAACCAAATAACATTTTGAGTTTCATGTCCAAACATGAGGTATTAAATGTTTTGTATAAAAAGTAGATACTGATCTTTTTTTTTTCAACTGCATGATCGATGACATCAAAATATAACTTTAATCAAGCACTGTTCTCACAAAACAAGAACAAAATGATATATGTACAGAAATATATAGAAAAAGCGGAGAGAGTTGTAGAGAGAGCAGAAAAATGTCAAGATGAGGAGGATATAGGAAAGATAAGAAGAAAGGCAAGGAAGACATAGGTTATAACATACATCAAGGCAATAAATCGGAATACAAAACAACAAGACGGAATGTTTCTCACGGAAGAGATACTGTTTTTTATATATAACAAAAGTTCTTAAAAGTGTTCTGGATGATGAGATCTTTAGCTGATCAATCTGTTTCGGCCTTGGTTGTTCCCACCATCATATCCACCGTAAACTCCTTTATGACTTCGTCCTCCGATACTAATTCTCCATTTCGGAACACTCGGCGCGTGGTTTTTTCGGTGATAGTTTTTAGGTTTCCGATAAGTCCACGCTCCAAATCCTCTACGGACATAGCCGGACCCACATGCCCCTCACGTACATGATTAATCTTGGTGTATGAAGCTTCAGGGACCGACTCGACAGCTTTTACCACCACCATGTGGTAGGTCCGTGCCTTTTCCTCGTAAATAGATTTCGATCCTCCGGAAAACACGTATGCTGAACTATGTTCGGCTACTCGGACTAAGTTCCCTGCTAAAATCCTGGTCGGTTTCAAGTCACCGATAGGCTTTCCCAACTTCACTTTCTCAGGCAAGTCCATGCCCCCCTCCTGTTCATCTTCAAGATCGGACTCAGACTCCTCAGACTCCTCAGACTGCTCATCTTGCACCTGTTGACGCAGGAGGCTAAGTGGTTTCCCACTGAGTCCTGGGCCCATTTTCCAAGAATTTACCGCTTCCATAGTGCCAGGAGAGACGTCGACTTGAATCTCTGCTTCAGCAATGGTTGGCTCTTGTACCTCACTGCAGATCCGAGTTGTTGTCTTCTCCTCATGTTCTCGAGTTTCCCGACCTTTTTCACGTTCACGTTCACGTTCTTTCCCTCCTTTGTCGCTCAAGTGGACTTCCGACCTCACTTTTGAACGTCTCTCATGACTCACCATGTGGGCCCTAAGGTTATCTCTGCGGGAATACCCCTTCTCACAAATGTCACAAGTATACAGCCTTTGACGTCGATGTCTCTCGTCGATGTGTCGGTGCAGACTCCTTTTATGTGAGAACCTCGCTCCACAGTCGAAGCATTCAAAGTCAGACGCCACCCGGTGCCTCATCTTGAACCACTGTAATCAAAAGAACACAAACAAAACAAAATTGATTGAATTCTGTCTCAAAATGTCAGAATATATCACATCTGTCACAGGTTACATGCTACACATTAAATCACATATCTAGCTGGCGGATTTCTAGCTCTTGGGGGATTCTTTCTTATTGCCGGAACAGGAGCCTTTCGCGGAGCTGGTACGGGAGGCTCCTCAACTCCTGAACCTTCCCTCACAATTGGGTCTATTCCCTCCTCTCCTACCTGGAGTCCCTCCTCTCCCACCTGGAGTCCCTCACTCTGATCGAGAACTCTCTGCTCATTTTCATGAGCCTCTAACCAGGACTGAAGCGGCACTCCCTCGTAGGGCTTCAACCTGTCCACATGTACTACCTTCTTCTTGCCATTCTTCTTCTCCTGAATCCGGCAAGTAACATCCGACAATTGTTGAATGATTAAATATGGACCTTCCCACTTTCTCTGTAGCTTTGGGGACAAGCCTTTAGTCTTCGCTTTGTTATGGAGCCAGGCAAACTTCCCAACCACCAAAGGGCTTCCCTCCGCTTTCGCATCATAGGTCTTCTTTTGCCGGCGGGCACTCTCTGCAAAGTTGTCTCGGGCTCTTTGGTGCGCTTCTTGCATTCGTTTCCTCAAAACAAATGCGTAATCCGTCTCCACATCAGTCTCCTCTTCCTCCCCACTCCTCAATACCTCCGTTGTGAGATCAATAGGAAGATGGATCTCCCGCCCTAACATGAGCATGTTTGGCGTCTCTTTTGTGGAGTCCTGGGGGGCACTGCGGTAGGCAAATACTGCCACTGCCAGCTTCTGATCCCAATCTCGTTGCCGCTTATGTGGTTCGATCATCATTGAAATCATGTTCAACAAAGTGCCATTGAACTTCTCAATGAGGCCATCGGATTTCGGATTGTAGGGGGTAGTGCGGGTTTTGCGAATGCCAAGGATATGGCACATTTCCCGGAAGACACATGACTCGAAATTTCGGCCCTGGTCTGAATGTAGGACTGTAGGGACACCAAACCGGCAGACGAACTCATTGACAAATTTGTTGGCAACTGTCTCAGCTGTCTGATCCGGTATTGGGTAGGCTTCCATCCACTTGGTAAAGTAGTCACCCACCACCAGGATGTACTTGTTTCCTCTTTCCGTCTCTGGGAGGGGACCAACAATATCGAGCGCAACCCTTTCCATTGGCATCCCAACAGAATCCTGTTGCAAGGGGGCTCTCCGTCTCTTCACTGGAGACTTCTTGGAGGCACAGACATTACATTGCCGTACCATCGACCGGATGTCTGCATCCATTCCCACCCAATAGAACCTCATCCTGACCTTTTCTCTTGTCTTGTTCTGGCCAAGGTGCCCACTTGATTTGCCACCATGCAATTCCTTCACAATATCTGTCCGAAGTACAGTTGGAAGCACCACATGCCAGGTCACATTCCGACCTTGGTCACACTCCCACTTCCTGTGGAGTATTTCCTGCTTCATGTCTAGCTGTGCCCACATCCTCCAATAGGACTTTTCCACACTAGACTTGGAAGCCACCGTTGACCAATCAGGACGGTCTAAAGACTCCTGCTTTGCTTCCATGATCCACCTCAGCGAAGGATCTTGCTGTTGGTATTCCCTCATCTGTTCATTGCTAATGCCCGGTGTCACTGTTACTGCCTTGGCCTCTGCAAAGTTATCTCCCGTTATCTCTGCCTCTGAATCTTCTCGGTCCTCAAAGTCCCGCTTGCACTGAGGACAAGGTCGTCTTGAAAGGCTATCAGCGTTGGCATGTGATTTCCCTGCACGATGTACGATTTTGAGGTCGTACTCTGCTATCACTTGCAGCCAACGAGCCATCTGACCTTGCGGATCTCGGAAGTTCAAGAGCCAACGAAGTGCCCCATGATCCGTTCTGACCGTAAACCTCTGCCCGTATAAGTACTGTCGGAACTGCTTCAGAAATACTACCACAGCCAGTAACTCTTTCCGAGTCACGCAATAGTTCTTTTCTGCCTTATGCAGCGCCCTGCTAGCATAGGATATGACACGTTCCTTCCCGTCCACCACTTGAGACAGGACAGCTCCAATCCCCTCATTGCTAGCATCTGTATCCAATATGTACTCCTCTTTTGGGTCAGGGTACGCCAAAATGGGTGACTCCTGCAATCGCTGCTTGAGTTCTTGGAAGGCAGCTTCGCACTCTGCCGTCCAGGAGAATGTCTGACCTTTCTTGGTTAGGTTATGTAATGGACGGGCAATATTAGCGAATCCAGCTATAAATCTGCGATAGTAAGAGGCAAGTCCAAGGAAACTCTGTACGTCCTTGACACTTCTAGGGACTGGCCACTCCCTCACCACTCTAATCTTCTCTGGATCTGTTGAAATGCCTTCACCAGACACTACATGCCCCAAGTACAAGACACTCTCCCGAAACAAATGGCATTTCTTCGGTTTCAGTTTCAGACCTGCCTGCCGTAATCTCTGGAAGACCATGTCAAGTCGAGTCAATTCTTCCTCGATTGTCTTTGCAAAAACAATCACATCATCTAGATACACCAAGAGCACTTCCCAATGTAGACCTCCAAGGACCCGTTCCATCAACCTTTCAAATGTCGAGGGGGCATTACACAAGCCAAAAGGCATCACCTTCCAACTGTAGAGTCCTCCCCTCACAACAAAAGCTGATTTCTTCTTCGCTTCTTCATCCAACTCCACCTGCCAATACCCAGAGGCCAGGTCAAGAGTCGAAAACCATTTTGCACCTCCAAGTGCATCCAGCGAATCATCAATGCGGGGAATCGGGTATCCATCCTTGATCGTCAAGTTGTTTAACTTGCGATAGTCTACACAGAACCTCTTTGAACCGTCCTTCTTCTTTACAAGAACAACATTGGAAGCCCATGGACTGGAGGATGGCTCTATCCTGCCATTCGCCAGCATGTCCTTGATCTGCCGATCAATTTCTTCCTGTTCCTTAGGAGGGAATCTTCGAGGCCTCTCACGGATTGGAGGGCTATCTCCGGTGTTGATCTGATGTTTCACAAGACATGTTTTTCCTATGTCCGTGTCGGACTTTGCAAAAATGTCTTGGTTCTCACACAACAGCTTGGCAATTTTCCCATGGTACACCTTGTCAGTTCCTTCTTTGCTCCTTTCAAAGAGATCTTTCAGATGTTCAGGAACTTCATAGGTACCATCCATGGGCTGCGCGTTGGATTCACACTCTTCTATATCTTCCTCACTGATGAGAGACAGGTGTCCCGCCAAGGTACCCTTGCGAATCATGCATGCCTTGGTGCCAGGATTGAACACTCGAACAGGTAGGGTTGCCTTCTCGGTCCCTACAACTACCCGTGCGACGGCAATCCCCTTGTGAAGAAGTTCACCATCTTCCGCGGGTTCTATAAGAGCAAGACCCATCCCTATAGGGACCCCTGTTGCATGACCTGGAAGCACCACTTCCTGACCAGGTGGTACACTGACGTTAGACCCGACAACGACCCTTGAGCAAAATGCACCTCCTCGTCCATCAGTGCATTTGATTCTTGCTCCCCTGATCCGAAGTTCCTTGGTCTTGAAATCCAGAGTTGCCTCATTAGGAATTAGAAAATCTAATCCCAATAGTCCATCTATCTGGTCAGTATTGCCAAAAACAACTTGAAGAGGAAAAATGCATTTTCCAACCCCAAGCTCCAGCCAAGCACTACCTAGGGTATCCATTGTGCTACCGTCGGCATTCCTAACACCCACTTTCCTGAGGCTTGGTCTATTTGTTGAAGAAATTCTGTGATACAGGGATGACGACAAAATTGTATCGGTCGCTCCTGAATCTGCCAAAAGTCTGGCCTTCACTCCCCGAACCTCCACTTCAACAAATAGTCCACTTCTTGCCTTATCTGGTCTATAGTTTACAGTCACTTGTTCTACAGAAGGCATTCTATCTAGAGATTCTGTGTCTCTCCTGTGCCCTTGCTCTCCTCCAGCCTTCTCCCGGGCATCTGAGTTGGCTGAATATCGTTTCCCGAAGAACCCTGACCTTCCCTTCCCTGAGGGCAGTCCCGTTGAAAGTGTCCCTGTTCATGACACCTGTAACATTCATCCGACTCGGCTGCTTTCCTCCGCCGGTATGAACTGGGCCTCATTTGTCCAGCCCTACTGGATGATTCCTGCTTTGGAATTCTTCCTTCAATCCTTTTGAGTTCTTTCCAGATCTCACTGATTGTGGCCATTGGATCAACATCTACTGATCTGGATTGCCGATGCCTTCTACCAGACCGCTGTTCTTCCAGCCTGAAGAAATTGTCCGTGGCAAGGGCCGCTTGAATGGCCTCGTCCATGGTTTCTGGCTTAGACCTGAACACCCCTTCTCTGATGGACTGATCTTCTATTGCCTCAGAGAAATGTGTCCTAGCCAATCGATCCTGGGCATCCTCACTGAGCTCAGGGTATGCCAAGGTTGCCAACTCCCTAATGGCCTGCCCAAGCTCCTGAATTGTTTCCCTTGGCCCTTGACGTCTATGCCGCAGCTCAAGGAGGTAGTTCTCCGCTAGCTGACCAGGGCCAAATCTCTTACCCAAGAGACTCACAAGTTCTCGATACGTAATCTGGGCCGTATCTACAGTCTTGTTGCCCAAAATCTTGAGTGCTGACCCCCTTAAACTCGCTGCGAGGAAAACCTTTGCCTGGCTATCACTCCAGTTATTTGCCATCCTACAGGCATCAAAATGGCTAACATAATCCCTCCAGGGAGTCTTCCCATCGAATCTGTCGGGAGTTATATTAGGCTTACTTAAAGTCACCATAGGCTGGCGCTGGACTGCCACCTGTTCTGTAGGCAGATCAAGCCTACGCATCCCATGATCCACTGGTCCCCTCATTGGTATGACTGCATCTGGATTGTCCAAGTCACGCCTGTGCAGGAAGCTTGCCACAGGCGTTCCAATATCTCTTACTGGACCAGCTGCTGGTGTGCTGCTGGAAGGTAGCATTGTAGAATGGAAATTGTCCATTCTATCTTCTAATGTCTGCTCATGCCCAATCCTCATAGTTGCGCCTTTATCAATACGGCTGGCACCGTAATTGGCAGGTGAAACTGACATTCTTGTGGTCCCCGGATGAGTCTCCATCGACTCACATCCTTGGCGGACTGCCATAGATGGTCTTTCACCCTGAAAACGGTTGGGGAAACTTACTGGAGATTGACTTCTACGCAATCTATCCAGTTCCCTCATCAACAGCCTATTTTGCTCGAGGAGATGTTCATTCTCAGTCTTTGACTTTAGGAGATCCTCATCTCCCCGCTGCACTTCTGCTGCAAGAATTTCAATTTCCTCCTCCATAGCCACTTGTTGGTTGTCCATTTCAGCACTATATGTTATGTATACAACAAAACTCCAATCAGGCACTATATATTTTCAGCCTAAAATGTATGCAGTAGCATTTACAGCCACACACACCCAGGGCGCTATTCACCAACGTGTGTAGGCACTATCTCCGCCACACACACCCAGGGCGCTATTCACCAACGTGTGTAGGCACTATCTCCGCCACACACATCCAGGGCGCTATTCACCAACGTGTGTAGGCACTATCTCCTCCACACACATCCAGGGCGCTATTCACCAACGTGTGTAGGCACTATCTCCGCCACACACATCCAGGGCGCTATTCACCAACGTGTGTAGGCACTATCTCCTCCACACACATCCAGGGCGCTATTCACCAACGTGTGTAGGCACTATCTCCGCCACACACACACTCCGGTTGCTATTCACCATGTGCATCGGCGCTCTCTTCTTGCCTCTCTCCAGGCTCCCTTCCTCCGTGCTATCCACGCTGTCGCCAACACGCACTCGTGGTGCTATTCACCAACGTGTGTAGGCACTCTCTTCTTGCCTCTCTCCAGGCTCCCTTCTTCCGCGCTATCCACGCTGTCGCCAACACACACACTCCGGTTGCTATTCACCATGTGCATCGGCGCTCTCTTCTTGCCTCTCTCCAGGCTCCCTTCCTCCGTGCTATCCACGCTGTCGCCAACACGCACTCGTGGTGCTATTCACCAACGTGTGTAGGCACTCTCTTCTTGCCTCTCTCCAGGCTCCCTTCTTCCGCGCTATCCACGCTGTCGCCAACACACACACTCCGGTTGCTATTCACCATGTGCATCGGCGCTCTCTTCTTGCCTCTCTCCAGGCTCCCTTCTTCTGCGCTATCCACGCTGTCGCCAACACACGCACTCGTGGTGCTATTCACCAACGTGCATAGGCGCTCTCTTCTTGCCTCTCTCCAGGCACCCTTCCTCGGCTCTCTTTACCCCTCTCTCCTGGCGATCTTCATAGGAGATATACGTGGCGCTCCCTGTAATACAGGCGCCTAAGTTGTCTGAGCTTCCAATACCACGTTGTTCAATCCCACCGCGGCCACCAGTGTGGCGTAACCGAGCTCTGTTGGGGTAGCGTTCTGCCGTCTCGCAGTCTCTAGAACCCGGTCCACGCTGTTCTTCACTCATTCAATTGTTTTGGGGGGCAGATTCTCTCACAAAAGTCTATTGTATAACGTGGTACACTCTCTTCCTCTCAGACCTCTCTGAAATACATCGAATCAAGCACTATAACACTCACCTTATAAAGAAAGCACAGTGGAAAGATCTAGTGTACGGTGTAAGTCTTAGTTTAATATCGGGAGCTACTATTTACAACTGCACGTCATCACAGCTCCGAGCGAACTGACGTACTTTTCCATACCAAGTATCACAACATAAAAATATCGCCCTCTACGATCAACTATGAAATACATCTTAAACGTATAACTCATTATGGAGATTCTGTAAAAAAAAAATGCAATCCCACTTTTCATCAGTTTCTTTTGTTTGAAAATGCTCTTCACAGACTTCACTCATCATGCTCATGATAGAACATTTGCCAATTATGGTTATCATGCGATAAAATTCATCAGCTATTGTTCTTCTTTCTAATGTAGGGTCTATTCGTAAAATGGCTTCAAACACCTAAATAAATGATATATCTTGGAAGAAAAAAAATCTTTGAAAAGGATCATATATCTTGGCACTAATCAACATCCCCCGCTATATACCTATTCCTAAAGGGGTAATCCAGGCTAAAGAAAATAATACGATTTGAACAGTAAAGTGAGACAAACAAAACACTAACAAATTGATAAAAAATGGAAATGAATACAAAAAAATATGGTATCCTATGGAGTGGGCTATAAATGGGTGATTTTTTTATTTTACTATGGCAACAATTTTCAACAAGTTCCTTTTACCTTATCTCAACATGAAATGACAATATTTTTTTGTCTCGGGTCCGAGAAAAAAGTGTGCCGGGCCAAAATCTAAAATGGCCGCCAAAACCCCAAAATCACATTTTGGGCCACAACTTTTTTATTTAATGGTCTTTTTCTCTGGTTTTGGTGTCTATTCATATATTTCTGGGGGCAGGTAATTTGTTTTTCCTAAACTTAGTACTTTTAAATCATTATTTGTAGAGTTATAAGGTGATTTTACTTAAATCAACCAATTGACCTTTGACCTTGGTCATGTGACCTAAAACTCAGATAGGATGTTCAGTAATACTTGATTACCCTTATGTCCAGGTTTCATGAACTAGGTCCATATACTTTTTAAGTTATGACATTTCAAAAACTTAACCTTGGTTAAGATTTTAAAGTTGACGAAGCTGCCGTCGCCGCCACCGTCGGAAAAGCGGCGCCTATAGTTTCGCTCTGCTATGCAGGCGAGACAAAAAATGAAGTATATTTCTTTTATATTGAACTGATTGGGCATTAAAAAAGAATATTACATAGGTTATGTAGATTCGAATCAGTGATAGGTCAATACGCCATCACGTGACCATAGCTGCGAGGATCGCATTTGTTATATTCTAGGTTTTGACGTCACCTCAGGGAATATACTGCGTTGTATTTTCAATTGCGGCGTTATATTCACTAAGGTGACGTCACTCGCTGCATACAAGTTGCGTAACAAGGTAGTTTATTTGATGTACGCGCTAATGTTAACGCGTCGATTGCATGAAGAACGCGTTTGATGTATTTTCAAAAAAAAATCTATTATGACGTAGATGGATCAGAGCTGTAGCAAGAATTTCGGGTTTGAGCCAGATGATGAATGCAATTTCTGATGGCGAATCCACATATACTATATAATATAACAGATATTGCCTGGTCTATCATTTTAATAAATAACATTTCAACTCCCCTCCGACGCTATATTTTCCCCTCAGGATAATATTTTCCCTCAGCGCTGCGCGCTTCGGGCAAAATATAATCCCTTGGGGAAAAATATAACTCCGTCGGGGAGAGGAAATGTTATATTCAAACTCTAGGTAGGCAATATCTGTATAATATCAGACGTAATTCACTTGGCTGAAAGATTGACTTGTTCAGTGTCACCAAGACAACATTGCTTCTATATTGAATTGCAATAATGCAGACAAGACATACCAAGGGGCGTTCCTCTTATCATACATGTATAACACAATTATATTTCATATCAGATCATATCAGTTTATGCCATGGCAAATTCATTTATCTATGAGCATTAACGACTTTTGATCTTTGATATCTAATATCATAGCTAATGTAAACAGATAAATAATTCAAGAGGGGGCCATATATATAAGGGTTGGTTTTACTTACATTATGGAATAGCTATCTTGTTGATTCATTACCATCATAAATTCAGATTAGACCAGGGGCCCAACTAAGATACCTTGATGTTGGGGCGGGGGCAGATCAATGACTTAAATCTCACAGCAGTAAAAATTTTACAAGGAGTACTTTTGCGCCTGATAACCCCCCCCCCCCCCCACGGTGCCTACCCCGGTCAAAAGTATCTCTATTCATAGCAGTAGTTTAACTGATATCCTGATAGGAATGCTATTTACTCATCACACATTAATATTGCTCTGATAAGATAATGACTGCTGTAGATGCTGTTAAAATCTTCAGATACAGCCATATTCTGGTACTGACAAATTTTGCTCTGAATCTGATTCTGCAGTGTTTCATTTGAAGCCCAGATTGCTTTACAACTCAGATTTCAAATGATTGTGAACAGGTAATTTAACTTCTATAACCTTGAATAATTGATCTTAAAGTAGTTATTTGCAATTATAAGGGGATGGGGGAAATGATTAGGATATATACTGAAACCATAGACCTATGAAGAGATGGGCATTCATCGATATTATGAATTCACTATCATTGGATCAAAGAAACGCTCATGAATGTTAATCGTCCATCTCTTAGGTCCATGCATGATGAAACCCAAGGTACTTTTGCTGAAGAAGATTTTTTTTTCCATGATCGAGTTTAGCTTTTGCATTAAATGTTGACATACATGTATATGAGAGAGCCCATGGGTAAGGTCTACATGTACATAACTTTTTTCCCACCATATATATAGCTGATTTTGATTCCATTAATTTCTTAAGCTTCTTCCTGCTTCTTACCCATCTCTTACAGGTTTCCTCTATCATCCTTAGCTAAATAACCAACATACATTACATCATGGCGGCAAGATTTCCCGAAGGAAACCACGTTCAGCTCCGACCTCGAAAAGGTCATGACATGACATGGTCATGTGACAAGCACGGTGAGCCAATCGCATTTTACTGTAAGAAACACGGATTACCTGTATGTGATCGATGCGCTATCAAAGCACATTGCCAAAAACCATGCGAGCTAGATGACATCGAGGATTTAATCTTCCAAAGGAGAAAGAATTTGGATGACAAAAAACCACAAATAGAAGAAACAGAGAAACAACTGAAAACCCTGGTCTCCAAAATAGAAACTGTTGCGACGTCTGCAAGTAGAAGTATTGGTGCAGTCAAGGACCAAGTGAAGATGACATTTGAAGACAAGTTAAAGATTGTCAGCCACAAGAAAGAGAGAAAGCATCGGGAGATTCACGAGTGGGCAGATGAGAGAATTACAAAGATTTATGAGGAAATGGACAAAAAGATCAAGGATTGCAACACTGAGATAGAAAAGGAAGAACAAACCATCAAAGACAAAAAAGCCAAATTGTTATCAGATACAAAGACAATCGGTGAGTTAGTTACTAAGAAGATAAATAATCTCTCTTGTAAAAATCAGCATGCAATAAACACTTTGATGAACATTGAATCAACCATCAAACGTATACACCAACATGATGAAACATTGGTGAATGAAGCTCCTCAAGTACTTGCATCTATTGATGAAATTTCAAGTTTGAATATTCATCAAGATGTTAGCGACTGTCTTGACCGAATACAGAGTGAAGTTGAGAGAGTGGAGTTTGTAGAGGGGGAAGTAGGTGGAGAATACTATGATAGAATTGATGGGTATATCGGTACATGGGAACTTGTCAAGTCAATCCACATTCCATCGGTTGTTAATAACCCGCGGGTGTTTGGTTTGTTCAGTGATGAGATATATGCGCACGACAGAGATAACCATGACATGTATGTTACAAACATCAGCACTCAAAACACACAGAAAGTCATTGATGGAGATGGTAACACATGGATTTCATCATGTGCGCCAATGGACAGTAACGTAATAGTATGTGGTCAGTGGAGAGTTGATTGCACGGGTGACAGGTTGGATGGATGCATCACTCTCTATGACAGACAATGGAAGGTGATTAGAGACATCAGCATTCCGAGGAATGGACACGGTTTTAGTGTGTTTGTTGACGTTGACAGGGATGGGATGATCATCGCTGCTCAGTCCTATCAGTCTAATATCTATGTCATCAATCCTGTAAATGATAAGATAGTAAACACTATTACGATGCAGGGTAAGGAGGTGCATGGTAGGATACAAGCCTTGTCATCAGGTGATATCGTTGTGAACACAGGTTACGATAAATACACCGCCATCTCACGATCAGGAGAAGAGAAGGCTACCATACACCGTGATGGGTGGGGTCTGTCAGAGTGTTGCGTTGACAAACTGACAGACACACTCTACATCGTGTACTGGGATGGAGTGCGTAATACCTATGCAGTTGATCAGGTATCACGTGATGGTATCATCCAGGCAAGGAGGATCGTGAGATACAAGGAATCAGATCGCACTGACTTGATCAGCCCTTGTCTCGTTACTCCTTCTGGTAACCTTGTTGGATTTGATGGAGATAAACTTCATCTTTACAAGAAGACATTCGTCTTGTAAATCATCAAGAACCTAAACGTAGTCCGCAGGCACAGACCCTGATTGAAACTTTGATCAACAAGTGTGTCTCCATGGAAAGACTAGCCCATGTTTTAATTCCTGAGCGAGAGGGCCTTCAGTTCACAAGGCATGAATAGGCTGCACATTCAGACGCTTAACTCGAGAGAAGGATTTGCACAGCAGACTAATCTCAATGAGTGATAATGTGTTTTTAAAGAACATTTCAGAGCAATGTTTAGCTACATATCCATTAATTTGTGTTCAACTTCAATCTGCCACCCCTTATACCCATTGGGGCAGTTTCATAATTTGTTATAGTAACAATCAATAGTTAAAAGCTACTGAAATAAATTGATTAGATTGGATCATAGTAATTTCTGAATAGAAATTGTTATTATAACAGGTCTGTAAAAGGACCATGGAGACATTAATGTTTGATACAATGTTCACGCCGATGAGTTATCAAAATTCAATGTAATGTTGCATTTGAAAGATTATTATTCCTAAGTTAACAGTCCAGTGCTCTTGTGTTCGTATTATGCTGTTAGTCACAGTCATTCTCTATTCAAGAATGACATCATTGAAATTTGAATCTTCTTTCTTTCAAGTCCCCTCTCCATAACAATAAAATCATTCATATTTTGACCAATTAAACTTTGACAGAATATTTTAAAACTCATTATGCATTTGATGGTTAAATAATTTTTATTTTAACCGAATTTAACTGATATTATCATCCCACATCCCTCCGAAAGTTTTTAACACCCTAAAAGTTAATACATTTTAATAATTCAAATTCATACTTTTAATTGAAATATATTTATCTTCATTTTGTACATAAATCTGTCAATAGGCTTGTCCTTGCATATATGTACATGTGTATATAAACTCCTCAAAAAAGTTAGGAAATCTGACTTTGCTCGATGATCCCTCCTCGGTTTTTGTAAATATCAATGTGTAATTAATATCCATGAATAGATCATTTAATTTTCTTTAAAACGATACCCTACATTATATGATTATGGTTCATATGGAGGTGCAGTGCCTTGAAATGTGGGGCAAGGTCAAAATTCAAAAGTTGCAAAACGACACAATATTGAAAGTCACTGTTCTTTTTTCCATGGTGATGAGTGAGTTTCTAAGCAGTTTCTTTTAATTGTTTTCATCCACCTTAACAATCAAACACACCTCTGCACAAGCAAACACATAAGAAACAAACAAACATGCATGGGTATGTCAAACCATGTTATCTCACAGAACCATCACTACATAAACCACAACAAAACATAAAAAAAGAAGCAGGGGCTTGATTTTAATGGATTTTCATCACTATTGACACAGACAAAAGAATCATGTTCTTTATTGACCCTTCATGACTATTTCTGCTCGTTTTGCAGCTTTTCAATTCAGACCTCATCCAACACTTTTTAATCCTGCTCTTTTCGTGATGGCATGATCATAACAAGCATGGTATCATTGTAAAGAGAGAATTAAATGATCTTTTGAATGATATGCATTGTGTAAAATTGGGAGTTGGGAGAAATTAATGGCCAAACTCAGATTTCCAAACTTTTTTTGCTCGTTTTGCAGCTTTTCAATTCAGACCTCATCCAACACTTTTGAATCCTGCTCTTTTTATGATGGCATGATCATAACAAGCATGGTATCATTTTAAAGAGAATTAAATGATCTTTTGAATGATATCGAATATGTATTGTGTAAAATTGGAAGTTGGGAGAAATTAATGGCCAAACTCAGATTTCCAAACTTTTTTGAGGGGTTTATATCGCATTTTGAAAAAAAAAAAGCATACTACATATCCGTGCCTTTGCTTACATGTACCTTAAAATAATGTTTCAATAATTATACTGTTTACTGTCCCAAGCTTTTTGTTTGATCATATCTTTCAACTCTATAAAAAGCAGTTCAAAATTATCTTTATAAAATATAAAACCAATTTATATATAGTAAATCCTATGTAAAAAGTGCAAATTCTTTTATAAAGTGTACATAGTATACATGATGTATAATAATATGATATTTAAAAGATCATCTATTTGGGTTAATACGCATGTACGATAGAAGTTTAGTAGAAAGTAGAATTGAAGTCTTACAAATGACATATTCTTTGTAATATATGTTTTCAGTATGGAAATTGTAGCACTTGATGTAACATAGTATAAAAGTGAGGTTCTTTACACCCTCAGGAGGATGGAAAGAATTGTAACATATGAATCAGAGCAGAAATTTTTGTGTGTACATCGAGAGGAAAGAAATAGATATCTTTATGCTGGAATAAAATGAAAATTGATGATAGCCATGAAAGACGAGAAAGATTCAATCATGGATATAAAAGACGTATTTGAGATGTGTCAGTCAACTACCAGTTGTATGTACATTAATAATAATAATAATAAAAATGATATAAATAATAATGTTTGATTTGATTTGATTTTTTATTTTATTCATTTTCCGTTCACAAAGCACAACAAAATCAAAGTAACAATACATAGTCAAATTTAAAGTACATCAATCGGAATAATGCATAAGAATTGGAAGGTATAAACAATGAGAACTAATGCGAACTAAAGTAACTTTGACTAATAACTATACATGTATAAAACAGAACGGATGGGCTTGCCAAGAAAAGCAAAGCTTGTATGGGAGGCAAGCCCCTGTAACTTAGTTTCAATACGTAGAGTCAACATTACAAAATTATAGAATAAAAGAGTGACGGAAGACAGTTTAAAAGGAGGCTATACAAAATATCGAAGGTAACAATGAAAGAGTGACACAAATTAGAATAAATGATAATAGTAATAATAACAAAAGTATAAAAAAATAATATGGTTACAATAATTGTGATAATGAGGGAGAAACAGAGCTCTAGGCAAATGAAGGGAGAGAGGAGGGGTGCAGGTACAATTGGAGGTGCAAATAGGAGCATGGCAGGTGCGGGTTGAGGTTGGTAGGCAAGTTGTATCCTGGGAGGTAAAAAAAAAAGTTTTTTTTGTAGTTTTAGATATATATGGTTGATTGACTTGTTTGTGTAAAGTATTGGCAAATAAGCATCTTTTTGAGGTTATGTTTAAAAATAGTGATGCTTGGGGATTCCTTAAAGTCGTTGGGCAAGAAATTCCAATATACGGGACCAGAAAAGATAAAGAATTTTTTGCAAGTAAAGTTCGGGTTGGAGGTAGGTGATAAGAGTTTTGTTGTCTTGTAGGATAATCGTGTACAGAGGAGTTTTTGCAGGACATAACTGAAACAAGTGGAACGCCTCTGGCAGTATCACCTGCATTACGCAATTCGATAAAGCAGCAGTGCTTCCTTTGAAAACAGCTAATGAATAATTATTCACAGAAAAAAAAACACAGATAATAAAATATTATGTCCATTGACCTAATATGACCTTTGACCATGATCATGTGACCTAAGACATGTGCAAAACAACCATTCATACTTGTTTACCCTATGTCGATGCTTCATGAGTCAGATCCATAAACTCCCAAAGTTATGATGCCAATTAAACACATAGGCCTTCTCCCAACACGGCCAGAGTACATTGACCTTTAAATGACCTTTGTTCATCTCAAATGCACACATGGTGTTCAGGGATACATTGCTGCTCTTATGTCCAAGTTTCTTTTTCATGAATTAGATCCATACTTTTAAAATCATGACAATTCCACAAATACCCCCAACATTACCAAAGTTTGTTGACCCTAAATGACCTTTGACCTTGGTCATGTGACCTGAAACTAGCACAGAATTTTCAAGGATACTTGATTGCTCTTATGTCTAAGTTTCATGAACTAGATTCATAAAATTTCAAAGTTATGACAATTCCTCAAATACCCCCAATATGGCCAAAGTCTGTTGACCCTAAGCAAGGCTCCACATTAACTTTTTTTGGTGGAGGCCCGTTTGGGCCACCAAAACCTTCAATTTTTTTTTTTTGGTGGCCCGATATTAAAGTTTGGTGGCCCGACAAAATATAAAGAAAAACATGAATTAAAAATGAATAAAACAAACTTTTGAAATATTAATTCTGCAGCCACTACCACTAAGTTACTTTCACTTTGTACATCTTGTATGTAAATCTTGTTTGCTGTTATTTTACTTTGCTAATTGATTTGTGGTAATATATAAATTGTTCTATCATTGTAAATATGAAATGATTGAAAGAGAATAAAAGAATTGTATTGTTCCCAGGTTGTGTGGACTTTTTTTAAATCTCTGTATAGACACACACTCATAATGGTAAAGTAAATAAATAGTGCATAGCAAACTCAGATAGATGTACAAAACAATGATTTTTCCTTTCTTCCTTTTTTAATCCTAAACCGAGATTATGCAGGCCCCAAATCCAGTTTATTTTCTCTTTTCCAGCATATTATAGCAGGAGAAAATCACAGAAAAATATGCTGCAAAATCAGAACAATGCATAAAAGGGGGAAACAAAAAAAAATAATTTTTAGAATAGTATATTAAAAAAAGAAAACAAAAATAATAAAATAAATAAAACAAAAGAAAGAAAATAAAGAAAGAAAAAACAGGAAAAAAAAGAAAAAAAAGGAAATAAAAAATTTAGAGAAAAAAAAGAAAATGAAAGAAAAAATAATAAAACAAAATTAATAAAAAATGGGGAAAATAATTATTATTATTTTTCAGTAGAAACATATTCTTTAATCAGGCATATTCAATGGGAAGGGGTATAATTGGTTTAACCACTATAAAAAAAAAAAAAAAAGTTATATCTGGAAAAAACAGTGTGAGAAAAGTCCTTCCCCATATTTGCCAAAGTGCTAGAAAAATTCACATTTCATATCAATGAAATGCCTTCCAAAAGTATTTACTTCCCCAAGAGTGGTTTAAGAAGTCATTTATAAACAAAAAAGAAAGAAACTGTCTGTTTATTTTTGGCTAGAAAAGACACAGCTTCGAAAGAAACCAAGTATCAACATACATACAAATGCACACGTGGGACTGTGATGTACTCACCTATGTGTTTTATGTGCATTAAAGGAGAATGAAACTCTTGGAGCAAGTTAGCTTTTGTGAAAGCAGAAAAATCAAAGAATAAGATCAACAAAACTTTGAGTAAAATAGGACTAGCAATAAAAGAGTTATGAGCATTTGAATGTCGAGATCACTAATGCTATGGAGATCCTCCCATTGGCAATGCGACCAAGATCTGTGATGTCACACACGTACAACTCTCCCATTCGGACACTGAAAATATACCCCAAAACATCTCTTTTTGCTCATTCTAATCATATGACAAACGATTCATCAATGATATAATGTTGTGAAACCTCTGTACTTGTCATCTCATAAAGAAAACACCTCACCTTGTGATAGACTCTATAAAAGTGAGAATATAAGTGAAATAAGTACTAAAGTAATGAGGGAGTTGTACGTGTGTGATATCACAGATCTTGGTCGCATTGCCGATGGGAGGATCTACATGGCACTAGAGATCTCAATATTCAAATGCTCATAACTTTCTTATTATTCATTCAATCTTCCTCAAACTTTCAACAATATGTTTCTTTGATTTTTCTCTTTGATATGGATTCAGCTAGTTTCAAGGGTTTCATTCTCCTTTAATGTATTTGGAAATCGGTCTTTTTTCGTCAAAAGAGAGGTCATAATTCCTCTTTTTAATGCTTGCAAATAATCAGGTTACACCAGATTTTAGTAATATGGACTGTAGAAGGGCATTTCATTGGTGTAAAATGCGACTTTGACGTAGATTTTCAAAGTTCTGTGGAAGATTTCTTAGCAGCAACATTTCGTATCGCAGCTCCCTGAGTCTGAATAGTCTGCTAGCGCACAGCTAGCTGCAGTGGTTTCATGCATGCAAAGCTAATGCCAGACGGCAGGCGCGGCCGACTGGATATTCTCCACTGCTTTGTCATGTTCCTTTCCTTCATGACTATGCAAACTTTTTGTGTGTGTATTTGTGTGTAGATTAACAAAAAGGGCGCATGACGAATTGGCTTGCAATTTGAAATGTAGAAAGTTGATAAATGCATGCAAAATCGGGAGAAAAATTGCGCTGCTTTGAAAATTATTGGTTGCCCGATTCGGGCCACCAAAACAGAACATTTTTTCAATAATGGTTGCCCGAGGTGAATTTCTGGTGGCCCCGGGCCACCGCTAATGTCGAGCCTTACCCTAAGTGACCTTTGACCTTGGTCATGTGACCTGAAACTCACACATAATATTCAGGGATACATGGTTGCTCTTATGAACAAGTTTCATGAAATAGATCCATAAAATTTCAAAGTTATGATGACAATACCTCAAATAACCCCAACATGGCCAAAGTCTGTTGACCCTAAGTGACCTTTAACCTTAATCATGTGACCTGAAACTCAGGCAGGATCTTCAGTGATACACTTTCACCCTTATGTCTAAGTTTTATGAACTAGGTCCATATACCTTCGAAGTTATGACATTTCAAAAACTTAACCTAGGTTAAGATTTCGATATTGATTCCCCCAACATGGTCTAAGTTCATTGACCCTAAATGACCTTTGACCTTGGTCATGTGACCTGAAACTCAGATAGGATGTTCAGTAATACTTGATTACCCTTATATCCCACCCATTGGTGCATCTCTGCCGCCATGTACAGGAAAATTGAAGGCACGGCGCATTCAACAATGCAACAAATTCCCGCAAATTTAATAAGAGGATTTACAGAATGAAGTCCTCCTATGAAACTTACCAAACGATGTGAAGTCAATTCCTCCTTTAATATGATGAATATCCCTCAAATAGCGTCATTTAAGCGTTGATTTTTCTTCTGGTTGACAAAATACGGAGCAACCTTGCGAGTTCTCAAATTTGTTGTCTAATGAGCGAAAGATGGCACGCCATTATCTTCATATCAAAGACCTTACAACGGAAAGACTAGACACAAAAACTATCTTACACGATGCAAAGCGTTACGCGAAGTCGGCAAAGTGTCCAATCTTTTTACTGTAAAGACTTTGGTTGAACATTAATTGACAAACGAACGGTAGCACTTGCGGGACTTCGTTCAAGGTACGTAGAATTTTCTATATTTTTTGTTTAATTTGTCATCGCTTTGAATATTTTCCAAAAAGTATTATCGTCAGCAAAAATAATAAAAAAGTATGTTTTTTAATTATTGCATTTATTGGTGTCTCTATTTTATCAAACAATCATTGTAATTGCGCATACAATGAATCAAGAATCTAGATTTAAAATACCGACAAGCTGAATTAAGGTTGTGTTCAAACTGTATTAGCGCCACCAACGACCTTCCTTTTATTTCGTGCGAAGCCACTTTCCAGGCCGAGGTAAGCGATTTGCTCTTTTTTGTGTCCTTTTTAAATTAAAAAATATGTTAAAAATTGAAAATGGAACGCTTTTCACCAGTTTCACTAGAAAAAGCCCTGGTGAGTAGCGAAATGGGTTTCGGCTAACATCATTCACGTTATGAAGCGGTGTTAACGACAACTCTAAAGTCCATGGCGTAAATAGTTGGTTGTGCGAGGTTAGTATATATTCTAACCTCGCAATACGTGTGAGTGCTTATATATCCAAGTTTCATGAACTAGGTTCATATACTTTCTAAGTTATGATGACATATGATGACACGTGCGCGCAATGCTAGCTAATAGGATTTGACAATCAGACCTTAAAAGTTATATTTTGAGAAATTTATTGAATAGGGCCTACACGAAGAGAATAGGTACTCCACAAATCAAATAATGCTAGGGCACAGCATGAGCTAAAAATGTTGATACTCAGATCATAAAACAAATATTTTACAAAGCATTTTTTTTATTGATTCGTAAATCAAACAGAATGAAAGTTCAATGTCCTTGCTGACCGTACAGTATATGTTTTGTATTTTGAATGCAAAGCTTGAAATTTCAAGCTCCATATATCAGCCTATTGAGCAATATGGAAGCGCGAGCAAAAATTTCAATTTTACATGTTTTTTTTTAATCATCAAAGTCTCCCCTCCCTAATTTTATTCACTTTTCTCCCTCCCTTTCCCCCTCTTCCTTTTCCCCTCTCTTTTCCTTCTTTCTTTCTCCCTTTTTTTGGTCTTTAATCCGCCAACAGGGGGGGGGGGGGTGACCGGGCCCCCTGGATCCTTCTATGGTAGCGATGGTGGTGGGATAAAGAAAGAAAGCATTTGAATTATTCACCTCACAGTGTTAAACGGGGAAAATAGGAAATGGCTAAATTTTGAAAATCATTAATGTGGAGCCCTATTCAAGTTTGGTTTTAGTTTCATCTACATCAACACCTTGACAGGGGCTGATCCAGCAGTAGAGGCGCACGGCCAATATTGGAGACTGTCTCCAATGTGGGAGATTATCTCCAATATCAGAGACTTTTGTAAAGAATTTGGGTATCCAATTTCAGAGAGTCTCCAGTTTTGGAGTCTAATTTCCTTTGTTTGTTTGCATTTGCTGCAAAAGGATTACCTTGGCGGCAAATAAAAATGTGATAAGCAGATTCCTCATGAAAAATTACCCCTTTTCACCGTCTACTTTAAATATTCACCGTCTACTTTTGTTTTGATAAGGATATTTGTTGTCAATCACACACAAAACAAATGGGCTTCTGACCTCAGTGAGACAAAATTTTGGGTGGAAAAAATCATGCTTTTGTTGGTGTTGTTTCTTTTGTCCTTTTGCAAAGCAAGTCTCCAAATACAATGTGAGAGATTGTCTCCCCTATTGCACTCACACTAGTACGAGGTTAGTATATATATACTAACCTCGTACACCGAACCGTGTTTGACCCTTGATTTCGAAGTAGTCGGCAAACATCGCTTCATTGCTGAAGTAATATTTGCCGAAACTCCTTCTCGCTACTCACCGGGGCTCTTTCCGGTAAGTAGCAATACATTAAAAAATTAAAAATGTAATTTGAATATAATAATCGGTCAAAAAGAGCAAATTTCGCTTACCTCGGCCTGGAAAGTAACTTCGCTTGTCTCTTCTACGGAAATACAAGGAGGCCCGTTGGTGGCGCTAATAAATTTCACAACCTTGATTCAGCTCCTCGGTAATTTTATAACTGTGTCTAAATTCTTTGAATCCGCAATTCTTATGATTAATTTACTAATTATGGGCACCAATAAATGAAATACCTTCAAACATGTCAAAAACATAATTCAAGATTATTATTGGCGATGATAACACTTTTCTGCAATTAATTCAAAACGATGACTAATAAAGAAAAATTGAAAAAAATATACGTGCCTGGAACGAAACCAGCAGTACAGGCTTTAACGAACATCAATAGTACGGTATACCAAAGTCTTTACAATGAAAAGATTGGACACTTCACGGACTTTGCGTAATGACCTGCGTCAATTTGCGTGTAAAATAGTGTAGGTGCCTAGTCTTTCCCTTGTCGTGTCTTTGATATGAATATAAATCGCGCGCCCTCTATAGACGAAAATTGATATCGGCGCTGACCAAATTTTATCTCCGTGAAATCTTCACTAAAGATCAAGAAAATATACATATTTTTTAGAAGAAACTTCAAGGAGAAGTCACGGAAGGATCTAAATGATTGGGTAAGTGTCATAGCAGAATGTGAAATCCCTAATTATGTGTGATGTTTTATGTGGGCGAAAGCCCAGTAGTATATGGATGTGTCGTGTGTGTCGCATTATTATGAATGATATTCCTTCGCACGCGAGATGATATGAGCCCATGGGCATGGGTGCCCCTTACCTCGAGCGAAGTTCGTGCAGGCTCCACTCCACTTCACTACCGCTACACTACGCTTCACCTACCCGAACTTCGAGACCATGAACTCGATCGGATATTCCGAGTGACAAAAGGTGGGATTTTATTAGGAGAAAATACAAAATTCATGCAACATCACGATCTTTAAAAACAAGTACAACTAATATTCTTACTTTACACAAAGTTTCACTTTTTTTCCATGCTTCTATCAGTCTCAAAATTGATGATTTAGAGCCAACATGAAGTTCCTCACACGTATCGCATGCGCGCGAGGGTCCGAGCTCGGACCAGACCCGGTACCTCCCGCATGCGATGTTTTGAAGTCGGCAGCGCATTAATATTTATACGTGTGAGGAACTTCATGTTGGCTCTAAATCATCAATTTTGAGACTGATAGAAGCATGGAAAAAAAGTGAAACTTTGTGTAAAGTAAGAATATATCTGACTATATCTGATAAAAATACAGCAAAGTATCTTGGAGTTGAGCTGCAGAGGAACCTCAGCTAGAATCAACATATAAATGCTGTAACCAAAAAGGCCAACTCCACACGTGCCTTCCTCCAGAGAAATATCCGGCCATGTCCAAGAAAGGTCAAGGAACTGTGCTACAAAGCTCTCCTGCAACCAATCATGGAGTATGCCAGCATAATATGGGACCCTCACACGCAAGCAAATATAAAAAAGCTTGAAATGGTGCAGCGACGCTATGCACGCTTCGTCTGTAATGACCACCACAGAACAAGCAGTGTAGCAGCCATGCTGAACCAGCTCAAATGGCCAACTTTACAAGAGCGTAGGGCACAGGCCAAGGTGGTGATGATCTACTGTATTACCAACTCACTCATTGACATCCCACCTACCTTCCTCACTCCATCCACATCCATGCATAGAGGTCATTCTCAGAAGATCTTTGTTCCCTTTGCCAGAACACTTGTCTACCAGAGGAGCTTCTTCCCAGATTCGATAAGACTTTGGAACTCCCTCCCCAACAGCACAGTTAATTGTACCTCTCTACACATCTTTAAACAAGAGGTACAAAAGACCCAGCTCCGTTAATAACGGTGGTTGTTTTTACTTGCACGCTGTAAGCAATTTTTTATCGAATAATGTACATACACTTGCACGCTGCACTTCACCAGTACGACAATACACCAGACGGTGGACTGTACTGTTTCCAGAAGAAGAAGAAGAAGAATATTAGTTGCACTTGTTTTTGAAGATCGTGATGTTGCATGAATTTTGTATTTTCTCCCCATAAAATCCCACCTTTTGTCACTCGGAATATCCGATCGAGTTCATGGTCTCGAAGTTCGGGTAGGTGAAGCGTAGTGTAGCGGTAGTGAAGTGGAGTGGAGCCTGCACGAACTTTGCTCGAGGTAGGGTGCCCCTATTGGAGAGTCTCCCATAATATTGGCCGTGCGCCTCTACTGTCCCACCCAAGGGTTCATTACATGCCGCCGCGCACAGAAAATTCAAGCCATAGAAGTCGTGTGTTGTGGACCCAAGAAGTGAGATCCCAGCATGCGCGACCCACTAGTTAGAAATCCACTGCCAAACGCGGTTCGTGGTGCGAGCAAGGCCCTCGCTGCCATTGAGTACGCGTGGCGCGAGCGCCACGCGTAATTCAATTTGGAGATTTAGCGCCACGCGTAAATCACTTCATCGATGAAGCGCCACGCCTAAAAAAATAGCGCCACGCCTAATTCCACGAGCGCCACGCCTGATTTGCTCGAAGCATTTTCTACCTCCATGCTTGAAGCAAGCGCCTGGATGACCGCTGCCATGCACTCATGCCAGCGCGCTGCACTCCGCTTACCACGGCACTGACTGACTCCGGCGCACCACATCATATTCACCGCCCTGACAGTGTAGGCATGGCGGTTGTGGTGAGCGTGTTTACGTTATTTGCCTGCATGGCGAGCTGATACAGCCATAGAGCTACACATTTTCGCTCCATATACCATTTATAACAGAGGTACATGTACACACACAATGACTGAGAAAGAATGTAATGCTGTGAATTCAGTATCCTCTTAGTCTGTGCATGATCGAGTATTTCAAAATTAATTTTTGATGATTGTTTTGACTGACTTAATTGATAAAGATTTATTTCCATCAAATGTTATATGTATAAGGTCCCTAATTTCCAACCTACCTTTTTTCATCTTTGTCAAGTTTCACTACAGGATGTTTGTGTGTTTTTTCTTAATCATATTTATGGGCCAATAGATTGGCGCGGTTCCAAAATTTTAAGGGGGTGGTTAATTGTGTCCCCTAAATTAGACGACCCCTCCCCTAAAAAAAAAATAATTTAAAAAATGCCACCACTCATGAAGGAATTTCCCCCCCCCCCAGAAAAATGACAAGCAAATAAAAAAAAGGTCATCAATTCCAAACTTATATTGGGTACATGTATGCACATGTACACCCCACCACTGGATCCGCGCCTGTCTGTTATAATAGACCTGATAACTTTTTTTTTTTTTTTTTTTTTTAATAATGACTTAATTAAATTGATTAAAATTTGTCATGTCGCTAATCTTTAATTTTTCTTTCTTTGATGGTACCCGTGACGGTAATGAATTATCTGAACGCTCACAAAATAGAAAACGCCAACTTGATTTATACATGCAGTTGGCTTTTACAGGGTAGTACACAGGTCACGTATATCATTTCTTCCAAATTTTTTTTTTTTTTTTGTAATACAAAGAAAGTCGATGTTTGATTAGTGTATAGCGGTAAATGGTATTCGATGGTTGAATGTTATTTGAGCTGATTTATGAATGTGTAATATTTGGGTTGAGGTGAGGTTTTGGTATATATTTTTACCTGCACGAATTGTCAAATCAATCTTGAAACCGAAAGATATGCCTTTGTTTACAATTATTGGAGTGAAAAAGTTTCGAGTGTTTGATAATTGTGATTTTTTTCAAGCAAAGGTAAAAGTTATACAAATATCCTTCATTTATAAGTGTTTGACCGAAAATACAATGTATTAAATATTAAAGTTGAAAAGGTTTTTACCAAAGTTAGGCAATAGAAATAATAGGTCATGAATGCCACTATTTTTTATGTTCTTACCATTATATTTCATGTCTCACAGTTACGCCAAAACGGGCCAACATTGAATAAATTCCAAAATACATCATCATTAATGCTCTAGAAAACCTCGATATCTAAGCAATATTCCTTCAAAGTCAAATAAGCTTTGTCTCGCCTTTTGCGTATTTGCTCTGATATTTTCCCCGTTTTCCCCCACACACCTCCCAACTCAATTATTGCACACAGAATGAAAACCCCAAGTATCAGATTTCTGATGACCATGTGCTTCTCGATCAAGATTGCGCAATTTGTACTTTTCCGTAAACAAAAGTTAAGGGATGGGAGGAGGGTTCAAAGTCCGTGAAAGGGGCTAGTCTACGTTTTCAGTCGGTTCTAAAATGCCAAACTGCCTAGCCAAATGCATATTCTCCAGTAAAATATATTTAAAATAAGGAATAGTTGGATTAAAAACTAACAACGATTGCATCAAATATGACTGGAAAATGTCCATAATTGAATTTGAACCACGGCTGGTACTTTTATTACTAACACAGCAATCATATCGTGCTATTATTGATTTCTTGCCAATAAGGCAAGCCTCCAATTTAAGACTAGCAAACAAACTTCTTCTTTATCATTATTCTCGGTCCAAAAGAATGATGAAAGCTGGAACGTAATTTTCTCAATATGGAAGAGATAAACAAGGGGATAACTCTGAAATAAAGTATACATTATACAAGGATATAAAAAAAATATATATATAGCATGTGAATTGAAAACAGATTTAAAGAAATAGATAAAAATTGGCAAACTATCTCATGCTTAATATATGATTCAATTTGCTATAAAGAAAAGATGGAATGGAGGAGAGACCACTCAGACCAGCATGGAGAATGTCTGCATTGTGTTCTGATTCAAGGAAAGTCAGATGATGCAGAAAGGAGGGACATATGGAGTTGGAAAGCAATACAATATATTTTTTTGGGTGGGGGGGGGCGTGTAATCATCTACCAATTCAGCAGATCAAGTTGACCAAACTGCCCACACAATCCACACACAAAAATACAACACACTGACTTCAGAGTGTAACAATCACAAATTTTGCTCAACACATCTACTTGTTCTATGGGTTCTATATAGCGTATCATCTTATTTGGAAGGACTACATAATAACTGGATCATTTACACAGCGCAAACATGTGGCGTCACTCACTGGTCAGAAGGATTTTTAAAAAAGTTTTACGACCCTCGTAACTCACTTGCCACATCGAGCCTGGTGATCCACTTGTTAAGATAACTTGATCCACTGTAAATAAAATGTAACCTACGATACTCCTGGGGGACAAGCTGTCCTTATCTGACCTATACTCAAAACACTGAGGATAATCATTTGTATACGAGAGCCAAACAAATCAGAGAAGAAATGGAGATCATAACAAAATGTATATAAAACTAATTCTAAGCCATTAATACACGAAAACAATTCTAAAATATTCCCAATCGATCGTTGATTAATTTGAGATGTTTGTGACATCTGTTCAAGAACGGGATTCCATAACGAAAGGTATAAAAAATAAATATTTTTACTTGTTAGCACTTCAAAACAATTTCAAAATGTTCCTGATTTTCCGTTTAGTAATCCGAGATATTCAGGACTTCTTATTTTTATTCTGTTTTAGTTTCCTTTCCGCCGTTCCTTTTGGAGGACGGGAGTTCATAACGGAAGGTATATAAAATATATTTTTACTTGTTAGCACCTCAGAACAATTTTAAAACGTTCCTGGTTGTCCGTTTAGTAATCTGAGATATTTACAACTTCAATTCTGTTTTTTTTTTCTTTCTGCCATTGTCTGAATAATACGTCATTTATATATCTTTTTGGAGAACGGGATTTCATAACGAAAGGTATATAAAATATATTTTTACTTGTTAGCACCTCAAATCAATTTTAAAACGTTCCTGGTTGTCCGTTTAGTAATCTGAGATATTCAGGACTTCTTATTTTTATTCTGTTTTAGTTTCCTTTCCGCCGTTCCTTTTGGAGGACGGGAGTTCGTAACGGAAGGTATATAAAATATATTTTTACTTGTTAGCACCTCAAATCAATTTTAAAACATTCCTGGTTGTCCGTTTAGTAATCTGAGATATTTACGACTTCTATTCTGTTTTATTTTACTTTCCGCCATTGTCTGAATAATATGTCATTTATATTTCTTTTTCGAGAACAGGATTTCATAACGAAAGGTATATAAAATATATTTTTACTTGTTAGCACCTCAAATCAATTTTAAAACGTTCCTGGTTGTCCGTTTAGTAATCTGAGATATTTACGACTTCTATTCTGTTTTATTTTCCTTTTCACCATTGTCTAAATAATATGTCATTTATATATCTTTTTGGAGAACGGGATTTCACAACGAAAGGAATATAAAATATATTTTTACTTGTTAGCACCTCAGAACAATTTTAAAACGTTCCTGGTTGTCCGTTTAGTGATCTGAGATATTTACAACTTCTATTCTGTTTTTTTTTTCTTTCTGCCATTGTCTGAATAATACGTCATTTATATATCTTTTTGGAGAACGGGATTTCATAACGAAAGGTAGGCCTATATAAAATATATTTTTACTTGTTAGCACCTCAGAACAATTTTGAAACGTTCCTGGTTGTCTGTTTAGTAATCTGAGATATTTACGACTTATATTCTGTTTTATTTTCCTTCCCGCCATTGTCTAAATAAACTGTCATAAATATATTTCTTTTTGGAGAACGGGATTTCATAACGAAAGGCATATAAAATATATTTTTACTTGTTAGCACCCTAAATCAATTTTAAAACGTTCCTGATTGTCCGTTTAGTAATCTGAGATATTTAGGACTTCTTATTTCTATTTTGTTTTATTTTCCTTTCTGCCGTTCTTTTTGCCTTTTTGGAGGACGGGAGTTCATAACGGAAGGTATATAAAATATATTTTTACTTGTTAGCACCTCAGAACAATTTTAAAACGTTCCTGGTTGTCCGTTTAGTAATCTGAGATATTTACAACTTCTATTCTGTTTTTTTTTCTTTCTGCCATTGTCTGAATAATACGTCATTTATATATCTTTTTGGAGAACGGGATTTCATAACGAAAGGTATATAAAATATATTTTTACTTGTTAGCACCTCAAAACAATTTAAAAATGTTTCCGATCGTCCATTTAAGCAGCGCGCACGCGCACGCATGTATCGTGAGCGCACGTAATTCGCGGCGCTATATTTGGGTGTTGGAAAATATTAGGCCTATCAATTTTGAAAAATGCGCCACGCGTAATTCCTTACATTGCGAGAGCCCTGGGTGCGAGGTTAGTATACAAATACATAGACAGCTGGCAGCCGTCTGTTTCGAGGAGTTTTTTAACTTTTTTTTATTTTTTTATTTCTCCTCGTACACAGACGGCTCGCTAGCGTGCAGCCACCATTAGGGGACTTGCAATGCAAAATCCCCCCGTCGGGGCTCTTCAATTTTTGTCTTTAATGAATAAAAATTTTGAAAATTAACGCGACCAAAATGCAAATTAATATTCCCTCTTGGCATTAATTGCCAAAAAACTGAGAAAAATCAAGTTAAAAGGAAAAAAAACAGTGACTTACCTCGGCTGTCGCGCAAATTCACTTCCCCGTTTTATCCGATCTTAAGTACATAAACATATGGCCATTGAGTCCCCTGTACAGATCGCGCTAGAACTTCGGTCTCTGTATTTGGTGAGTGAAGCCAACGGAGTTCAGCTGAACAACCAACATAACAGAGACCGAAGCTTTTGGTCTAACAAATACAATACTATAAATACTAACCTCGCAATACGTGTGAGTGCTACTGCTGTCCAGGATTTTCCAAAGTGGGGGCATTCAATACAAAATAAGACCCAGTATACTAGACCCCCCCCCCCCCCCCTCGTAGAGTAGATGACTTTTTCTCCCCAGACGCCTCCAGGCTAGCTGGGAGGTCGGGACCCATGTACGACGCCGCTCGCCGGCCAGCGCCCCTCACGACCACGGGCTGCCGCGGCGCAGAGGCGCGCCCCAGCCCAGGCCCACTGCACGTTCTCATTTTTACACAACTGCACTCGACTCGGCATCCTCGGAGAAGTCTGACTCTTAACTTGCAAACGATAAACGCCTCACGGCCTCAGAATAAATGAAAGGAAGCTAAAAAAAATCTACTTACATCTTAAAACAGGGCTAACAACAATAGAAGCTGCGGATGCTTTGCTCTAATTTTAACAACTCCGCTGCGTATCATCACCAGACACCCGGCGTTGTGCATGTGTTGTCTTGAATTTCTTTTTACACGCCACCATACAGTAGAGGTGAGCTCGAGGAGAAAAAAAAGGGACAAAAATGAAGAAAAAAAAAAGAGGAACAAAGGGCTGCTCCGAAACGGCCCTGCCCACCCCCCCCCCCCAAAAAAAAGGAGAGGGAGATTCAAATAGGAATGATACCGGGAAGTGATTCTCCCTGTAATACCAATAAAAATAATATTTCTGCTCACAATTCAAGCTTCATTATTATTTGAGGTCTTTTTCTAGCAAAAAATACATCATCCTGTTCATTATTCATATTTTTAAAGTGCTTAAAGGGCAAGTCTGTATCAACAAAGAGGAGTTTTGAATGAAAACATACATATCAAATAAAGGCAGGGTTGAAACCTTCAATAAAATCCATCAACATAGGTAGTGCAGTTGCCCCCCCCCCAAAAAAAAAAAAAAAATCACACCAAGCGTGCAAGTAATTTTAATTTAGAGAATGGAACAGCGCCCAATGACAAATTTGGTCGCTTCACTCTCTCGCTCTCGAGTTCCATCAAAAATTTTGCTTGCTCCCATCCCTCGCCCCCTGAAAATTTTTTTGCACATGGCCATGTCAAAATCAGATGTAAAATAAAAAGATTAAAAGACAATCTAAATATTCGCTTAATTTCAGGAAACGTATGCCTGTTTTAGCATTTAACTGTTTTTTGATAAATGCGCTCAATTTTAAAAGGTCGTAATTTACATTCGAATTTAACGAAATATTAAGAGTTATGCTTGTTTGATTTTTCAGTTTTTATTCATGTTTTGTTGGGGAGGACTTGCCCATTAAAGTGGGCTTAAAATAACAAATATGACTCTTATGCCAAGTAAATAAAAGACCGTAAATAGACTACATGTAGATGTTATATAGCAGCAATAGCTTAGCTTTAATTTCATCTCAATCATGATTTTTTTCTCTCTCATTAAAGAGAATCAAATGAATGACAATACTCAGTATGGATTCATACAGTACTAAACATATCATATTAAACAATTTGGCCCATATTCTAAAGTCCGATTTAACTTAGCCCATGGTCTAACTCTGTGTTAAAATTATGGATAGCCAAAAATATTAAAATTGCATTTAGATTACATGTTTCTTGTCTTGACTTGGCTCTTTCCTCATTATTTTCAATGATGAAGAGAACTATTTCAGTAATTATTCCCAGTCAGCTATGAATGATCAGGGCCCCCTCTCACAAAGGGTTAAGATTGATCCAATCAATTGTAACTATGGAAATCCATCAGTGTCATACTTTTTCCTACGAAAAATTTGCACAATGTCATCTGTAAACAAAGAGAAGTGCTGTGAATTTTCAAGAAAACAATGAATGCATGAATATACATCATAGCTAAAAAATATTTTGAACAAACATGCATAATAGATGTTGAATTTGCTGGCAGTCCATAGTTAACTCTTTGTAAGACGGGGCCCTGAGCTGGCAAATTAAACTTGTACCATTATAGATTCCTATTACAATAGGTTATCCATAGTTTAACCACAAGTTAGACCGTAGTCTTAATTTTAACCCGAGTTCAGAATATGGGCCTTTATCTCCAAAATAGCTTTACAGACATATAATACAAACAAATCTCTTTCCAGACATCCACACCTATAAGCACTGGTAGTCTGCACAACCAAGGGCGTCTGCACAAAGGATTATCTTTTGTGTTTGGGGGAACACAACAATAGAGGCGCCCGCCCCCCCCCCCCCCCCCCATGAACAAAGTCTTGACAGTCTTGAGTCTCGATGCAACAACACACTCTCTAAAACAATCTTTTAAATATCACCTTTATAACAAAAATTACTCAATTCCAATCATTTACAATCTCAGATATTATTTTTTTTTTCACAAGCATGCTCAAAAACTGTGATTTTGAACATAATTTTTGTGAAGCCCTCTATTGGTGGAAAGTAAAACATATAGTCCATAATTACTTTTTTATTAGAAAAACAATCATTAAAAAATTCAATTTAGTATGAAAAACAATTGTCTGTAGGTCCAGTAGACACTGGCTGCCTGAAGGTATTTATCCACTAGATCATAAGAAAATAAGCATAAACAAATATCTAGACTTTTCCATTCTTATTCACCACATACGTTTAACTGAGGACAATGATGTTATATCATAACCTTGTACATGAGGGAACTCCAAGCTGTTAATTCAATGATGTAGGGCAGAACAGTTTTGTAAATTGTGATGGGTATTATATGCAGATTTTCATCACAAAACAATTTGTAAAACCTATGATCGTGATGATAAAGGACCTATATATACTAGTATCCCATCAGAGAAATGCCCAAGAATTTATTGAATATCATCTAAAAATTTTAATTTAAAAAAGCATTGATAAATTGAATGTAATTTTACAGAAGCTACATGTATATGTTTAGCACTAGCCATACACATAGGTTCATTGAAAAAAAAATGCAGTTTATCATAGATATGAAACAAAAAATGCAGTTTATCATAGATATGAAACAAAAAATGCAGTTTATCATAAATATGAAACAATCGTATGTATTTGAAATCATTAAAAAAAATTGTTGACCATTCCTTGTATTCTTGTGCATGAACAAAACAAACAAAAAACTTGTACGTATAAACCATTAGATTTAGATGGTAAGCACTTGATTAAAATCACAAATTAAAATGGCAAGATAAAATACACGTACCAAGACAAATAACAAAAGAAACATTATAATATTTCATTATAAATTTTGAGAATTTAAATTGAAATTGAATTTTAAATTTTACCTCAGAAAATAATTCATAAAGTTTGACATATTCTGTAGGCATACAGGCAAAACTAGTCACTCTTGGGTTTCCCAATATCCAAGATAAAGAGACTACGATAAAAATGTACCAAATTTGCTATCAGCCAATCAGATTGAATGATTACAGTACTTAGCTTTTAACTGTTATTGTAAATTTGTTATAACAAGTTTTATGAAATGGGCACCTGAACTATTGGACAATATTCAAACATAGTCTGACATGTTAACAAGATACTACTGGACCATACCACACACCACTATTCGTTCATATGCTCATTTTGGGCATAATCATATTCTACTAACACACAAGTAAGAATTTTAATAAATTATCAATTCCCCCTTCTACAAAAAAAAATTTGAATAACCTGGGGGGGGGGGTGTTTCACAAAGATTTAAGTGTGACTTAGATTCACACATAAATGCCTAGTTGTGTTCACTAGAAAGGCATGACCGCATTGGTCAGATCATGCCAAGGAGGACACGCACTACTGCATATTAATCAGGAAGATTGCGTGTTGCATATCATATATGCGTCGGCATCTAAGTGCGGCTCTACATGTAAGTCAAACTTAAATCTTTGTAAAACACCCCTAGGTTACTGTTTTCTTTGATTTTCAATGGCTTTTTTTGTAAATCAAATGCATGTATTTTGGCCTGAAAATTTGCATTTTCTGTGAAATTCTACCTGAATTCCTTGAAATATTTCCATTTCCCAAAACACAGAAAATTGGGGACTCTCACCTAATGTGAGTTTAGACCAAATATTCAAATCACACTATCGATAGCTCAACAGAGAATCTGTCCCAAATCCACCAACCTAATTCAAATTTGATGGTATGAAGATGTCAAAAGCAGCCCAACACCAACTCCACAATTTGAGATATAACCTCTGAAATACCTCAGCAACAAAATATGACATTCATGAACACAGACACATTCTAAGAATCTTGGGCTGTATTGCTACCATCATCAATTTCCATTGTGGCCAGCCTTGATTGCCCTTCAGTGTCTGAAAATGCACCACTTCCTGCAAAAGAGTTTTGATCTGATTCTAGTTCCTGGTACTGTTCATGCTCTTGTAAGGATTCATTCAAGGGTTCAGTGTTCAGGTTTGATGCTTGTACTGTCATATGACTGTCCATAACTACATGTGGGCTATCTGAGTTCGCCTGAGGTCTTGACCTTGAACTGACCTGATCGTCTGACCTTTGGTCTTCCATTAAAAGATGGGAAGACCTTGACCTTGGGCTTGCTGATAAAGTAGAACTTCCTTCTTCAAGTTCTCCTGGAGAAAGACTGTCACTTGTGCTTGAATTTACAACATGAGTGGCAGGTAAGTCCAAACTTAGATGCTGTCTTCTGCTCTGAATAGGGCGCCCTCTGGAGTTCAAACTTTGACTTACACCTGTCATGTTCCTCTGTTCCTCAGGATCGCTGCCATCCCATTCCTGGCTCATGGATTCAATGAATCTGATTGGAGGCCTGCTCAGGCTGCGATGTCCGTACGAGATGGTAGATGATCGAGATGACGATGACAGGCCGGAGCTGCTCACATCTCCGCCCGGTCCAACAACGTGAAATGCTGAACGTTCCCTTCCCATCGATGAGGAACGGATTCCGTTTCCTGAAGAAGTACTGTCAGGTTGCTCAAAGCTCTCTGGCGAGTCCAGCCGAAGCATCCGGCAAGATTGACTTGACGCTGGGATATCCCTCTCAGTAGACGCACGCCGAGTGGGCACCACAAGTGGGGAGACAATCCTTGCTTCTGGATTAATCGAGCTAGGGAGTTGGGTAGAGTTTGTCTCGGACGGTTGACGGCAAATAGCATTTGTTGATGCAAGTCTGCTTATGGTATCAGAACCTTGATGGCTAACTGATGCACTGTGCCTTTCTGCTTGGCACTCTTCCGATACTGTTCTCCTTGAATTCTCAGTGCCACCGTCCTGTCCTCTCATATATTGGTCGCCATGATTACCAACCTCTGTGCTTGCATCACAGCTTTCGCGACGTTCACTTCCACCGACACCTGATGAACTCTCGCCACTATCATCGCTCTCTCCTGTCGCGTCATCCTGTAACTCCCGCCGTTGATGCGATCCTGATGGCCCCTGCATCTCCTCCACTGCGTCTTGGCCACTTCCTTCGCTGCTCCCTGCTGCCCTCTCCTCCACAAAGGTGCCGCTGCGAAGAGCCTCGTAGACATCGCTCCTCCGTTCAGCTATCCTCTCCCTACCCGCTACGTGGCCCTCGTTCCCAAAATCAGTCTGGGTGGACATGTTCTGGACCATGCTGTTTCCTGTCTGGGTCGACTGAGACACAGATGCCTGGCGGGACGCTTCGCTTGATGGACTGCCTGTCTGGGAGTTGGATAGTCGGACGGCCATCATGCCAAGTTCTCTGTAGCTTCGTCGACGTTCCACCATGTCCAACTGATTAGCTGTGGTATCACAAAGTTCTGATGTTGATGTGCCTTGACTAACCACAGGTTCATCTTCATTGTCCAGCCTGCAATGAATAAAAAATCAATTTCTATGTAAAATCATGATATATAGTCGGTAAACACATTTTTATTCAATATACTTCACAACACATCTGTGTTAGGGTACACTCTTTGATACAGTAATAAATGATAATAATAATATATATGCAATTTATAAGGTGCTATATCAATCTCGTTAGAGATGCTCAAGGCGCACAAGTGAAAGGGGAGCAAACAAAACAATGAAGGAAAACATAAATATTATACTCAATCACCGATAGAAAGAATTATAGGTAACTTTTAGTTTAAGCTAAATATTACAACAGACTGGCTATCATTGATCTCTCGTGGGAGGGAATTCCATACCGAGGGCCCCCGCATAAAAAAAACCTTTTCCCCCAATTTCTTTTACATTTTGCTGGGTCAGGTTTAAACCCTAAACCCTTTGTTTATTAAAGATTCAAGGGACAGAAGCACTGAACCACAACGCGTCAATGAAATATACATGAAAAGTAAGCTCACTTTGGAGTGCAGAAGCATAGGTCCCCTCTGTTCGTCCCGTAGACCAGACCAGCTCCAGGTCTTGGGATCCATCGCGCGATGTTCACGCTAACCACCAACCTCTGCTGGGGGTCCAACGGGTGAATGATGCGATTGACGAAGGTCATTGAGTCCTCACCCGCCTCTGGCTTCTGAAGCTGGTAGACATCGGCCATTAACTATGAACAAGAAAAGTTTGTTGAATAGGTCATTTCTTTAAAATGGTGGTGGTAACTTTTTACATGATTGCTTTATTAACAGAGGGCAAGGGACCTGGGCCCCGTCTTACAAAGAGTTACGATTGATCCAATCAATCGTAACTCTATGGTAATCCATAGATGTCATAATTTTTTCTGCATAAAATTTTCAAAATGTCCTTTGTAAACAAAGGCGAACACACCAAATTGTCAAGAAAACAATGAATTTATGTAATTTATCTCATATCTAGACAACATTTTGAACATTCATGCATTTTAGGTGTTGACGTTGCTGGCCGTCCATAGTTGTGATTGATCGGATCAATTGCAACTCTTTGTAAGACGGGCCCCTTGTATTGGCTTTACCAAATGGCACTAGCACACCAATTGGGAATGGATCCTTGGTCACTGAAATCCAAAACCACCGCTTTACCAAATGAGTTATCACATGTTCTGAATATTCTGTGATTTATATATGGAAAGCCAATTGTGACATCAATCATCTACAGGTGAAATTCTATTTACTATACTGAGCTGCAAAGCACTATACACTTTTGGGTGTCTGTAATTTGTGACCATGGAGCCATGATGTGACCTGCCACCCCAAAACCAACAATAAGTAGACCATAGCTTTAAAATGATATATAATGTGTTAAAATTGACCAACAATAACCATTACAAGTACTTGATTGAATGCAGAGGAAATTCAGCAAGAGCTTAAAAAATAAGTAGAAAACAAGGTTTGAAGTTTGGGGTTCACTCAAGCATGAGATGTGCATACTGTGAAACTTCCAAGCAGGCTGAAAAAGTAGTGTCCAAGAAACTCTCGTATCTTTTCTTCTATTCATCGTCAAGACTTCAAATTTATAAATTATGAAGAAGAATTGCTCTTTCAGATAAGTTATGTTTTTAATTTTTGGATTTTAGAGACTAAATTACTATTTTGGCTTTTGACAGAGAAGCTTACCTGGCGACATATTGGTGGTTTTGGGGTGGTAGATCACATATTATTTAAAAATTAAGCCTTTAAAGTATACTTCAAGAGGAGACGTCAGTAGAAACTATCTGGAAACATTAATTCAAGAGATTTCTTCCCAACTGAAGTTTGAGGATAAGATAGGAAATGTTTGGTGTCCCATAATCTCAGCAAAGACCTATATGGCACACTCTACATGATCCATTATGATAAGATTTTCAAAGAATAATTGTAACATCATTTGATATGAACATTTCAACCCATAGAATCTTCACCCTAAATAGACTGGGCTATTTTAATGGTTGCGCGAGACTTGAAAGTAAACAGTCAGCAAGCAACGCGGTCAAAAAAATTTGCGCGGCGGATTTATCACGAAAAATGACGAGGGGGGGGGGACTGAATCAGTCTACCAGTCTTATTAGGGTTAAAGATCAAAGTTCCGAAGAGTAATAATATTAATAGGCATTTGTATAGCGCCATCTATATAGAAATAATCTACCCGAGAGTGGGGATATCTCCATTGATGTATTAATATTTTTGTTTTTATATACTTTCTGTTCTGATTTATTCATTTGCAATATGTACACTTATGTTTATGTATCTGTTGTCCACAAAGCAATTGCTATGTTTTGTTTTTATGAATATATGACAAATAAATTGAATTGAATGAATTGGATGATGGGACCTTACCCCATGAAACATCTGCCACTGTAGCCTTCTCGCAGCCAGACCGACAAGAATGTAGTTTCCAGAGGGAGATAGACTTACAGTAATAGCATTGGGTCCTGAAATCAGCATGAAAAAAATAATGTTTCAAAACACAAATATCACATGTGGATCATGTTAATTAAGTGTACATGCGAATACCAGAGGGATATAGACTTACAGTGATAGCACTGGGTACTCAAATCAGTATGAAAACAAAATCATCATGAAAAAAAAATGTTCAAAGTTTGTCATTGTAATGTCCTCCATGGATGTCTCATTCTCAATTCACTGTTTCTCACATATTTTTGAAAGAACAATAGCAAAAATTATCAACATACATGATGAGTATCAAAGCACCTTATGACAAATTGCTCAAGAGGTATAATTTTTCTTTCTCTTTTAAATCAGTGTGGCACCGTCTTTTAAAATTCATATAACTAAAACGGTCTCTATAGTGAAGTCCCGCACAGTGCAGCATCATCCTAATTAATGGAAGGTCTTACTAAAAGTCTTAGTAAAGAGGACTTCTCCAAGATATATAAGCTTCAGAAGCTTCATAATGCAGCTGCTTGCATCATCACTTTGTCAAATAAACGCTCTCATATCACTCCCATCTTGAATTCGCTGCACTGGCTCCCTATCAAAAATTGGATTATCATTAAGATTTTGTTGCTTGCTTTTCATAGTATTCTTGGATCAGCACCAAAATACAGTCTTTCATTTATCAATTACTACGTAGACCAAGCAGGTCTTTGCGCTCATCCACTTCTGGCTTCCTTGTTATTCCAAAAGTTTCAAAAACTTGGGGGAAAGATCAAATTTGCTTTTGCATGCCCCATTTGTGGAATAGCCTTCCTGAAGACATAAAAAAAATGGACCTCTGTCGAAACTTTCAAAAATCTTCTAAAAACTTTTTTATTTAACTCTTAGATTTGTATGCGCCTTGTGCACTCTACAGAGTGGATTTGACGCTTTATAAGTCACATTATTATTATCATTATTATTATTAAGATTATGTCTTTCTAGTAAGCGCCCCTATGTCTCTATTCTGCTATACAGTGATTTTTTTTTTATCGAGTGTGTTTATAAGCAGTCTCTACAGTGGAGTCCCACATAGTGTAATCCGTGTGTCTAAATGGATGGAAGATCTTACCAAAACTCTTAGTAAAGAGCACTTCTCCAAGATTGTGTCTTTCGAGTGAACAAACCGCCAGGACACCATGATCCGGAAACCCCATGTGGCTCGGGATAAACGCAGCCAGACGGCGATCGCTTGAGATATCAACGCTGGCGTCGTTATGGATCTTACACTCTGCGACAATCACGTTGCTCTGTGCTATAAAAATAATGCAAATTAGGAAAGGATGTAATGAACAGATTCCTCCATTTTATATACAATTATATACGATTGTATACAATATACAATTATACAATTTCAGAAATATCACCCAACTTTTACGAGTGAAAGTAGCATGAAAGCCACAACTATTTCTCAATGCCTAATATAGTCAATATGTTCAATATTACATGATGTTTGTGATTTATATATATTATCTAATTTTCATTAAAAGGTTTTACGGGGTTTTTTCACTATTCCTCACAAAACCAGACCTTATAGTGTTATTCGTTTACTAAAGTCTGTACTACTATATTAGTGGGCAATTCCATAAATACGGACGTACATTTCCCAGTCTTTTACGAGCTCTGACAAAAAATAAATATTAATAGCACAGGTGTGTTCTTACCAAACAATGTACAGGTACCTGTACCACTATGAGAAGAAAAAAATCACACATAACTTTGGGGCAACACCATTCCTGTGACCTTGATATTTGGGTAAATTGCCAATTCATCTACTACTCGTCCACTCACCACACTGTCTACCTTCATTTAGTCAAATGCCATTCCGTCCATCAACATTTCGTCTAACAACCATTTGGTCTAATCACCAGTTCATCTAGGACCATTTCGATTCATAACCAGTTGGTGTAATATCCATTTTATTTTCATTTATTTCGCCCAATTAACACGTAGTCCAATTAGACCAAATGGTATATGGACTTAATGGCTATTGGACCAACTGGTTATTAGACAAAATGGTGAGTGGACGAAATGGTAATTAGACCATGTGGACAGTGGACGGACTGAAGGGAGACCAAATGATAGTAGACGAGTTAGTAATTAGATGAATTGGCATTTGACCAATTGGAAATAAAATAAGATTTTCATGACATTTTCAGCATTGTGCTCGTTAAGATTTGACCCTATTAACATAGATATAGTTAGTTTCAGCCCACAGTACCCCTTTAAATAACTTACCATCTGTGATATCAGGCAGGTAATAATCTGACATATCCCACCATTGAAGCCTATGGGTGCGGTTACTGATGTTATTTGCAACAGCCATTTGGCCTCGGCCTGCCAGTGCATCTGGATGTGTGAGAGAAAAGAGAGTAGCTTTAGCAAGTCCCAGAGTTAAAAACAAATTAAAATTAAACATAAATTCCAGTTACGGTTACAATCTAGTGGTGAGTTCACACAGAATCCAATAAATTGACCACCCAAGTGTTTGTATGTACATTTATGAGTAAAGAATTTGTGCTGAATGATTTAGTAGTAAATGTGTAATTGCTTAGAAATGAATGGAATTAGCATGGCATTCGAGCAATATTTCAGGTCATATTTTTCTAAGCAAGAATAACACACTGTCCCACGTGTGCTTATTTATGTTGGTGATTTTAATTGTAATACTTTTCAGCTCAGAGTTCACGTTTTCATAGATTGATTCATGAACCAGATGTAAATCTACCAAGATATGATGACAATAAACCTTGAAATCATTGTTTCCTGCAACTACAGGTCTTCAGGAACTCCATGTTATTTACAACAAATATATCTGGGCTAAATAAAAACAAAAATAATACAGGATCATGTGCTTATTAGTGTTCCGTGAGACTTTACTCCATTCTAAAGGCAACCGCACACCTTACGACCCGACTAGTATACGACTGGCTTGCAACTGAGTGAGTAGAGATGAATCGCAAGGTAGTCACAAGCCTCAACACCGCACACCTTACGATCCAACTACCATGCTGTCTGCGACTCACGCATGCGCTTCTTGCCATAGCAACTGAGAAAATGGTGCTTACTACAGCGTATGCGCATTGTATATCATATACGCATCGTGCAACTCTGCTGTCTGATTGGCTGGAAGTTGGATTGAGCTTGCAATTCAGTCATAAGGATTCGACAGGTCAAATCTTTACGATTTTCCTTGCGACTTTCCCTGCGACTCTCAAGCTGACAAGAGCTGTGACGTCACATTTCCCCTCACTCAGTCGCAAGCCAGTCGTAGACCATTCGGGTCGTAAGGCTTCCAGTAGTGCCCTCATGTCTGAAAAATGATGCACAAAATCATGAAATCACTTTCAAAAAAATATCTATGCATCCTAGATTAGACTTACTTGCAATAGCTCTATTGATTGCATAATGTACTGATGGTGATGGAGGTTGTGTGTTATCAAACAAACTTGTACTATAATGACTGTGTAGGACCCGTCTCCTGCAAAAGACAAAGGCGAATTAAAATTACATCAAATCCTCTTGTGATTATCGACTATGTGGCTTTATATGTATCTAAAAGAAATAGAGCAAGTGGGCAACAATAAGGTACAGACTTCCCAGAATTTCAACAAATGAAAGTTCCTGATATTTACCTGATGAATTCACAAACTTCCATGATAATTACTTCAACTCATTTCGAATTTTAAATGTGTGGCATTACTCCTGCTTAGATCTTAAGTGTACACAATCATGTTGAAAGGTAGAGAGGCCTTGTCTAGGTAATGCACTACAGATATCTGTACTGCAGTCAAATAGGCTATACCAAAAAAAATCATGCTTTTTTTTTTAATAGTCATCCACTGATTTTTGCTTTGATATGCAAAAATATTCAGCAGAGTCTGACTGACTACTTTTGATTTTGGGGCCTATCAAAATTCCCTGACTTTTCCTCAATTTGAAACTTTTTTTTTAAAGTTTAAATTAAACCTGACTTCAGAATACAGGACACTGCGTATTTAAGTGAAACCGAACTGACCTGAGAGCCGTGCGATGGAATCCAAACCTAGACGGTCTTCTTCTTCTCATTCCCTCACCCGACTGGCCTTCATCATCCCCCTGTCTACCCAACGTCTGCTCCCCAACAACACTGGGGTTATACCGCCGGCCTGCGATGTTCATCTGCCCCTGGAGGGAACGTCGGCTCAGCTGCGGCATGGCCCTCCGTCGTCTCGATGATCCTTCCGGCAACGATGACCCTTCCCCCTCCTCCCTCGATGACGATTGCAGCTCCCCGGATAAGCCCTGCCCGAATCTGCGACCTGCAGCGCTCAAATTACCTGGGAGGGAGCGCCGAGACAGTTGAGCTGCGAGGGTAGTTTGAGCGGAGGAGAAGATTAAAGATGTCAGAGACACAATGAACTCATTTTCATTACGAGCCTACTAAGCTAAATCATACTCAGAACCACAATTATACTTTTCTATTTTTAGCTTTAAAGACAGATATAATTTAGAAATGAAACTGGTAAATCTTGGAAATATTCCTTGCGTAATCATGCCTTAATTAGGTACATGTATACTCTTCTGAGAATTCGTAATATTGGAATAGATACCTTGATATCTTGCTACACTTCTTCCTCTAACAGACATGGCATGACTAAGGGCAGTGGGAAAGTGTGACCCACTGGATTCTGCATTCGGCTGTGTGCGTGGTCTTCGGGAAGGAATCCTTGCAACGTAGGCGGTCTCTGCCCTCGGCTGGATCGACGACGGACCAGCTCTCGTGTCCGTCACCACCGCAACCTGAACATTCTCCCCTTCCACCTCCACCATGACCGGTTCCGCCTCCCTGGACTCTTCCATCGACACGGGAGGGGTGTCTGAATCATCGGAGGGGATGACAATCTCCTGAGGCTGTTCGTTGACAGGGCTGGTGCTATCCGCTTCAACAGGTGCTGGGCGTGGCAGCGCAAACTCGTTAGTGAGATTCTGAGACAACTGAGAGAGGCTATTGGTCGGAGGATTAGAAGCAAAGTTGGCAAGGTTTGACAGCGACTCCACAGAATGCCTTGTCCTTTGCTCCTGCATCAAGCTTGTGAGTCTCCTCTCTCTTGAGGTAGAAGCCTCGTGCGCCGGGAGGCTGGTACGGGTTAAATACCCTAGAGGTTGCGCAAAGCTACTGGGGTAGTTTGGGGGATCGCCTGGAACGAACCCCCTCTGGTGGCGGCTTCGTAATGCGTTCAATGTCACAGAAGCTGCATACTCCCTCGCTTGTTCTAATGTGTCCATGGACTCTGGAGACATTGGACGATTCATAGACGACTCTCTGAGGGGATCAAAATAAGAAAGTTATCAGTATTAAACACTAATTTAGCTCAGCAAAATTTTAATGAATTTTTGTTCATGCACTCAATAGCAGACAATATTACATAGGTGTTTTACCCTTGCACTGCTTTCATTGTATATCCAAAATATTGCCCTAAATAGCAGGCAATATTACATAAAATGCTTTCATGTAAGAAATATTGTTTTTCAGGATCAGTCAATATTTCATCAATATTTTACCCTTGCTCTTCTTTCATGGTATATCAGAAATATTACACCCAAGAGCTGTCAACATTTCATAACTCTTTTACCCTTGCCTTTCTTTCATGGTATATCAGAAATATTGCACTCAAGATCAGTCAATATTACATCAATATTTTACCCTTGCACTTCTTTCATGGTATATCAGAAATATCAACACCCAAGAGCAGTTCAATACTGCATAACTCTTTTACTCTTGCTTTTCTTTCATGGTATATCAGAATTATCGCACACAATATTACATTGATGTTTTATATTGCTCTTCTTTCATGGTGATATCAGAAATATTGCACTCAAGCAGTCAATATTACATAGATATTTCACCCTTGCTTTTCTTTCATGGTATATCAGAAATAATGCACTCATGGGCACTCAATATTACATGTACATATTTCACCCTTGCTTTTCTTTCATGGTACCGGTATATCAGAAATAATGCACTCAAGAGCAGTCAATATTACATATTTCACCCTTGCTTTCTTTCATGGTATATCCTTAACATTGAACTCAATAGCAGTCAATATCAAATAAATATTTTACCCTTGCTGTCCCTGTAATATATCAGGGGGTATAGCTGGTTCTGGTATTGAGGGGGCGGGGTATGTATCAGGTTCCAGAGGCTCTGGGTCACTCTCCTCCGACCCTTGGTTGGAGTCTTGAGCACTGAGAAAAAATAAGAAAAGGTGCTGCAGTGAAAAGGAATGGTCATGGTTAGATTCAACTCATAGGCCCGTATTCTGAAGTCGGGTTTAACTTAAACTCAGGTTTAAAGTTGTGATTTAAGTATGGATAGCCAATTGTTACATAAATCACTAACAGTAGAGATATCATATTTCAGCTCATTTGGCTCTCAAATCACTCATAATTGCCTAGGAAGTATAAGTAGATGATTGTCTTCACCATCGATGAATCAGGAAAGAGCACAGTAAACATAAGAAACATACAATAAAAATTTTGACACTTTTGGCTTCCCATAATCTTAGCACAGAGCTAGACCATGGTTTAAACCTGACTTCAGAATACGGGCCATACAGTGCAAATGGCACACATGAAAATTGAATATAACTTACACCTCAGTTACATATGCTCTACGGCGGCTGTACGATGAGTCGAAAAAAGACGTTTTATTCATTTTTATTCAAACCACCTAAATGTAGCTAGTACAAAAAATGTAAAAATGGCTGTTTTCAACTCGCCGTACGGCCGCCGTGGAACAAATGTGACTGAGGTATAACATTATGTTAATTTGTTTCAACGAGGATAAATGCACCATCACAGCTTTGATTATACATGTAGCTACAATGATCGCATTTATCATATTCCAGGTTTCCCCCATTTAAAAAAAACAACATTGATATGTACATCGTTAGTGATATGCAAATGAAAAAGCTGATGATGTCACAAACTATGCATGCATCTCTTGTGTTTTTATTCTAAAGATTTGATGAATACGGTAGCTGCAACAGAAATCCAGGTCCCAGCTCAGCTTGAGGTCATTTGGGTTAAGAACAGACCACCTCGCCTACCGCGCTCAATTCCTATTATCTATAGTGCAGTTGTGTATTATCCCCAAAGAGACAATGTCATCGCTGATCAGTTGATTGAGCACATTCAAACGTCAATTGATACCATTTTATCAAGGCATTCCGATGCGGCAATAATTATTCTTGGGGACTTCAATCAATTGGATTTGGAGCAATTGCTTAATGACACAAAATTCATCCAGGTTGTAGAAAAAGCAACTCGGGGGCAAAACATTCTTGACAAGATTTTGACCAACATACCGTCGTTGTACTTGAATCCAGAGATACGCGCCCCAATAGGTAATAGTGATCATTCAACCATTTTATGGAAATCACGTGATTGGCGACCGACTCCGAATGTGACAACAGTGCGCACAACACGCCCTCTTTCGGATAGCTGTATTCGTTCGTTCGGTAGATGGGCAATAGATCATGATTGGTCAGAAGTTTACCAGGCTGATAACGTCAACCGGAAGTGTGATGCATTCTATGCTACTCTCCATAGTGCTATTGATATGCATTTTCCGACTCGCCGTGTCAAACGCCATGTGTCTGATAAACCTTGGATGACGCCAGAGATTAAATCCATGATGCGAAAAAGACAATCAGCTTTTTATCGTGACAATAGTGAGTTGTTCAAACACTGGCAGCGCAAAATTTCGTTGGCCATTAAAGACGCAAAGCGGGAGTTCTATCCTTCACGAATTGAACACCTGAAGAAAGAGGACCCGTCCGGCTGGTACAGAGGGATTAAGTCAATGACCTCCGGTAGTCCACAACACTCTGTCATTTCAGTCCCGGAAGTCGATCCTAGTGACCACGTAAGCATAGCCAACAGAATCAACGGACACTTTGGTGGGGTGGCTCAGGATATCCCGCCACTCTGCAGAGAGAATTTACCAGCTTACTTACCTGCAGGCCCTTGTCCTTCAGTACAACCATGGGAGGTATTTCGTGAGCTGAAGTCTATCAATACAACACGTGCTGGTGGCCCTGATGGGATTCCTGCTCGGGTGATTAAAGAATTTGCTTTAGAGCTTTGTGGACCATTAACCCACATTCTGAATTCATCCTACGCTGAAGGTGTTGTACCATCGGCTTGGAAACGAGCGATAGTGGTCCCAGTACCAAAAGCGAAACCTGCCAATGTTAACAACCTTCGCCCGATTTCACTCACTGACCAATTTGCTAAACTGGCAGAATCCTTCGTCGCTAAGTGGACCATGCGCGATATGCAGTCTACGATGGACCCGCAGCAGTTCGGAAACATCAAGGGACTGTCCACTGTCCATTGTTTAGTTGACATTACTCATCATTTGTATTTACATGCAGACCGACCCAAGACATCATCCACACAGGTTAGAAGGATTGAGAGCATTCAGAAAAGAGCCATGAAGATCATAATGGGCTCTCATTATTCTACCTATGAGAGCGCTCTTCTAAACTATGGTATGGCTACCCTGGCTGATCGACGTTATAAACTGTGCAAAGACTTTGCAACTAAACTGGACTATAAATCCCGATTCAGCCACCTCTTTCCAACTGCTCCCGAAAGAGGATCACCTATGAGGCTTCGAAGGAGGGTGAAGGTACCGGAGATAAGATTTAGGACAAATAGACTTCGGGATAGCCCGGTACCCTACTTGATCAAGCTGATTAATGAATCGTGATCACCAACAGGACATTGCCTATTTTGATGTATATATTGTATATTCGTATTTAAGTAACCTGTAAAATAATATACTTATGACATTCATTTGATTTACATTCTGTGATTTGGTTAAGTTATGAAATTAAAAATGAATTTCAATTATGATCAAATAAATTTAATAAATAAATCGAATGTCTTTACAATTGAAATTAAAAAAGTTGCAATCTCATTTATATTGTATTATATATCTACTTAATGTATTAATTATCTGTATATATTGTACATAAACATTCAATTAATTTGCATTTTGTAATTTGGCTCGAAGATAAGTTTTGAAATTAGAAATGAATTTCCATTATGATAAAGTAACTTCAATCAATCGAATGCCTTCACAATTAAGATTATAATAATGGCAATCTCATTCTTGTACTTTATGTACTTAATAATTATCTCAATCTTAAACAGCTCAATTCACAAACTGATCGATGCATTATTTAGTAGCTAATCGCAGTTATTGACAAATTTGCAATAGTTTCTCAACTTCTCATTCAAATCATTCCTAGTTAATATTATTTCATTATGGTCGCTATTTCACATTTTGTTCTATACATTCAATTAACTACTTTTCAAAATCAATGTTTATATTATATTTATCAATTAACCTCCAGTTTAATTCAGTTTCCATTCAATTTCTACTAGTTCACAATTATCCAATTGCAATTATTGATGCATCAACGATTATAGTTTATTAATGAATTTGAATTTGCATTTTAATCATACTATTAGGTATTTCTATTCAACAATACTTGCACTTATTAATTATTATTCATTTCAATGATATGTATTCCATTTTTAATGTATTGATTTATTTTAATGTATATGTAAATGCATCACAATTCGGCTTTGCCGCCATGATGTATGAGTTTTATCAAATAAACCATTTATCTATCTATCTATCTATCTATCTATTTGAAATTTAAATAGGCCATTTTGTAAAAATCGGTTTCCTCAAATGGTACATGTTAGGTCATTATATCTTAATACTGACTGTGAGAAGGAGCTTCTTCATCTCTAATTTCATTTGGAAAAATGTGATAAAAGATTAGCAAATGTGAACAGAGATGTAACGATGGCTTACTTCTCATCACTATTGCTCGCATCTTGTTCAGGTAGCAAATTGGCAATGCCAGTCAACAGGAAGTGGCCGAGTGAGTCAAACTTCACCAATCTGCAAATTACAACATAAAATGAAATATAAATACCAATTTACAAGGATTTTATGCTGTTCTGCTGCTATTCTCCAAGTAATTTGGGGAAATACACAGATTTGCAGGATTGCAGGTTCATTTTGGAGTGGCTGCTCTGATTTGTAAAAAAAAAAGTAACAGTAAAAAAATTACAACTTTACACTTTACAGAATATGCAGAAAATAAGATATTAGGATTAAAACTATCAATTGGGAGGTAAATCCAAATCTGTATACCTTAAAGGTCAAGTCCACCCCAGAAAAATGTTGATTTGAATCAATAGAGAAAAATCTAACTAGCATAACGCTGAAAATTTCATCAAAATCGGATGTAAAATAAGAAAGTTATTTTAAAATTTCGCTTATTTTTCACATAACAGTTATATGCGCAACTCAGTGACATGCTAATAAGACGGTCGATGATGTCCCTCACTCACTATTTCTTTTGCTTTCTATTGTTTGAATTATACAATTTTTCATATTTTACAGATTTGACAATAAGGCCCAACTTGACTGAACCATATAGTATTAAACAATGCTTATTCCACATTTTGAGAGAGGAATTAGTTGTTTCACTTGACAATAAGGAGAAAATTAGAACATTTCATAATTCATATAATAAAACACAAAAGAAATAGTCAGTGGATGACGTCATCAGTCCCCTCATTAGCATACCAACCAGGATGTGCATATAACTGCTCTGTGAAATTAAGCAAAACTTTAAAATGCCATAACTCTTATTTTACATCAGATTTTGACAAAATTTTCAGTGTTATGCTTGTTGGATCTTTCCCTTTTTACTGAAATCAACTTTTTGTAGGGGTGGACTTGACATTTAAGTATTGCAGTGAATGGGAATTTTCAGGGGTTACATTAACTCTCTCTCTTTTTTTTCATCTTTCCAGGGATCTTTAAAAACATTTCCAGGGGCGAAGTCACCCCATGCCCCATGTCATTTTACCCCCTGCACACCACTTACCTGACAGTTTCAAAGGTACTGTTGGTCTGCACGCTGGTGAACGGGGATGGCTCGTTCCAGTCCCAGAGAAAGATCTGGTTGCCCGTGGCGATCGCGAGGAGTCTATCCCGAGGGTGAAACGAGAGGGACGTGATGGTGGTTCGGTTCGGCGAGCACCACTTCTCACTGCTACCCTGTAATTCAAGAGAGAATATTGGCATAAATGTATTTATTTAAGTCCAAAAGAATGACATTGTGATTTGCTATGCCTGAATGTGGACTTCAAATCCGACACGTTGCAGAAAGGAAACGCAACCAAAAAAAATCAGGCGCAGTTCTAATGCATTCTAATGCATTCATTGGTTGAAAGTAAAGTTGCGTTTGATTTTTGAAGTTGCATTTGATCGCAACTCTTTCTGCAACCTGCCGCTAGTGTGACATCCAAAATTGATCTTCCATAGTCTAGAAAGGAGGGAATATTCAAACTTGTCTTGGTTGTTTTTGTTTAGAATACTTTCAAAAGCAATATGGACAATAGCCACTTCATGAATGAAGAGATGTGAAATGCAAATTTCGAGCAACTTTTCGAGAGGATTTTTCCTCCATGTCTGATCAAACGGTTGCCACAAAATAGGCGCCAAACATTGATTTATGAAAAAATACAGTGAAAAATCATTAAATCAAAGCAAAATCCAATACACACAACATGTGCATAGTTGAAAATCTGCCCATCAAACGTTTAGCAAGCTTTATTAGCATGGAAACTCAGTTTTCTCTAAAATTTTTACTACTTTCATGTATAATTTAATGTGCATACTTTTGTACATGTCTACAAAGAACACTATTGTCGTGTTGAGATCGGTAATTAGGGAAGGGAAGCGTAATGAACAACTTTGGAGAAAGTTGTACGGTTCAAATCACTAGGTATTTAATCATCAATATTCAGCTACAGTTCGAAGTACATGAAGATTCAAAGTATATCAGGAGACGATGAATATAAAATAATTTAGAAGTATCAGGTTGAGATTCGAAGTGCAGTTAAATTAATACTGGATGAACATCTAAGTCTTGAAGTCAGTCAGTCTATCTGGATAAGTGTGGGTCAAGTATTCTTCTGTATTCTATATCTCCAATAATCAAGAAGTCTTATTTATATCATTAGTTTTGGGGGTGTAACAATTTAAGGTGGGAGTGATCTCTAAACTTGATCTGATTGGTCTACAGGTAACTGTCTATCAAACTTTCTCTGGTATAAGGGGTGTGGTGATGCTCTGTGCAAGTGACTGGGGCTGGAAGTGTGAGTCATACTTCTTCCTTGAAGTTAGCTGACGTCACTGAGGGTTGGTATTTTTATGGTCAAGGTTTAGGAGTTAAATGGTATTGGGGGTTTTGGGATCCTTAGATGACATTGGGGGAGTTTGTAAACAAGTGAAGGTGAATGACTGAAAGGATAACAGGAAGTTAAATACATACTACATAACACTATAATTAAAACACTATTACATGAGACTGGCATTTTAGAAAGTGGAAAACTGGCAGGGATGTAGTCAAGGCCAGTACTTCCGAGTCATGAGGCTGCAAGAAAAAATCTTCTCCATAGACTTTGTACATGTGGCTCGGAACAAGGCCAAGACCAGCATATATTTGGCCTCAAGGCCAGGCTCGCCTACATCCCTAAAACCGGGGTCTGCAATGCATGAAATCCATGTGTATTTACCTGAAGATCCCAGACGCGGACCTCGCCACCCAGGCACCCGGATGCCAAGATCTCCTTCGAAGAAGGATGAAACATGATGGTCCATGGGGTCCGAGGGTGACCCACTAGGGTTTGTATACACGCCTGAGTCTTGACCGTCCAGATATAGATATGATGGTTGCCATGGGTCGAAGCCATGAGGGCGCTATCATGGCTGAAGCTGACCAAGAAGGTGGAGCGGACATTGCTTTGAAGCATCAAAGGCTGCATAAGAAGAATACATAAAAAACACAATACAGTGCGTACCACCCAAAAAAAAATCAGAACTCCTAGTTAAATTTTTCATTTCAACATAGTAAAACCATTTTAACAGTCTTTACTTATCATAAAATCCAGCTTTTCTTCTTCATTTTGAATCAAAATATGATAAATACAGTTCAATTCATGCATAAATGATTTAGAAAAAAGAAACCAGGACTCCTTGTTAAATTTTTCATTTCAATATAACAAAACCATTACATTACTCATAAAATCCAGCTTCTCTTCTTCACTTTGATTCAAAATATGAAATGAATAGTTCAATTCATGCATAGATGATTTAGACGAATTGGAAACTTTCTGGTCACTCAAAACCAAGTTGCACACGAAAATGGATTGTGACTAGCCTTGCGGACTCCATGATGATGTTTTTTAAATATTTTGACATATACATGTACATGTACTTCTTCATCATGGAGCCTTGACACTCTTTCCATAGACGCATAAGCGAGACCTACACACCCGGATGGATTTCCCTAGGAAATCCATAGTTAGAGGGTGAAATCGGTTTGTAGGGGTGAATTTTATTTATCTATGAACCTTGATGCGCCTAATGCGTATAAAGGGATAAAAATTATTTCACTATAAATGGTAAAAATAGGGCCGTCTGCACCATCCATCCACCTAATGAGACGTTTCTTACCAGTCCGATCTTGTGTAGATCCCCTGATCCGTTTGTCAACAAAGCAAATACAATACAGCCTGACCCTTGAACCGCTTCGTTATGACGTACATCCGATTAGCGATGCCATTTTGAAGAAAAATCTAAAATTATTATTTCACAAATACTAAAATTCAACAAGCCTACGTGATTATAAATAATTAGTATAATAAGTACTAATTATTTATAATCATGTATTAAATTTTAGTATTTTGTGAAATAACAATTTTTATCTATACATTGTTCTTCAAAACGGCATCGCTAATCGGATGTACGTCATAACGAAGCGGTTCAAGGGTTAGGCTGTATTGTATTTACTTTGTTGACAAACGGATCGAGGGATCTACAGCAGTACAGGAGATCGGTCTGGTAAGAAACGTCTCATTTTTACCATTTATTAGTGAAATAACTTTTATCCCTTTATACGCATTAGGCGCATCAAGGTTCATAGATAAATAAAATTCGACCCTACAAACTCTTAATACATATATAGCCGGCGGTTCAAGACTCCATGATGAAGAAGTATTTGTCAAAATATTTAAAAAACATCATATTCATCATTCATGGAGTCCTGTACTTCGGGCGATGTTCGTGCAGGCTCCACTCCACTTCACTACCGCTACACTCCGCTCCACCTACCCGAACATCGGGACCGTGAACCATTTCCGATATACCGAGTCACAAAGGTGGGATGGCAATCATGATAATCGGAAAACTCAAACCAAAAAAATATAACGAAAAAGGTGATTGACTTAATATCTTACTCTACACCCGTATTTCACTCCGTTTCCATCCTCCGGTTATCCTCAAAATTTGTGATTTTGGCCTTTTGGGCCAGTATCTTTTTCCTCACACGTATTATTCACTGCCCAATGCTGCCAATTTCAAAACATCGCATGCGATCGCGATCGCGTGCAATGTTTTGAAATTGGCCGTGAAAAATACGTGTGAGGAAAAAGATACTGGCCCAAAATCGCCAATTTTGAGGATAACCGGAGGATGGAAACGGTGTGAAATACATGTACGGGTGTAGAGTAAGATATTAAGACTAAGTCAAATATCTTTTTCGTTATATTTTTTTGGTTTAATTTTTCTGACTATCATGATTGCCATCCCACCTTTGTGACTCGGTATATCCGAAATGGTTTACGGTCCCGATGTTCGGGAAGGTGGAGCGGAGTGTAGCGGTAGTGAAGTGGAGTGGAGCCTGCACGAACATCGCCCGAGGTTCGTATATATATACGAACCTCGTATTAGTGTGAGTGCCCGAGGTAGGACTCAGTCCTGCGGCTCAATTATTGATGAAGGGGTCATTCCATGGGGTTGGGGCAAAAATTGTGACATCAGGGTCAAAAAATAGAAATGTAATAAATGAAAAGTTTTTTTTCTTATATGTTTCATGGGACAATTCTTCAACTAAATCCACTTACAGGCATTTCATACCACCCTGCATATTTGAGTAAATTGCGAAACAAGATTTGACAAAATACCACCGTTACATGGACATCATTTATCATCCTTACTTAGACTATACTCTCCCACTGTCAAAATAAAAGGGTTGATCTCAATTCCTCTTAATAAATATTTTGCTAACAACATTTTTAGTCACTTTATTCCACATTTTCCAACATGGCATATATATTTTGAAAGATTTAGCATCAATAAATGGAACTTGATGCTCTGTGTGAATACCAGTGCCATGTTCTGTGTCGTTCTTTTTTCTCACCAGTCAAGAAAATTCAATTTATGATGGCATGTAGAACTAAATAGTTGACAGAAGTCATGCCTCAACAGAACGGAATATTCTTTTTGGAAAAACTCAACTTCTCTTTCTGGCCTAACCTTCTATTTTTGGTGTTACCACCGTTACATGGACATCATGTCTCTGTAACAGAGGTATAATTTGAAGCATTGTAAATTAAGGTCCATTAATGGTCATCACATACCAAATTACACTTTCTGCCTTTAATTATTTGCACAAGATCAATTGATTATATTAGAAAAAAAACATTTTGCATGTCAAATTATTTGCAAATAAAAGAAATTTAAATTAGAGTTTAAACAAAGAAAAATGTACAAAATTATTGACAAATTATGTGTCGTTCTTTTTTCTCACCAGTCAAGAAAATTCAATTTAATGATGGCATGTAGAACTAAATAGTTGAGAGAAGTCATGCCTCAACAGAATGGAATATTCTCTTTGGAAAAACTCAACTACTCTCTCTGGCCTAACCTTCTATTTTTGTTTGGTGTTACCACCGTTACATGGACATCATGTCTCTGTAACAGAGGTAGAATTTGAAGCATTGTAAGTTAAGATCCATTAATGGTCATTACGTACCAAATTACCCTTTCTGCCTTAGAATATTTGCACAAGTTCAATTGATTATACTAGAAGAAAAACATTTTGCATGTCAAATTCTTTGCAAGTAAAAGCACTTTAAATTAGAGTTTAAACAAGGAAAAATGTACAAAATTATTGACATTATATTTAAAATCATACTAATCCTCAAGGTTCCACTTCCGTCTGTCTCTGGAAACATTTATGTTTCTGTCTAAAGGGGAAAAAACGAAACAGTGCTATCTTACGATCTCCAAATCTTTTATTACTTTGAAATATCTCCTTCAAGATATTATTTTACAAATGTAGATACCTCTGTTACACGGACATCATGTCCTTGTAATGGTCATATTGAATAGCATTACTTGAATATTTGACATATTTTTCTAGTATCAACACACTAAATGCAAGTTAACTCATCTTACTCAAGTGTAAAAATACAACATCTACAAGCAAGCTTCTGTAATTCATATCAATGAACAGGTAAAATGTTTTTTTATTCATACACAATTATAAAAATTTTTGATACCTTTGATACAATATTCAGGTGAAAAATATGTAGGGAAAAGGTACTAGTTTAGTTCTTCTAAGCTATGGTTTTTCAAGACAAAACAAGACAAAGTTGGCATAGACATGGACAACGAATTTATACCTTACACATATAAACTTGTTCAATTTGTTAACTCTAATTTGTTTTACCTCAGTTACATGGACATCATGTCCTCAAAATGGTAGTGTAGAAGTGACATTAATTAAAATATAATCATGTCATCACTGGAACTTACATACATTAGATAAAACATTAAGTTTCAACATGCGAAAAGGACAATTGTAAAGTACTTAGTGGACAAATTTAATTAAAAAAACTCACCACCTTTATATCTTCTGTTTTTTTAACAGAGTTGTAAGCAAGAAAGTAAAATGTAGTTAAGCTATTCTAATGTTCAAAAATAAAACTGCAAGAACTCTTTGGTAAACTTCTTACTGGCAAATGCAAAAAAATGTATTACACTGTACACTAAACCTGACTATTAAAATTAACATGCAATATTTCTCTCTGCATTCAGGTTACAAGTTTATGAACTTCAAGAAGACTGGTGACCCAATAAGAAAGTTTGGAAGAGGATTCTGTCAATGTCACAAAGTGGATGGAGGTAGAATTGTGCCTCGCCATCAGGCCAGGAGTACAGGTCACCAGATTGACACTTCATGTACTGAAGATATACATTTTCACCTTGAACAGAGGCTACCTGTAGTTGAGAAAAATAGTATTTGGAAGTTTGACTATATTTTTTAAGCAATAAGCAAATATTTTTTATATTATATCAAATCATTTAGTTATTTATGTCTTGACATTTTCTCATTAAAGGGGGTGGATTACTAGGGACAATGAATCTGATCTGTTCTTGCAAAATACACAAGAACCTTCACTTTGTATTTTTTCATAGCAAATAGAATTCATCATTTTATAGTTCATGAATTAAATATAAAGTTACGTTTTATAGAAGGTTTTTGTATTTGTGTTGTTGTGTTCTACTTTGTTTTCACAATATAATTACTTGCCCATTACCTTTTCATAAATTATCTGTACTTCAATTTCATTTCTCAATGGATTAATTTAATCTAATTTTATTCTGCATTCTAATCAAGGGTGGTTATCTAGACAATTCCATTTAGTTTTTTATGACCATCCTATTTAATTTTCATCGCTGAAGTTTAATTGTTCAAGCAATTACATAATATATGTATGTTTTATTGGAATTAAATGAATTAATGGAATTCAAATCTGCAATTTACCTTCTGATACAGCAAATAAACTCTTGTGAAACAAACTTGATTGTGTCACATTTTCTTTTGTTCACTTGTACATGTTTTAAAAAACTCATTATATTGCAATAAAAAAAAATCACATTGAAAACAATCACACAGGCTTCTGCTTTCTGATAAAACGAACCCCCCCCCCTCTCCTTACAATTTAATATATAGAAATCAAAATACAAAATATTGAAAAAATATTGAGAGAAAAAAAGAATGTGCTGAAAAGTATAACATTCAACAAGATGAAAAGTTTTGGGAAGGTTAGGCCTACAGCCAAGAATTACTAGTAATTGGATTATGGCCATGCTTCATCATACACAAAGCACATGTACTATGTGTAGGGGGTAGTAACAGAACAATTATTTTGCCCCCCCCCCCTTTCGGATTGGGATCAGCTGACAAGCAAAAAAAAAAAAAAAAAAAAAATGGGGGGGGGGGGGGGCCTGCCTCCCCGTGGCGCTGCCACTGGTTCTAAACTCTCATTTTTTGGGGGAAATTCAAATTTGATCATCAGGTCTTTGATACCCATATTACGTAGAATCAGTAGGAGCCAATTTAAACAAGGCGAGAAAGCCGCGAGATTTTGTACCAAATCTGAGATGTCAGCATGATCATCGGTGATAGAGCAGTTTTGAGTATCCATTGGCCTATTGAAATAACATATTTCGGTGTTTAAAAAATCAACTAAATTGCGATTGAATCATGTCAGCTAAAATTCAAAACATGTTTGCACGGAATCACAGTAATAAAAACATTATTTCTTTGGGGCCGTTTAGCAAATCTGGAACAAACACGGCGATGTCTCAATCACATATTTCACTTACACGAAAAGATACATGTGGGACTGTAGTAAAAAATTATGGAAAATTAGCGAGATTTTTCAAACTTAAAAACACTTTCTGCATGATAATATAGTTTCACATTTTTAAGATAAGGTTTAACTGATTTAAAAATACGAGTATCGGGATAAATCTCCGTACTTACGTCGCTTTGAAAGGGAAAACATCGTGGAGATCCAATCCACCGTTACACGGACATTGCAGGAAGATTCCCAATTGCAATGCTGCATAACACCCGATATCATAGCCGTTCATGTGCACGTGGATTTCGGCTAACATCCCGTCCGTCTGATACAACGACGGTCTCTTCTCCGGTCTCTCCTTTTTACATACGCGATGAAATGTGATCCACCGTTACAAATTTGGCCCGGACATCGCCCAAAACATCGGCGAACTTCGATTAATTTACATGACATTAACATTGGTTTTCAAAGCTAATCTTTTGATGAAAAGTTGCTTACTGCCTGCCCTTTATTTCTGACACATAACTTTGGAAAGAATGATTTCTGACTTTTAGTTATTTACCAGTTTACCGCCGTTACAGAAAAAAATAAACGCGGACATCGCATGTAACGGTGGTATGCGATGTTGTAGGAATGATTTATGATATGAAGCCTCTTTTCATTTGCTATCCCATTACTGTTTTGTTATTAAACAAATGTTGCTTTATCAATCATGGCCATTTGAATTTGACTAAGTTTATCTTTCAATTAGATATCTTCAACTGAAAATGACCATTTTGGATGTCACACTTGGTACCCCAAAAAAGAGTCTGGACATCATCATTTAAAGTCTCACCATCAAAAATACTTGAGGTTCAACATTTTTATTTCTGCATCAAGTAATTGCTTACATAACTGCCTTCCAACAAAACCACATTGCAACATCCAAGCGCCAAACACATTTTCAGGATAAAGCCAACAATTCATAGGGAACACAAAAAAGTGCTGTTGCCCCAACCCCGTGGAATGACCCGAAGACAAAAATAATGAAAATATAACATTTTAATAAACAGAACATGTTCCAAAATCCAAGGTTCACACTCCTTCATCAGCCTAAAATCATAAACAGAGTCTGTGGTATTTAGAGTACATTTTGTATATCAGGAAATACTAACTAACGTCGCGTTTTTGTCGTGCCACTGGTCAAATTGAGCAATAACGTAAGGCCAACAGTCAACACTACATAAAAACAAGCACTCGGGACCAAAGAATTACAAACGCTCGTCTTACTTACCACAATTTTAGAAGAATACTTGGCACTAATAAAATCTGCATAATTTCTAAGGATATCATTACTTCCAGGCTTCCTTTTAATCCCAATTTCCCGATCTCTTACGCCTCGCAATAAATATTTCGGGCGTTTCATTTTGTCCCTCTTTTTTGATTAGGTGGAGACGCAAGCAGCAGCTTCAACCGTGGCAAAACAGTCACACGCAAACGCAAAAATAGTCGATCGATTTGTATCGTGTGCCGTTAAGCTCAAGATAGCACAATAGCTTTGATCGGTCGGGACTTGTGTTTAGGGTGTGACTGTTGCTGAGGACACCCCTATTCGTACGTACAAATACAATACACTTGCTTTGCATTTGGTTGGGAGATATACAATATACCCAGTTGTTGTGTGTCCGGACAGGTTGTGTGTCCGGACGATCAATTTTAGAAAGTATTTTGGAAAAAATTACAAGTGAAGTTTCATCAATTTTTAGTACAAAATGTTAGGAAATAATATAAAGAACAAAATAGAAGATGATTACAAGTATTGAATTCGTATTTTTAGTGTAATCCAAAGACAAAAAAGAAGGCTTCAAAAATATAAAGTGTCCGGACACCCGACCCCCCACATCCCGACGACATCGAAACGCGAAATTAATAACCATGCAGGGGTGGATCCAAGATTTTCCAAAGGGGGGGGGGCACATTTTTCCGGGGAAAATTTGATAAGCCCCCCCCCCCAAAAAAAAAAAAGGGTTTTTAACAACAAATAATGATATTTCGTCGCAATAATCTTACAAGTAAAAAATACAACCCCAAAAAAGGTCTTTGATCACTTTCAAAGAAGGGTATACTGTTTTAATGGTAATTTTACCCGGCCCAGGGTAGCCACTCTCAGCTGTAATTTGGCTTCTCAAAAGGGGGACGGGTCGACTTTCCATGTATAGCCAGGCGCCTTAAGTTAGACCACTCGGCCACGGCACCTCAGCCACTGCACACAACAATCGGTTAAAAAAATTATCCAACTTTGGGTAGTTTTCAAGTTCAACCAATACTGTGTAGTTGTAACCCAAACCACACGTTATTGGTTTAAAACTAACCAGAATTGGATAAAGTTTTAACCAATAGTTGTGAGGACCGCATACATTCGTAATTCCGAAGCTTCGTTATTCCGAAGGTTCTGTTATTCCGAAGGTTCGTATTTCCGAAGGTTCGTAATTCCGAAGGTTCGTTAATCAGAAAACGAAATATGGTTCGTAATTCCGAAGGTTCGACAGTCCGAAAACGAAATGAGGTTCGTAATTCCGAAGGTTCGTTAATCTGAAAACGAAATGAGGTTCGTAATTTCGAAGGTTCGTTAGTCCGAAAACGAAATGATTAACGAACCTTATTTCGTTTTCGGATTAACGAACCTTCGGAACATCGAACCTTATTTCGTTTTCGGATTATCGAACCTTCGGAATAACGCCACAAACATTCGGATTAACGAACCCTTTTACGTTTTCGGATTAACGAACATCGAGGTATAGGCAATTTACGTGTTTCGGAATTACGAACCTTCGGAATAAAGAACCTTCGGAATTACGAAGTGTAACCGTGAGGACATGCAGTGTATGTTGCCCAACATTTTTAAGAGTGTATTATTTAGAATTTGAGATGTCATTATTTTCAGCCTGAAATACAGAAAACGTTGAATGGAAAGTTCCAATTAACAACTATCAGGGCCCCATCTAACAAAGAGTTGGGATCGATCCAAACAATCGTAACTCTATGGAAATCCAGTGTCATAATCCAGTGTCATAATTTCTTCTACCGGAAATTTGCAAAATGTCCTTTGCAAACAAAAAAGAACACACCAAATTGTCAAGAAATCAATGAATTTATGGATATACATTCATATCTGGAAAATATTTTGAACAAACATGCATTTTATATGTTGACTTTGCTGGTTTAACATAGTTGCGATTGATCGGATCAATCTCAGCTCTTTGTAAGACGGGCCGCAGGTGTGAATAAAAGTAAAGAAATCAAAGAATTAGAGCAATCAACTCATTACATGCCTTCCTAAGCTCACAAGGTCATTATGGAATATTGAGAAGCAAAAAAACAAAACAAAAACAAGTGTTAATTGTGGATTTTTTACAGTATATTTATTACCATAGAGATAATACAGCAAAATCGCTCTTAATAATAATAATATAGGGTATTTATATTGCGCACATATCCACCTTGTTAGGTGCTCAAGGCGCTCCTATATTACCCGGCTAAGCTAGGCGTTCATAGCGCACTTATCATAAGCGCACTCCATGCAAAGGCATGTGTGAGTCTGAACAATGTTGAGATCAAAATCCAATAAGTACCTGCATCAATTCGATTATAGGCCCTGTTTCACAAACCCTCCACTGGCAAGTTACAATTGTTACAAGCTACTGAAAACCTGGCATTTAATTGTCATAATTTATCTTTTTTTTTGTGAAACAGGTCCCCTACAAGAAATCTTGAAAAAATACTCAAATATTAACTTAAATGCCATACTGTACATGCATCTCTCTCTCTCTCTCTCTGTTTATATACAGTCTACTTCTTTGGAAAAAACAAAATCAAGGAACAAGATAAATACAATGTAAATAATACATTAATACATGTACATAAAAATAATTTTTTTTTAAAGTGGAGAACAGCATACATATTACTATCTATGACAGGGTTTCCTCCACAAAGATTAATTAGTTATACACAGTAAAAAATAATTATACAACGCTGTTTACTATATGAACCTTACAGTAGTTGTTTAAACATTTTAGATAAGTGTTTAAATCTTAAGCAACAAAGTTTAATTTTCAATATCTAATCTTCAAAAAATTAAACATGATTGTTTAAACGGTTAAACAAATACTGTAAGGTTCATACAGTAAACAGCGTTGTATAAAATCTTAAACAGCGTTGTATAAAATCTTAAACAACGTTTTTACTGTGTAGGTTGCTGGATCATGATGGAAAAGCAAACAAAGTATTTTTAAAAATTCAAAAAAAAATAAAATAGTGAATGTCTTAAAAACATGTATCCAATTCAAATGGGCCATTATATCAAGGGTGACCTGGGCCCCGTCTTACCAAAAGGTACGATTGATCCAATCAATCGTAACTCTGTGGAAATCCATCAGTGTCATAATTTTTTCTATAGGAAATGTGCAAAATGAATTTATGGAGATACATTTATATCTAGAATTTTTTTTAAAACAAACAACTCTGGAAATCCATCAGTGTCATAATTTGTTCTACAGGAAATGTGCAAAATGTCCATTGTAAAGAAAGGAGAACACACCGAACTGTCAAGAAATCAATGAATTTATGGAGATACATTTATATCTAGAATTTTTTTTAAAACAAACAACTCTGGAAATCCATCAGTGTCATAATTTGTTCTACAGGAAATGTGCAAAATTTCCATTGTAACGAAAGGAGAACAAACCGAACTGTCAAGAAATCAATGAATTTATGGATATACATTCATATCTAGAAAAAATTTGAGCAAACATGCATTGTATATGATGTTGACTTTGCTGGCTTTCCATAGTTGCGATTGATTGGATCAATCGTAACTCTTAGTAAGACAGGCCATAGGCGTCCCGGAATTAAAGGGACAGTCCTGTAATTCAGCCATTTGTCCCGTGAGACCCTGTCCAGGATGCCGTTTTGTCCAGTATTTCAAGATTTTTAACACAAAAATATGTGACAATATTCAAACCTTACCATTTTTTTTCTCAAATACATAGCAAGAAAAAATGAGGATGAAATATATGTTGTCTACATACTATGTCAACATCTTTTACCAATGTCGGTTTTTTTAAATGCCCAAATTTTTGGTCGCTCGCTTGTAGCCTTTTGGAAATTTTGCATTCTATAAAAGTTCAGCTCATTACGCCACTGATCTGGGGAGTGTTTTATAAAAGGACTTGTCGGACGTTTTATCCGACAAGTCCCATTTTATCCGACAGTTACCAGATCTGACAACTTGAAAATGTTGATGAAACACTCCCCAGACATCGAAGTGTCTCGTATTTTGACTGTCCATTTCTGGTCACCCTGATTATATCTAATCCCCAACAAACAGGAGTTTTGTGACATTAGCTCCGGCTGCAAATTCCAAACATTAATCAAATGACCAACTTCAATGCTGCATTTACTTATACCCTATCCTAAACCGAACCCTAAACCTAGCATAAAACCCAATTGCAACCCCAACCCTATATCTTAGACGAAATAAAGCCCAGAGCAAATGTTGTGTTTCCACAAGCAGGACCCCACAGACATGATCACCTCTGCTTACTGTTCAATGTGTGATGCCCTTAAACTCTCATAGATTGATGTTAAAGTTCATGAAATAAAGTAAACATTGAGAAAAATAATAAAATTGAGGGGAGACATACTAAATACCCTGTTTATCATTTCAAGGAAATGCCCATTTTCATAGTGATCACTTCAACCTTGAAAAATAAATAGAGAAAAGCTTATGTATCTACTCAAATTGCAAAATAAGAAACAAGAAAGTTTGTGTTTACAATTTAGTCATATTCAACAAGCTGATTTCAATTCAAGCAAGACTTAAAGTATATTTAAATCAAATTCTATGTTTGTTTTATATAATATACTTGCATGTTTTATTTAACACATCAAGAGAATTATATTCAATATTTTAACAATCGTGATACTTAGAATGAATATTACTATGCCTTAATTGCTTCTTCTTTGTTTATCTCTTTTCCTATTTCTATATTTTTCAAAAATGTTATAATGTGGATATCCATAATTTAAGCCTTTCAGATTGTGTGCAAAACACTGCAAATGCATGTAGGTGCAATTTAAAGAATATCCCGATTCATTTTTATTAGTGGATGATTTCTCATACAAGACAAGGACAAAACATCTAACATAGCAGCCTCTTTTACCATACATGTACACTGTGTTTTATCAGTTAATTTAAAGAATTAAATAGTAATTGACATTTAAGATAAACTAGTTCATATCATGTACCTATATATCCAATATACCCCTGGAAGATAGAATCATGTATTAAAGTTTTTAAACCAAAATAATAAAAACAATAAACCGCCCTCTTTGTGCAAATATCAACCCTTAATACATCAGAGAAAAAGAGTAGTTGCTTTATGTACATGAGTTGCGAACAGATCAAAACCTGACTGGTACATGCACATTAGTAATTGAGTCAGAATAACAATGGCAAGTTTAAAACCTCTTTATATTACATGAGGGATAGCGATGAAACACAGCCAGCAAAATAAATATGGTCCCTGAATAATGCATGTTAATATAAGGTAAAAAATATTCCAACAATATTGATATATGGATGCTTCTTAATTTATAAAGCTGACTAGGCGAGCTTGGTAAAAAAAATACATTGTGAATGTACTTGTAAATGTATGCCATTGGACAATGCAATATTGGGCAAAGTTCTTGTATGCTTGTTACATATATGTATTCAGTCCATTTTATAGTCCTTTCTTAATTCAGAACGCTATACACCATTTGAAAAATTGTTTATTACAGTCTTTCCAGATATTGTGGTACATGGTGTTTACCCTTTGCGATATGATTACCTAAAATTGATACAATTTAAGTTTTTCACAAAACAATGATATCAATCATACATGTACATACATGTACACCTGTACTGAACAGACTGTCATAGCAAAAATGTTGTATCCAAAGATTTGTGTAGTGGCTAATTACTTTTGGTTTGTTTACACTTTGGTTGACAACTTGACATATAGAGTGAGACAATTCTTTTCTCATGTGGAACTGCCCATTGTAAATAATTGATGTTGAACAATTTCTTTTCTCAACAAAGAAAACATGAATAACAAGCTGTACATATGTAAGTACATATAGGCACCATCAGACCACAAACTCTCAATCATACATGTAAATCTTAAAAATTCAATACTTTATTTGAGAAATGATGATATATCTATTGCATTTCGTTTAAGTATGGATCCATATTACCCACTCATAAAGTTCTTTAAGTTCACTTTTTTGTGTATCATTGATTTGTTTCTATATTTCTGATTTATTGTAGAGTGCTTCATAGAGAATATTTTGGCCTTTGATAAAGAAATATTAGGCGCTTTTTATAAGCAAGTATCATATCATTATCATTCGCAAGTTGAAAATGGAAAGAGAAATGAAACAAACCAATAATCAATAAATCAGTCTGGAAGACCAAACAGTGATGTCCTGATGATTTGGTAACACTGATGGATCATAAAACTTTACATGTAATACTATATAAGAGCACACAAATCTTTATGGACCACATTTAAAAAGTGAAGATTACTTTAATATACTTACTGTACTTTTTTCTGCAAAAACAGTTTGTGCAATGTGATAAAATGCAAGTTATATTCTACCTTCATATAATTATATTGCAATATATTATATTACAAACAGAGCAAGACTTTTTTTTTCTTTTTATTTCTAAATAAATGTAAGTTGCAATATATGTTAAAATATTAAGCAGCATTTATTAGGTATGAAAATAAGGATTCTAAGTACTATGTCTTGGAAGACAGGCTTATTTCTCTTTTTTCTCAATACCGTGTCCATAGCTCACAACAGACATGGCCATTCCCAGCTGAGCTGTGTAATAGGTTGTCATGACGATGGATTGGGATGATGGGATAGCGCTGCGGAACATATTCGTTGCAAGGACCAGGTCCGAGATACAGAACAGGACCGCGCCTATCCCGGCGGCCATTTTGGTCCACGTCCAGAGGTTCTCTGAAAACTGGACCCGGGCGATCGCCCTCCACACCATGAGCACGATGAGGATGATGTACAGGGCGCCGAGGAATGTAAGTTCGTAAGCAGCAAAACCTGGGTAGAGGAAGCCATAGACGACCCCAGCAAAGGGCATCAAGGGCACCAGGATGGATGGTTTTATCGGGTTTGTACCAAAACTAAACGCAAAGATGTACATGACGTGCGCCAGCGCGAAGAAGAGAAGTCCGTGGATGAAGTATTGGTTGACGTAGACAAGACAGCCATCGCCTATGCAGGACAGGACGAGACCGGTTAGGATTGCGAGATGGTACTTGGGAAAGACCGAAAACCCTTGCTTGCAGAAGAGGTAAATCTCGTGTATGACGAAGCCGCAAAGGCAGAGGATCGGGAGACACTTGCAAGCGATGGCCAGCCACGAGGGTTCCGGTCGGAGCAGAAAGTAGAGGATGGTTCCGTTGATGAATGGGATGAGTCTTGGACATACTGCTCTGGCCTGAAGGGAGATGAAAAGGGATACATTTACAGAAGCATATTATCATTATTGTTATTATTATTACTGATTATTACTATTGTAGTAGTAGTATATAGTAGCAGTAGTCGTTGTATATGTAATCATTTTGGACCTGATTAAAAAGCGCCGCTGTACATAATATTATAGGTACATAGGAATCTGATAGATACATGTACATAAAATCCCACATTCTTGCGACTCTTGTCAGAGGCGTCGATTGTCTGAACAGGACAGCAATTTGAAGAACTTAATTTGCAGCTTCATAATTGTTTGAAAGTTTTAATACTTTATAGGCTATTAACTGATTAAAGTAGTAACTTGGACCATTATTACAAAGCATGAATTATATATACATTTGATTGGCAAAATGCATTTTAACTGGATTTGTTTTGGTATCACACTTATATTTTAAGCCATTCTACTTCTACTTATTTCTAGGTGAAAGATAAGAGTGAGTTTTCAATAATATAGAGCAATAATAATGATAGTAGTAATAATTATAATAATAATAACAATAATCTCAATAATTATAATAATATTAATAATAATAACAATGATAGTAATACGAATATAACAATCATGACAATAAAAATAATAATGATAATAACAAAATATACATTCATAATCATGATAATTAAAACTATTTTTAGACGGACAAATGTCTAAGTTAGACCGCAAGCTTAAATTAACTTACAACATCAACTTTGAACATCTTGATCACATGCATGACTTCAGAAGTTCAGCCTCAGCCTGGAATAGAATTAGAAAGAAGAACAATCCTCTCTACGAACATTCGGTGCTGTAGACTGTAGTCGAGTAGCGAGCTGTTCACGATCACATTCAGACTCAGAGTCAGACTACTTAATTATAGTTTTTCACGAAAATCACGGAAAGTCGAACCGGGAAATTATCGAAATGCGATTTACGAATGGACTATGTGGCTACAGATTCAGTACTGGATCACTTGAAAACACATTTGAGTCCGTTCAAAGTTTAGAATCCTTTGTATGTGATCGTATTCCATTGTTTCCCCGGCCCGGCTTCAATGATGTCGTTGCATAACGTATGCGTACCGTATATACCGCGAACAATAGCAATGTTTACGTTTTCTCCGAATATGACGTTGTTCTCTCGCGGGCACGTGACCCAATCGTACTCGCTATTCGGTCACGTGCCCGAGAGAGAACGACGTCATCGCGAAAACGTAAACATTGAACTCTTGCTGCTGATACTTTTGGTATTCAGTGGTTAAATGCCCCGGATTTTATTTCTTACTTAATACCGGTACATTGTACACTACAGATATGGCAAAAATCAAATTATCTCAAAATAGGAAACAAATTGACACATAGATTTACTTTTTGTACTGTTTATTTTCTCTACAGTCCTACGTACGTTATCAGTAAGAAGTTTTTTGTTATCTTTAATTCTTGCCATGCGTTTTCTTCTCAAAAGGGAAGCGTCCTGGGTGTATTGTATGATTTCTAGACCACCTCAGAAAAATGTTGTTTTGTTCGGAAAAATCAAACATAATCAACGCTAACAAAAACATCAAAATCGGGTTTAAGTTTCGCTATTTTTTTATAAAACAGTTACATATGCACAACTGCATGAGTGACATGCAAATGATCGAGAGTCGATGATGACCCTCACTCATTATTTCTTTTGTTTTTTATTGTTTGAATTATACAATATTTTAACTTTTACAGATTTTACAATTAAGGACCGATAACTTGACTGAGCCATAAAATATTAAAACAATGGTAATACCACGGAGGAATAATTTTTTTTCATATATGACGAGGAGAAAATTAGTATATTGAAATACAAAAGAAATAGTGATTGGGTGACATCATCAGTTCCCTCATTTGCATACCGACAAGGATGTGCATATAATTGTTTTGTGAAATTAAGCAAAACTTTAAAATGTCATAACTTCTTTATTTTACATCCGATTTTGATGAAATTTTCAGTGTCGTGCTTGTTTTATTTTTCTCTTTTTATTCAAACCAAGTTTTTGTTGGGATGGACTTGTCCTTTAATGAGCAGATTTGCCAATAAAGCAATGAACAAAACAATGAATAAACAAAAAAATGAATACCCCTCTATCAATTAGATTATGTATTCCACTTATAACACAGACCTGCCAACCTCTGGGAATGAAAAATTGTATTCTGTGATAAAAAACTGTATTTTTCCCAAAAAAGTGTATTTCATAATAAAATGCTTGGTGCACTCGCTCATCGCGGCGCTCAAGCTGCATGCAAGCTAAAATGCGCACTGCTCTTGCAGATGAAAAAAACAACATTAAAACATGTGTATATCTTCACCCTGGTTTGAACAAAATGATTGAAAAAAAAAGTTACCTGAAATTACATTGATCTAATAACCATATTTGGGCACGTTTTATGAAATAGAGACATATAGAGATTATTTTTCTCAATAAATTACGATTTAGTTTTAAAAAAAAGGAATAAAAACGGCTAAAACGTATTGGTTGGCAGGTCTGATAACATATAATTTTTTCAAAAAATAGGCTAATAAAGATAATAATAAATTAATAAATGATTAATATGACGAAGAGAAAAAGAAGGAGGAATAAGAAGAATAAGGAGAAGAAAAAGAAGAAGAGGAGGAGTTTACATGTATTTTTTTTTTGGGTTTCATTTTTTAAAAATTTGATTTACTATCTATTCATTTGCATAGAGAAAATACATGTAAAATGATTTTGAGATGTAAGTACTTGCTTTGCTTCTTGGTAACACAATTGCTGCTGTGTGAATGTATTGAGAAGTAACAATGTGTGTGTGCGTGTGTGTGGGGGGGGGGGCTGGCCCATGCTAAAAATCACAATCAAATAGTCACTTAATTTGGACATTTATTGAAACAGGACATTTTATTTTTAAAACCATTCCATGGTCCTATAGGCCTTACTAGCACCAACTCAAGTCCTCTTTTCCTCAGCCCCCAGGTACCACGGTCCCTGCTGTTATGTTTGCTGGTTCCCCTCAGCCCCCATGTACCATGGTCCCTGCTGTTATGTTTGCTGGTTCCCATCTTCATTTTCACAAATTGAGACCTTTCATTTCTCCAATCTTCTACAATATTAATCTAGATAAAGGTGGAAGACGGTGCAGTGTTTGTGTGTGTGGGTGCGTGTGTGGGTGGAAGAGGGTATATGTGCGTGATCGAGTGGGTGTGTGTCTAGTGTGTGAGGGCATGCATGCTGGTGTGTGAGAGAGTCCTGAAAGGGACTGGGGTGAAAGGTGGAAGACTGTGCAGTGTTTGTGTGTGTGGGAGAGGGTGCATATACGTGGGTGGAAGAGGGTATATGTGCGTGAGTGGGGTGTGTCTAGTGTGTGAGGGCATGCATGCTGGTGTGGGTGTGTGAGAGAGTCCAGAAAGGAACTGGGGTGAAAGATGGAAGACTGTGCAGTGTATGCGGGGATAAGAGGGTGGAATAGGGTATATGTGCGTGAGTGGGGTGTGTGTGTCTAGTGTGTGAGGGTATGCATGCTGGTGTGGTTGTGTGAGAGAGTCCTGAAAAGGGGACTGGGGTGAAAGATGGAAGACTGTGCAGTGTATGCGGGGATAAGTGGGTGGAAGAGGGTATATGTGCGTGAGTGGGGTGTGTGTGGGTGTGTGAGGGCATGCATGCTGGTGTGTGAGAGAGTCCTGAAAGGGACTGGGGTGAAAGGTGGAAGACTGTGCAGTGTATGCGGGGATAAGAGGGTGGAATAGGGTATATGTGCGTGAGTGGGGTGTGTGTGTCTAGTGTGTGAGGGTATGCATGCTGGTGTGGTTGTGTGAGAGAGTCCTGAAAAGGGGACTGGGGTGAAAGATGGAAGACTGTGCAGTGTATGCGGGGATAAGTGGGTGGAAGAGGGTATATGTGCGTGAGTGGGGTGTGTCTAGTATATGAGGGTATGCATGCTGGTGTGGGTGTGTGTGAGAATCCTGAAAGGAACTGGGGTGAAAGGTGGAAGACTGTGCAGTGTGTGCAGGAGCGCATGTGCATGATTGGGGTGGTATGTGTGGGTATGTCAGTTGTGTGTGTGTGTGAGAGAATCCTGAAAGGAACTGGGATGAAAGGTGGAAGACTGTGCAGTCAGTGTGTATGTGGGGATATCTGGATGGAAGAGGGTATGTATGGGTGTGTCTGCATTGTGTGTGTGTGTGGATGTGCCGTGGCCGAGTGGTTTAAGGCGCCTGGCTATAAATGGAAAGTCCAGGGTACGATCCCCGGCCGTGGCACCTTTGCCCGTGAGCAAGGCATTTAATCTACAATGCTCATTTTATCCTGCTTTCAAATAAATGGAAATGCTATATGCATTATTGGTAACTAGGTGTGCACTTGTTAAAAAAAAAAATGAAAGTGTAGGTGTGGGTGCATGCAGGCATTTCTTAATAGCTCCATGATGCAGGTGTGTGAGAGAAAGAGAAGATTACAGATGTGGAAGGCATCAAAGGGGGTAAGACACACAGAGAGAGCGAGAGTGATGCATGGTGCAGGGGGGGGGGGAAGGGGGCTGAGGCACAATGGGCAACGAGAGGAAACCGTGTCTGAGACGAAAGGGAGGGCAGACACATTGACAGACAGAAGAAAGCGGAAGCACCTGATAAAGACTACTCCTAGGTGGAAACGGATAAATGCCTCTGCACACCTCGTAAGTGGTTCTCGATCTGATTTTGGAACAAACCACATTTTGATTATTTTCTAAAAATTATGCAAACAAAAATTATCTTTTTATTTAAGTTTAAAATTATCTGTGTGAATACTAAAATAACATTTTTGGGTGATTGAAGGCCGGTATTTTGGAGTAAAGGATACATTGGTTTCAAATCATAGCTAAGCGTACGAATGCTATATGACGTCATTATGACTAAAATACTGAATTCACATTTATTCTAATGTGGAAGGAAGAATAGTCCCCTTGTTCATACAATGATTTAGAACTTTTCAGTTAGATGTTCAAGGTCTCATTATTCACAACAAATTTTTACTTTATTCCAAAATCAGGTCATGACCAGTCTTAAGGCGTGCAGTGGCCTTAAAGAAATTCAGAATGAATAAATTGTACAGAAAAGAACAGGACAAAATCTTCTTTAAAAACATTTGTACAAGCAGAATGTATTTATCGTTATTTCTGACATTATTGACATGCTCACAATTGTGTAAAATGATTATTTCTCACATTGATAGATTTTACTACGTTCTAGAACATTAGAAATATAAATAATTAACATTTTTTAAGGCCCCTCCCCCCCTATTTCTCATGACAGTGAGATTGTGTGAACACATCAAAGAATTGTGCAAAGAACATTACATTTGTAGATAATCAAACTCCATTTCCAATCCCTCATTGTCCAAATTCTTATTCACAAAAGTAGAAGATAAGTCACATGCAGTTTCCTTTGCATATAAATTATAGACTGATTTGGTCTTTCTTAAATAAAAAAAAAAGATATTACCTGTACTTGTGTTTTATAACAAAATTTCTTTTAATATTTACAAAACCTTGATCAGTATACTAAAAGAATAAAACAAAAGTTTAAAAAAATGTATTTCAACAGGAATCTGGAAAGTGTCTTTTTATCATAATAATAAATACTCCTGCTATTTCATCATAGATTTAATAACAAAGGATGGAGGGGAAACCGCTTTAAAGGTATATGCTCCTGGGATTCAAGAGAGGGCTGCTGGACGGTTTCGTTGTGTGCTGTATTCGCCGCCATTACAAAGATCATCAACGCAACGTGCATCAACGCAACGCAATGCAGCTGTCAATCTTCAGTCAGTCGCGCAGCACATGCACACATTCATTGTACACATACGCTGCACTGCTTTTGGCTACGTCGGTGCTGGCCCAAACATCTGCTGACGTCACTTCCCACCGCGGCAGAAGGTGGAGCCAAGATCTTCGAACAGCAGCTGAAGCATAAACTAAGGATCCTCAGAGTTCGGGCATTCAGAACATGGTATCTGCGTAGGCATAATATCAAGTCAGCGTCAATGGGCAGCTGGCACTGCATGCAGGGCGTACGTATGTCCAACAGCACCCTCTTGAATCCCAGGAACATTTACCTTTAAAGGATGCACAGCTACGACACCTTAGAGATATTTGCTATGGTGCCTATACCCTACTGACATCAACAACTAATAAAAAACTAATGGGGCGTTGCAAGCAACTTACGATCAATTGCTAGTCTACTTTGGGTCCCAAATCAACCTTACGTCTTGCAATTCAACGCAACTTGAATGCTGCCATGCTCCTCACAACAAGGAGTATAAATCAATGTGCTATAATCAAAACTGATCTACCCATCGTAAAATTGCGACAGAAATTTGCTATTGATGACCCAAAATCTTGCAACACCCCCTAAGTAATATAAAAGTGACAAAACATAAAAGAAGTCTTTACAACCCCGGCAGTACAAGTAAATTTGGCCAACTTACAATCATTTTAACCACAGAAAGCAATGTTAAACAAGGAGTAATTTAATTTTGATGTACATGTAATTGTGTGCTCAATTAGACATTGGATGTTCCTGACATAGACCCATGTGTTCAAAGGATAACTTTTATACATATACCTTCTTCAAAAATGCAAATTTACATTCTGCTTAACCCTAAAAATACCCTCTAACATTTCCTTTGCAAATCGAATGCATTCAACTTACATGAAAAGAAGGGTATTTGTAACCTTTTACCAGCAAGGCGAGGGTCTTGTTGATAATGATGTCCAAATTATTGCGGTTATCGAGTTACAATGCCCAAACCTCTCCTCTTCAACCTTTCTTCCCAACAGATTGGTTCTCTATGACCGAACGTGTCTTTAAAAAAGGTGACATAACAAAGAGTCTTTAACAAAGTCATATCATCAGATGTGATGATCCTCAAAAGTATCCATTCAGGGCAGGGTACGCTCTACGCAAGATTCCATATACACTGTAATTCTTTCAAAGGTCAAAGATGACAGAGCCAGCGATCCGTCCAGAGAACGGTTTGCTGGCGATCATGGAGCAAAAACAATGAGTGTGAAGGTCTGTCTATTATCTATCGCGTTATGAACCAACTTGAAAACACGGATGAGTATCATCAAAATGGCCGCTCTGTCGCGATAAATATTACTAACAACGCTCCCTAATGATGAATTCATTCTTGGCCAGTCAACCAGCAATATTTCAATATAACACAAAATTGTAGCTCACTATATTAGATGAGACAGGTCATTCAGCACAATTAAAATGACATTCAGTGTTCACAGCTATTAAAAGAGAATTTCAATGGCCGACCTTGAATTCGTCACAGAAATTTTGTATAATACCAGGGAGGTGTTTCATAAAAAGTTAAGTGCGACAAAAACTCACACTTAATAATTGCATGGGTTATATAACGCATCATCGCATTGGTCAAATCAATCTCTGACGACATGCACCACTGTTTATACATCAACGAGCTTAGGCCTTAAATATCATGTGCGGGTTGACCTCTAAGCTATGACTCCGATGGAGTGTTGCAAAATCAAGCATGATTTGACGTTGCAATAGATTGGAAACTAAAAATTTATGTTTAATCAAAGTCAGGGGTGTAGTCGAGGCCGGCCTTGAGGTTAGATTTGCCGGCCTTGGCCTTTGGGCCGAGTCATGCGTATACAGTCAATGGGAGTTTTATCCATCGACCTCGTGACTCGGAAGTACCGGCCTTTACGTCAACCCTGATCAAAGTACCGATGCTTAATATCGGGACTTGTGCATGATTGGGGATTGAACGCAAGATTCTTTGCAAAGCCGCAAAAGTTGCACTCATCGATTTGTGAAACACCCCCCTCATGTATCACAAAGAGATGAAATATCTACAGACTAAAGTGAAGTGTTCTGTGTATTTACAGCTAGCATACATTGATGACGGGTTATCTAGTAGTATCGACCCCTCCCTCTTCCTCTGTTGCGACCGCGCCCGTAGCCTCCTCGCTGGTACCTCTGATTACCTCCTAGCAAACAAAAGACATAAAATAGTAATCAATTTCAATTGCATGAAATATGAATGATGCAGGATTACATTCGAACAAAATCAGTTCACATGGGCCATTTAATAAAGAATAGGTGTAATTTGGCTCGTAAAAGGGGCCATCGATAATAGAAGAGAGGTGTTTTACAAGGAAAATTGTTAATTTAATGAAAAGGGTGTTTTTAATGACCAAAGGTAAATTATGAATCTATTTTATTTGAGTAGTGAATTGGTGTGTTATCATTCAAGTGGGCCTATATTACAAGACTGCACCGCTCAGAGAGTAGGGTCCATGGTTGCATTATGGGTAATGAACGTGGGGGTGTTTCACAAAGATTAAGTATGACTCACAGTCACACGTAAATGTCTAGTTGCACGCTGTATAAAAGGCATGACAACATTGGTCGGATCATGCCAAGAGGACGCGCACTACTGCGTATTGATCAATAAGATTGCATGTTGCATATCGTGTACGCATCGGCATTCAAGTGCGACCTAAGTCACACTTAACCCTATCTAGGCCGGGGGGGGGGGGGGGGCCTCCGAGGCCCCCCCTCAATGAGTCGCGCAATATTTTCGCCGCGCAAATTTTTTTGGCCGCGTTGCTCGCTGACTTTTTACTTTCAAGTCTTGCGCAACTTTTGAGACCAATTTTGTGTCACCCGGGTACGCGGTTCCGAATTTACGCAATGTTATGTAAGACCAAAAATTGCTCGAAAACATGATTTCATGTACAAAGTCAATGTAAATTGTGTTTTCAACCAAAAATCATAAATGTATCATTATTTTTAGTTTTGCTGGTCTAAATCTATGTATTTTATACTGTTTATGATCTAAGAAGAGTTCCCAACGAATTTCATTGAAAAAACAATGAAAAACAAAGGGTCCAATAAACAATGAAATACATAAGAAATTGCAAAAAACAATATAATACATAAGAAATTGATCTGATATCACAATTTTTTTCATGTAAACTTGCTAAGAACACCACAAAGAGTTTCTATGCCAAAAATTAGAACATTTGGAGCTTCATTTATGAAGTTAGAGGATAAAGTATGATTTCGCATACTAATTACACATAAATTAGCATAATTACTTAATAACAATTCACATGAAATAAATTATTATACAATTTTGTAGATTATATCCCAGACAACCTGCATGCCAATTTTCAGCGCGATCGCGCGGTCGATGGCCGAGATCTCAAGGGGGGGGGGGGGGGGTGGCCTGGGAGGCCCCCCCCCCCCCGGCCATATGAACTCTCAAAATACCCCGGCCTAGATAGGGTTAAATCTTTGTGAAACACCAACCTGGTCAGACACGAGTCGCCAGGGTGGGGCTCTCAAGGCTGCTTGCCCTTTAAAAGGAACATTTCCGAAGTACAGGAAAGATGCTGAACTCACCATAGTTATCTCCATAGTTGGCGTCCCCACCTCCGGGCGCCGAGCCTGCCTTCTGACTGTACTTGCCGCTGGGGGGTGCATACATACCCCTGTTACCCCTCCTCTGCCCCCCTCCACCACCTCCTCCTCCGCCTCCTCTATTCTGCTGTTTCTTCTTGGCAGGTGGAGATCCCTCAGGGAATGTGATGGGAGTGATGTTACTCCTCTTTTGTCTGATGTAAATTGAAAGAGAAGTGGAAGTTCAATTAAGACTGAAGGAATATAATTACAAACACACACCAAGTCAAATCATCTCTAGTGGGGTTCACACAAGGGCCCATAACTTCAAAGCTAAAGTAACAATGACAGCTATAACTTTTCAGTTTATGTCCGTATAGGCAGTGTCGTAGTTTAAAATTACAACCAGTGGCATTACGAATGTCTGCTGGACATAAATCTTGTTCTACTCTAAGGTTACTCATATCTGGGCTCTGTAACACAAAGATTAGTGATTAATCGCTAATTTGAAAGAACAATTCTGATTGGTTCCCAGTCAGTCTACGGAGCAAAATGCGCATGCAACGATGATCTTGATAGGCCATTTCAATCAGTGATTAATCGCTAACCTTTGTTACGGAGCCCTGGTGTCCAATTCTCCATGGAAATAAACGATAATCAGCCTTTAACTCATCGACTACTGAAGTCTGCATGAATCCCATATATTTGTTTAGGGATCATCGGGTACCAACCGGTATGCTGTGGAGCATTGTGGCCCAGTGGATTAGTCTTCTGACCTTGAAACAGAGGGTCGTAGGTTCGAATCCCAGCCTTGGCATAATTTCCTTCAGCAAAAAATTTATCCACATTGTGCTGTACTCAACCCAGGTGAGGTGAATGGGTACCCGGCAGGATTAATTCGATGAATGCACTGAGCGCTGAAAGGTAGCTCGAGCTAAAGCCGGGGTAATGATAATAATATACACTGCGCCTTGGAATATATTATTTCGAGATAGATGGCGCTATATAAATGCCTATTATTATCATTATTATTACCATGAAGCTATTGGTTAAGGCAACAAAAGCCAAATAAATTCTTGATGATGATCTGTCGATACATACCCTGGTTGTTCTTTCGGTGATGATGGTTGCTTAGTAACCGGTCTCCATGACAAAATGACAGAACTCTTATAAGATGGGGGATTGTGGAACAGATCCTGAATCGAAACAAAGAGAAGGGACTTACTTCGAAAACATTCAATCAAAAACATAGGTTAACATTACAAAGGTCTAACTTAAAAAAATCAAGAACTTTGATGTGTGGTGTATGTAATATTGTTATTATGGGGAGAAAACAGGAAGAATAAATTGTGCAGACATTTTTTACAATAATTGTGACTGAAATATCGTCATTTAATTCATCCTATGGGGAGATTGAAACTGTAGCACATCGTAGAATACAGCATCCTGTAGAATATGGCATATAATTGAGCAGGGTTTCCGGTCCCTTTATTTTTTACTTTCTTAGAGTAAAACGATACTTAATGTGAATCTGAACATACCTTTGTTAGTAGATCAATATTTGATGTAATTCTGAGAGCAACCACCTTGAGTTTGTTCTCGTCTGTTTTCAACTGATCGCCAACCTTCCCTTCCAACGCTAAACGAAGCTGTCTTTTGTACAACTGAACACCTCGAGCAAAGTACTGCAACCTAACGGGATAAGACAAAATATATTGCATTACTGTCAACTTCAAGGAAGTTTGAAAATGTTTTTTACAACCTTTAACCCCAAATAATATTGCCACGGCCCAGCAGAATTTCCCCCTCCCCCAAAGCTGTATGATCTCCAAAAACAACAAAATCTTGCCAGGGTTAGCACTTATCGAAACCAAAACTGAGTTTTTTCACAGCATGAATAAAGCAGAGTCTTTCCCAACTCTCTTCGCCAAATGCTTGTCTCGTCTCATCTCAGTCACTTACTAACGAGGAAAATAGCCAAGACAAGAGGCCTTGAGAAAAGACTTCGTAAACACTTACCTGAGCCTAAAATCCTTTAGTCTTTCAGCAACTACTTCTTCCTCACTGGTGAGGTATTCAGGATGCTTTCTGGCTAGCTGGTGGAATGTGTACATCAAACATTCAACGTATGAGAACTGAAGCTGGGGACCTTCACTGGCAGGTGTGTTTTCACTGTCTTCACTTTCAGCTGGAGGTGGTAATGGCATATACTCCTGTAAATGAATATAAAACATATTAATTAGATATCAGCAGTGGGAAGAGTGTATGACTAGTTGGCACGTTCTCACTGTCTTCACTTTCAGTTGGAGGTGGCAATGGCATGTACTCCTGTAAATGAATATAAAACATATTAATTAGATATCAGCAGTGGGAAGAGTGTATGACTAGTTGGCACGTTCTCACTGTCTTCACTTTCAGCTGCAGGGGGTAAGGGCATGTACTCTTGTATATAAATATGAAAATATAATTATTAAAGATAGGCAGCGGGAAGAGTGCATGACTAGCTGGTGTGTTCTCACTTTCTTCACTTTCAGCTGGAGGGGGTAAAGCCATGTACTAGTTAACATGAAAATAGAAATAGATGAGCCATTTTTGTGCTAATGGAATAGTGTTCAAATATGTGCAATAGTAACAGCAGTAATAATACACAACTTTTATATGTTGCTTATTATGGTTTGCCAATATTATTTTTGTTGGAATTGATTATTCTTAATTGTGTTTGGGCCATTCTTGATGGGCTGGTCTATATCAATTGAAAATCTTTAGATTAGCCTATTCATTAATGTAAAATGCAAGATATATCCTAGACCATTTGACTATTACCATCTGCCTCTTGGGTAGAGCCATTTTATAAAGAGATTTACAATTCATACCACTTTTTTCATTATTAAAACATTTTATTTAAAATCAAATAAAAGCACAATTGATTTGACAGAAATATCAAGAAGCAAACATGCTCACAACAGCTGTACATGTGTACTTTTATCTAATGAAACTAAACTTTAGATGGTTTTTTTTTACCAAGAACCCGCTCAATTTCACAATAATGTTTCCATACATTCTTAAAAGAACTAAAAGATGACCGTTCTCCCTTACGTGTTGAAAATATAAAATACTTAGCATGAAAAATAAAGAAGATTTACAGTTTTTTTTCTGGGCAACCAAACAAATGCATGTCATTGTTCAAGAAAGAGATTAGGAAGTTCTGAATAAATTGTTGTATTGCAGGCAGTTCCAAAACGGTGACACGACATTTGCTCCGGCGACAATTAATCCAGGCTTTATTTCGTCTAAGATATGGGGGGGGGGGCGTCGTGATCTAGTAGTTACGACTCTCGTCTTTCAATCAGAGGGACATGGGTTCGAATCCCAGACATGGCATGTTTCCTTCAGCAAGAAATTTACCCACATTGTGCTGCACTCAACCCGGGTGAGGTGAATTGGTACCCGGCAGGATGGATTCCTTGAATGCACCAAGCGCCTTTATCAGCTGGAGCTAAAGCTGGGTTAATATATAAAGGACCATTGAATAGGCAACTAGATAATCAGCGCCTCATAAATGCTATATATTTTCATTATTATTATACAGGGTTAGAATAGGGTTTTATTGTAGGTTTAGGGTAGGGTATAGTCTTAAATCCAGGCTTTAAATTGGTCATCACATTAGTGAGTGGAATTTACAGCCGAGCAATTGTCGCTAGAATGTCATGGAACGCCCAAAACAGATCTATACGAAATACTTTCAACAGAGGAAGAACATACCACTAATGTGCTGAAGAGGTTTGCTGTGTGAGGTTCGTCTGGTAGATCACCGCAGTTGGACGCCATCTCCGCAAGCAGTTTCAACATTTCTAGTTTGGCACCCTCGGAATCCGACTCTTTCTCCTTGTCTTTCTTCTCTTCTTCCGTTGCCCCGTTCTCATCGGGCGATGAAGCAAGGGAGCTTAGGTTGGGTAGGACACGTTCACATATGTACGACACAAATGCAGTGGACTGTACATTTTTCTGTGGCAAAGAAAATGGAGAGATACAACATACAATGGTGCTACAAAGTTAGTGAACCCCACCAAAAAATGAACATATTTAAAGTTCTGCCATGCTTTAGATAACTAATTGTGAAGTCAGGTGATAAAATATTACGTTCAATAAAGTTTGTTTCTCTGGGCTCGCCGAACAATGTAGTGTTGTTGTCTACATTCAACACTCAGCATGAAGGAGTGCATTTTGTTGTGAGGTTCACTGTACATTAGAACTTGAAGATACAGATACATAGATCAAAGAAAACTATTGAGTTTCATGTGTAAACTGGGATGCTGCTTTACAAGTCTTGTTGCTTTTCTGCTGCATTTTTCCAGCATTTTGTTTTGGTTTGATGAATGAACTAAAAAGGGAAAATTCAACAAGAATTTGAAAGAAGGAAGAAAATATGCCAAGACAATTCTTAATATACCTTACTAGCCAGAGAAAAAAAGAGAGCTGCAATTGCCGGGGCGGGGGGGGGGGGGGGGGGGGGTGAAGGTGAGAAGGTAGGGAGGCAGAAGAGGGGCCATAGGAGAGGGGAGAAGTGGAAGGTGGGATAAGTACGAACTGAGGCAGAGATCGGGTAAACATGGCAAAATTTACAATACGTCCAATTCTGAGAAAAAAAATGAGGATATAACTAAAATCTGAAAGAGGTCTATTATGTACATTATGAATTAGCCGTGCAGGGGTTATACAAATGACCCTGTATTGGAATTAAATTGCAAATCAAAATTGCAAATTACAGTGCGATTCCTTTTTCTCATTATCACCATCAAGCTCTTCATAATACATCAAGGTACTGCTCATTTTATTTCCAGCCCTATATCGACCCTAACAAATAAACTATAACACCTCAAAGGAAGAAGTGTGGACATACATGTACAACTAATGATGCCTTATGGTATCCATGTATATGTCACTCTTTCCCCAAGGATCTTTTTTTCACGTCACCCTATTCTGCTGCAGGGAGGAATATGTACATGCGAGAATAAGACTTACCGAAAAGAATGGCATGGCTTGGCGAATGCACTGTATCAACCTATCGACACTGTCAGAGTCTGTGTGCTGTAAAGAAACATTGGAAAATATACAGTACTGATAATTATTAATCTAGACTGTATTGACTACTGCTGAGGTGAATGGTAACGATATGGGATCAAAATAAGGTCATCTTGGAGACAGACGGAATCACATTATGTTGATGAATGATGTAAATGTAATCAGTGTTATAGCTACAGAGGACGGCAGTGGTCGGGACCAACCGGCACAGAAGAGTTCCGACCACCACTCATCATGAAAAACACTGCTTCCGTCCACCACTAATTTCAAATGAAAAGCGTTTCAAAACTATCTCCTTGGAAAGAGGAATTGCACTTGTGTGTATCTGAGTTTTTAAAGACGTGTATCAATCAGACATGATTATTAACGTCAGGGGCTGACATTTAACGTCACCATTTGAAAGACGTGACCAGGGCTCGAACCTCTGCATCAATTTACAATTTCCCCACATAGCTTGGATTACAGGCGCACGCCACAACTTGGGTTCATTTCCATCTTTAATCTTGTTTTATTTGCATAATTTACATTAAACATTCTTATATTTGAAAAAAAATAAGTTTACTATCAAAGATTTGCTAATGTAAGATTGTTATAACATTAATGTTCCTTCATTTTTGGCTTTAAACCGCTCACTCAGCATGAAAAAACTTTGTAATGCCGTGAAATAGCGACCACCGCTAAAATAGTTCTAGCTAGTACACTGAATGTAATCAATTTGTTTAATTCAGTAAAAGTAAAATTAATGATACAATTATGAATTTGGCTAAAAGTATAAATAGTTTAACCTACTTCCTTCTGGAACCAGTAGCACTCTCTACAAAGTCTATAAGAATGACTGAATTCAGGAATCACTGGGTTAACTACATTCCGTGTACAAACCTGGAAATCAGATGTGAGGTCTGCCTGCTCTGTAACAAGATCAAGTAATTGTTTCCTTCCTAATAACGTCTGCATGCTGGTTAATCCAGTCAAAAGCTTCATGAATATAACAAACTCTTCACCAGTCACATCAGCAAGGACCTGGCAAACAAGGAAGAAGATTTAGAATAATATGACGGGGAATACGGGGAAGAAAAAGGTGATGAAGGTGATCATTATTATTATTGTCATCATTATCATTATCATCCTCAATACCATCTTCATCAGCATCGTCATCACCACCACCACCACCACCACCACCACCATCATCATCATCACCACCATCACTATCACCATCATCATCATCATCATCACCACCACCATCATCATCATCATAATCACCATCACCATCATCACCAATGCCATCATCAATACCACCTTCATCACCACCTCCACCACCATCATCATTACCGGAAACCCTCATTATCAAAGTCATGAAGACTAAGTTCACCTCTTTTGATTTCTCCACCAGAAACTCCTCAACATTGTTAGGTATGCGGTCTGGAGGCAACGTCTGAATCTTGTTGCTAAGGAACTTTATAGCCCGATCTCTAACCTTGTCTTCTCCCGATAATATCTGATTAAAGATTCCACCGAGAGTACCTACAAAATCAGATAATTTCAAATACCGCTTTTGTCATTCGTTGTATACTGCTTTGAAATATAGGCTAAGAAAAGCAAGGGTGCTATTGGAGTGCCCTGAGAAACACCTTTACATCCACTGATTCTTGTAAGGCATTAACTTATCCAAGATAATATATAAATAACTAAATCTGAATGTTTTTGACTTTTCACACCATTTTTCACACAAATTTGGTCACGCTAAGACCTCTCTACTGCCACGTTTTTTGCTTTAGTATGGGACGAAGTCTTGGATTCACATGTTAAAGTAAATACATGCAGTGGGTTAGCACCCAATTTTAGTGTGGGAAAAACTTTCGGATTCACTCTGCAAATTTCTGAGGAAGTAGTTTAGTCTGGGGCTAATTGAGTTGTGAAAAACCTATCATTAAAAGTCACATGTGACCATAAAAGGTAGCTGTACATTATCATATCATTATAATCAAGAACCTGTATTGAATTATATCATTGAGCATAAAAGTATCATAAAATATCAACTGTATAGTGCTGTATGAATCTACATGTACAAGAGGCTTTCAGCTCTGCAATCTACATGTACGTAGTAGCACCTGAATAGTATTATAGTATTCTACATAAAAGTAAAATATCATAAAATATCACCTGTCCAAGTCTCCAAGAGGAGAGTTTTACATTTAAATTCTATGCAGTAGCACCTGTATAGCATAAAAAGTACAATTTCATAAAATAGCGCGCGTTTCAGAGGATACATTACCTTTAGAATCAATATTGTAGAGTGCCATAAGAGCCGACCTGACAATGTTTAATTCAGGAAGGTCATCTGATTGAAGAAGCTGCGTTAAAACATCTGCAATTCTTAGAAGATGATCAGCTGAATCTCTGCACAGGTTGGGTAGTTCTTTGATGGCTTGTCTGCGGATCTGAATAGGGAAAGACAGGTTAGGAAATAATTTTTTATTTCTTAGGGGCTTTTTTTTCTCGACATTGGGGCGATTGCAGAATTTTGGGGGCTCTTCATTTCATTTTAAGGGCTTCTTTTTAGGGGCAACAAGCAATCATGAAGTGGACCTTAAATGCAAATAGTCTGCTATAATCTTGAATATTGTCTGTGACAGATCTTGGGGCAACTCTAAAAAGAATGGTCGCCCCAGAACATGCATTTGCGGTAATTTAAGGGGTAGCTGGGATCTCGAAATCGCCCGTTGCCCTCAGGTATTGGTCAAAGACAAAGAATAACACAGTAGTACTCAGTGTTCTAGCTACATCCATTTCCGTGGTGGTCGCTATTACAAAGATTTTCAGGCTGAGTTAAAGCGGTCTTAGAGTGAAAAGTCAAATATAAGTAAGTGTGCGCCCTTCTAGGCGACCCAGATTGGCTGGCTCCTCCAAAAATGCGCCTTTGAATGTCTTTGACAGATACATGTATACATGTATGGCACTATACAAATGCTGTGCATCATCATCAAAAGAGAAGGAAAATCTTTGAAAATAAACAAATAGTTAACAAATATAAGAATATTTAATGTTAATCATGCAAATAAAACAAGGTTAAAGATGGAAATGAATGCAAGAGCAATTCCTCTTTTCAAGGAGTTAGTTTTGAAACACTTTTCATTTCAAATTAGTGGTTGACGGAAGCAGTGTTTTTCATGCTTATAATAGTGGTGGTCAGAAATCTTCTGTGCCGGTTGTGCCCGACCACTGCCGTCCTCTGTAGCAGTATTTACTAGCAATCTTCAGTACTTTGACTCTTTATATTCCACATATTGAGAATCTTGCAATAGGATTGGTCAAACGTCAATCACAGGATGAAGTGAAGTTTCACCATCAATCTTCCTTCAACAGTTTTATATATCATCAGTTTACATAAGCATCAAAACTCTGTGGCCCGTATTCTGAAGTCGGGTTTAACTTAAACTCAGGTTTAAAGTTGTGGTTTAAGTATGGCGAGCCAATTGTTACATAAATCACTAACAGTAGAGATATCATACTTCAGCTCATTTGGCTCTCAAATCATTCATAATTGTCTAGGAAGTATAAATAGATGATTGTCTTCACCATCGATGTATCAGGAAAAGAGCACAGTAAACATTTTAAGAAACATACAACTTAATACAAATTTTGATACTTTTGGCTTCCCATACTTACACCTCAACTTTAAACCTGAGTTTAACTTAAACCCGACCTCAGAATACGGGCCTGTGAATTTCTTTTAAACAGGAAATCTTAATTTTTTTTAATAAATTTTTTTCCCTTCTTGTAGAGAAGTATCTATAATCAGTTCTATGATTCTATCCATCGTAGTTCCTGATGTGGAATATAAAGCAATCAATTATCTATAACTGATATCAGGTGACTCTTCATCGGAGAGCTGGAAGTACACTTTGCAATCTTTCCTCAGCTACATCCAGCGTGCCTCACAAGTGAGAGTTTGCCTAGATCATCAACAGTGATTTTTTGCTTTATGCCAGGTGTGTCCACAATTGTTCTGCAACCCAGGGCCCCGTCTTACAAAGACTTACAATTGATCCGATCAACCATAACTATGGAAAGCCAGCAACGTCGATACCTAAAATGCATGTTTGCTCAAAATATTTCTAGATTATGAAGTATATATTCAGAAAATCATTGATTTCTCGCAAATTCAGTGTGATTCTCTGTTTGAAAATGAAATTGTGCAAATTTTCTGTAGAAAAAAATAAGGCATAGATGGGATTTCCATAGTCGAGTTGATTGGATCCATCGTAATTCTTTGTAAGACGGGTCCAAATGTTTACCCCACTGCTATCTTTACCCCTACAAGCAATCATTCCCATGTGAAATGTAAGACATTAGCGGGGTAGGAAATAATTCTTACTTTTTAGGGGCTATTTTTCTTTTCCACATTGAGGCAATTGCAGAATTTGGGGGGCTATTTCTTTCATTTCAAGGGCTACTTTTTAGGGGTAAAAGTAATTGTGGAGTAAAAGCAAATATTTTTCTTCTGCCATTTAGAATATTGATTTTCTAAATGATCTTGAATATTGTTTGGGATGGATCTTGGGTCGAATCTAGAAAGAATTGTCGCCTTAAGCATGCGTTTTAGGGGAATTTTAGGGGCGATTTTGGCTGTGGGCGAAATCGCCCGTTGCCCTAATGTATTTCCTACGCTGGTCATTGGTAACTTACCATGGATACATCATCTTCACATAGATCTAGCTGGGCGTTGATTGCCTGCTCTGCCAAAGAAGGGAAGTACTTGAAGAACTTTGGGATGAACTGACCGGCAAGTTGCTTCTGAGGCGAATCCCCTCCAACGGCACTAAGAATGGAGGCGTATGACTTTTCATGCTGAAAGAGACGAGATTCAAGTACAAAAAACTATTTACAGAAACGCAATCAATGAATACATCGTCACCTTTCACATTATTAGCATTATTTTAAATGAAATTTTATCACTGATTTGTGGACTTCTTGGACATCGTTTTGAGCAGTCAACGACTTTCGCCTATCCGCCATTTTGGATTTGTTAATACCGCAATCATGACCAAACGCACAGCCATGTTTCTGCCTTTAAGCGGACGTAAGTGTAAAGTAACTTCTATACGATCGAGTCATGGAGGGGCTCAAGTCACAATACTTTTACATGATTGTTGTAGCGAAGTGAGATCGTGTTTTTTCCAGTTGATATTCGTATTTCGTTGAGAATTTGTGAGTAATTTCTGTTGCTATTGTAGGGATTGATTTTGTACTTTCCACTCTTTCCACTCTTATTCAGGAATCATCCCCTTTTTTCTTATAGAACATCCCTCATTTACATTCACCCTTTTCATCCTAACTTCCTATTCTTCATGTACAGCTCTCTCTTACACATTTACTGCTGTACACTCCTCACACAAGGTTCTTTTGTATTAAATCACTCCACCATCCTTCATACAGCTTTCTTCACTCTCGATCTCACTCACTCTCACTCTCCTTCCACCTCTCTCTTTCTTATTGGTTATAATGTTAAGTTGATGCACTCAAGCTTAAATAATAATTTGCATATAGTTTGAATAGTCAATATATATCCTTTGTTTGTATATTTGAATATTCAGTTATACTTTGTTAATTGTGATTTACATTTATATGAATATTGATATACCTTATCTAATTTGCATGGAATGTAACCAAGAATGCAGCAATGCTTTGAGTAATTAAAAACTGGGGGTTGGCCAGTAAGTTATCAACCTGACAACATGTCTGCTGGGCTGCCTCTGTGTTAAGAGTACTAGGAATGAGATATTGACAGAACCAGTGAAAAAAATACACGGGGGCGGCGGGCGAATTTGCCCCGGAAATGCCTAAAGTCGCCCTCGAAATCACCCAAAATCATGCTTTCGGGTGCGACATAAAATCTAAATGTCGCCCCCGAAATTATTGCCGAGTGATAACAACTCAACGACCCACTAGCGCCATATGTTCGAGCTCCGCTTACCATTTAAAAATCATCAAAAATCCAGACCACACTCAAAATCATGAATAAGCCTTGAAAATAGCGAGGAGCGCAGTTTCAAATTCCGATGTGGCGTCTTTTTTCTGTACCACGTATTTCCACACATATGGTACCAGGTATGGAAAAAAAAATCAACGCGACGGTCGGGAAACAGTTGCATGTATAGGGGTCCATTATAACTACCACCATGTGCAATTTCTAATGCACATGTTTCCCCTACAGATATCACAATTCTGTGATAAAATAATTCGAATTACACAGGAAATAAATCCCAGAGTCTAGTAACCTATCATTGGTGAGTTGTCATTTGGCTTTGCTTTTCAAAACGGCCTATTAACATCCAAATAACTTACCATATTTGTTAATTATAACTTAAAAATCATTTGTTTTATTTTTCTCGGGGATGTGGTAAATATCAGACAATAAATCATCAAACAAAGCTCCATCTATTTTACAAGGCCGGCGGCAGGCGCTTGTATTAGCTAGCCAGTCTGAGCTCTGTCTCTCTGCCAGAGCTCTGGGGGACAATTCGCTCAGTAAAGGCCTCAATGATGGTGATTTTCTGTTTCAGACAGAGTTTACATTTCAGGTATATTATTCAAAACTGCCAATAAAGTTTGATGATTTCTTCATTGTCATGTATATTTAAGTTTTTAATGAATACTGTACATTCTCACCAAATTTAGACTCCCCCATAGAGAAATGCAATTTTCATGCGTTTTCAAAGAACTTCACGAAAAGTTAGGGTATGTGGGTCTTTATTACATGTACATGGCCGAGTACAGGGTATTGTACTGGAATAGATGGAGTAGAAATTAAATATTGAATTCATTTATATCCAAGTCCAACTCACAGTCACACCCACACACACACACCCAAGATTCTAAGCATGAAAAAAATAACTTAAAAAATCATACAATATTAAACAAAAAGTAATAATTCATTAATAAGTGAACAGGTATTCCTCAAAATACAAAAAAGTAGCATTAAAAAAAGAGCCCCCGAAATGCAAAAAGTAGCCCCCGAAAGGTAGAAATGGAGCCCCTGAAATTTGACGAAAAATTTAAAATGGAGCCCCCGAAAAAAAAAAAGTAATTTTTTCCCTGGACAGAACCCCGTACTACACTGGTGGCAGCGGTGGGATTCGAACCCACGCCATCGAAATGACTGATTCCTAGTACTCTTAACACAGAGGCAGCCCAGCAGACATGTTGTCAGGTTGATAACTTACTGGCCAACCCCCAGTTTTTAATTACTCAAAGCATTGCTGCATTCTTGGTTACATTCCATGCAAATTAGATAAGGCATATCAATATTCATATAAATGTAAATCAATTGACAAAGTATAACTGAATATTCAAATATACAAACAAAGGATATATATTGACTATTCAAACTATATGCAAATTATTTGTAGGGATTGATTGAAAAGCCACTTTCTGTTTCTGTTTCAAAAGGCAGATTCCGTGAATTCCGTCCGTTTTCCGCGATCGCAGAGCAAGTTTTGTGCCTTGATGTTCAGGTAGGTGAAGCGGTAGTGAAGTGGAGCCTACACGAACATCACTTGAGGTAGGCGAACTGGCGAAGCCTAGATCTAGACAGGAATAACCGTCCTTTCTGGGTTTTTATTTCATTGTCATCTTGATGGCGACGTAAACATGTCGGTGGCAAGTTTTCCCCATCTCTTCATAACATTTTTCTCGTTTTTTTAATGAATTCTTGTTTAAAAATGAAATCAATATCGTAGAAATCTCAGGCCAGGCAGGGATGAAAGTTTGACCGAGGTTTTTTTTTGCCTTTTTTTTTGGCGGTATACCCAGTTGTTGTGTGTCCGGACAGGTTGAGTGTCCGGACGATCGATTTTAGAAAGTCATATGGAAAAATAAAATGTCAGGAAATATTATTGAGTACAAAATAGAAGATGATTACAACTATTGAATTCGTATTTTTAGAGTAATCCAAAGACAAAAAAGAAGGCTTCAAAAATATAATTATAAAGACAAAGTGTCCAGACACCCGACCCCCCATCCTACCTAGCCAGGCGGCTTCTAGAGAGTAAAAATCATTTACTAACGTAAGGTTACTCTCATACGAAGCCAGGACTTCTACCTCATAGACCCACACAAAGGAAGCCAAAACCTGAAACTTTCACCCCCGAGATTTCTACTTTCCTTCTAAAAGATCTAGCTCTAAATCATGTACATGGGATAAAACTTCATTTCCGACATTTCTACGTTCTCGTTGTTATTTTTAAAACAAGAATTCATCAAAAAAAATGAAAAAATATTGTGAAAAGACGGAAGAGACTTGCCCGATGTTTACGCCGCCATCTTGTTTCTTATTGTACTTCCCCAACGTTACGGACGCAAGCGTCGCGTAACGTTGGGGAAGTACAATAAGAAACAAGATGGCGGCGTAAACATCGGGCAAGTCTCTTCCGTCTATTCATGATATTTTTCTCATTTTTTTTAATGAATTCTTCTTCAAAAATAACAACGAGAGCGTAGAAATGTCGGAAATGAAGTTTTATCCCAAGACCCATGTACATGATTTAGAGCTAGATCTTTTAGAAGGAAAGCAGACAGGGTAGAAATCTCGGGGGTGAAAGTTTCAGGTTTTGGCTTCCTTTGTGTGGGTCTATGAGGTAGAAGTCCTGGCTTCGTATGAGAGTAACCTTACGTTAGTAAATGATTTTTACTCTCTAGAAGCCGCCTGGCTAATCCTACTTGGTAGTTCGTAATGAGTAGTTATGGTACACACAAATGAATGGGAAGGAAATCCTGGCTCCATCGAGGGTAACGTTAGGGTGTCTGGAGAAAAATATTATTTTTCTTATTTCAAGAAAATATCACATTTTCTTTGTGAATTTGAAGAGAAATTACCTTCAGAGTTCAGACTGACAGAAATGTAACATTTTTGAAAAAAAATCTGATTATTGGCTGCAAAAAAGAATGAAATTAGGTCAATTTTCAGCATTTCTCTGCCACCCATAGACTGTGTAGTTAAGAAATGGACACACACAAATCCAAATTTCTAGCTTCCGAGAGCTGTTATTAGGTATGTGACAAAAAAAATGAAAATCATCAAATATGAATAAATTTGGTATCACTTGAAAGCTCTTAAAAAGACCTTTAAAATGATACCAAGAACTTTAATTTTCATCAAGAAATTAGAAAGTTATTCCAGTTTAAGTTGCGCATATTCATCCAAATTTGTGGTTATTGTCTTAATGTAAAGTCAATGGAGTACAGAACCCATTTTTGTGACCATTTTGTGACCATTTTGAACCCAAGTCTTCAACAGGTTCTAACTTCTTTGTTTTTGAGTCCTATGAAGTAATTTAGGTATCAATGGAAAGGTGAGAGAATGCTCAATTGATGTATATCGATTCATCTTGTAATTTTTCTTATTATGTGTAAAATAATTTCTTCTGATTAATTCTAATTAATTATGCAAATAACACAAAATCACAATTACTCGCCTCTTTTTTTGCCAAATGAAGGTGATTATGATAGATAATTCATATAATTTAGTTGGCATCAAGACAGCATCATGTAGATAATTTCCTAAATGAATTTGTCTAAAGTATTGTTATTGTAATTTCTAATGTATTTCTTTGTTTTTCTGATATAAATTACAAGCCCTTTTTCAACTTAGTATTGTAATTTTGTATGTGTATGTACGGGGGTCCTTTTTTACATATAAAACATTTTCTTTTGTACTTTGTATGACCAAATAAAAATATGTGTGCTTTTTTCTGATGATTTTGATTGTTTCACCAATTCCTTATGTATTCTATTGTTTCAACAATTTGTTATACATGTATAATATGTAGCTTTTGACTTGAGAGACAATGGACATGTGATTACATTTTTTTAGAAGGAATGAGCAGCTGAGTGTAAAATATGTATGTAGAATTGTATGCAATTTATTTCAAGTATCAAGAAGGACGAAAATTAAGTTTTAATATATTCTATCAGTTGTCAATGTCTTATATTTGTATACATACATTGTATTACTAAGGCCCTGTTTGAGCTCTCTTTTTAAAGAAAAATAAATAAATTCAAATTATTAGTCGAAGCCAAAAGAAAAGGAAAAGAGTGGTCTATTTCTTTCAAAACAAAACAAAAAACAACCAGAAAAAATATATAACAAAGCTCTAAACAACAACAAAACAGACATCAAAGCTCCAAACAAGCACTAAAAACAAGAGAAACAAAAGTGACACAAAAACTTGTACCAATCCCATCCCCATTTTCCAATTCAAAACACAACCCCCACCTGCGCCCCTAAAAAAAAGAAAAGTGAATAAAAAAATAAATAGTAAAATTAATAATAAAGAAAACATAAATACATGACTTAGACCCATCTGGAAATGAAATATTCTTTCCTCTGAGTTTTCATGTATTTTCTTACAAGAGTGAAAAAAATTACAACAAAAAAATAAACAACATCTAGTTCGTGCATTTTAATAAAAAAAATCAACATTTAAGATATTCTCCTTTCAAAAGCAAATCCAGTCTCCTAATAATGAAATATGACCCCCCAAAAATGAAAAAATAAACAATACAATAATTTAAAAAAGAAACTTTAAAAAATATATAAAAAAAGAAACTGAAAAAATAACAATTTTTGCATTTTAATTAAAAAGTCAACATTTATGATATTCCCCTTTCAAAAGCAAATTCAGTCTCAAAATAATGAAACATGATTGAAAAGTTTCAAAATATATTTTTTTTCTACAAAAGAAAAAAAAGAAACACTATAGATTTTGCATTTTAATTTAATAAGTCAACATTAATATTCCACTTCCAAAAGAATCCAGTTTCCAAATGATAAAACATGATTGAACAATCAAAGTAAAACATGTTGACTCTATAACCTTAGGAGGAAAGAATGTTTTTGTGACAAAATGTATATATTTAAATCAATATCAGAATAACAATCTACGGTATAATGACAGACATTTTCAGAAAAAGGCACAATATTATCAAGTAAACAATTTAGATCCAGTTCAATCCAGCATGAACGACTCACTATCGACCGCTCCCGTCACCAAGCCCTCCGCATCGGGTACCGGTAGCTCGACTGCTGAAAGACGGACGGGAGCCCACCGCATCGGGAAGCTCGACTGCCGAGAGACCGGCTGTGACAAGGGTAGCTCGCTTCTCTTATATCTGGACAGCTCAATGATAGAATCTTTTAATTTTAATTTTTTTGTTGATTTGAATATATTCTATAACAATTCAGATACATAATTGGATCGTAGTTCTACTTACCATTAAAAAATTTCGATCATTTGCGCATCCAAAAATTTGATGAACTTTCAAGCTCCGATATCCACACTTAACAGGCGAGTATCCACATTGAAACTTATATGTACAAAGAGCACATTTTCAACTGTCTGTATCAAGGCACGAGATTGCATCAACTATGTGCGCATGCGCATGAAACCCCATTTTCGATGAGCCTCCCAGACAGAGGCGATGCCACTTGCAGCGAAACCCGCGCGAAAACCGTGCAGCCAAAACCAGCGCTCGCCATGCGCCCGTATTCGCACATACCTACTGACTGTTATAAATTCATTATTAATGCCAAAAACTTTTCAATAAAGAATCCAATAGGATTTTTTATGCTCTTTCTGATGGTATGATTTTTATAAAGATTTGGAAACCAGATCACAATGAAAAATTGCGACAAAGTGAGAAAATTGTGCAAAACAGAAAATTAATTTTCCCATAGAAAACGCATGGGGAAATGGCAATCTCAACACACACAAAAATAAATTAAGGGTTTGAAATTTATCTCTAAATCAATGTTATCTAAATCCTTATTTAAAATGATCATATAAACTTGTCCTTACTGTCAAAAGAAGCCCCTAAATTTTCTCTTTCCATACATGCCAAACACAAGTTAACAATCAATTCAGATCACATTTTTCTAGTACAAAAGTAGTAGCCTGAACTTCCCGAAAAAAATGTGCCATATTTTCCCCTAAATCAGCCCGTCTTATGCTGACACTTTTCAGTGTGGCTTTAGACACCCTAGTAACGTTAAAGCATACGTTAGAAATGATTTTTACTCTCTAACTTGTTAGGAGTCTCCTGGCTAAGTCACCCGGGACGAAACTGCATTTGCGCCCTGACTTTCAACTTCGTCTTCGATCATAAGACTTTTTAAGAGGGTGACCGGATACACCGTCATTGTTTTGTTCTATTTATAATCTACGTGCACACAAATTCATATTGCGTTAACGTGTAGCCTAACGAAAACTAACAATTATCAGAGTTGCACCCATCGAAAAGCTATCAATCTGGCTCTCGCGCTTACCTTCCCGGCATCTGTTCCAGCTTCGGCAAGGACCTCATAATCCTTGTAAAGTTGTTCAATAGTTACCATGATCGAACATAAATTGGATCAAGGAATTAACTGAAGTTTAACTCGAAAATCGGTCCCTAGAAAAATGCCCAAATAACACGTCTCGCGAATTAATTAGCGCAACGCGAGCTTTTCACAACTTTAGCGCCATCTATCGTTAGTAGCATGATATTTTTGTATACTGTACGTACATGAAGTATTAATTTTGAAGGGGTCAGTTGCAAAAGGGGCTATAGATCAATTTTTCATCAAATTTTGTTTGTCTCAATGTATAGACTTTCAGTAGCTCTCTAAAATGATACCAAGGAAAAGTTGAATTTCCCAATAAAAAGTGAACAAAAATGGCAAAGAAAAATCACCCTTTTTAACAAAAGGGGTAAGATCCATTTATTTGGTTGCAAAAGGGATTAGATCACTAGCGTACCTACGGGGGGGGGGGGCAAGGGGGCAGTCTGCCCCCCCCCCCTGACGAGCCACAACCCATGCAAAGGACGTATCCCTGCCCCCCCCCCCTGACGAGCTTGAAAGACCTTTTTTGCCTCCCTCACGAGCTTGAATACTTTTATTGCCCCCCCCCCCCCTGACGAGCTTGAAGACCTTTTTTTTTTTTTTTGCTTGTCAATTTTTTTTCTGGTACGAAATCCTTTATTTGTGATTGAAGACTTTTTTTTTTGCTTGTCAAATTTTTTGGCGAACGGTTTTGCCCCCCCCCCCTGTGGAAAATCCTAGGTACGCCACTGGATTAGATCCACAAAGATTTTGTTTGGAAAAAAGTAATTTAAAAAATATGAAGACGGTTAGATTTCTTTAACCAATTTCTATAACCAATTTTATGTTTACATGGTATTAGGGTATCACAAAAATTTAGTCAGTCGCATAAGAATATTGCAATATGGGAGAATAAAAAACTGATTTCCTCGGAGTGGATCTATAATAACCCCTATTTTGGAACCTAACTCATCTGAAGAGCTCATTTGTCAAAAGGAATTGATTTTATTGGGGTTTTTTGTCTCAGAACCTCTATATTTTTAGTCGCTCTGATTATAACAAAGAAAATTTGAAATGTGAGTAAATGTGGCAAAGAAAAATCACTCTTTTTATTCAAAAGGGATTGGATTCATTTCAGTTTGCTTGCAAAAGGGGTTAGATCCACAATGATAATGGTCCGGCCTGAAAATATTTATATCTTAATACATTGAGTAGAATTCACTGAGCAAGCGCCTAACATTTCATCAAAATCGGATAACAATTAATAAAGTTATTGAAGTTTAAAATTTAAGCAATATTTTGTGAAAACAGTCGTCATGAATATTCATTAGGTGGGCTGATGATGTCACATCACAGTGCACTTTCCGTTTTCTTATGTTATTACATAAAATCATAATTTTTTCATTATTTCATACTTGTGTGAATAATATGTCTCCCTTATAATTAAGTAAGTTGCAGCAATAAATATTTATTGCACTAAATCAGTTCTTGGAGGAAAAAAATTGAATAAACCTAATTTCATATAATAAAATAAAAAAGAATAAGTGGGGATGTGACATCATCAGCCCACCTAATGAATACTCATGACGACTGTTTTCACAAAATATTGCTAAACTTTAAACTTCAATAACTTTGTTATTTGTTAACCGATTTTGATGAAAATTTCGGCATTTTGCTCAGTGAATTCTACTCTATTTATTAAACTATAAATACTTTTAGCCTGGACCATCCCTTTAAAGATATGTATCAAAAAAACTTGAAGATAGGAAGATTTTTAATACCCAATTTTAGTTCACATTATAGGGTATAGTAGGCCTACATCATGAGTGTAATTTGATTGCAATATGGGAGAATAAAAAACATGATTTTTCTCAGAATCGTCCAAAGTGGATCTAACCTTTTGCAACCATACTCTTCATTTATTAAAATCATTCACTTCAAATCGTATTATAGTAGGCCTAATGGTACATCGCAAAATGTTTTACAATATCAGCACAAACACTGTTCACCAAAGACAAATAGATCATAGTACAGAAAATCATACAAAAATTACTGTATTTTGACATATTCACACAGGCGGATGATTTTCGTAAAAAAAATGTTTAAAAAAATTCACAAGAGCTTTCATAGTTATGCATAAAAAAAATATTGCTCAACGTTTAGTGAAACTAAATGAAATTTGTAATATAAAAAATTGAAGAGAATCGAGTGCTCCACGCCCCATACACCCACATACATTCAGTTGAACACCAAAACGAAACGAAATCGCACTGACACCCGAACCCCCTTAATTCACCCAATAGGCATAAAACCAAGATCAAACTAAAGCAAAACAATACAAAACAAGAAAGGACAAAGAAGGTGGAAGGAAAGAAAGAAAGAAAGAAAGAAAGAAAGAAAGAAAGAAAGAAAGAAAGAAAGAAAGAAAGAAAGAAAGAAAGAAAGAAAGAAAGAAAGAAAGAAAGAAAGAAAGACTTTTTTTTTGACTTTTCAAATGAAAACTTTATTTACAAATTATAATCACAAAAGTCAGGTATATAATAAAAGAATAGTTTGACATAAACATTCAAATGAGATCAGGTTGATTACAAGCACAGAGTTATAAAATCAAATGTTTAAATGAGCCATGCAATGCTGCCCTCGTTAATTGTAAAAAGTAATCTATTCATACACCATTTACGTGAAAAAGCATCAATATTAGAACATAATTTGTAATAAGTAAATTCATAGAGTATTCTGTTTTTGAGACGATGTAACCAAATTATAAGTGGATCGGTGAAATTTGAGGTACGGTACATAAAATAAATTGTACTTTTTAAACTAATAATAAGGAAATTAGCAAGGCGGATAATCTTTCCGTCACGCCCTCTGGCATGCGGAATGAGTGCCCAGTACAGGTCAAAATTAAGTTTGAGAGAGGGGAGGAGATTGTTCAACAGTCTATGAAGAAGATTGAGAGGGGGTTGAATTCCTTTACATTCGATGAACAGATGTTGAATGGTTCCTGCTTCTCCGCACCATCCGCAAAAAGAAGAAATGTCTGTATTAAGATGATGGAGTACAGTGAGCGACGGTAAAATATTGTGAAGGAGTTTGTATTGAATATCAGCCTCTTTTTTAGGTGTTGGTAGTTGATAGATAGATAGCCAGTTCACTTTTGTAGATGGATCGAGAAATCCAGTATCATGCCAATGTGAGCTTGATGAGATTGTCGTGTTATCTAGTTCTTTCCTGTAGATTGTGTAGATGGCTTTAGAAGAAGCAGTAAGTCCATTTTCGGAAGAAGCCAGAGTGAAGTTGATCGGAGTTACTGGAACAGACAATAAATCAGAGTATTCGTGTTGACAGCCTGAGTCATTAAAATATGTAGGAAAAACTTTAGAGAGTGCAGTTCGAATGAGTAATGTTTCACGTTCGATGAGACGCGATGATGGTTGTCGAAGTCCTCTTGGAAGGTTCTTTTGGAGACAGCTACTCTTAATCCAAAGACCGGTTGAGTGGTTTATCAAATGGCGAACTAGTTTCACTCCGCATGCCATCAGGCGCGTCGGAAAAAAATTATCAACATCAATTGCATCAATAATATGAAAACTACTTAAGGGCATGTTAATTGCATGGCTGAAAGAGAGGGATTGTGTCACAATTCGAGCTCCAGATGTCAACCAAGCTCGCAGGACTTCACTATAGTAAACTGGAAGACTTGTGTAAAACTTAGGATCAATTCTTGTAAAGAACAAATGGTAATCAAATCCTAATTTACAATACTGTCTCAGAAAATGAGCCATAAAGTCATTTACTGGATGAGAATTTAACGAAAGAAACCGTTGAATAATCGAAAATCTGTAAGTTAGAACACGAGCTTGGAGACAAGCTAGCCCCAGCCCTCCTTCGTCAGGTTTTTCATACAACACTTCTTTCTTTAACCAGTGCCGCTTATTTGACCAGATAAAATTCACAATTAAATTCTGAAGTTCGTTTAATACATTTTCAGGAGGAGAAAGAACTGCAAGAACATGAAATATTTTTGATGCAGCGAGCTGGTTTGCAATCAATACCTTGCCTTTAAATGAGAGTGAGTTCGATAAACGAGACCACGAAATGAAAGTCTTATTAAGTCTTTCTTTACATTTAATCCAGTTTTGTTTAGAATAATTAAAGGTGTTCCCTAAATGAACTCCTAAAAAAGGGAGACCTTCACTATTCCAAAAAAAGTTGAGGGGTTTATCATTCCGCCCTTTCCAACGGCCGACCCAAAGGCCTTGTGATTTTTTTGTATTTAAACATGCAGCAGAGGCCAGACTAAACATATTGTAAGTTTGTTCAACTAATTCAAAGCCAGCATCGGCTGTAACAAATATCGATACATCGTCTGCATATGCAGATACTACACAACGTTTGTTAATAGCAGGGATATTTAATGCATGATTTGACACGTTCTCTCTTAGTGAGTTCAGGAGAGGCTCAATGGCGAGAGTATATAGCAACCCTGATAGAGGGCATCCCTGTCGTATTCCTTTCTCAAAGGGGAAGGGAGCTGTCAGGGATCCACACACTTTAATAAGGCTTTCAGCCCCTTCATACAGAATTTGTATATAAGATATAAAATGACTTCCAAAGCCCATGCGTTTCATAACATTGAATAAATAAACATGATCTACATTATCAAATGCCTTTTTCTGGTCCAAGTTCAATACAGCCAAAGAAATATTATCAGTGTTTGCATAGAACAAAATATCTCTAATGAGATTAATGTTGTCATAAATAGAACGACCGGGGATACAATAACTTTGGTCTCTTCCAATAACATGGTCAATGCATGATTTTAGCCTACTGGCAAGCAGCCTAGCAAAAATTTTATAGTCTGTGTTGAGGAGGGAGACGGGACGCCAATTTGAAATATCAGCGAGGTCTCCTTTTTTGGGGAGTAAAGTAATGACCGCCCTCCTAAAAGAGTATGGTAAAAATCCAGATTCAAGAGAGGAGGTAAGAACTTCGAAAAAATCATCTTTGAGCATGGGCCAAAAGACATGATAAAATTCAGAGGTAAGTCCATCGATACCAGGAGACTTATTTTTGCCTAGCTGCTTGACAGCATTATCAAGTTCTTCTACAGATATTGGATTCTCAAGGTCCTTTGATAAGGACGGATCAAGCGTCTTGATATTTACAAGTAAACTATTGATGGCGCTCTTGTCAGTTGGCTTTCGAGTGTAAAGAGATTCATAAAATTCCCGAACATGATTTTTTATCTCAGAAGGGTTCTCCGAAATACGTCCCGAAGCGAGCCGAATGCGGGATATACTTTTTGATAAAGAATTCTTTTTTTCTAAGTTGAAGAAAAAATTGGAGCATGAGTCTGTTTCATTTGTGTATTTAAAGCGAGACCTCACAAGAGCTCCGCGTGCTTCATTTTTCAGTAACGAGTTTAATGCATTTCTATGCTCGTCGAGAGTATATTTATCTTGTTGGCTAGATTCTTTTGCGCTCTGAAGTTTATCAATCTCTTTGTTAATTTCTATTAGAGCTTGCCTTTTCCTTTGTACTATTTTTTTGCTATACATTTGAGTAATTGATTTTATATGAACCTTGCCGAAATCCCACCAAGATGCAAGATTCGGGAAGTCATTTTTTTCTTTTTGCCAATCTGACCAAAAAAGACGAATAATATCAATGTAACTTTCGTCTTCCAAAAGAGTGTTATTAAAAATCCAATATGCACTTTTTCCTTTAGCTCGTATTGGAAGTTTCAAGGTTAGAGAAACTGCAGAGTGGTCAGATAAGGAACAAGGTATAATTTCACACTTATGAATAGAAGAAACTAGACACGATGGTACATAAAATCGATCTAATCTAGACTTTGAAAAGCCCTGTGCACTGGCTGGATTGTGCCGTTGCCAGGTGAATTTCTTTTCATTTGGATTTAGAAAACGCCATGCATCACAAAGAGAAGATTTATTCAGAACATTTTGCAAAGCCGTAACAAGTTTAGGTCTGCGTTCTGTGAGCGTGCACAAACGATCAATCGCAGGATTTTCAGTGCAATTAAAATCACCCACAATCACAATATTATCTTCGCAACAGGTGGATATATGACAATTAAGGGCATTAATAGCTTTAATTGCCATTTCATCAGATTGAGGAATGAGTGTGTTGTATACATGATAAATACAGTTATTATGGGAGAGCTTGTTATACAATATATAGCCATCAAAAACAATACAAGTAGATAAAATATCGACTTGAGAATTATTAACCAAAGTTGTCACTCCTGACCCTCGAGTAATACCGGGTGAGCAAAAAGGTTTATGCGACCAGTTGCTCCAGCAAGGATTGCTATCTTTAAGGTGGTAAGTTTCCTGTAAAAATACAACGAGCGGGTTGCATGCAATTTGCTCAACATAAACTCGGAAGGAGGCATTTTGAGTTTGGGAGGAGCATCCTCCGGTGTTGAGGGTCAGCATTGACAGTGCCATTATGGCTATAGCAACTTGAGCGTACGTAATGAATGGAGAGAAGGTAAAAAGGAATTAGCTCTCCAGAGTGCTGATCAATTTGTATATCCTCTGCTGCATGTTGCGTTTTACTAGGGGGCTGTTTTTCAGGGGCTTTAATTGTTTAACTAGCCCTGGAATATTTGATGTATATTTCCGTGCAATCTGGGCAGGCTTTTTCCGCCCTTTTACGTTTGACAGAAATTTCACAATTTGGCCTTGGGAGAGGGGGCCTTGAGTCAATGGGAGTGCATCTTCCTTCGGGACATCTTCATCCGTTTGGGCATCTTCCCAAGTCATGGAGTCAGTGTCGGTAGATGAATCTCCAACTGTGGAGGATGGGGTAGGAGGGATATTGGGGGTTTGAGAGTCAAGGACTTGCGTTAAGGTTGGAGAGTCTACGGTTTCGGTTTGGGAGGAGGGAGCTTTCCTGGCCACTTTCCGAAGAGGAGAGGGGGCCTTCAGTGTAGTAAGAGTAGTATTGTTTTCGTTTGATTCGGGTGTTAGTTGCTTACGTTTTGAAACAACTTCAGAGAAAGTTCGGACAGGTGATGGGGGAGTTTTCCACACAGGCGAAGGGCACGCAGAAATAGATTTGGGGGGAGGGGACTTGGAGGACACGACTATGGGCGTGGTAGTTGAATTGCTGGACGGCTGAGCAGGTGATGTCAGAGGTATGTGCAGTGGGGAGGATTGAGGCTTCCTGATGCGCGAGGGGGTGGCTGAGGTAGAAAGGGGCCCACAATCACGAGGTGGTAAACTAGGGAAATCAGAGGAGGTGGGTACAGGTGGGGGCATTGTAGTTGCCGCCAAGGGGGGAGGTGATGGTGGCATGGGGTCCGAAACCGTAGTGAGGGGCGGGGAGGATCCGCGCTGGCGCACTCTCGTGTCATTTGAAGCTGGGGCAGCGTTTGTCTTTGACTGATTAGTATTTGTGCTTGTTTGAGGTTTCTTACAATTGCGGGAAATATGACCAAATTCACCACAGTTAAAACATCTGACTGACTCAGTTGAAATAAAAACACGATAGTTCATACCTGAAAACACGAAATTAATGTTATCTGGAAGTGTTGTGTTAGGTTTCACTAACACTTGAACGTGCCTTCTAAAACTCATAATATGGTTTAGACGTTTGTCTTTAAATCCTAGAGGTATTGGTTTGCAGTCGGACACAACTTTGCAAAAAGGTGCTAGATTTTCAGTCAAGACAGAATTCGGTAGTTCTGGGTATACATTAGATAAAATGACTCGAGTAGTGGGCCGTACAAGGGGGGTTAGTTCAAGAAAGGCCCCCTCATACTCAAGGCCTTTTTGTACAGCATTGATAACAGCTTCTTTTGATTTTAGATACACAGCTATGCGACCATTAGAGATGCGAGAGGCAGATATTACGTCATTAGCGGGTATAGTTGTAGTAAAGACATTGATATAAGATTGTATCGTTACATTTTCAATAGCTTGAAAGCTTACACCATTGTGACGGGTGACATTTTTAAAATGTCCTACATTGTTTAACAAAGGGCCAGCTGCACTTGTGGTACGCTGGCCCTGTACACTACGTTGGTTTGCTTGACTGGCCATGTACGAACCAGTCTAGAAACCTTACAAAAAATAACAGAAAATGTGTTTAAAAAACACTAAAATTGGTAAACCTGACGAAGGAGGATCGAGACTATATCAATCTATAACCCAACACAATTGTAATGGTACAAAAATCAAGGACCAGATGGTCATATAAATCAGTGAAAAACCAGAAAAACCGGAGCTCGAAAAAAACACAACTACCTCACGAAAGAAAGAAAGAGAGAAAGAAAGAAAGAAAGAAAGTAAGAAAAAGAGAAAGAAAATGAGAAAAGGATCGAGCATAGGCATAAAGGGGGGGGGGGGCACCTCACAGATCAGCCAACCCCGCGAGTGTGCATACCGAATGAAACCATATCCCTTCCTCATATCTAGTAGTGAGGTGTTTTTAGTTTTTATAGTGCTGTGTTAATGTTTTTCGATCAATTGCAATTATTTTCTTTTCTTCTCTCAGTCCTTTACTATTACGCTTTGCTTATATCTCTTTAGCAGTTGGCATGATCCCTTTTTAATTCCGTGAGATATTAATAATTTCATAAGTAAATGATTTAATAGTTGTCTATTTTCTGTTGTCTCTTTTGATCCAACATGGATATGCTTCCATTGTAAGACATTGTAAACTCTTAATTTGCACGCTGAATTAATTTTGAGGGAATAATAATGATAACTGTGTCATGCTATTTTCTTTGAATGAAGATATTGCACCATTGATACTTACTATTATTATATAGACATGATATATATTTTATCCAAGAACTACTGTAATTTATAAGCTTTTCCAATTTATGTAGAGGATAAAACTAATTATTACAATTGTTAAATTTAATTATACGAATGTGCAAAAGCAACATCAACGAGCAAATTAAGGTTAAGAATCGGAAAATTTAATATTGTAACCATTTCACATTCATAGGTTTCCTCATCTTTAAGGCAAAAAGAGCATTGATAATTACTCTATTACTTTTATCCAACGATGCTTGTAGAACTATATGCCTGTTCATCGGTCCAAGTAGGAATAAACTGTATGCTCCACACTATTCAATTGCATGTGGCAAGGACTAAAATAGTAGCATGTGGCAAGTATAGTAGCATGTGGCAAGTATAGTCATGATAGTAGCATGTGGCAAGTACTAGTAGCTGCATGTGGCAATTAATTAGTAGTTACATGTGGCAAGATATAAAATCCATTCCTCAAAGTAAGCAAAAGCAATATCCTCCCAGTGGTTATCAAGACGATTCTCAAAGGAATTTACAGAAGATGCTGAAACCACATTTTCTGGTAGTTCCACAAGCTCGATATAAATTGAAACCTAAATGCGGGCTTACAAAGATACACTGTAAAAACTGTGGTGTTAAAACTGACACCAGTGGGTGTTAATAGAGGACCCCACCCTCTGGTGTTAAAATTCGATTGAATATAACACCAAAGAGTGTACATGTAACAACCAAAGGTGTTGCAATAACACCTATAGGTGATAAACTAACACTGTCAATTTAACATCGGTGTAAATTAACTGGTGTGGTCCTTTAAGTACACCGGTTAACACCGCAGTTTTTGCTGTGTATTATCGTAAAAATTAATCAAGTATTAACTTGTCTAGTGTGCAGAATCTTGGACGATAAAACACATTTTCAATATTTTAAACAATGACATAAGACGCTAAAATAGTCGAACTAGTAGATCATTAATCTCTGATGTGTATAGTACTGTGGTTAAACATTCTATCTGCACAAAGATCTCATTTATTTCATAATTGGAATCCCAATTAAAGCACACAATTATTCAGTTATTAGTGTTTAATAAGCTCCTTCTTGTCCCACTGCTAGAACTGCATTATACCCATCCCCCCCCCAAAAAAAAAAAAAACAACCTCTAAACTTCAAAGTCTTTTTTCTCAAAAGAGCGATTTTCGAGAGAGACATTCCGGACCTTTCGTTTGAGGACGCGCACGCTTATTTACGACGTTAGTTGATTTTGGAAGAGACTTTTTGGGCCCGTCATCATGGTCGTCCTGCCGGCAAATTGTGTGACATGAGATTTTTTTTCGTTTCGCATCTGCGACGGAAACATTCAATATGCGTTTCGTGTGCAAAATCTTGGTTGCTACTATGGTAACAGCGATATATCTCATTGAGGACGACTTTCCAAAGCCACATTTGACTCCTACTAGAGCTCGAGAGGCCGCCCGGGGGGCCCACTTCCATTGATTAGTGGATACCAGGAGCGACCACGCGTAAAAGGGGACAGAGTGGGCAGGTACGTTACGTATAGGCCTATGTAACGTTATAAGGGTGTCAAAACGATGTTTAAAATGCTGACAAAAAAGGGATATCCAATACTTGTAGGGTTTCACAAGCCAAATTCTTGTTAAGAGATGCATTTTCATAATCTGGAAAAGAATTACTTCCCAGCTTGTTTAGGGTATTTTTCGAAACCCCATGGTCGTGCCTGGTATCCACTCATTAATGGAAGTGGTCCCCCCGGAATTTTAATCTAATCCCCATTTCTGGGGGAAGTAAAACATAATGCCCATTACATCGTGTGCGAGAGGCAGATCGTTTGTGTAGAAGGAATAAACAAAAGAAACAAAAGAAACAAAAAGAAACGAGTTCAAATGTATTACATAATGGTGTGCACATATCAACTCACGCGAAATGTTCGGCTGGAGAGGTTGATCTGACCCATCATGAAATCAATTGCCAGTGATACACCAATAATCCACATTAAATGTAATATCGATTCGATGGACTGTAATGATCTATATCTAAGCCTTCATTCAGTAAGTTTTTCCTCACTCAATATTTACTCGATTTGTTTGAAAAACCACTTTCTTATCCATGTCATAATCTATTTTAGGTCTTCATTTCGAATATCTCAAACCATCAGTCGTAATATACATGCTATGTATGGTGCGAGTGTCGCAGAAAAGGATTTTGCACACGAAAAGCAGATCTGTAGGGCCTGTAACCCCCCTGTAACACAAAGTTTAGCATTGATTGTAGAGCAGTTTTCTACGTTTGATTCTATTGACTATAATGCACATTCAATCTTAAAAATCAAGTGTATGATTAAGCGTTAACTTTTGTGTTAGGGGACCCTAATATTAGCGTCCGTGAGGATTGCGAAAGGTCCCAATTTTCACCATCTGACGGCCGCGACGGTGTTTCTTGATCACTGGACTGAAGATTGAAGACATTGTATCCTGAGTCTCTATTCTGTACTGGATTGATATGTTTTTATGGAATGCAAACATGTATGTTTCAGTCTCTGGCTGCCAATCATGTATATTATCAGTCTCAGTTATCAATAAACAATTTCTATACTTTTCTATACTATAATAACATTTCAAATCTTCAACAAAGAATTCTTTAGCTTCAAAGCAACATTATCGTCGGCATTCGTGCGAATATTATTCGGGTAACTTCCGAACACATAAAGGTTGTTTTGAATCTCTCTTCATGGGGGTTTCTGCTTTTTAACAACTGTGGGGAAATTATTTTATGGGAATCCCTAATTGTTACATAAAACCTGTACTTTGTCAGAGGCCTGGGAATGATTTTTTTAAGAGGTAGGGTGCTTGTCTGGAAAAAAAAAATAAAAAGTTTTCACTCCAAAATGAAGGTGATTTGGGTCGGAAAAAATGACAAGCAAAAAAAAGAAAAGAGGGGGTTTTCGCTCGAAAATGAAGATGAATTCGATAACATTATTATATTTCAGCTTATATAATCTGATTTCCAGGGGTGCTACCTATAGCTGCAAGCAGGCTTCGAAAATAAGCTCTCTTGTACTTTTCACCGGGCTCAAGACCAAGACTATTAGAAGCATGATTCTCTCAGTTTTTACACAGAAAATTGAGTAACTTTCCTGCTTTTCGGATAACGCATTTTATTTTTTCACTAATATCATAAATATTATCAATATATTTTCCTGCAAGCTTGGATTGATGAAATCAGTTCCGGACTAGTGTTTGCCATATTTTATTTCCTGCTTATTTGGCGTAGCTCTCCAATTCTATAACAACTTTTCTGACATAGCAATTTAGGTCCATTGCGAGGCAAAGAAAACGCAGAAAATAAAAACAAGAGGACAGTTGTAGATTTCCCTCCATTATAGCACTGAATAATTGTAGGTGCCATTTTCCTCTTAAAAAAAAAAATCGAAATTACAATCTGGAAATTAAAAAAACCCTTCTTTTCTACGTACAAACCTTAACGATGAATCTTACATTGTTGTGCTATGTTGCTTGTATATTTCCCAATTGTCGGTTTCACTATATAGCTATATATGGTCTGGGTCTTTAAGTGGAAGTGTTTATGCAATATTAATAATAACCAATGTTAATCATATTGCACAGTTGGATTCACTTGTACTACAGAATTTGAAAGCTTACGTATTTTGGTGTCACTCAGTTGCACCATCAGCTAGCATTTTCTTGTATGCCTTTTCTCTTCCCGTAAAAGGAAACCAAAACCCAAGAAGAGAAGCAATCTTATTGGAAAGAGTAAAAAAAGAGGAGCAATTTAAAACAAGTTTCATCAAAATCGGTTGTGAAATAAGCAAGTTAATTAATGACGTTTAAAAGGTCTTGTAGTCCTTTCTATTGGTATCCTCAAATTGGCAAAAATGCTTCAAAATGGCTGGTTTTGTAGACAACCTTCCATTTGTTTTGTACACAAATTTTCAGATTTTCCCCTTTATGTTACATATTTCACATCATTCACTCCTGACCGTGACATATGTGGTGTGATTATGCCTAGAAGGAGGCAAGATGAAGTCTGAAAATTGTGTACAAAACAAATGGAGAGTTGTCCACAAAATCAGCCATTTTGAAGCATGTTTGCCAATTTGAGAATCCCCATAGAAAGTACAAGAAGACCTTTTAAACGTCCATAACTTGCTTATTTTACAACTGATTTTGATTAAACTTGTTTTGAATTGTTCCTCTCATTTTACTTTTTCCCATAGGATTGTTTCTCTTGTTGGGGTTTGGTTTCCTTTACTGTCCAATCTACCCATTCTGTCTTCCCCCGTTCTTCTCCTTCAACCGTCATTTGGACTAAGCTTTCTGGTCATCTTTTCCACTGGCTGTATTTGGAGATCCTACTCTTCTTCAGCTGCATAGGCCTTTGCCTTTAGGCCATATAGGACTCTGACTTTCTCTCGAACCCATGAATTTGTTTTCCTTTCTCTCTCTCTCTCCAACTGATCTGGAGCATGTGCTAAATACCCTAAAACACAAATCAGTCAAAAATGACTAGTCATTGTGGTCAGCTGGGTGCAACTGTTATTTCTACTAATATTTGACTATTTTCTAGTCGTATTTTACTAGAACGGAGTTATTTCTGACTAGAATATATGTCAGGAATGTGATTATATGAGTGATTGTCATAAATCAGTTGCACCCAGCTGACTACTGGTCTAGTCAATTTGACCGAATTGTTTTAAGAGTGTAGACCCGCAGCTAAATGACTGTATCTTTTTCATGTCACTCCGTTTTGATGTCCAGCTTTCTGCACCATAGGAGGCTAAACTCCAAAATAACGCAACATATTATATTCAAATTAATTATTGTTCAGAATTTTTACATCAGCAAAAAGTGCTTATCGTAATATACATTGCGAAACAGTTATTTATCTCTTTTGTCTTTGTGGATGTACATGTGTTAAACATATATAGGGAAAGTTTAAACAATAGATATTAAAAAAAAAATGGAAATGAATATTACTTTTTTTCTACAAAAGAAAAATAATTTGGTTTAAGAGCTTCAAACCGATTATGCATTGAATGGTTTATTGATATAGTGATAGTGGTGCCACTTTAATAAAAGAAAACGAGAAAAAACAAAAAGTATACAGGTATAATTTTGAATCTTCTTATTATGTTTGCAATGTATGTTATCATTATTTTTTTATTTGAACAGAAAACGGAGTTTCATATTTCATGAATTGAATTTACTTAGTTTATTCAAACGATTGATTTGTAATTGTTTAGAAATTGAGAAACGTTGTAAAACTAAGAATTTGTGCATTGTTGACGAAAACATCTCTTGCTTTGTACGATATCGTCTACATCTTTTGTAACTGTTTTGACAGGTGATTATTTTTCAATGAAATTACTTTTTTTTAATAGTGGCGCGACAAATGATTTACACTTTCAAAGTAAAGCGTCAATTACCCGATTTTGACAATATAATATTTGCGCTTCAAAATCATTTTAAGAATGAAAGGTATATCGCAGAGACAAATTGTTAAATGACTAAGTTTACAAGGAAATGCTCTCAGTTATGACCCCTGTCTCCATGGAGAGATATGTTCAGTTCTTATCCCCTGTGCAATTTTACAATTATGTTCATAATTGTCGTTCCTTTGTTTACTGTTCGTTTCTCAAGTTGTTAATTACAATATGAACCGCAGTTCAATATATATTTTTTCGCTATAAATTGTAATATCATATTTTACTGCGATAGATTTTATTTGTCATGGGGCAATGTGTTTTACTAAAATCCCTGTGGAGGGGAAAATAAAATATGTTTTATTTTGTTACAACTGATAAGTCATTCATTAAGCCAATTATCAAGAACATAATAATGTGGGGGAATTGTGGTCTAGTGGTTAAGACACGCGTCTTTCAATCAGAGGGGCGTAGATTCGATTCCCAGCCATGACGTGTTTTCCTTCAGCAAGAAATTTACCCACATTGTGCTGCACTCAACCCAGGTGAGGTTAATTGGTAGTTTATCAAAAAGCTGTGAGCTTCGGAACCGGTAGACTAGCTTAGCCGAGGGTAATATAGAAGCGTGTCAGCGTGACCGGAGCGTGGATACGTGCGCTATACAAATCATGCATTATTTTACTATATTTTCAACATAATAGTAAGTTTTTGAATTTCAAAGCAGCATTACTGTCGGCATCCATGCGAATAACAATAACATTCGGGTAATGATCCGAACACAAAAAGGTTGTATTGAAACGAAACTCGGTTCATGTGGATTTGAAAATATTGAGTAAACTTAATTCCCTCAACTTCGCTTTATTCCCACTGTGGGAACATAATTCGAAACTTTATGGAATCCTTAAAGGTTGCTTAACACCTGGAGAGTGTAGGCAACCTTTCATCTTTCTCTTTTTGTGATGATGTTTTTAGCCCTATTAACATGATTAATACGAAATTCGTTTCTCAGTGACTCTTAACTGTGGCTTTCTTTTCTCATTCTTTCTTGGTGGTGAAATAATTTCCATGTCTTTAGGCCAGTGGGGAGTGGGGGGGGGGGGGGCGGTGATTGGGGTAGTCCGCATAAGACCGAAATTTTGGGTATAATGTTGGCTTTATTCCTACAGTAAGGTACTTCGTAACGTAAGGACTTGATCAATAATGCGAACCCGAAGTGCGAGCTGAAATTGTGAACAAAAAATGATCCATTTTAAGGACTCTTTTTCCCCTTGGTATTTCCTTTTAAAACACTCTTAACTTTAATTTATTTAGTATGTTCTTTACTTACTATACATCACGAATCTGAATACTAACAAAAATGAAGTGATATTCAAAACGTGAGATGTGATCTACGGCAAAGAAAGGCTCTTTTGTTAATTCTTTCCCCAAAATGTATTCATGAGAGACAAGCCCAAGTCGTCAGCAATGAAGGCACGGTCATGAGGAAACAGTCGCTGGCATTGGCTGTACTCTCTAGCGATGGGCGGGGCATAGTCCTCCTCTAAACCAATAGGAATTTAACAAACACGATACAGTAAACTTTACCGTATTTTCTTTACTGTTATATTCAATCACATCACTCCTAACAAACCAGATAGCAAATCGGAATTCAAAGAAACGAGTCGACCAGGGACAGAGTGCGAGACAAAAGGCGAAAGAGGGTAAGAAATTGATCTTTTTCAAAGTCGCATTATTTTTTCTGTAGGAGAAAGGGGGAGGGGATGAGAAGGAGAAGAGGAAGGAAAGGCTTAAGAAAGAAAAAGATCTTTATTTATTTATTCATTTATTTGTTTTTATTTCTTTTAACTATTATCATTATTAAAAAAGTTTCACTAAAACATAATATTGATTTTGTTGAGAAAAAAAATCATAACAAAAAAGAAAGCTAAGGAAGAAAAGGGTTTACACTCCAAAATAAATGGGAGTTTGGTTATTACTAATTTGACAAGCACAAAAAAGGGATTTCGCTCACAACGAAGGAGATTTTGGTAAAATTTCTATATTTTAGTATACCAACTAAATCTAATTTCCCGGTGGTGCTGCGTATGGGGTGCAACCAAAGACGTTATAATATATGCAATATACTCATTTTGGGGTGCTTCAGCACCGGCACCCCCGCCTCACAGGGCCACTCCTATATAACGTGATGGTAGCGTCTCTTGTTTTTCTCGGCGCATTTTAGCCAGAGGCTGGTTCAACTTTCGCCAACGGGATGGGATAATTTTTTAAATCTTTGTTCACTTGTTTTTTTTTCGCGCTTCTTTCATGATGATGATTTGTAATTCATATGCAGTATTCACATTCATTTATCATCTGCATTACTCACCCCCCTTCTCCCCCTCTCTCATTCATCCTCTCTCTTAATTGATCTCATTCCCGAGTTTGTTGCGTAATTTTCGTATATCACGTTTATTTCATGTTTTTATGTCTACTGTTGGCAATCATGTTTTCCATTTTTACTGGATTACATAAATGATTCTAATGTATCATATTTTAGGAGCCAACAATATACAAGGTTTGCTTTCTAGTGGGATTCTCCTTTTTCACAAATCATAAATCATTATCATCCTCTAAACATATTTCTTCTATCAATTTTAAATGTCATGTCTGTTTTAAAGTCGATTTCGACGTTGGACTTTGTTTATGATATTGATTTGTTGTGATAGTGTTATTGATATAATTTATATTTTGTTAGAAATGAAAAAAAAAGCATCCACATTCTCCCCGATTGACTGCCAAAACTAATTTTTTTGAAAGACTGAAGTTATTATCTTACAAACAAGATAACTTATCTCATAATGCCTAGATAAATAATAAGAACAAAATTATGTAGGCTTAAAAACAAAAATTCAATTTTATACCACCAGGAATATCAGACGTCCATGACATTGTTCACGATGGCCAATTTGTTATACTTGATGATTTCTGCCACCATAATTGCTACTGCTTCTGGTCTCTCTATAGACGCAGAGGGCCCAATCAGTGGTAAGCTTTCTAATTTTTTGCTTCTTGCACTGTCTTTTTCATTTCATTTCATTAATCAAGTTGGGTTTGAAACGACTCTGAACTGTCAGTTCTAATACACCAAAATAGAAAATGTTCGCGATCAGTTACACTATGATAGACATAATAGATAAGCGGATAGTATCTAAAAGAGTACCCTTTACTGGTAAGATCACCCGGGTAAGATCATTTTATTAATAAAAATCGAGGAAAAAAACAGCATTACACTATATATTTCGTCATGAATGGATGTTAAAACTTAGTTTTATAGTGATTTTCAGGATTCAGCGATGTAGGGGTTCATAAAAACGAGGTATGCACATTACTGGCGGCCTTTCCAATCTTGTCGAATTGATAGTCGCTGATTTCACACATTACTATTTCTTTCGTATTTTTGTTTACAGTTTCACTTCATTTTTTTTAACTCACAGATTGAAAGTCAGTGCATTTATGTTAATATAGCATAAAGGAGGGGGGGGGGGGGGGGCTATACACGACAGTTCTAAAATAATCAATGAAAAGGCGCCGGTGGCTTGAGTAGTAAAAAAAAGAATATTCGGACGATGTGCTTATAACTTTTTTCACAAAATATTGATAAACTTTAAAATTCAATAACTTCGTTATTTGTTATCCGATTTTGATGACATCTTCAGCATTTTGCTTTGTGAATTTTAATCTATTTATTTAGATATAAATATTTTCATCCCGGACTATCCCTTTAACTTGCAATTTATGTTTGTTCGACTCCTCTTTGAACAGATAATATTTCCGTTATGACGTTTCAGTAAGAGCTTGTTGATAATCATATCTAAAATCGAATTATGTTTACATGTAAAATTGATCTTCATTATTACATGGTTATTTTCGACAATGATATAGGTCCGTGTTCGCTCTGCCCGAAAGGAGTTCCCGGTCCCTCTGGTCCACCCGGAGATGTCGGCCTGCCTGGAAGAGATGGCCGTGATGGGAGGGACGCTTCATGCAGTGTCCAACCATCAGGTACATATATTATGGACAGAGTGCACATCTTATCTTATACTCGAGATAATTACGATAAAAATCAACACCACGGGGTTGTTTGCATTGTAAAAATATGGTAAAGCGATTATGTCAGATTTTTTAAAATGTTGTTTTAATTGAATTAATTTGGCATATACCATGGTCCACGTTAAGCCATTCTATTATATTTGTCTTTAATTCGCATTGCGCCAAACCCTCGTTTGGGAGATGACCGTGCTGCTCAGATCTAAACTGCGGTTTTATACTCCCAGTTTCAAATACCTCGTTATAGAGGATCCAAGATATTTCATTTCCAGCGGAGAGAGCGAGGAAGATAGACACACTATTCATGCTCTTTTGTCGTTATGTTTATCCATTGTGTTTCATGAGTAAATCTAGAGGAGCTTTGAAATTCAACCACCCGTAAGCTCATTGGCGGAAAGAAATTTCAAAGATAATAGATCCCCCGGGCCATTGGCAGGAATGATGAAATAAAAGTGAACTAATGAAATCCTTCATTCATACCCCCCTCACATTTCTTATAATACAGTCAAAAGTAGTCATGGTAGTGGCGTTGTGTACATACGATGGGGAAAAGATGTTTGCGTTAATGGATCAGAACTCGTTTATGCTGGTAAGAAACATTTTGTTTTTCAATATTGTTGTATTTATTTTCCTTCATTTAATTTCATTGATCGATATGCTGTTAACCCTGTATACTTACATACGAAGTATTCAAGGAACTTCATGCATTAATGGCATAGGCGGCGTAAGCGGGGGCGGGGTCGGAGGGAAGGGTCCTGTCCCCCTTTATTTGAGATGGGGGGACCGTCCCCCCTAAAATTTTGGTTGATAACCTTTTTTTTTGGCTTGTCAAAATTTTTCCATGTGTCCATCCCAAAATTTCAGGTGGACCCCCCTAAATTTTTTGGCTTCCGCCGCCAATGATTAATGGGCTAGGATTGGGGGGGGGGGGCAGAAAAGTATTGGTGAGTCGACATAATCAAAGGGGCTGGTATGGCATTGGCTATAAATAGGAGGCGAATGATTGTTCATTGTAAAAACAATGCTTATGAAAGTGTACAATAACCCCTGATAATTATAATGATAATTGATAATGCTCAAAACATTGAACAAGAAAAAAAAAACATTGACTTGTAGCTCACGATCCTTTGTTGCATTTTATTGGTGCGAGAATCCGGCCATGTTATGCAGCCGTTGGCCTTCATCAGGCCCGTCTCATATGGTGAAACAGAATGAATAGAATAGTAAGGGCAAGTCCACCCCAACAGAAAGAAGGTTTGAATACAAAAACTGAATAAACATATATAACGCTGACCATTTCGTCCAAATTGGATGTAAAATAACAAAGTTATGATATTTTTAATTATAATTTCGCTCAATTAAGAAAAAAACAGTTATATGCTTGTCCTAGCTGGTGGGTGTTTATTAATAAAGCATATGATTCTAAAAATGACTGCACTCTTTCTTAGGAACTATATAAATCAACCCCAGTAATGGAAATCGACATGCAAATGAGCTGACAGATGACACCCCAACTCACTATTTCGTTTACATTTCATTATATGAAATATGAAATATTTTAATTTTCTACTTACTGTCATGTCAAACAACATCCTCCCTAAAGTATTTTGTGGGTCCATCAAAAGGTTCCCTCTGTCAAATCTGTCAAATTGAAATATTTCATAATTGAAACAAGAACAAAAGTAAAATTGAGTAAGTGGAATCATTGATTCGCTCATTTGCATATCACTGAATTGTGCATATCGACTGTTATGAAACATAAATTAAGCGAAATTTTGAAAGGTCATAACTTACTTATTTTACCATGTTTACATCCGATTTTGATGTAATATTCAGCATTATGCTTGTATTGTTTGTGTTTTCTGTATTTTATTTAGATCAATCTATGTCTGGGGAGGACTTGGGTATATTTGACATTACAGGATCAACATTAATAATTGTATTACTCAATGTATAAATGTGTAGTAGCTCTATAAGATGATACCAAAGAAAAGTTGAAATTCCTAGTAAAAAGTGAACTAAAATGGCAAAGAAAAATCACTTTTTTTTTCAAAAGGGGTTAGGTCCATTTCAGTTTAGTTGCAAAAGGGGTTTGGTCCACACAGATTTTTTTCGGAAAAGAATATCTTAAAAAATATGAAGACAGTTAGATGTCTTTTATACCCAATTCTATGTTCTCATGGTAGAGTATTGTGAAAATTCAGTTTCGCATAAGAATATTGCAATATGGGAGAAATAAAACAATGATTTTCTTGGAGTGGACCTAACCCCTTTTGCAACTAAACTCTTCTGAAGAACTCATATGTCAAAAGGGGTTATATATAGGTCAATTTTTCATAAATTTTATCGTTTTCTGTCTTCTTACCTGTAAATTTTTAGTCACTCTGATGATACCAAAGAAAATTTGAAATTCAAATGAAAACGTGAATGAAAGTGGCGAAGAAAAATCACTATTTTAATCAAAAGAGATTGGATTCATTTCAGTTTACTTGCAAAAGGGGTTAGGTCCACGATGATAATTTTTAAAAAGATAAAAAAAAATTGAAGACATGTAGATTTCTTTTATACCCAGATATATATGTTCACATTATAGGGTAGTACATCATGATGACAATTTAGTTTCTCATAAGAATATTGCAATAAGTGAAAATAAAAAACATGGTTTTTCTCGGAATGGTCCAAACTTGACCCCTTTTGCAACTAAACTCTTCATATATAAATAAATCTCCTATGTTTAGAAATAAAACAGATCAAAGAAAATTAAAACATATACACGTAATTGAAATTATTTGAAAAACGGGAATAAAATGATTATATCAATAATGAAATGGCAGAAAGAAGCTGCTGATAACTGCTTATCAAATAAAAGAGAGCCAATGGAATAAATTAGAGAGTCAAAAGGGGCCTAAGCTTTCGATCCTAGCAGAATCTTCGTCGGAGGCTCCGAAGAAGATTCTGCTAGGATCGAAAGCTTAGGCCCCTTTTGACTCTCTAACAATAATAAAAGGCAGAGTAAACGACATGAACCAGACAACAGTATATTTCAAATGAATAATTCTATGAAGCAAGAACCTCGAGAATGAATTACTTCAAAATCTTAAAGCTTGTTGTGCTCCTGCTTACAGGAGAAAAAGCAAAGAGCAGCAAAGAGTTGCTTGAGAAGTTTATAAAGCAGGGAATGATAGCCTACTGTATTTTGTTTCCGCAAAGATGCCATATGCAACCGTACGCAACGCTACGTAGACAAGTTACGCAACTCTACGCGACACTATGCTCCCCTACGCAGGGACTACGCCGATGAGTATGCAGCGAATTTTCGCGTACTCCCTACGCAACTCTACGTAACTCTACGCAACCTTCGGTGTGAATTAAAGCCCCTTAAGGCCGCGGCACCTATGCCCGTGAGCAAGGCATTTAATTTACAATGCTCTTTTATCCTGCTTTCAAATAAATAGAAATGCTATATGCATTATTGGTAACTTGGTGTGCACTTGTTTAAAAAAAATGAAAGTGGGCGGACCGGACGTTTCATCCGACAAATCCTGTTTTATCCGACAGTTAGTAAGAGTGCCTCTCAGCCAATCAAAATCTAGGAAAGATGTCGACAACTTCTCAAACAAATGTTGATGAAACGCTCCCCTAAAGGTTGGCTCTAATTTGGCTAATTATCTTGCATAATTTATTGACATTTGCTTGTGTGTAATCCATATAGGTACTGCTGCAGGAGCTCGCTGGACCCATGGGGGAGGCGGTGCTAACTATCTCTGTATGCCAACTGATCCTATTTATGACGAATATCAGTGTGGTACTGGTGCCCTTCGTGGTCTGCTGTACTCGGCCGAATATGAGACAGAAACCTCCATAAATCGTCTGCGTGCTCTCCACGATACCGCTCCAAAATGTGCCATCTGTAGGGCGCCCTCTGGGCGATCTACCAAACTGATGATCCCTGCGCGTAACAAGTGCCCTTCTGACCAATGGCGCCTGGAGTACAGTGGTTACCTCATGTCGGCCTATCAAAACCACAAACGTTCCGAGTTTGTCTGTTTTGATCGTGACATGGAAGGCGCACCTGGTACAACCGGAGACCAAAACGGGGCTCTCTTCTACACGGTAACCGCTATGTGTGGGGCAGCAACTGGGCTTCCGTGTGATCCCTATATGGACGATCGCGAACTCACATGTGCAGTGTGTACGATTTAGAATTGCTACTACTCAAACCATCGCTACTCAAGCCATATTCAGCTCATTTCATCTGGTTTACAGTCCTTTTCAGGACTTAATCACTCACTTTCAAGAAAAGAATACTTCTAATTTCCTCTTTTCATCCTATCTCGCCTTTCCATTTCAATCTTTCTGCCTGTATTTCCAGTTCCCCGCGGCTTCTTCATATTACATATGGTGAACCGAAAACCTTCTCCACGTTATAAACTCCACCATTCAAACCTAAATAGATCATCTGATTTAGAATTTGTTAAGATCCGATCGTTGACAATGGGCCACACCTTAAAGTCATAATAATGCGTGTAAATTAAAGTAGTCAATTAAGATTCGAAACTGTTGGGAGTGTCCTCCAATAATAAAGTAGTCAATTAAGATTCGAAACTGTTTGGATATGTACATAATCAAGTCAAATTACTGTATTATTTTTTTTTTCTTTTATTATTTATTTTGCAATGAATCAATTCAAATAATGATTGCTGATGCCCGTGCTGATGGATCCATGGTGCATTTGTTTCGCCAAATTTACTGTTGCCAGCTTCAGTTGTATACTTTTAATTCATATGTTTCTTTTCATATTCTTATACTGACCTGGATGGAGGTAAAGGGGTGTGGGAAGGAAGACCTGTGGGTCATGATAACTTAGTTAACCTTTCCCAAACCCAGGCAGCCCCTTCATCTCTATTCCAGGTCCTTTGTATTATGTCACCTATGTCCTATTGTTTATGTAATTTGTATTCTACTGTAGTTTATGTATTTTGAATTGCCGAATCAATAATAATAAGAAGTAATAAATTACATATATTGGAACAGTCGTCAACCAAAGGAATGTCTAGTTAGGCTCTATATACTCACTATATTACTGAGTCCATTTGGTTGCCCCCACTGCTACTTTAATCTGCCATTAATTTGCAATTGTCAAAACTCCAAATGCAGTACTAATCAATATCATTATTATCATGTCTGTTAACCTGTACACAGCGAAGCTTCTTAAGGCCTACTTTGTTCAGTTTTCTTAATGGCAAATCCTATTTTCGGATGATTTTCATGGGAAGACGCAATTTTCATAAGGAAACGCGGGAAGAAAATAGGTTTTGAATTGGAGGGGGATTTTCCTCCCTTGTTCTGTACATCTGCTTGCTGCATAACACTCTGAGCTTGGCCTCTCTTGCATTGTTTACAATATTTTCGAGAATTATTGCTTAACATGCTGGCCACAGAAGAAATTTCATGTATTTGTTACCGTTATTACAGAATACGTTATATGGCATAGCCTATACATAATTATAATAGAATGGAATACTGGAAGCTGATGGACCATATATCCTCAACAAGATGATCGAACCACGTTCGGCCAGCACTCAGTACTTGTTACGTATTGATTGAAGTGTAGCCACCAACAAGTCCTTCAAGGACGATGCATACATACTAAATTATTAAGATGATCAGGGGATTATTTGTTGTTTGGACAGACAATTTATCATCAACAGACCGTTACCATGATAATATCCAGATGTCTGTGTTTCTCCGCCAATCAAAACCTTGGACATATTTTCGTTATCAGACGCCAGATGAATCCCCGACAGGTCTGATGCAATCTTAGCAGTCAACACTTTGAAATCTTTGTTAATAGTGTCATTTGAATATGTTTGTTTTTTCTGGTGGTAGGGAATTCATCAGAACGGCTGAAAAATCTTATTTTCTGGTATAATCATGGGGGTCTATGTTCTTGATAAATTTCATTAATTGACAAAGACAATAAAAGAAAATGGGTATTTTCTTAGTTTTCATTCTCCTTTATTCAACGTTTTCAGTTTCATAGAATGATGTTGGAGCTGTGTCTTTGAATTGGTACTCCAGGCTGAAAATAATTATATATAGATAAATAGAGTCATATTCAAAGACCAAAGTGCTGAAAATTTCATCAAATTTGATCAATTATAATGAAGTTGATGAACTTAAAGATCGGCAATATATTTTTGTTTGAAAATATTTGCATGCCATGGTGGATATGCGCTAGGCATGCTAGATGGGCTGATGACGGTTATGTCCGACTTCAAGTTCACTTTTCTTATGTTATTCAGAATTTCATTTTTTCACATCTGTAATTTGTAAAAAATAAGGTTCAGCATTTATTAACTCACACAATAAACCAATAGTCAAACCCATTTCTACACTCCTGGAGTCAGAAGCGGTGGAAAAAGGGCAGGGCCTGCCCCCTAAAAAAAACTTTCTGGTTGGACAAAAGTATCCTTTTTAATATTAAAAATGCCCTTTTTCAAATGAATACCCATTGTGAAGAAGATCTAAAACTTTTTTATCTGCGCATTTTCTTCCCTGATGACTTGATTCTTTACAATACAGAAAAGACATCATTGAAAATTATATTCAAGCAACATTTTTAAGCCTAAATGCTTTAAAAAGGCATTGGATATCTAAATGCACCCACGGGGTAGCAAAAGCAGACGGCCTCTTCCTCGTGCCCTTTCACCCCCTTATCACTTAAAGACAAATGATGGTATTTTTTAATGTCAAGTTAATTTGATCATTCTGTCTAATTTATACCAAAGCTGATAAACCCGTTTTGAAAAATATGCACTTTCGTTAGTGATGGTGATTTTCTTTTGTTTTTGTAATTGTAATATTCTGTTTAAGTTTGCCTCTCTCGGTGAGCGTTAATGAAGGATAAAGAAAATACTTTCACAACAAAGAGGCGCATTATGGTCTAAAAAGGGTCACCTTACAGCGCCCCCAGTATGGCAAAAATCACTCCTTCCCATGATAGGTGCATAATAAATATAAATATATTCATCACTATGGTTTGACGTCACACTGGACGTTCCTTTGTCGACGACGTCCTACTGACGAAGGCGACTGGAGCATATAATCTGGAGATATTGAAGAGCGCCATCATATTCAACAACAACAACCACACCCTTTCCATGATAACATGGCCATATGCATATAAGGGGGGGGGGAGCATTGGCGGCGGAAGCCACAAATTTTAGGGGGGACCACAAAAAAATTTTGACAAGCAAAAAAAATTTAAAAAAGGTTATCAACCACAAGTTTTAGGGGGGACGCAGGAAAAAAAATTGACAAGCAAAAAAAAAAAAAAAAAAAAGGTTATCAACAATTTTTTTTTGGGGGGGGATCGTCCCCCCACCTAAAATTTAGGGGGGGGGGACACGTCCCCCCGCTTCCGCCACCTATGGGGGAGAGGAGGGGGGAAGATGATATGAGAGGAGGGAGAAAACTAAATGAAGTAAGAGATGTGAATAATTGGAAAATATAAACACTTTTAGGTCATTTTTATTTCTAGAAATATATATAGAAATAAAATATTGGTGAGATACGTATCATATTCATGAGCCACTGCAAGCAGTCATCATAAGTACAGGTCCCTTTCAGGTCAGTATACAGTTTAGCGTGTGCCTGTGTGAATCGTTTAGTTAAATGCGCATGCATCTTGTACATGATTACAAAACATAATCAGAATGTTTATTTCTAGGTCCAAATACATGAAATATAAGAAAATTGGAGCTCGCGCTTCGCGGTCTGCATATATTTCATTTAGGCCTTTAGATACTTTTGTTCAGGTATTAAAATGTTCTTAAAATGTTAAGTATATTTTAGAATGCCCAAAATATATGACGTTTAAAAAAAAACCACTCCATTTTCCAAAGCACTCGGTTGCGGCCCTCTCTCGCGGATAGTGTAATGTATTACCACAGGACACACTACTTCAGGCAGAACGTATTTTGATGTTAAAAGATCATTATTGGCATCCAAATGTTTGTTTTGAAATGTTAGGCCCCTTTTTTTGGTCTTTGCACACCCCCACTAAATATGTTCCGTTTTTTCTGTTTTTCTGTTTGTGGTAACTCCCGTAGGGACTCGGCAGGACAACATTTTTTTGCTGGTAAACGCCAAGCTGGTATATAACCAATTACCTTGGAAACATTTTACGTCTAGGTTAATCAGTCATAGTGGCTGACGTAATAGACGACAGATATCACTCTTGGGCCTTTTTATCAAAGTGGAGACAATGGCAGAGTTGGGATTCGAACTCACAACCTTGCGATTATGAGTCCAATGCTCTAACCACTGGACCACACGACCCGTTATGGTTGCCCCTGCTTGGAGGACAAAATTCGAATAAACAATATTTCATAAAATTACATACCAACGAATCGGCTCACTCATCAGGTAGTGCATATTCGCGAGAGACATGCCTAGAACTGTTTCATCGAAATAAAGCAAAATTTTGAAATGTATAAATGTGTTATTCCTTGTGCAATTTTGATCGAAATTTCAATGTAATGTGTGTCTGAATGTATCTTATCTTTTTAAATTAAATCATTTTCAGCCTGGAGTACCCCTTTAATGATTAGGCTCGATGTATAATGCTCCTTAATCGCCTCACAGGATTTGGCACGATACAATTCCAATTTATTAATATCGTCATTATCATTTGTTTATTTATTTATTCATCTATTTATCTATCTATTTGTTTATTTATTTATCTATTTATTTATTCATTGATTAATTATTTATTTATTCAGAATTCAGCAGCTCGCATTGTTTCTCTGTCAAATAAACACGATCACATCACTCCTGTTCTTAAAGACCTCCATTGGTTGCCCATAAAGGATCGCATAGTTTTCAAAATTCTACTTTTGGTTTATCATATCATCAATGGATCCGCACCCGAATACAACAAGTCTCTTATACACCACTATCAACCTGCACGCACACTGCGATCATCCCAATCTAGTCTCTTTCATATTCCACTATCTACAAAATTGCTGGGGCGATCGAGCCTTTGCTCATGCCGGACCAGCCCTGTGGAACTCAAACTCCGCAACATCATTTATTAAGGGCAACCTAAAATTGCATTTGTTCACCAGCAGGTACTAGGTTTGAAGACAGACATTTTTCCTCATTTGTAATTTACCCTTGCTTGTAATTCTTTTAGTTCTCTTTACTTTGATGTTTTGCTCTCTTCTAAGCACCTTGAGCATTTAATCAAAATGGAAAAGATGCTATATAAATCATATGTATTATTATCATTATTATTATTATGATCATCGGCATCATTACCATTATTATCATTATTATTATTATCTTTATTATCATTTTTAATATTATTGTTATTATTATTATTATTATGATTATTATTGTTATGATGATAATGATGATGATATGATGATGATGATGATGATCGATGACGACGACGAGGATGATGATGATGATAATGATGATGATGATGATGTTGATGATGATGGTGGTGGTGGTGGTGGTGGTATAGTGGTGATGATGATGGTGGTGGTGGTGATGATGATGATGCAGATAAAGACGATGAACATGATTGCAATGACTTCGACAAACATGACAGACGTGTCTTGCAAAAATGATAATAGCACTCTAGATGGGTAGTAGAGACGATGAATGATAAAAGGAGATCGATGGATGATGATGATATGATGATGATGATAGTTATGATGATGATGATGATGATGATGATAGTGATGATGATGATGATGATATAGTGATGATGATGATGATGATAATGATAGTTATGATGATGACGATAATTATGTTGATGATGATGGTATCGTGATGATGATGATAATGATGATGATGATGATAGTGATGATGGTAGTTATGATGATGATGATGATGATGATATAGTGATGATGATGATGATAATGATAGTTATGATGATGATGATAATGATAGTTATGATGATGATGATAATTATGTTGATGATGATGGTATCGTGATGATGATGATGATGATAATGATGCTGATGATGATGATGATGATAGTTATGATGATGATGATAGTGATGATGGTAGTTATGATGATGATGATGATGTTGGTAGTTATGATGACGATGATAATATAGTTATGATGATATATAGGGATGATGATACAGATGAAGACGATGAACATGATTGCAATGACTTCGATAAACATCGTGTCCTGCAAGAAATGCTAACGGCACTCTAGATGGGTATAATATTAAAATTACAACATTATATTGATGATATCTTTACACTCGTAAACTACAATTCATTTTCTACAACCGGATGAAATTTTATGTAATATGGATATGGTCCAAGAATTAAAAAGATATGAGCATTTTTCCTTTCACTGTACATCAGGAAACCTCTCTATCCTAAGTTTGTATTAAGTAGTATGCGTACACAGGTTCGATCAGCTAACAAGATTTGTCATCTATTCAAGCATGTCAAGTGGTGCAAATAATAATAATTCATGTTCAACCACGGGCGTGGAAGCGACGTGGTGTAGCGGTTCTGACTCTCGCCTTGTAATCAGAGGGTCGTGTGTTCGAATCCCGCCATGGCCTATTGTCCTTTGGCAAGGCGTCAATCCACAATTTGCCACTCTCCACCCAGGTGTTAAATGGGTACCCGGTAGGATGCGAAAGCCTATGTAGCATGCCTAGCAATTGAGTCTTGGAACTCTTGTTGGAACTCTTGTTGGAATGCTCCCCATGGAGTGGACAGGGTGCATACATTGTATGTAGTATGCCTAGCAATTGAGTCTTGGAGCTCTTGTTGGAATGCTCCCCAGGGAGTGTATGCGGGCATGCAAGGATCCGATGACCGGGGTAATAATATATCTGTAAAGCGCTTAGAGACGTCGTTTCGATGTGTTAAGCGCTATGATAAATGCTGAATATTATTATTATTATTAATGCAATGATTTATTTTTGTTTATAGGATATTATCTGGGTCATCTTGGGATGACCTATCATCTATCCCCTCTGAAGAATGGATTCTTGCATATTTATCCCCAGTGGCTGAACGTGAATATATCCATGTATAATTTGCACCACTTAAAAAGATAACAAATCATTTTAGTTAAACTACATTTTAATAGAAAATTTGGAATGAGAGGTCTTCTGATGAGTACACTCTTAAAAATGTTGGGCAACATACTGTCCACACAGCCATGACAGCAATTGGTTAAAACTTTATAGTTTTAAACCAATCATGTGTGCTTTGGGTGAAAACTACACAGTATCGGTTGAAAACTACCCAGAGTTGGATATATATTTTTAAAACCAATTGCTGTGTGGACAGTATGTTGGCCTACATTTTAAGAGTGTGCAGACAGAAGCTTATGGCTCATATCTCCGTGTTCAATGAACCATATCGCAAAGTTGTATAAATTGTAAAAGTTGTATAAATGCTAGTTTACGATAATAAAATCATATACAATATAATTAGATAATTTTCATATTGTACTCATTTGGAGTGCAATTAGCATTTTTTTTGTGGGACACGCTCCACCTGTATTTTGAAATATAGCCCCTTAAAGCGTTTTCCCACAAGAGCCTGTCGAAAGTACCCCATCCTTGACTATTAAAATATCGTGTTTTTTTGAAGCCCCCAATGTGGCAAACTGGTGGTTCGGCTATGAAGAAAAATATATATTATTTTCTTTAAATTACTTAGAGACAAAAGAGTAGGCTTATCTCTATAAACAGAAGAGAGGGCACAGCGAAACATACCCCCTCAGGGGGCTGCCAAAGTCACGTAACCTCTTTTTCGTATTTTGCAAATTTCTTGGAAAATTTGCCATTTTAGAGCCGCATTGAGGCCAGCTTTCTTTTATATGTAGCTGACAGGGGCGTAGACAACGGGGGGATGAGGGGGATGCATCCCCCCCACCTCACAAGGTGGGGGGATGGCATGTACAATCATCCCCCCCAGGTTTTGGGGAATGATATTTGGTTACTTAATAAGTCATAATGATGATAATAATAGTAATAATAATAATGATAACAATTATAATATTAATAATAATAATAATTATGATGATGATGATAATAATCCTCATCATTATTGTAATTGTGTTTATTGTTATTAGCCGCATTCACACGGTGAAAGCCAATTCAGACGGTAAAAAAAAAGAAAATCTTACAAGTATTTTGTGGTTATCTTGTGGTTTGGAAACCACAAGATAACCACAAGATTAATCGCGCATATTTTGCAGTGCGCGCAATCTCGTGGTGTGGAAACCAAAAGATAACCACGAGTTTTGCGTGTTCAAATGGGGCAAACCACGTGTTATAGGCATTATACATTGTGTACAAAATGCATCAGCGCAATCTAAAACAGAATAGAAAATGAATGTGATACAACAGTATACATAATAATTCGTGACAGAGAGTACCATACTACTATCTTTATAACATATATAATTATGTATAATCATGAATTGTTCAACTTCATGCTCCCACTATATGACTATTGTTACACTAATACTGACATCAGGACTGACTGGTATACATTAGTTTGTTGTTAAGCTTGCAGCAGCTACATCTTTTCTGTATTGTTAACTATTTATTTATTTTTGTTTTATTTAAGATGCACTTTGTTTTGTATTCATTTAAAGTATGTTGATTGATGCATGAAGACATAAGTTTGAAATGTTTAAAGAAGTTGGTTTCATGTAAAGCGCAGTGTGAATTTACCCTGTCTTGAAATGCGAGATAAAAGGAACCAATTAGCATTATTATTTGTATTAGTATTATTTTTTATTTTTTATTTGTATTATTATTATTATTATTATTATTATTATTATTATTATTACTATTATAAGACTGAGATCAAATAGAAGTAAATAATGCCCTAATTTGAAACGATGCAATGCCGTTATGGTTCCGATTTCTTCACAAACTTACAAAGCAGTATTGTTACTCCATGGATCATAGTGATACTGTTTATGTTTTTTGTATCTGTATGTTAATGAGCCGCCAGCCAATATCCATCTATGGATACTATGCCTGTTTCTTTGAGGTAAAAAAAAGCATAGTATGTACGTATTCATTATGCTTTATAATGAACAGACATATTGTTATTTGTTTGTTGTTTATGTGTTCTATTCACAAATGGCCACAGAGGCTGTTTTCATTCATAACCACATACCCATATCAAGACAACAAAGACTATACCTGCGTGTACACAGTTGACATTGGTTTTTTTTTCTGAAGAGGTGTAACAGCAAAATTCACAGAGATAAATAAATACGTAGTGTGGTTCAATATGCAATACTATGTGTCAGTCCATTCTGTATTCGTATGCCACGGTGTGTAGATCTTGTCGATGTATGTCTGTCCATTCAAGGCGTAGTATGTGTGTGGTGCGCGCACCCGTGTGTGAGGGTGTGTGTGTGTGTGTGTGAGTATGTGTGTGTGTGCGTGCGCGCTTGTGTGTGTTATTTTACCTCATTAAGTATGCATCAGATTGCAAGATTTCAAGTTCAAAATTGCAAAAGCTCCCTACCGTGGGAGGGGGAACACCCGGCCCCTCCCACACCCTCCCCCCGCTCGGTCGCTTCGCTCCCTCACTCGGGCGCTTCGCGCCCTCACTAGCGTTGGCAGCCCAGTCATCCCCCCCAGGTGTACGAACCTGTCTACGCCACTGGTAGCTGATATAGAAAAGCCGACTCTTACGCTCCAAGTGGTTAAAAAGCGTATATATATGCATATTCATATAAGTGTTCAAGATTGAGACATCAAAGTTTTGCTAAAAAATGATACCCACTTGGAATTTCGTCCAGATGATTATTGTCTATCTAAAGCTTTCTGGAACGCTCCGAGGCAATTGCTTTTTTTCTTGGCTTCGAAATCATTTTTTTTTTCTTTCAATTTTAGAGAAAAAAAATCAAAAATGCAGATTTCTACTTAAATTGTCAACCACATGACCTTTTCATCCCTCGTAAATAGTTTTAAGGTGTAGGAAATTTATCATCTTTCAAATGACACTAATTTTGTGGCAATCGAATATTCATGTGAAAATGTATTTAATAAAATTCACATTGTCTGAAAATCAGTCGGCCATTTCGAATAAAGCGCCCTCACGAAGACTGTACCTCATATATTCTTTAAGTAAAACTTTATCTAGTTGCACCACATGAAAATTTCTCCTTATCCAAGTGGCAACTTGCTCAATGATAACCCGGACTAGATAGCTATTCACACTCGGACAACCAGTCTATAACGACGGGTTTACAAACAAAATATAATCAGAGGATCGGGTTCGAATCCTACTCCGGACGTTATATCAATTCCATTCAGCAAGAAATTTGTCCGCATTGTGCTGCATTCGACCCAGGTGAGTTAAATGGGTGACAGGTAGGATTTGTTTTACCTGAATTAAACCGTTTTGAACTTTATGAGAGACAAGCCCATTGGCAATTCGTCGACAGTAATGCAGGCACGGTCATAAGGAAACATCCGTATGAGGCGCCGATTGTACCAATATTATATAGAACAATTATTTGTTATATAATCATTATTTATTAAATAATAACTATTATTTATATATAATTTACATTTTATTTGTAAATAATTACTATTATATAAAATAACATTTCTAATTATTTATATATAATTCCAAGTAATACTTCATTATTTGTAAATGATAATAGTTCGACATTCCATTATTTATAAATAATGATTATTTGTTTTTCATTATTTATAAATAATGATTATTTGATTTTCATTATTTATAAATAATGATTATTTGTTTTTCATTATTTATAAATGATTATTTGTTTTTCATTATTTATAAATAATGATTATTTGTTTTTCATTATTTATAAATAATGATTATTTGTTTTTCATTATTTATAAGTAATGATTATTTGTCTTTTATTATTTATAAATAATGATTTTCGTTTTTCATTATTTATAAATAATGACACTACATACTTCATTATTTATAAATAATTGCAATTCGTTTTTCCATTATTTATAAATAAGTTTTCTATTATTTATAAATAATAATTATTTATTAACAATGCCAGTGCACATTTCTTTATTTATAAATAATTTGTTGAGTTTCCCATTATTTATAAATAATGATTATTTGTTAAATAATGAAAACGTCTACTTCATTATTTATAAATAATTTTTTCGAGTGTGCCATCATTTTCATTATTTATAAATAATCATTATTTAATGTTCGAGTTTTCCATTATTTATAAATAAAGATTATTTGTTAAATAATGAAATATCTACTTCATTATTTATAAATAATAATTTTGTTTTCAATATCCCATTATTTATAAATAATCATTATTTATAAATAATGAAAATCAAATAATCATTATTTATAAATAATGAAAAACAAATAATCATTAGGGCCTATTTATAAATAATGGAATGTCGAACTATTATTATTTACAAATAATGAAGTATTACTTGGAATTATATATAAATAATTAGAAATGTTATTTTATATAATAGTAATCATTTACAAATAAAATGTAAATTATATATAAATAATAGTTATTATTTAATAAATAATGATTATATAACAAATAATTGTTCTATATAATATTGGTACAATCGGCGCCTCATACAGTCCTAAGGTTTGTAGGCCGATGTAGAAAAGAAGGATTAGCGGGACCTCTATTTCCAGATTATAAATTCGACCCTTTTTTCAATTTGCATAGGAAATTGGCACCTACCATTATTCAGTGCTCAAACCAATGGAAACATGCGACTATCCATCACTTGTTTATTCCGTGATTTCTTTGTTTGCCTCTTAATGGGCCAAAATTGCTATGTCAGAAAAGTCGTTACACATGCCTAACTATCTGAATGAAATGATAGAATTGGAAAGCTATAGTACGCTAAATAAGCAGGAATTAAAATGTGGCAAAACTAGTCCAGAACTGTGGATTTCATTAATCAAAGCTTGCATGAAAATATATTCATGATATTTGTCAGGAAGTGATTCAGAACAAAAAAATTCATTACTCTAAAAAAATAAAAAAAAAAAAATAAAAAAAAAAAAAACATTTGGGGGGGGGGGGTATAAAACATAGGGAATCTCAATGCTTCTCATGACATCATGGCTTTGGGCCCGGAGAAAAGCACAAGAAATTTGGCGAAGCCTGCTATATAATTAGAGATTTAGAGCTATAGGCAGCAACCCTGGAAATCAGATTGGTATGCTATATTTGAACAAATTTACCTTCGTCTTTGGGTGACCCCCTCTTTTTTGCGTGTTATTTCTGACCCAAGTTCATTTTCGCAGTAACCTTATATGTTCTTTTTTTTCTAAACAAGCAGCGGCGACCTTTTCTAAAATGATTGTTCCCAGGCCTCTGTCAAATATATATGTCTTTTAGGTAACATTTAGGGGTTCCCATTAAATTAATGAAATTATTTTCCCACAGTGGTCATAAAGGGAAATTGGGAAGTTTACTTGATATTTTCAAACCGGCCATGAACAGAGTTTCACAACACTGTGTGTATTTTTATTCGTATTCAATCGGACGACAATGTTGCTATGAAGCTAAATAATTCTGTGTTGAAGATTTGAAATGTTATTAGCATAAGAAGATCTCAGTTGCAAAAGGGGTAGGTCCATTTTTCATCAAATTTGATTTTTTTTGTCTCAATGTATAGATTTTAGTAGCTCTATAAGATGATATTAAAGAAAAGTTGAAATTTCCATTAAAAAATTTACAAAAATGGCAGAGAAAAATCACTTTTTTTTCAAAAGGGGTTAGGTCCATTTCAGTTTGGTTACAAAAAGGGTTAGGTCCACAAAGATTTTTTTGGGTAAAGAATGTAAAAAAATATATGAAGACAGGTAGATTTCTTTTATGCCCAATTTTATGTTGACATGGTAGGGTATATCAATGAAAATTTAGTTTCGCATGAGAATATTGCAATATCGGAGAATAAAAAAAAGATTTTCTTGGAGTGGACCTAACCCCTTTTGCAACCAAACTCTTCTGAAGAACTCATTTGTCAAAGGGGTTAGGTCCATGTATCACAAATCTTATTGTTTTCTGTCTCAAAATTAACCTTTAGATTTTTAGTCGCTCTGATGATACAACAAAAATGAAATTCACATTAAAGCGTGAATAAAAGTGGCACGAAAATCACTTTTTTTATTAAAAAGAGATTGGATTAATTTCAGTTTGCTTGTAAAAGGGGTTAGGTCCACAATGATATATTTGTTTAAATATATAGAAAAAAATTGAAGACAGGTAGATTTCTTTTATACCCAATTTATATTCACATGATAGGGTATAGTATATCATGACAATTAAGTTTTTCATAAGAATATTGCAATAAGTGAGAATTAAAAAAAAAACATGATTTTTCTCAGAATGGTCCAAAGTAGACCTTACCCCTTTTGCAACCAATTCCTCTTCATATAGAAATAGTATAGAAATTGCTTGTTGCCTATAATATACATGATTGGCAGCAATGGTTGAAACTCCATGTTAAAGTAGCCTAAGAACCCGCTATATAAGAACACACAAAAAAAATTAGGCATTCAATACAATACAGTGCGTATTAAAAAAAACGGGACAGATTTGAAGTCTATAAAATTTTTGTTTCAAATTATGATCTCTATATTTTGGTGTCAATAGGTGCTCTCAGGTCTTATCCTTAAAATGCCATTAAAATAATTTAGTTTATTCATGCTTGAGCGAACACAGAATGTTTTTGTCTGGGGTTAAAAAGAAGGCTTGCACCAAAATGGCATAAAATGATGAATAAATTATGATGGTCGGACTTCTTGCTAATCAGCAGGCTTCCTCTTAAACTTTTCATTATCTTTGCCATAATTTTCGAATTATGCGGTCAAAATATCATTTTCAATTCTACTTATTTGCTTGAATAGTTCTGCTGTTGTTCTTTTTTAATATGTTCTCTTTTAGCTTTGAATATTCCTTCTTTAGGCAAGAACATTTTTTTTTCAAAACCGAAGTATGGGAGAGCGTGTATTTTTTTCTTCAAATCCTTTCATTGTGTGCTATAAAAGGTTATGGTGCCTTTGAACAGCCTGCATACCGATGGGTGGGGGCTCGGGGTGCTCCTCCCCCATGCAAAAAAAAAGAAAGAAATCATGACCAAGAAACAAAAAGTGGAAAGGAAAATAACAAAATCACAAAATTTGATATTTTAATAAAAAAGTGGAAATTTTTGCTTGCTCGCTTCACAACTTTTTAATACAATTTACCCGATCTGCCATATCTTGCTCCTTCAAAATTGACTCAATACACCATTGCCATTGAAAGACATGAATCCTTTCCTGTTTGTCCTGTCAGGCTCATAATTAAACTTGGTGAAGGATTCAATAACCAAGTGAAAATAGGATTCATATGTCTTAGGTAACATAACATAATTTGTTTCACATAATAAAAGGATTTTGATAATTACAAATTCTCCCAATTGATAATGCAAATCTTCTTACTTGGGTTGATAAAAAGTCTTCTTTTCTTACTGATGAAGGAAAATTCAAAGGTAAAAGAAGTATGAATGAAAAACAAAATAATTCAGGTAAATAAATATATTTGTAAATGAGATTTGACAGCTTAATTAAAAAATTATGGCAAAGATAATGAAAGATTAAGAGGAAGTCTGCTGATTATAGCCCGGAAAAATCTAATCATCAAATTTCTCATTTCTGCCATTTTGGCGCAAGCCTCTTTCTGAACCCCCGAAAAAAACGTCCCGTGTTCGCTCAAGCATGAACAAAATTTATTTTTTTAAATGGCATTTCAAAGATGAGATCTCAGAGCATCTATTAATATCAAAATATAGATATAATAATTTGAAACATTTTTTTTTATAGACTTTTCAAAACTGTCCCGTTTTTTTAATACGCACTGTATAGGCCTACGTGTAAATGACACAAAACAAAGATGGGGGTAATCCCGTTAACTGCATGGTTCTTCCTTTTCCCTAGCTTCTCTTCCCTCCTTCTTTTTCTCTTCTCTTATCTTAGGCCTTTCCTCCCTATTTTCCATGCTTTTGAAAATTCTGGGGATTCGATAGAAACCCCAACCTCAAAATCATAAATATTAACACTGACATTTGCTGGAACAGCTGGATCAGAGTTTTAATTTTGCTTTATTAGAAATAACTTTTCTTTCAATCCCGTAGGTTTCAAGGGAAAGAATACTATTTGAAGCCTTTGTGTCAATGACAGTGGTATAGTTTGAAAGTAAATAACCCATAAAATACAATTTCGATAAAAACAATAACTATCCAGTTTCAAATGTTCAAGAGCCTTAATTGGCTCTTGAACATTTTGAATTGTCCTTACAAATATGCTTGAGATCTATTTTAAATTTTACACATGTTCTCCAGCATCAACTCATTTAAACACGGATTAGATTCTTTTTGGTCAAGCATACATTTTGAAATCGTCTGACATCCACGCCCGCATTGTACTTGTTAGACTTTTAATTATGCATCAATTGTTTATGACCGGGAGATCTACAGGACTACCTACCCTCCCATAGATGATGATGATGATGACGATGATGATAGTATACAAATAGACAAAATGCAATACTAGTATTTGGCATTTAGCACAGTACCATCGTAGAGGGCGACAATTAAACTGTTTAACCGAAACAATCAGAATAGCGCTAGCCGAGAGAGGTAGAATTTTTGCCCCGAAAGCAGGTAAGATATCTTGTAATTTTGAGGATACCTTGCACGATTCTAAATTTCTAGTCATTCATTACGATGCGGAAATCATATTTGGTTACACTGATACCCAATATTTGTTTATTATTTACATGAATAATGAAATATGTTGGCATATTCCGCTACAACTCGCGTTTCTGTCGCACTAGCTCGCAGTTATTAACGGCAGTTATGAAGCCATCGCCGACCGTCTCTTACCCGAGCACTCTGGCGGTGCCGGTACCTCGCTCCCGGTCACGCAGTCGCGTTAGTCGCACTTCGTTTCATAGCAACATGATGCTAATGAATTAAAGATCAATTATTATCTGTGTTATGACATTTGCGAGAATATTATTGTGGAATTATTTGTGTGTAGATGAAAATGTGTGTCAGAAATTTGAGCTGAGTCATGATAAATGAGATTTTAAATATTGTTCAACTTCAATGTTCAAGTTTAAAGGAGAATGAAACCCTTGAAACCAGCTGAATCCATATCAAAGAGAAAAATCAAAGGAACACATTGTTGAAAGTTTGAGGAAGATTGAATGAATAATAAGAAAGTTATGAGCATTTGAATATTGAGATCACTAGTGCCATGTAGATCCTCCCATCGGCAATGCCACCAAGATCTGTGATATCACACACGTACAACTCCCTCATTACTTTAGTACTTATTTCACTTATATTCTCACTTTTATAGAGTCTATCACAAGGTGAGGTGTTCTCTTTATGAGATGACAAGTACAGAGGTTTCACAACATTATATCATTGATGAATCGTTTGTCATATGATTAGAATGAGCAAAAAGAAATGTTTTGGGGTATATTTTCAGTGTCCAAATGGGAGAGTTGTACGTGTGTGACATCACAGATCTTGGTCGCATTGCCAATGGGAGGATCTCCATAGCATTAGTGATCTCGACATTCAAATGCTCATAACTCTTTTATTGCTAGTCCTATTTTACTCAAACTTTTGTTGATCTTATTTTTTTATTTTTCTGCTTTCACAAAAGCTAACTTGCTCCAAGAGTTTCATTCTCCTTTAATTATTTTTTTTTATTGACAAATTCATTGACAAGTCAAAAGTAAAAAAAAAAAAAAAAAGAGCCAGAAAGACAGATTCTTCAAGTCTTTTCCAAAAACGAGTTTCTGAACCATTGTAACTTGGGCGAGGGGAGGGGGGGGGGGGTGTCGTGCTGCGCCGCTGGTTGCACGTGCACAAATTAGATCCGAGTAGGCCTAGCCTGTTCCATCTTGATGATAAAAGGACTAACTTGTTAGAGGTCATAGTATGAAATTCAGGAAATACAGATGTAGATTACAGACACGTCAATATGCTTTTACAGCTAGAAGCATTGATAACTGGAATGCTTTGCCTGAAGAAGCAGTTTCTGCTACTAGTGTAAATGCATTTAAATCTGCAAACGAGAGGCACTGGAAATCCCATCCATTAATATATTCACCATACCAGACTCCAGAGTCAGAGACAACCCTACGTGATTTACACAGTAGTGCTATCATTACTGTGTAAATCATTGTTAAATTATTTTAAGAAATAGAAAAAACCAACATGCCTTGAACGAAACTGGCAGTACATGTACTACCAGCTTTGTTTGTAAACAGATGGTATACCAAAGACTCTCACAATGGAATGTGTTAACAATAAAAGCCATTGAGACAATGCCTATACTATAGTTGGCCTCTTTGTTTCCCTACCTGTAATTGGCTTTGGAAATCTTTTTTTTTTGCCTTTTATTTCTCCCATTTGCGCTGTTACAAAAGTGTGCCCTGTAGTAAAATAGTCTTGCCCTACACAAATTTGATGCTTGCATGTATTGATATGAAGATGGTGATCTTGTTGAGTTTAATCTGTTTCTAGATGGAGATGTATGATTTTGAAATTGACTTGTCCTTTTTTGTCATTGCAGATTCAGATACATGTACATGTATACTTCTCAGCGGAGTTCTAGTGCCATCACACAGTAGGCCTACTACATCTACAATGAGGATTATTATGTAGCATTGTTATCAAGGCTTTGAGAGGTCGCAGCTTCATGTGATGAGCAGAAGTAATCGGATAGATAGTAACATGCATTGATCACCAAAACCCAGATATTAACAAGGTATTTCATATACAGGGCTTGATATTAGCAGTGGCCCAGGGCAACCAAAGATGAGAGTAGGGCCACTTAAATTCCACACTTGGTGGCCCGGTTGGGCTCCCAAAGTTTTGATAAATTGTAATGTTTTCTATTGTTTTAGGGCCACCAAAATATGAAATTAATGACAGAACGATCGGGCTACCAAGAAAAAATGTTAGTGTGGAGCCTTGTCATATGATTCAGTTTGCTGGTATAATACATCTATTGTTATTGCGGACTTTGATTTTTTCCTGTTGTCAGGCTTTATATGGAATGAATGAAATATGAAAAAGTTTAATCTCCCTAAAGCCCAGCACACAAAATATGATACGATTGCATTATTATTACTTTTTTTATGAGGCCGCCATCAATTTCAAGCTTAACCCAGAGCTTCCAAGTCTCCCGGATCCTGCGGGAGAATACTGGATTTCGATCCAATCTCCCGTTCTCCCGACCCCATGCCAAAATCTCCCGGATAATTGTGATTTTTAGCTGTTAAATTGTAAAATTCATAAAAACGACTGTTTTACGAGTCTAGCATGTTCAACTCCCTTTACACCCACGTGGAAACTCCTTATCACATTTTCATTTTACCCAGTTACTTTTACCAGTTTTTGTATAATCGTACATTGATTTCCAATGTAAATGAAGATAATTTTACCGAACGACTGGTGAATTAGTCTAACAAGCAATTTTTTTTTCTGGTTCTGCAATGTGCGTGAGGGAAACACTTCAGCGGCACTCCATGCACATGCCCCCCGACGCGCCCCGGTGCGGCACTGCCTGGGGAGCGTTTCATCAATATTTTCATCCGACAAGTTGTCAGATCTGACATCTTTCCATGATTTTGATTGGCAGAGAGGCACTGTTCCTATGGTAACTGTCGGATAAAATGGGACTTGTCGGATAAAACGTCCGACAAGTCCTTTCATGAAACAAAATGTATTTGAAGTGCATTATTAGAACTGAAACTTATCTCTACACCAGGAAAAATTAACTTAACAAAAAAAGCAACAAGAAATATTTATAAAAAGTAGAAGGGCCTGTACAAGTACACTGATATTTCACTCTCTCAGCTCATATGCACTTGATCGACTTCCATCGAGGATTCGGGCTAAATTCCGCCCGCCACTTCCGGGGACCAACCAACGTAGTATTTCGATGAAGAGCACTCCGTCGATTCACCGGTTGTCCCTACCGTACACGCGCGCCTATGGGGATTGTGAACTGTAGGAAAAATCGTATAAAATTACACTTTTTGATATTTCTACGAAGACGAAGTTATATAGAAAATGAAGAATATTACAATCAGACCATATCCCTAGAAAATTGCTTCAAGAAATGTCATTATGAAGAGGAAATGGACAAAAATTTGTGAAGAAAAATCACGAAAAAGGAAATCGCATCATGAATATTCATATCATGGGCGGTCCCACATTTGCATGTTATAGCGAGTTTTCCATTATTTAATAAATAATGGCATTATTTAATAAATAATGGTTATTTGTATATAAATAATGATTATTTGTATATAATGGCAAACTGTAAAAATTGTTTATAAATAATGATTAATGGGATATTGAAACAAAATTATTATTTATAAATAATGAAGTAGATATTTCATTATTTAACAAATAATCTTTATTTATAAATAATGGAAAACTCGAACATTAAATAATGATTATTTATAAATAATGAGAATAATGGTGCACTCGAAAAAATTATTTATAAATAATGAAGTAGACGTTTTCATTATTTAACAAATAATCATTATTTATAAATAATGGAAAACTCAACAAATTATTTATAAATAATGAAAAACAAATAATCATTATTTATAAATAATGAAAAACAAATAATCATTATTTGTAAATAATGAAAAACAAATAATCATTATTTATAAATAATGAAAAACCAATTATCATTATTTATAAATAATGAAAAACAAATAATCATTATTTATAAATAATGAAAAACAAATAATCATTATTTGTAAATAATGAAAAACAAATAATCATTATTTATAAATAATGAAAAACAAATAATCATTATTTATAAATAATGAAAAACAAATAATCATTATTTGTAAATAATGAAAAACAAATAATCATTATTTATAAATAATGAAAAACAAATAATCATTATTTATAAATAATGAAAAACAAATAATCATTATTTATAAATAATGGAATGTCGAACTATCATTATTTACAAATAATGAAGTATTACTTGGAATTATATATAAATAATTAGAAATGATATTTTATATAATAGTAGTTATTTACAAATAAAATGTAAATTATATATAAATAATAGTTATTATTTAATAAATAATGATTATATAACAAATAATTGTTCTATATAATATTGGTACATTCGGCGCCTCATAGAAAATGACATGGATTTCACTTTAACTGTGGAACGTCCTTAACAATAATAAGAAATTGGGGATCTTTGTTACTTTTTCCTCTTTAAGAAATGATTTGTAAAAGTGGGTCTGGAAAGGAAGAAATTACAACAATGCGGGGGGAAAGCACAAGGGCTCCAACAGCAAACTCGGAGTGGGGGTGGGTGCAAGAATGAATGAATTAAGAATGACACGAAAATAGTCAACCACAAAACAATAAAGGAATCAATACAAATATGTGACGGAAATGAAAAGGTGCAACAATAATGATAATGATGAGGTAATTTTATAATAAAGAATAACAATATTTATAATAGTGATAATTATGATTATGATAATAAGGTTAATAATAATAATAATAACAATGGTAATAATAATAAAAAATAAGAATAATCATTGTTATAGGAAATAATAAAAGAATAATAATAGTAAAGCGAAATTATCATAATAATAAGTAAAACTAAATGACAGTAAGAAAAAAAGAACAATAATAATGATGATAATAATTATGACAATAATACCAAACGTTATGAGTCTACAGCGATTTTATTTGAAGGAATTACGTGAAATACAAGAAACGGAATGGATGGAAGGGGCATATTTTCAATGATAAAGAATATCTATACTAATGATATCATTATTTTGATAATAATAACAACAATAATAATGATAATAATGATAATATAATATTACCAATAATGATGATGATGATGGCAATAATACAGGGACCGCGGAACGGTTTTCAAAATGGGGGGGGGGGGCTGACCATGCAAAAAAAAATCATAATCCTATGGTCACATTTTTACGTTTATGTTTTGGAAAAAGGTGGGGGCTAAAGTCCCCCCCCCTTCGCGGCCCCTGTAATATCCAAAGGTGCTTTTTCCTTGTCACATTGCATTGGGAAACTCCCCCCCCCCCAGCTTCCGCAACCATACCCAAAGGTGTTTTTTTCCTTGTCACATTGCATCGGGACAGTGTCCCCATCCCCTTGTTGAACGAGCACGATTTTATGTTGTGAGGGGACGGTATCACGAGTATAATATACTGTTGGAGCTATCCCCACTGCGTGCCAAACGAACTGTGTATCCCATAGCGTGGGGACTGGATCACGAGTACCGGTATACTATACTGTTGAAACTGTCCCCACTGCGTGCAAAGTGAACCGTGTATCCCATAGCGTGGGGACTGGATCACGAGTATACTATACTGTTGAAACTGTCCCCACCGCCGTGAAAATCAAGCTTGATTTCCCGTTGAGTGGGGACTGTATCACGAGTATATAATAGGGAGAGAACCCTAGTGTTTATGTACAATAATGTGTTTCATTTGTGTGTGTTATCATTTTGCCACAGAGTTGTGCGAGAGTTGGAGACTGTGTTCTGGAGAAAGGAAGTGATTTTCATGCGTTCTGGTAGGTGTGATTCTAATAATCCCCACTTTTGGATTTGGGGACTATATCACGATTATGCCCTGACTTTTAGGAATAATTTTATTGACAATCCTGAAGAACAGAAGCAAAGTGGAGATTTTTTTGCCTACTTTTACTTGGGTAGATCGGATTCGAACATTTTCTCTTTCGTGAGTGAGCTAGCCTGGCGCTGGCTGGCTGTGCGTGCGTGCTTGCTACAAAAAGGCAATTTTCACAGGAATCCCTCGGCCCTCTTTACAGGGCCAGGCAATCTCATCTTCCACTACTGCAGCCCTTTCCCCCTCTGGACAATAAAGGTATTTTCATGTTGAATGCATTCTTTTATGAATCATTTTAATATGTTCTACTGTATTGCCTGAAGCTTGAACTTATTTTTTAGTCAATGACAATTCATGATAATATAATGTGCATTTAGATTTAATCTAGACTATGTGCCAAAAGTTTTGATGGTTTACTTAAGACAGCTGTCGGATACTATCAAATGTTGTTTCTTAATGAGTTTTGCTACCCAAAACTCCCGTCCGTGGGACATTTCGCCGCGCGCTCCCTCACAAAATCATACCTCCGCGAAATCTTCTGGATTCTATCATCCCAATGTTGGCAGCTCTGTTAACCGCTCACGATGGCGGTCTCCTGCATTCATTAGTTAATGTTTTTTGTTGAATTATTAAATAGTGAAGTATATGCTCATACCATTTTTTTTATGTATTCATACATTATGGATTATTTTGTGTATTGCAAACAATGTAAATACTTTTGATAATGTATTATTGTGAATGCAGAAATAAAAATAAAACAAACCACAATGTATTATCCGATTTTCCATTTGCATATCAGTGCAATCGCATCACATTGTTATTCTTGTTTTGATTTCAGTGATAGCAAGTGAAGTAGGATCAGGCCTGTACCATGGCCAAGGCGGGGGTGCGGATCAGAGATTATGGAGGGGTTCAGGTTAATCCTGAACCCATTGTTATAGAGGAACCTCAAGATACATTCCTAGAGGACTACATATCACCAACAAAACTGGTTAGTTCATTTCTGTCTGCAATTGCTTTCCATGGATATTTTAACAATTGTTTGTATAATTTTGATAGTTTCCATGTAATTTTCATTCATTTCACTTCTTTGAAAATTGAACTTTAAGTAAGAATTATATAGTTGAATATCATCACCTGTTATGAGATCTTTTTTCTTTTTTGTAATTTATCTTATCTAATTCTAATTTGGCAAAAAGAAGCTGCTGAAAACTGCTTATCTAATAACAGAGCCAATGGAGTAAATTAGAAAGTAAAAAAGGGGCCTAAGCTTTCGATCCTAGCAGAATCTTTGTCGGAGGCAAAAAATCTTTGCCTCCGACGAAGATTCTGCTAGGATCGAAAGCTTAGGCCCCTTTTTGACTTATTCTAATTTATGTTTTTTGTTGTATTATCAGCTATCTGTTGATTTTTTTAATGATATGTTGTAATATTGGCTGTTTATAAAGGTCATTTTCCTTTCTGTCTGCTACCTGACAAGCAACATTTTATATTGTACCAATTTGTATTCTACGTATATGTACATCAAGTCAGTGTTTTTCAATGCTTTGGCGGAATAAATTTGAACTAAATTGAATTTACAATATGTGATGGTTGACTTAATTGATTTGTGATTAGAACCATGATTGCAATATGAAGTTTTATTTGTGAGAATATTATTTTTGCAGTTGTTGTTTTTCTCTTTGAATCAGATTTACTTGAATTTAAAGAATGCTTTGAGTGAAATAATTAGTGAATTTTGTTAAGATTTTGTGTTTGATTTACAATTTATACAGAAGTCAAAATATTAAGCTTTCACTGACCAACGGTATGACATTCCTTCGTGAATTTTGTTAAATAAATGATTCTGTCAAAAGTTAAATCTGTGTTTTTTTTATCACACCCTCCTTCCACTGCAGCGGGCTTTGACCGGAATAGAAGATCTTGAAGATGTGAAATTTCTGGAGATGAGGGTGGACACCTCGGAAACAAGTCTTGGTAACTTTGGTAAGAAGATATATTCATTTTACTTCGAGGTATTCATGACTGTGTATTCACAACCTTGTATAGGGAAACATTCACATAAACTCAAAAGCAATTAAAGGAAACCGAAACCTAAGAAAAGAAGCAATCTTAGTGGAAAGAGTAAAATGAGAGAAACAATTAAAAAAAAGTTTCATCAAAATCGGTTATGAAATAAGCAAGTTATGGACGTTTAAACAGTCTTGTTGTACTTTCTATGGGGATCCTCAAATTGGCAAATTTGCTCCAAAATGGCTGATTTTGTGGACAACTCTCCATTTGTTTTGTACACAAATTTTCAGATTTTCCCCCTTATTTTACATATTTCAGAGTTCCTCTCATTTTACTCTTTCCAATAAGATTGCTTCTCTTCTTGGGTTTTCGTTTCCTTTAAAGGGATGGATGAGGGAGAACTAGTTCTACAAAGGCCGAGTGGGTATCATATGGAGAATGCGAGGAAATTGTCTCCTATTTGTGCTCAATGTGATCATACTTACCTGATGTTCGTTGGTGCTCAAAGTTAGTGTATCCCACCAGAAAACGAACATACTTAAAGTGTTAAAGTTCTGCCATGTCTTAGACAGTATTTAATTGCGAAATCAGGTGATAAAATATTACAATTAATCAATTTTTTTTCTCTGGGCTCGCCGGATGTTGTATTGTTGCTGTCTACATTCAACACTCAGCATGAAGGAGTGCATTTTGCCATGGGGTTCACTAACTTTTTGAGCACAATTGTACATGTATATTTCATTGTGTTATTGTTTTTGTTTTCTGTTTTTTATTCTCTTAGTTGTATTGTAAAATGTGCCTTTTTGTTAAATGCTTTGTACATGACACATATTTTATCTGCGCATTTGAACGCCCATAAAGAACGTTTGAATTGAATTTAACAATTTTTTTTGCAGGGGCAATGTTACCTAATCTGAAGCAACTAAAACTCAATGACAGTCTGATAGCATCGGTGAGAGATTTGGGTACTGCTCTGGATAATCTCTCTGTACTGTGGATGTCTAGATGCTGCCTGTGTGATTTAGATGGTCTTAGCTCTATGTCCTCACTGAAGGTGAGTTTGCTGTGCATCAACTTGTTGACATTGACTCTAAAATATACTGCTATCCATGCATATTGAAATTACGGTTCCGTGACATTTGCTCCCAGCGAAAATTTGCGCATTAAGTCAAATATAAACCCAAACTTCAAACTTTAACTTTAACCCTGACATGATTCTCAACCATAAACCCTATCATGACCCCAACCTCAACCTGATCTTCAGAAAATTTAGTGAATGAGTAATTTTTGCAGGAGCATATGTCCTGTTACCAAGAGCTGTAGTGGGTTGCCTAGTGGATTAGTCTCCAGACTTTGAAACAGAAGGTTGTGGGTTCGAATCCCAGCGATGGCGTAATTTCCTTCGGCAATAAGTTGATCCACATTGTGCTGCACGCAACCCAGGCATGGTAAATGGGTACCTGGCAGGAATATTTTCCTTGAAACACTTGAGTGCATAACAGTAGCTCGGCTTTATTTATAGTAGAGCACTGCGAGAAATGTGCTAAAGAGGTTCTAGATGTATATCATAAAGCAAGTGTAAATTATTACCGAAATTACAATTCGGGGTGTTTCACCAGGAGCTAAGTGTGACTAAAACTCTCTTGGGCAATATTCCTATAATATGAACTCTAATAACTTGTGGTAGTAGATATACTTATTTCATATCCTGCGAATGTTTAACAGGATTTACATATTGCCTCTAACATACCTGCCAACCATTCCGATTTTGGCGGAATTATACCGATTTTTCGACCTCCATTCCGAATTCCGAATTTTAAAACCAAAATTCCGATTTTTGGGTTAATCAATTTAGTGCTGAAATTATTGAAACGGCTGTATGATGCGACTAACGCATGCACGGCTGTAAGATGCGACTAACGCATAAACTACAGGAGCGCACGGCTACGCAAATACACAGTAAACGGCACACAAACACTGTTAAGTGTGCAGTTCCATTGTAAATGCATGTGAAAATAACGAGCGTACACGCAACGGCGGCACTAAGAGCCGATGTTAGCGTTGACTTCCGGAAAAAAATGGCGTCTGACATCTGCTAGCGAAAGTGCCAGTTTTTAGTGAGGACATGTTTTTACAATCCACGAATATCGGAAAAACCGTGAAAATTTCACTTTTTTAGACCCCTTGTTTCCTAACTACGATGTTAAGAATCACCGATGGTGATATTTTTTATGCGAAATATGGTGATTTAGGTAAGAAAAAATCACTTTTTATTTGAGGTATTGCCCATGTCGCCGGATGATTTTGTAGTGTGGGAGAGTTAGAGAATGTGTAGTGTACATGTCTAGAGTGTGTTGGTGATTCGATTTCAGTGGTATATTGCCGAGTCGGGCTGCGCTGATTTAACGGCTGCACACCGACGCAGTTACTCTAACTTTTACTAGATCTATCCCTACGCAATTTTAACATTGATCTGTACTTTATTTTTTCGAATATTTGTCAAATTTTTTAGGAAGAAAGGAGATTTTCAACTTTTGATCTCAATTGAGCCTTCGGAGTCGAACACCAAATCTACTTGCTTCGCTTGCCTAAACTCCCGGCGCCCGCCGAGTTGCTGCGCCTCAGCCTCGCCGGCGCACCGCAACGTGCTGTGGTGGGTGCGGGCTGGGCGAATGCAGCCGTTAGTTTCGGCTCCGTTTTTGTCATGGTTGAAAATCTGCTTTCTTATACCAACAAACACTTATCCATTGTAGGTTATGATATAACCATAGAGCTATTCTCGGGTTAATACCTCCATGATATAACCTTGTCAGTAACCCCTGTGTGGTAAAATAACATGAATAAGATTGTCAATGTTTGGCTTATTTCCCCTTGTCCTTGATGCATGATTGCATTATGATGATGTATTGTAGGCTAGATAAATAGATGTTTGATTTTTTGGCACGTCAGTTTTTAATAAAGTAGGGCTAACTTAAATCTAAATTCATCATAAAAAATATGCCCTGGCCCAAAATTCAATTGAATTCTTTAAATAATTTTTTTTGTAATTAAAAAGAGAATCTGTATCTGCATCAATCTCACTTTCCACCAATAGAGGGCCTCACAAAAATATGCTCAAATTAAAAATGTTGAGAGCTCTGGTGAACAAAAAAAGTCATTCCTTACAGATTTAAATGAAAACAAATCACACCTGAATGAAACTGGGTTGGTTTTTGTCACAAAAGTGATATTTTAAAGACCCTTTTAAAATTGTTAATTGATAAATTAAAGTCTACTCTACATGTAGGTCATCCTCTGGTGTGGTAATGAGGGTAAATTTGCTTTAAAAATTGTAGGGAAATGCTACTTTTACATGCTGAAAATGCAAAGAGTCCCTACCGTTGGAGCGGGCCAGACACCCGCTCGGCGCCTTCGTAGTTTTGATACTGATTTTTTATTATCAAAGGTTGGCAGGTATGCTCTAATGATGTTTCTCTATGTCCTGTGTTTTTAACAGGAGTTATATCTTGCCTATAATGATGTATCAGACATCAGTCCGTGCAGTATGCTAGAAAACCTTCAGCTATTAGACCTGGAAGGGTGAGTTTGCTACTTCAGTTACATGCACTCTGTGAGCTTTGCTTCTCATTTTGCCTTCTAATTAATTAATAAACATAAAACATATAGCAAGTTTTCCTCAATCAAAAGGCACTTTGATTTCAAATAAATTAGAGTGTGTTGCAATGTATTATTGAATATCTTCTCTGTAGAAACAGGAAATGGGTCATTGTTTTATGTTATCTGTGCACTTTGGCCATTATGTTGAATTTCTTTAATAAACACACATTATGGCATCATGTTCCATTTGAAACTTTGAAATTCCTTGTAAATTTTCCTAGTGATTATTACAATGTATATAAGAACTTCCACTGAATGTTGTTACTAATTTGCACAAAGCACCAGTTTGCTGTGTCACAAGGAGCATTACATGTACATTGTTTGAATGTTTCATCTGAAAAGTTGTCTATATTTTCATTTCAAACAGGAATAATGTAGATGATATAGCCCAGGTTGAATTTCTTGGACTCTGTAGTAAACTCCAAGCACTCTCATTGGAGGGCAATCCAGTGTGTTTAGCACCAAACAAAGATTATAACAAGGTCAGTATCATTACCATAAGGTATCTCAAGTTTGGTGTTTAAATGGGTCTTAGTGATAGGTTCAATGTGGAAATATAATAAAGTATTGGTGTTTGGACGGATTTGATATCTGGAGTTGGTGTTAAAACTGGTGTCGAAAATCTGGCGTTGCTAATTAAGGCTGTTCAAATCTGGTGTTGGTGTTAGCCTAGGACCAGTGTTAGAATCTGGTGTTAGTCTAACAGCTGGTGTTAAGCTGTAAGGATGATTAATGTTGAAAACAGTTTAAGGATTGGCATTCAAATAATAAAAGCACCACATTCACCCAAAGTGTGCCCTACATGATAAATATTGCAATCATAATTTAGCTTGAAATTATTATAATTTGCAACATTTATATAGCGCTTAATACAAATGTTTCTAAGCGCTGCATACTATTACCTTGGCATTGGCTTGGCTATCCTGATGGGATACTCGGGCATTCAAGAAATTCCCTCCTTCTGGAAGGAAAGATCACTTAAAAAAAAACAGTGACTTGTTTTATTTCTTTTCTTTTCTCTGTGATACACCAGAATGAGAGCGGGCCGTTTAACTATCGTCTCTCCGTCTGGAAAGCCGTCCCTCAGCTCAAAGTCCTAGATGATGAGGTCCTAGACACAGCTTCAACGTCGATGTCAACGTCGAACCTCCAACCCAAGGCTCTGAATTTAAGCACCGATTGGTTGTTAGTGAATGGTTCCATCAAAGACGGGCTAGGATCAGTTGATAGCTTAGGTTCGGATGGTGGTGGGGGTGAGTTGCGAAATGAGTTTTGTCTCACCTGCATAGCAAAGCGAGACGTAGACGCTGCTTTTCCGATGGCCGCGATGGCATCATCAACATTGAAATCTTAACCAAGGTTAAGCTATTGAAATATCATCATAACTTAGAAAGTATATGGACCTAGTTCATGAAATTTGGACATAAGGGTAATCAAGTATTACTGAACATCTTGCTTAATTTTCAGGGCACATGATCATTCCAAATCCAATATCTGCATCAAGATCTCAATCTTCTTCCTTTCCATCAGCTTCACCCATCGCTGTCACCATTGCCCTCTCAGTCCTCACACTCCCCATCTCGTTTTAATAACAATAATAATAATAATCACAAAAAATACACCTGTATAGCGCTTCATACATTGGTTTCTAAGCGCTTTACATTGCAATTATCATTACCCTGGTCTTAGGATCCATCACTGTTCCACACATAAAGTGCACCATCTCCACTCCCTGGGGAGTATCCTGGCCAGGCAACCGTTTTTCGGTGCACACGTGCCAAGCTAATCACATTGACATTCACATCCTACCGCGTACCGGGTTTTCTCTCAAACACCATGTTTTGCTCCCATACAATGTCCCTGATCCCATGCAACTCATATAAAATTTTACAAATGTTGCCGACCAACTATTAGATGTTATGCTGAAGAAGAATGAGCACATTATTGTGTAAGAGGTGCTCTGTGACAGCTAGCGTAATGATGCTGCATCATTGTTATTAATATTTCTGATGAAATACGAGATGAGTGCTACATGTATGTAAGCAAGTCTAAACAATTCAATTTCCCACTGATGGACGATTACTGTTGAATTGATTTTGAATTAATATTATTATTTAATATATTTATGATTGTTTGTTTTTAGGGTCACGACCCAAGACGGCAGCACGGCCAGGGTCGGCAGCGGGTAGACGACCCGGGTCAGGCTCTGGACGACGACCTGGGTCAAGTATGGGTCATCGACCCATGACCTCAGCGGGTGGACGACCAACAACTTCTGCTGAAAGACCCGATACTGGAGGTGAGATGGTCTATGGTATCTTTGAAACCTATTGGATTTCATCTGACTGAAAAAATATGGTTTAATGTCTTTCAACATATTTTACTGGAATTTTGTTTAAATTATACAATTCACATTAAAGTTTTAGGAATTTTTACAAGATTGGCTGCTTTAAGTGATTGATAATTCTTATAGTATTAATTTACAGTTAAAAATTTTAAAGTTATTGTTACAGCTTTTCAGAATTTTACAGTGGTCTGTCGAGATACATCGGTCATTTTAACAGGGATTGACCAAAGAGAATTTCAGTGTGAATAGAAGTTAATCATTTTGGAAAGTAATATATTTGATTTCTTGGCAGAAGTATGCATCCCCTACGTATGACCTGACGGAATTGCAGATGTATTCTACTCCACATATAACTAGAACTTGACGTACTTCTTACATACAATTAATGAATCAATTGTGTATCAGTCACTCCCCATATAATAATGATAATAATAATATAATCCATTTACATAGCACAGTCACTATATGCCTATACTCTACTGCGCTTCATACATCATATTATATTACTAACATAGCTAGAGTTGAGCTGCCAGATAAAGCATTCAAGGAATACACCCTACCGGGTACACATTCACCTCACCTGGGTTGAGTGCAGCACAATATGTTTAAATTTCTTGCTGAAGGAAAACACGCCATGGCTGGGATTCGAATCCACGTCCCTCTGATTGAAAGACGAGAGTCGTAACCAATGGTAAATTGTGCATGAAAGTCTTTATTCTCATTCCATGCAGGTTCAGACATTGTTGCGGATGGAGATGATACAAGCGATCTGACGCATGGCAGCGGAGGAGTTCTTTGTGGTAACCCGGTTAAAGCCTTGAGAAACAGGAGGAAAAATGTGAAGGTGAGTCCTCTTGGGTCTAAAGGCCACTGCACACATGACTGGTCCATAATCCAATGTTTACATTTCTAACAAATATCTACAAAGAAATTGCCAAAATATGCTTAATTTCTTATTTATTTTATTGTTTTTTTTATATTATGTATTTCTTTATTTGTTCGACCCTTGTTTTTTATTTATTTTTCCAATGAACTTTGTCGGCGAGCCTTTTGCGATTATAAATAGCATAAAATAAATCCATTTGAACCAACACAAGTGAAAATAATCATACATTTATGATTTTTTGTTGAAAAGCACAATATGCAATGGCTTTGTACATGGAAATATGTTTTTGAGCAATTTTGGGTCTGACATGCACTTACAAAATTTTGAGTAATTTCGGATCCGCGTACCCGTGCGTCGCAAATTTGGTCTCAAAAGATGCGCAAGACTTGAAAGTAAAAAGTCAGTCAGCAGCGCAGTCAAAAAAATTTGCACGGTAGTGTAGTAACAAAATTTGTCGCGGGGGATCATTTGACCCCCCCCCCCTTCCCCGTTAAATAAGTATTAACTCATAAAACACCGCATAAACATAATGCATCAGATGATGATAATGATGATTGAATTTTATTTCAAATCTTATGTTTTCTTTTTATTCAGAACCCATTGGCACAACAGACCACTACAATGTTTATGTTATTACAACACAAACCAGAGCATACATTTGATGCATTAGATGATGATGACGACGATGACGGCCGATCAAAGGAAGACATCTTTGATGAGCTTAGAACATGGAAAGCAGCTCATGAAAAGTACAATTCATTTATTTATATTTTTATTTGTCCCTGAGAGTTAAAACTCTATGTGTGATTGAAAGTATGCTGTATGGACTACATGTATGTCTTGCACATGTTAAATAGATTTGTTTGATTGTTTGGAGATTATTGTTGATTATGACCAGTAGAGGTACTATTTTGAATGATCAATTTTGACTTATTTCAAATGGTTACCATCTTTGCGTAATACCCTTCAGCAAGAAATTGATCCAAATTGTGCTTCACCCAACTCGGGTGAGGTAAATGGGTACGGGAGGGGGGAGGGGTGTTTCACAAAGAATGAAATCTGACTTAAAGGTCAAGTCCACCTCAGAAGAATGTTGATTTGAATCAAGAGAGAAAAATCAAACAAGCATAATGCTAAATATATCATCAAAATCGGATGTAAAATGAGAAAGTAATTAATGACAATTTGAAGTTTCGCTTATTTGTCAAAAAGCAGTTCTATTCACAACTCAGTGACATGCAAATGAGAGAGTAGATGTGTACATCATTCACTATTTCTCTTTTTTTAATTGTTTGAATAATTTTTTACCAATTTGACATTAAGGACCAACTTAACTGAACCATACAATGTTATAACAATGGTAATACCACCTCACCTGTTCAGGGAGGAATAAAAATTTGTTTCATAGGAAAATGAGGAGAAAATTAGAATATTTCATATTTCATATAATAACGTACAAAAGAAATAGTGAGTGAGTGATGTGATCAGTTCCCTCATTTGCATACCAACCAGGTTGTGCATATAATTGTTTTGTGAAATTAAGCGAAGCTTAAAAACGTCATAACTTTCTTATTTTACATCCGATCTTGATGAAATTGTCAGTGTTATGCTTGCTGGATTTTTCTCTTTTTCTTCAATCAACTTTTTGTTGGGGTGGACTTGTCCTTTAAAGGCCCGATTGATCACCAATGTTATTTAACACATAATGATCAATAGATATGTGGTAGTACGCATTGGATGGGTATGACTTGATCACTACGGTGACGCGTTATACACAACTGAAATTTAAGTGTAACACTACGTTACACTTAAATCTTTGCGAAACACCCTCAAGTAAGGATTAATTCCTCAAACAGCCTGTGCGCTGTACAAGTCTTGCCTGGCTAAAGCCAGGGAAATAATAACCAATGAGAATACTGGAAGCGCACAGAGAAGTTAAATATGTGATTTGCGCCATACTGAACACTATCATTATTTTAAACAATCCTCTCTATCTCTGTCCCTTGTAGGAAAGTAAAGTTACGTCTTCAAGACCTCGAGCCTCAGGTCATGAAGATCACGCACAGCGATGAGGAAGAGACCAACAACAACATTCCAGGAACATCAAGTAGTCATGGCAACCAAGACGACGATGATTTAGACGAGGAGGAGGATGTCGGTGTGTACATTCCACCGACGCCCACAGAGTCGCCGACCGAAGAGAGGATGCCGACCCCACCCAAAGGTCCAAGGTCGCCCATCAGAGCTCCAGTCAGACCCAAGACTTCTAGTAAGTATTTTCTCTTGGACTGTTTTGTAGCTGTCACCTATGAAAGATGTGTGGCTGAGTGGATAAGTCTCTGGACTGTGAAGCAAAAGGTCCAGGGTTCAAATCCCATCACAGTACTCACGTCCTTCGGCAAGGCATTTATCTACATTTTCCAGTCTCCACCCAGGAGTAGTAACTGGGTGCTGGGAAGGAAGAAATTTCTTGAATGTTCAAGCGCCTGGTCAGCGTAGCCATGCTAAGGCCTTGGTATTGAAATACAGCACTTAGAAAAACATATTAAGCACTATATACATATTGCATATTATCATTTCTTAAAGTGCCATTTGAAGAGATAGGAAGGTATGTTATCTTGCTAAGTCGACTTGTGAAAATTTTATGTCGTCATGGCGAGTTATTGATATTTAACTCATATCGCACCATGATTACATTGAACTTTCCATTACTGGACTTGGTGAAATAATGTGCTCAAGATGTCAACATATAACTATTCATAAGTCAACTTGGCAAGATAGAGTATATCAATGTCAATGAAATGACGTTATAAAGTCGCCATGTATCAAATTTGTTGGTGTTTCAAGTTTGTAGCAAACTAGGGATTAGATATACAAAAATATTGATTATTTCATGGAAAATTCCTTCTTCTTTTTGTGGAGTGTTGTGGTCCAGTAGATTAGTCTTCTGACTTTTGAAACAGAGGGTCGTGTGTTAAAATCCCAGCCATGGCGTAATTTCCTTCGGCAAGAAATTTATCCACATTGTGCTGCACTCAACCCGGGTGAGGTAAATGGGTACCTGGCAGGAATTTATTCCTTGAAATGCCACCGCGCTGTAAAAAGCTGCGGGGCTAAAGCTTGGGGAATAATATCCAATTGAGCACATAGGGAACCATTTGGCAGTGATATGCGCTATATAAGCATGATGGTATTAATATAATTCTGAGCAAGAACAGGAAATGTTCAATATGATTTTCAGGACTTGTGGAATTGACTTTGTCATCATTAGATATCTTTTTCAAGTTTATTGCAAGTGTCTCCTGTCTTCTACTCTTCCCCTCTCTCAGTTGGCGACTACAGAGTACGTCGCTTCCGTCAGCGTTCCATCGACGAGTTTGATTCTTCTGACGCTCCAAGACTGTCTCAGGAATCTCGGTCCTCTTCTCTGGATGACTCGGGTCACATCAGTCCAGGAACTTTCCTTGGATCCTTCCCGTCCTCCCCGGTCTTGGGGCGGATAGAGGATAGGCCTTACTCTGGTCCAGCCGTCGGGATGAGGACTATACCGTACGTATACAGACCATGGCCCTGTAGCACATAATGTAGGTTAGCGATTAATCGCTAAACGAAATGGCCTATCAAGATCATCATTGCATGCACAGTTTGCTCAGTAGACTGACCAGGAACCAATCAGAATTGCTCTTTCAAATTAGCGATTAATCGCTAACCTTTGTGTTATGGGGCCCAAGTTAGATTTCAGTTTTGCATACTTACCAACTGTCCCTTACTTAATAGGGAAAGCCCCTATTTTGGGGAAAGAAAACAAACATTTTCAACCATTATTACCCTTTGTCCCTGTTTTTGTCTCACCTGCATAGCAGAGTGAGACTATAGGCGCCGCTTTTCCGACGGCGGCGGCGGCGGCGGCGTCAACACCAAATCTTAACCTGAGGTTAAGTTTTTGAAATGACAGCATAACTTAGAAAGTATATGGACCTAGTTCATGAAACTTGGCCATAAGGTTAATCAAGTATTACTGAACATCCTGCCTGAGTTTCATGTCACATGACCAAGGTCAAAGGTCATTTAGGGTCAATGAACTTAGACCATGTTGGGGGAATCAACATCAAAATCTTAACCTAAGGTTAAGTTTTTGAAATGTCATCATAACTTAGAAAATATATGGACCTAGTTCATGAAACTTATACATAAGGTTAATCAAGTATCACTGAACATCCTGCATGAGTTTCACATCACATGACCAAGGTCAAAGGTCATTTAGGGTCAATGAACTTTGGCCAAATTGGGGTATTTGTTGAATTACAGCCATAAATTTGAAAGTGTGTTGGTCTAGTTCATAAAACTTGGACATAATAGTAATCAAGTATCACTGAACATCCTGTGCGAGTTTCAGGTCACATGATCAAGGTCAAAGGTCATGTAAGGTCAAAGAACTTTGGCCACGTTGGGGGTATTTGTTGAATTGCCATCATATCTCTATAAGTGTATTGGTCTAGTTCATAAAACGTGGAAATAAGAGTAACCAAGTATCACTGAACATCTTGTGCGAGTTATAGTAGTTTTCAAAATCAGCACTGCTGCTATATTGAATCGCGTGATGCAGGTGAGACGGCCAGAGGCATTCCACTTGTTGTGAAAATTTGGCAATATGAGACAATATATGGGACAATGCTGTATGTATACAGTCAATTCGGGTTTCAGTTTTGCATTCTTATCCCATGTATTTGATAGGGACAGCCCCTGTTTTGGGGGAAAAAAAATCTTCACCCAAACTTACCCAGTGTCTCTTCTTTTGTGCAAGATTTCTTTATGGTTGTGTCCCTATTTTAAGTTTTTGTAGTTGCTTGCATGTGACGTCACAAAGGCAAAACTTTAGACTCTCTCATTCTTTGATGGATTTTCGTAAAGAGTAGTTCACCAATATTCTTCCCTAACTTTTATCAAAGCCACCTTATCCTCGGGATGAATTTACCCTTTTGTGGACATAAAGATGCAAAACACATTGACCACTTGAAACTTCATGAAGATTTTTATAACAAACTCAAAAGCTATGTGAATCAATGGTTTTAAACTCCAGTATACACTCTTGATGATCATAATAAATTATTGTTTTCATGTTTTTATTAAACAGAGAGGCCAAACATGTTGACAAGAATGCTCCGAAGTCCATCGACCCTCATCAGCCAATCATCCGCTCTTCTGTGAACACGCCCCCGCAAAGGCTCATGGGAATGATATCAAGACCCGTCACGGCAAAGGCGGCACTCCAGCGACAGGCCCTGCCTAACAGGACTAAGAATAATCCGTATACTAGTATGTGATCGATGTAGATATTCTAGGACTAGTTTGTGATCTACTATACAGATGGATTAGTTTGAGCTGATTGTAAAACACCCAGTCCTACAGTCCTAGAAAAGTTTATTATAGCAAGGCTTCTACCACTGACACGCACGTACATGTACATGTAGCTTGGTGCATCAAGATTGCCGATGCCTTCTATAATAGAATTTGATTGTGACTTATCTAGAGAGTTAGATGGGCTTATCTATTCTAGCACTGACTTGAAAGTGCATAGCAAGACCAGGACTACTTACTGGAAGAGCACTTCCCAGCAGAAAAACTGTTATATTCTATACAACTATGGGATCTCCGCCTAGACTAGATTTGCTGGTCTTGATAACAGGGTAGCCCCCCTCAACCTTGTACCGTCTTGAGCGTGGATAACAAGACTAGGACTGCTTTATAGAATGATAAATCACTTCCCAGCAAAGATACTGTTATCTTCTAGACAAGCATAGAATCTCCTATACAAGGGTGGGATCTCCAAGACTAAATTTGCTGGTCTTTGGTGACAGAGTAGCCCCTCAACCTAGCACTGTCTTGAGAGTGAATAGCAAGACTATGACTACTTAGAAGGATAAATCACTCCCCAGCAGAGATACTGTAATCTCCTATGCAAGTATAGTATCTCCTATACAAGGATGAGATCTGCACTAGATTTGCTGGCCTTTGATGATAGGGTGACCTCTCAACCTAGCGCCATCTTGAGAGTGAATAGCAAGATTAGGACTACATGGAAGGATACATCACTTTCCATCAGAAATACTGTTATCTTCTTTCAAGTATGGATCTTCTAGACTAATGGGATAGAGCGATATGATGAACTAAGTTAGAGTGATGTTTAGTGGAGCTCATCGTCCTAGTGCAGGTTCGATTGTGAATAGCAAGGCTTGGACCAAGAACAAGTTGGGACAGTAGCACTTCAGAGCAGGACCACTGAATCTTGTACAGTATGTCGTCTTTTAGTCCACATGCAGATGGGCTGGGTCTATCATAACAGTGTTGCTTGTCCTAATGCAGACAAGATTTGGACTACCTGCGGCCGCACTGTGGTTCATGAGTTGTAGGGGAGGCGCGATTGCTAAGTCGGTAGATTGGGGGTTTCGTATTCCGGTGACCCAGGTTTGATTCTCAATCGGTGCGCTAGTGCCCTTTCCTAAGGCATTTAAATCCTCATTACCAGGTCCCTCGGAGAGAGGACCTTCAGCCGTCGGTCCTCCGGTTGCTTGCTTACAAGCATTCATGCTTTTTTAGCAATCAGGTAAAAAATCACTACCATATTAAACTAGATTGGTACCTTACTAGTGCGGGATGCCCACAGGTAATGCACAGCAAGATGGTAGTGATGTGGGCCTTGCGTTTAGTTTAATGATGAAATAATGGCATATGCTAAATTAAAATGGCTCATTTCCAAAATCTGTGCTAAAATCCATTTTTCGTAATGAATTAACAAGGGGGGGGGGTTGATATTGTGTTTGAAGGTTAATTGGAGTCTTGGTTTTGGTGCATCAGTCACGAATGCTGTGTCACCAAGTGTGACCAAATTGATTTTATTTTACTTGTAGATAGATATTTGCATGATGTGTGTGGTTGATTAGTGGAATACATTCAGCCTTGGAGGCTACTGTGTGCCATTGATTCCAATTAAAAATAGGAATATTTTTGTGAAAAAAAACTCACTAGCTTTGTTCTGACAATCACTTATAGTTTAGACTGTTTTAAAAAGTAGAGAAAACAATTTCCTTCTTTGACGTGGGCAGTGTTTCACAATGCATTAAGTCGTGGATTTCCTTTGACCAATTTACTCTCAGCCAATGAGATGAAGTGTTTATTGTAGCTTTTAACATTTGCCAGTGAAGATCACTGAAGAATTGTTTCATGAAAACCTCCCTACTAGCAGAGCAATCATGGGAATCACTTTCTTTGTGGTAGCAGAGCTAATGCTACATGTAGTATTGACCATAAAGACATTGCTTATGTAGTTATTTGCAGTGTATTAAAAAGCGGAGATGTGATAAATGATTTTTTTTGAGTGAAAGACGTAAGATTTTATCATAACATTTTATCATTCCTATGGAAAGTGACTTTTGTAGATACATGTAGAAAACCTTAGAAATTTGTAGGTAGTAAAGAAAATTTGTTTATTTTCATGATTCCAAATGGAATTTATGGACATCTTTCATTAATTAATCTCTCAGAATACCACTATGTTTCTTCATACTGTAAATTAGTCATACCCTTAAAGGACAAGTCCACCCCAACAAAAAGTTTATTTTAATAAAAAGAGAAAATCCAACAAGCAAAACACTGAAAATTTCCTCAAAATTGGATGTAAAATAAGAAAGTTATGGCCTGTTAAAGTTTCGCTTCATTTCACAAAAAAGTTATATGCACATCTCAGTCGGTATGCAAATGAAGGGACTGATGACGTCAACCACTCACTATTTCTTTTGTATTCTACTATATGAAATATTCTGATTTTCTCTCCCTTGCCATGTGAAGTAGATTTTTATTCCTCCTTGAACATGTGGAATTAACATTGTTTAACATTATGTGGTTGAGTCATGTTTTACATTATTGTCAATTCTAAAAAATAAATAATGTATAATTCAAACAACAAAAACAAAGGAAATAGTGAGTGATGGACATCATCGACTCTCATTTGCATATCACTGAGTTGTGCATATACATTGTACAGTAACTGTTTTGAGAAAAATAAGCAAAACTTTAAAATGTCACAACTTTCTTATACTACATCCGATTTTGATGAAATTTTCAGCATTATGCTTGTTAGATTTTTCTTTAGTGATTCAAATCAACATTTTTCTGGGGTGGACTTGACCTTTAATGTGTAAATTAGAGTGCCATCACATATGAACTATATAATGGACCAACAAAAACAGATTTTGAAGAATTGTGATTCTTATCCTGATCATATCACTGCATTTGTTTTTATTAACCCTTCCAGTCACAAACAAGTTAAGCTTCTTTTGTGTTAAGATTATTTTTGAGGGCTAACCAAGAGTAACTACGTGATTGAATGTAATTTTGTAAACCATAGTAGCACAATATCATTGAAGTGAGTGAGACTTTAAAAGACTGAATATTTTGTGAGATCTTAAACATAGGCAGCCTATTAAAAAAAAAAATCATTGATTTTGGTTTTTCTTAGGACATTTCATGAAAGCAGCGATGGAATGTATCAAGTAAAGATAAATAAAATTTGACTTTTATCATATTTTCCCTATTATTACAGAATAGCCATTTAAACATTGATTTTCTTGACTACTGGGTGATCATATTTCCCTCTGAAAGAAAATTTCCGACATTAGTTACTATTACGCAGTGGGGCCCTGACATGCATTTTTCTTATTCAATAATGCAAGCAAAGATTAGTTAAATCAGAACTGTAATTGAATACATTGAGAACTGAGATGCATGTTATTTTTTTAGAAAAGTTGATGTGAAGAATATACTACCCTTGTTCAGCTAAAATAATCATTTCAAATCATTTTGTCCGATAGCAGGGACAAAAAAATCACGCAGGGGCTTGGAGCTAATTTACCCCCAAAATGCCCCCGAGCATCCTGGGAAACTATAGAGAGCTCCAAGGCTCCGTAAAACAAAGGTTTGTGATGAATCGCAAATATGAAAGAACCGCACTGATTGGTTCCTGGTCAGAATTTTAAACCAACTCCGTGTGTAACATTGATATTGATTGGTCAGTTCATTTAGCGATTGATCACTAATCTTTGTGTTAAGGAGCCCTGGAGTTCTCCACAGTCCAATGTAGACTGTAATACCATGTAGCCAATTTCAGCAGAGTAGCCCTGGGGGCCATTTCATGAAGCTCTTCGTAAGTTAAGAGTGACTTTAAGAACGACTGGTGATCCTTTCTTACGCGCTAAACCATCGCCAATGAACATTTTGGTATATACTATTTACCACAAGAAATGATCACCAGTCTTTCTTAAAGTCGCTCTTAACATACGAACAGCTTTATGAAACACCAACCAGGAAAGTTTGTTAATAATTTATTGCCTTTCTGATAGGGATTGAATACTGATGAAATACATGTACTTTGTGCGAGTTACATTGTGTATTCAAGAAATGTATTCAAGAAAAGAAAATGTATTCTTGCCTTTTCTAGTCTAGTTCCGTCCAGAGTAGGTAAATAGAGTATCACACACCTTGAATGTCTTTCATTGAATACCTGTATATATGGAGATAGAATGATGTCAGTTGGGGAAGTCATCTTGCCTTAAAACTTTTTTTTTTGCATCAGTATTGTTTATTTATTGATGGTAGCGGTTCTGACTCAACTTCAGAGGGTCGTACAGTATGTTCAAATCACATCGTGGCATGGCATTCTTCGGTAATGCGTCGATCCACTCTTGGCCACTCTCCACCCATTTGTTATTTTTGGTACCGGGTAGGACGTGGATGTCATAGGCTTAGCAAGAAGAGCATCAACTGCCCATTGCTGGAATACTCCCGAGGGACTGATAAAGTGCATACATTATATGTGGGAATGCCAGAATCCAATGATTGGGTAATAATGTACCTGTATATTGCATACAGACATCAATCCATAATGATAAGTGCTGTGTAAAGTCGGAATATTATCATCATTATGACCTAACTTCTAACATTATTCTCTCTCCATATATGATTTCCTGCCTTAATGTGTTATCTTTGCCTTAAAAATGAATTATTGCATCATTATCAATTGGACAGAAGTACTTAAAAAATAACAATTTTCATGAAAAAGCAATGTTCATAGATTTTTGCTCATAGTTGATAATGACAGAAATAACTTGCTATTTGTGTGTGGAGTGTCTTAAGCATTTTGATGTGCCAATTATTACCGACATGTGTGATAATGTATTTAAGTACATTAGTAACTTGTTTCTGTAACATCTTCTTTCTTCCATTTCCTCATGTATTAATTAGCAATATACTTGTACATGTATAGGGTACTATATGGTGGCCGGAAGTGTTGTATTTTCTCATCTTAAGTTGTAAAAGTGATTCTTACTTTTATGGCATTATCTTTAATTTGATGATCTTAAACCAGGGGGATGTTTCACAAAGATTTAAGTATGACTTAGAGTTGCTTGTATTATAAAAGACATGACTGCATTGGTCAGATCATGCCAAAAGGACGTGCACTACTGCGTATCAATCAATGAGAATATACGTTACATTTTGTGTGTATGTCAGTATTTAAGCACGACTCTTGAGTCAAACGTAAATCTTTATGATAAACCCCCCTGGTTATATAGATTGATCCCGTTTTATCATATGTAAAGGAGAACACAAACCCCATGGACAATCAGTTTCCAAGAAAATAAAAGGATATAAAGACCTGTAGATACATGTAGGTCAAAGTTTGAACAAAATCAAACAATAATATATAAGTTTACACCTTTTATAATTGATAAAAATTGCAATCACTATATCTTTTTCAAATTAGCCACATATTCACATAGCTCCCATAGGGAGATAGGGTTGGGACTGCTCGCCCCTTTGGCTCCAATAAATAAAATTAACTAAAATTACTTGAGCACTGTGCTTAGGTTTGTGTGCTCTAATAAAATTTGCATTTATATTGTGATCAATATTTTCTTGAATAATTGATGGTGTTCTCAGGGGCTAGTCAAAAGGAATTAAATAGGATATTTTCTTCTAGAAATAGGATTTTTGAAACTTGTAAGAATGATGATTGTTGGTATGTTTCAATTGTTTAAAGAAATATAGGAGTTTAGGCTTGAAAATACTAAATAGGATATAAAGAAATTACAAATAGGATACACTCATTAGTAGCCTCTGTTGATTTCCAATTTTCAGATTAGTGTGTATTGGTAAATCTCTTTTTAGGCAATAAACATAATTAACTACTTGTACATTAAGGATGCCAGTCAGTTTTGCTCATGAGCATGAAAAGAAACCAAAACATGTTTGCTGTACAATAGACTAGTATATAGCCCTTAATAGCTTGAAGTGGGTAATTATCAATGCTTGAAATCAGGCACGAGCCTAAATAGACAGACCATATGCTAGTACATGTAGACTAATTTCTAATGAACCAATTTTTTATACACTGATACTGATAGTTCAAAAACAAAAACATCTGTTGATTTCAAGAAATTGGTTTGAATTTTCAGCGAAGACAACAAATAATTATGATGAATTCAGAATTTCATGAAATATATTTATTCAAAATACTAGTAAGGCATTTCCATCACCAACAAGATAGTTTATTTGCTAGTGGTATTTTTTTTTACAGATGAATTTGAGGATTTTCAAATTGACCAAAACTTGAATGTGTGATTGAAATCTGTATATTTGTATGATATAAATAAATGTCATCAATGTCTATCATATTTACACTGTTTGTTTTGACTTATTTATGTAATTACTGTAATGAGAGAAATTTCAGGGTAACTCGGATGTATTTATCGTAGTTTGCAGATCTCAAAGAAAGATAGAGACTCAAACTTTACAAAGTTGAATCTGCACAAGTCAAATAATTTCCTAAATCAATGGTCTGTTCCATTTTTTATTCTATAATTATATTGTTTCTAACAACCATTTGGTCCAATCATCATTTTGTATAATAATATACTTTTCATTAACATTTTCAGAAAATTAGAAAAATGTGCTTTGTTCCTAAATCGGAACGTGGACCAGTCGTAAGGTGTGCGGAGGCCTTTTAATTGTTGCATGTGTATAATAAACACTTTAATTCATGGAAGAAGAAGCAAAAAATGATTATCTACAAATTCATTTTGAAAGGATGGAATCATCTTTTAATGCACACACAAGCTTTCTTGGAATACATTTCAATTTCATTATGTACAAGTACAAATACATAGTCTATACAATAAGAACAATCTTTTCTTTTTACATCAACCTATTTACAAATATACTGTTCTTCGCCTATCTACATGTAAATACTCTGTCTGGAGGATTGCATAGTCCAAATGGGAATTTCAGCTTTATGTCTTAATAAGTACTGCATGCATATTCACTTCACAATACAAGCTAAACTTTACTGGATAAAATAAAACAGATGCTAGAAAATGCAATGTTGCATTGTTTCTTAAACACCAACAGGATAGAATAACAATTGTGTTTGGGGTTAATTTTCTCTCCAAATGCCCACAATAGCTCTAGAAATCTAAAGAAAAAAAAACGAAAATCCTGGGCCACCAATCAGGGAATCCAAAGTAAAAATCCCAAACCATGCCATTGATTTTCTTCAAGGAATATAACCAAACTGCGATGTGATTCACCCAAGGTAATCTCAGCTATAATGTAATTTACTTCAGCAAGAAATTGATCAAAATTGTGCTGCACTAAACCCTGGGTCGCGTTTCATAAAGCCGTTCGTAAGATAAGAGCGACTGGTGAACCTTTCTTGCGCGCTTAACCATCCCCAATGAATACACTATTTTGCACAAGAAAGGATCACCAGTCGTTCTTAAAGTTGCTCTTAACTTACAAACAGCTTTATGAAACACCCACCTGGTGAGGTAAACGGGTACCTGGTGGGTGTTTCATAAAGCGAAAGATAAGAATGACTGGTAAGCCTTTCTTATGCACAAAATAATCACAAATGAACATTTTAAACAGTGAATATCATTTACAACAAAGGATCACCAGTCGTTCTTAAAGTGGCTCTTAATTTACAAACAGCTTTATGAAACCGCCCCCTCGTTGGATTAGTTCCTTGAATGCAGTGCTGGGAGCGGAAGCCTAAGCCTAAGCCGTGGTACTTCTAATAGTGTGCCTCGGAATAGGTTATTTCTAGATAGATGGCGATATTTAAATGCCTATAATTCTAAAACCCATATCACAATTACTATAAATAAACTACATGTATGTCAGTGAAACCGTCCTTAGAGAAAGCAATGTCTTGGGAGAGGCAATATTGTACAACGCCTAATGAGCTTGTTGTACGTGAGCAAATGGGAGGCTGAATATCAAACATTCGTACCGTTGCACACACGACGTACCATCCAAAATGTACCGTTGCACGGCTTTAGGAGGTGACGTCACAATACAATTCTATTCATTGCGCTCAGTAAAAATGAAGGTGCAATACGCGTAGAGCCTGCTGGCTAAATGCGCAAAGCTGCCCAGGGTCATGTGCACTTGTGGAATTTTGCTTTTTGCTTTCAATATTTTTGCTCCCTTTTCATAGATTACTGCAGGGATTTTTTTTCTTTCATATTTTCGCTAGATTCCGAGGCGTTGTACAACACAATTAGCGAATATTCATATTCGTAAAAAAAAAAAATCATATTCGTGCAATGGTGTGAGATTTCGCATTCGGTGAAAGACACTCTATTCAACTACGCTAACACTTCGTTGAATAGAGCATCTTTCTTTCACCTCATGCGAAATCTTGCACCATCGCACTCATGTGCACTGATAGTACACAAATTTGCTATTTGTGTACTATCAGGTCCCTAGCTTACTAAGGGTTACAAGTGATCCAATTAATCATAACTATGGAAAGCCGTCGAACCCCAACATATAAAACCATTTGTGCATTCAAAGTATTTACTAAATATGATGTACACCCATGCATGCATCATCGTCTTGATATAGTACGATTCTGTTTGTTAATTGAAAGTGGGTTTTACTGTACCTTCATTACATCAATAGACAAATCAATTCACACCCGTTCTTAAAAGAAAACAAAAATAAGTCATTACAAATCATTAGAAAATTGAAATTTATGCATTTCATGTTGCATAACATATGGGGCAGCTGCTCGTTTATAACGCCACAAATCCAAAACTTAAAATTCGATTAACTTTCTTAACCTTTAATGGATTTTCCTCAAACCACCAATATTTATAATTATTTTTCTGCAATTTTTCCAACAAACTTCTCTTCAGGGTGAACTTCCTCTTTAACGCAAGCCTGACACTTCCTGGAATCATGCTTGCATAGATGCATTCACAGAATATGGTAAGCAATGGAATGTGCGTGGGGGGGGGGGGAAGGGACTCTACTGCCAGGGATAGAGCATAGTGATTTATCCGTCAATTTCTGGAAAGTTGAAAACTACTTTGATCACTTTTCACAGCAACCACTTTCATGAAAATCAAACATTTCCAACCAAAACAAGAACAATGAGATGAGAAGGTTCAAATTCATTCTTGTTTCTGATTTTGATGCTTACAAAAAATCACACAGCCAAATTTAAAGCTCAGCCGCTTTTCATTCTATGGCACACTGGGAAAAAGAGGATTCTGATAATACATGTAGCTTTTAAAGATTTCTCCTTATTAAAATTTTCAATTTTCCTTTGCTATTCTCTAAAACCTCCATTCCACAGAGAGCAAGGTATCTGAAAGACCACTGTAAGAACATGAAACTTGTTTGATCTTTCAAAGGTCTGCTAATGAACTTTCAAAGATCTCTGAGGTCTTTCATGATTCCTGATTTATCTTTCACTGGTCTTCGTGGTCTCCATGATCTCCAAAACTTTTTTTAAACGATTCAAAACAGTCTTTCAGGAAAATGGTCTTTTGATGGACTTTCAGCAGTCTCTTGATGAACTCTCAAAGTTCTTATTAGCCTTTCCATGATCTTTTGACAGTCTCTCAAGATTTTTGCGGAGATCGCTGAAAGACTCATGAGAGTTCATTAAAAGATCATTGAAAGACCAGGAAAAGTCCATGGACAGAATTCTGAAAGATCACTTGTTGCATAAAAGATCTCTGAAAGACGACTGAAAGATCTCTATAGGACTAGTCTAAGCCCAGTAAGACAAGAAGTATTAATCAGTCTTTCAGAGTTCTTTAAGGGGTCTTTCGGAGCCATTCCACAAAGATGACAAATTTCAGTGATCTTGGAGACTGCTGTAAGATTTTGCCAATGTTTTGTCTCTCAAAGGTCCTTCAAAGGTCTCCCTTCTGTGAAATGGGGACCTAAACTACGACATCATAGGCTGTTCGAATAATCATATGTACTTGCTAGGCACTTCACTAGGTGTCCTATGAAGCCTAGTAGATCACTGCCACCCCCTTGCTTCTCTTTATGTTGCTGTTCCTCTTTGTCTGTCTCACTTCTTCCTGGAATACTGTCCTTTGACAAGCCTGGCTGTGCCAGATGTCCCATGACACCTCCTAGAATGCCACACTGCTACCGAATCTCGTTCATTCCTGGCATACTGTCCTTTGAGATGCCCTGACTGAGTCCGATGTCCTACGAAATCTTCTTGAATTCTCCAATGCTACTGAATCTCATTTCTTCCTGGAATACTCTCCTTTGAGATGCCCTGGATGTGTCCAATCCCACTGGATCTCACTTCTTCTTGGAATAGTGTACTTTGAGATGTCCTGGCTGCGTCCGGTGTCCCATGAAGCCTCCTTGAGTGACAACTACATGGGGTGAATCCTGTCCCTTCTGAGGCTGTGGACGGGGGGATCTCTTTCCCTTTCCTCCTCGTCCACCCGTTGCTGTGGTCTAAAAGGAGATCAAGCAATAGCAATAACAGTCATATTGCAGCATGTCTTTCAACAGTGACACTCTTGGCAAAGTTAAGAGAAAGAGAGAGAGAAAGGTGGAGACAAGGTGGAGAGGTACAAACAGAAAGGGGGGGGGGGTACAATATACTTGTGGGCATATACAGTATCATAAATTAGGGAGGAAGAAGGCTGATTGTAGGTTTTATGTTTACTTTAGACTCATTTTTACTCACACAGTATCACGAAATGAACTTTGGAGAAAATTCAGAAACACAACCATCTGCATGGAAATTAAATATTTCTACAATTTTGATATAGTTAAAGCATCCCCTGACACTAAGACAGGGAAAATTAGGGGTACCTCATTTTAGCACAAAAACTGGATATCGGTTGTGTATAAAGTTCTGCATACATGTAACTTACAAACAGCCCTATCAAGTTCTTCTAACCCAATAACAAATGATCAACATTCTCTTGCTTGTCAGCATATGAAAGATCATCCCCACATGAATTCTTACCTTGTTACTGTTCTGTGTCTTAGGTCTATGAGCACCTGGTCTGGTCCCATGTGGATGATCTGACACAACTGCACCATCATGGAGGTTGCTACTCGGTGATCTTGGTGTCGGCTGAGGACTCTTCTCGAAGGCACGGTTCTGAAGAGACAGCTTGGACACCGAGAAGTACTGAAGGGCATGAGGATCACCTCGGCTGTCAGGATGGGCGTCAGGCTGACGAGGGCTGCTACCGTCCCGACACTTGGAGGAGAGCGGACGTTTAGGATCTGTAACCCGACCGCGAGGAGAGTGAGGGGAGTAAATCCCAGAGGTCACTGGTTTGGTGACTCTAGCAGAGGGTTGTGGGCTGGTTTCTTTGATGAGGGTATCTGGAGTTTGTTCAAGGGTAACCCTGTAAGGATTGTCATCCATGGATATCAGGACATCAAGCTCAGAGACATCACCGTTGCCAAGGTCTTGTAAATCTTGTGCCGTGGCTAAACCACTCTTGACCCTTTCTCTTGGAGTAGGTTTCCTTACATGCAGTGAACCATCCACACCCCTCTGGATAGTGGATCGGTCCAGCAGTCTTGGTGATCTCTGCAAGGGACTGGTAGAGTCCATTCTAGAACGAGGGGTGATTTGTGAAGATCCCTGTGATGGGTGATTGTGACCAATGGCAGTGGCACTTTGTGACAGAGTAACCTTATAAGACTGTTTGTTGAGATGTGTTGATGCATTACTAGCAACTCGTAGGTCACCCTCAGACGGAACATCATCAGGAGATCTGGTGAAAGCAGTATCCCCCTCTGAAGATTTTTCCAAGTGTTTGAGCTCGGCCTTCTTGTCTAATCGACGAGCATGTGTGCTCATGGTCCCCTTGGCGTAGTCCTTCTCCTGTCCTGCCGTCACTTTCTGTCCGTTAGTATTGATATCCCTAGAGGCAATATCAAGTTTTGTTTCAACTGTTGAGTTCATGGTGAGGCCTTTGTTGCGTTGCGCCCCATCTGCTTCAATGGCATTTGAAGGAATTCCTTCAGAGTAGTAATAATCCCCATCAATCCTTTCTGATCTAGAATCAGAGCTGGTTTGATCAGGTAGGAGCGCTTTACCATCATCACCGATGTCTTCAGAGGTCGACTGGATTCCGTTGCTACCTGCATCATCGGTGCTAGTGCTCATCCCTGTGTTGCTATTGTTGTTGTTAGGATCCACACTACGGCTTGCCGGTTTCAAGGATCCTCGGTAGCACCTCTGGGTTTCCCCAGAATGGACTGCAGAGGCGCTCTTCCGTCCGTATTTTGCCTGGAGTCTCGCGGCCGAACCCATGCTGATGGGACTCGGATGGCGCTCTGGCTGTGAAGGAGAAGGCGAGCTTCGTCCACCGTAGAAGTCCTGGGCTTTCTTGAAGTGGTGAGAGCTAGGAGTGATGTTCTGATTGGCGTAGAGGGCGGGGTCTGAGATGGGCGTGGCTTCTGTGGTGCAGTTATGGTTCTTGGCCTGAGGGGAAGTCTTGGGCCAGTTCTGGGAGCTAGGAGACATGAATGCACTCTCACTAGGGGCGTTTTCTAAGGAATCCTTGATATGTCCTTTCCGTTGAGGCTGCAGAAATAATGGGAAATCAAAATGAGCAAATTAGCTTCTTTATGAAATAAATTTCCAAGAAACGGCCATATAATTTTGGAAAACTTCCAATATTGGAAACAATAACTTGGAACACTAATCATTGGCAACTTATAAAAACATCTGATAAATGCCAAATTGCCAAAAGATATTTTTAAACAGGGTAAATGGTGTAAAATAGATGGAAATCTGCAGCCACATCTATTTTATCTGTCCATCTATTTGTCTATCCATCCATCTATTACCTACCCACCCACCCACCCACCCACCTATCTACATTCCTTTCGATCAAAATATCTATCAATCTATGTTCATTTATCCATCCGTCTGTTGTGTCTGTTGGTCCGTTCGTCCATTCACTTATCTATCAATCCATCCATTTACCTACCCACCTATCTATCTATCTATCTATCTATCTATCTATCTATCTATCTATCTATCTATCTATCTATCTATCTATCTATCTATCTGTCTGTCTGTCTGTCTGTCTGTCTGTCTGTCTGTCTGTCTGTCTATCTATCTATTCATATATTCATCTGTCTGTTATGTATGTTTGTCCGTCCATCCACTTCTCCTTCCCTCCATCCATCCATCCGCCCGTCCGTCCATCCATCCATCCATCCCTCCCTCCATCCATCCACCATTGTCTACCCACCTGTGTTAGTACTTCACTAGCCATGAAGAAGGGTTCAGCTTTCTTGACTGGGGTGATAGATGAACCGGGGTTGGCGATGATTTGCGCTTGGCTGTTCATCAAGACAAAAATAACATGAAACCAATAATCAACCCTTGCCTACAAAGTTCAATACATGTACACATTATGTTGGGTATGGAAAGGTGAACTCCACAGGGCCATTTAACATAAAGCTTAGCGATTGATTGCGAGTCTGATTTTTACGATTGATCATACACAATAGTCAATGCAGTCAATTGTAGGATTTACGCAATTGTAGACATCATTCCCATGACCAATAGCTAAGCTTTATGTCAGGGCCCCACTCACATTGTTAGTCTTCGGACTTTTTGATGAGTATTGTTTAATAAAACCGAATTGAATTTGAATATAAAGTACATGTGGGGGGGGGGGAGGGTTAAATAATAAACGATGCTTCAATGCATTAGAACTTGGTTATTTAGTTTTTGTTTAAACCCCTATTTTGCCCCCTCTTCAGATATAGAAACAAATTAATGGAAAAAAACAAACAAACAATAACACAAACTAAAGGAATAAGCTGAGCAAAAAATGTGCCTTATTTTATAAGATTCATGCATTAACTACTAACTTGGGATCAGACTTATGATTTGTGGTAATAACTGTTACATTTGCTTTAACGGAATTAGTAATATGAAGAAAATCTTAGATTTCAGCCAAAAATCCTGAAAAATAGCATCTACATGTACATGTACATATTCATAGTTATTGCATTATTTACATTAATCTTTGGTGTTGCATTTCAATCAATAAAAGGATAACAGAAATCAACAATAAAGCACATTGACTGTAATTAGTAAGAACTATTTTGACAGGCCTATAGATGTATATACATGTATCATACAGGTATATACCACCTTCTTCAAAACAAAAGCTTTCACAGTAGTGCAAAAAAGTTAATAAGTTTTGGCCAAATCCTAACAATAACTCATCTTTCCCACTACACAACCACATTTTAATTTCAGAAAATCAATTTAATCTTTATTTTACTGGAAAAAAACACCAAAATCTATAAAAGTTTATTGGTTGGCAAACACAGTTCACATCATCTGATACAGACTTCACTTTTATATAACATGTAGTGTAAAGGCTGCATGCTCTCTCTGCAAACGAACAAATCCAACACTTTTTTTATTACCACATTTAAAATTCATTAGTAGATTTTATCAAAGTTATTAGGTGTTTCAAAACAATTTGCGCATGAATCACTTCAACAGTGATTACACTGACATAAAAGCAATGAAAGGGGTATGTGATGAGTGATAAATGTGATGTATTAAATATTATTTATGACTTACTGGGTATTTTTTAAAAAAGTTATTAGGTTTTCAAAACAATTTGTGCTTGAATCACTTCAATTATGATAACACTTGTGCATGAAAAGCAATTTACCGGTAAGTGTCACTTTGTGAGTGATAATAATGTGATGTAACAGTTAGAATGAATTTGTGGGTGTATTACAGTATACGCAGCTGAGTGTGCTAGATTGAATTTCATTCAGATATACATGTATAGCAATATTTCCCTGCATAATGACCACACATGAATACATACATGTATACCTATATGTATATAGAGTGAACATATCAGCTGGAATGAAAGTACATACTCTGTACTAGTGTAAAATGCAACACACAAGAAGAACATTTACACTTGTAAAGTTTATTTACATTATTATTTTCATGGAGAATTTGACATAATTCAGACTATCCACAGAGTCTGTTCCATCAAAGGCAGCATGATAGTATGATTTTGAACCAGAATGTAAAGAGTACGTAGCAGAGGGGGCAAGGGGGAATGAGAGTCGAAGTAGGTACAAATAGGTATAAACAGTATGACAAGTTCACTGTAGAAGAACAAAATATGAATAGTGTGAAAGGTGCCAGCATCACAAGCTTTAGCAATGATTGTTGAACATTTTTTTTCCTTTTTACAATTGATTGCATTGGACACATTTTGTGATTCGCTCTAAAGAAACTTTTTGCAAATAACCTTTGCTTTTTTTTCAATTGGATAGGTACTCAGATCATTGTTGATTTTCTTTTAAAAGAAGATTTACAGGTCAAAACTGCTGATTTGAATAAATAAACAAAAATCAAACTAGCAAAATGCTGAAAATTTCATCAAAATCGGATGTTAAATACATGTAAGAAAGTTATGACATTTTAAAGTTTTGCTTATTTTTCACAAAACACATGACGAAAAACCTCCGTTTGAGAATACTATACCCCAGTTTCCCTTGCAATCAATTCTCTTCTCCAAGTACGAAAAACCCTATACTGCCCCAAGCAAGCAATATAAGTATCAAAACACCTGTTTCTTGACCTCGGTCCGGATATAACGCAACATGCCGCCATCTTTATTCACTTACTTTCCTTATTTCGAGGTCGATTTTCTTCGTTCGAAATTAAAAATGGACTAACATTGAATTTCTGAATACAATATGTCTTTGAAAACGTGATTAAATATTGAATACAATAATTTCATTCAGAAGGTCCTACTGTACTACAGGCAAAGAAGTCTTACGTAATAGCACAGCTGTTGTTTATCATTTCGTCCTTGGCTTAACGCTCTTAATCTGGCCTGTGGAGGTGAAATTGAGACAGCGGGGATTACCTGGCCAAGCGGGGTTGATCAGGCGGGTGTTTCATAAAGCTTTTCGTAAGTATTAAGAATAAGAGCGACTGGTGATCCTTCTTGCGGTAAATGGTACACACCATTGGCGATGATCACCAGACGTTCTTAAAGTCGCTCTTAACTTACGAACAGCATTATGAAACGGCCCCCTGGGCTTGGAAATGATGTTTTAGATTTTCATATGCAAAATGGGGTGAAATACCGCAGTTTGCAATCTGAACTGCGGTCCGTTCCCAAACGGCGGTTTGACGTAATGAGTGATATGTACAACTCAAATTATACAGTCGATGATGTCCCTCACTCACTATTTCTTTTGTTTTTATTGTTTGAATTATACAATATTTCATTTTTTATAGATTTGACAATAAGGACCAACTTGACTGAATATATAGTATTAAACAATACTCATTCCACATGTTCAAGGAGGAATTAATCGTTGTTTCACTTGACAAGGAGGAGAAAATAGGATATTCCCTATTCTATATAATAAAATACAAAAGAAATAGTAAGTGGATGACGTCATCAGTCTCCTCATTTGCATACCCAACAGGATGTGCATATCACTGTTTTGTGAAATTAAGCGAAACTTTAAAATGTCATAACTTTCTTATTTTACATCCGATTTTGATGAAATTTTCAGTGTTATGTTTGAATTTTTCTCCCTTTATTCAAATAATCTTTTGTTGGGGTGGACTTGTCCTTTAAGAAAGCTTGCCTGGTATATCAATCTGCAATACTCCACTCTAATAAAGAAACCATTGCATAGACAGGGCGGCAATACTTGCATGTTGCATGTACATTGATTTACAATCATTGGGAAAGCTTCTCTTACATGTATGCTGCTGGCTTTAAACTAATTGGCTATTATTTGACCTGTTGCCAAATACCAATACCAAACATGACTGAATACTTTGTAGTTAATGGGATAACAGGCATGTTTTAAAACTATAAAAATCGTGCTCATTTCACTTGATTTTAAAAGGCTTAATGTCAATGACCTTCATTGGCTTACATTATATACAGACAGATTGATAGTAGAAATGTCAAACATAGAACTCATATCGATAAAAATAGGAAAAAATGGAATAACACAACTAAAAACAATAAAATACAAATCAAAACAATGCCCCAACTCAACTTCCTCTAATCTGCCCAAAATATAAACACCAATTTGAAAACAAAATCTCAAACATGTGTCAAAACTGACTGTCATTCATACTTACATATCGATTGCTACTGCTACATACACAAGAACGTGAAAATAAATGTGCAAAAATTATTATGGATAATGCACGAGTAGACTATGGGATAGTGTATTAGGTATGACAAATTAGAAGTGATGGATGAAAATGTGACCTACGTATTCATGAATGGTAGTAAGTAGGTTACATGTTTGAGTTACTGACAGAAAGTTGCTTTATTTTGAAGTCTCATAGATTTCATTTTATGCAATTTCCTCATCTATAATTTCCTTAAAAATCCCCATGATTATTTCCTGAAAACCCCATGAAGAAGATGAAGTTATATCTTATATTGTTGGTAACATTTAACCACGTACGACATGCTATTGGAAATGTGAAAATGGACATCGTTAAGGCCACCGCACTCCTTACGACCCGACTGGTCGGGGACTGGCTTGCGACTGAGTGAGGGGAGATGAATCGCAAGGTAGTCATAAGCCTCGACACCGCACACCTTGCGATCTGATCTGCGACTCACACATGCGCTTTTTGCTTTTTGGCATAGCAACTGAGAAAGTGCGCTTACTACTGCGTATGCGCGTTGTTTATCATAATACGCATCGTGCAACTCTGCTGTGTGTTTGGCTGGAAGTTGGATTGAGCTTGCGATCCAGTCATAAGGATTCGACATGTCAAATCCTTACGATTTTCCTTGCGACTTGTCTCTGACCGGTCTGCGACGCTCAAGCTGACAAGAGCTGTGACGTCACATCTCCCCTCACTCAGTCGCAAGCCAGTCGCCGACCAGTCGGGTCGTAATAAGGTGTGCGGTGGCCTTTACTGATTACATTATCCAATTAGATTGATGGCCACACCAATGTTTATGAGTGGGACGTGTATTAAAGTGAGCGTGCATATGGGTACATTAAGTACATCAATATTACACACATTTGGGGATTGCATGGATGGTCACATCAATATCTATGTGTGGGACATGTATTAACATTTAGTACATCAATACAAACACACACTGGGAGTGGTGCCAAACACAATGACATGGGTTAGCTATTGGGGAGCATGCCATTTAGACTGACCCTTGATGGGCCCCCGTGGGGTCAGCCCCGTCACTGTTCGGACTAGGGGTGGAGTGCGTGGTTCCCATGACGACAGACAGTTGGAGCGGAATCCCCTGGGTAGCTCTGACCTCCGACCTAGTTCCTAGGGTGGGGTCGGGGTGGGGCAGCATGGTAAGGTAGGGGTAGGAAAGGAGTTTGTTCACAGAATGACGCATTGAAATGATATGTCAAACAGGATCAATCAAAAGAAGAACTAAACTAATTGCCCTGTATTCTGAACTTGAGTTTCAAATTAACTCTGGTCTAAGGTTCAGCGTGGCCAGTGAAAAAAATCCAATTATGCCAGAGGAGCAGCGAAATTATGCTAAATCGCGAAAAATTATGCCAAACCGTCTTCAATTAAAAATAAAGGATTTCGTACCAGAAAAAAAAATTGACAAGCAAAAAAAAAAAAAAAAAAAAAAAAAAAAAAAAAAATCTTCTCAATCTTCAAATAGATCAAAATTATGCTAAATATACTATTATTATGCCAGATTCTTTGCTTAAAAAAGTCTAATTATGCCCCAAATTATGCTGAAAGGGTCGAAATTATGCCAGAAAAAAAGTCTATATTATGCAAGAATTATGCCGGCATAATGGATGATGCTGAAAGGGTCGAAATTATGCCAGAAAGCATAATTATGCCAGTTCTGGCAACGTTGCTAAGGTTACTGTTTAACTATGGATAGCCAATTTTGACACAAATCTTTAACAGTACAGGTTCAATCTACATGTATCAACTTGTTTGATTAATTCATAACTGTCTGGGAATGATGACTGCAACGGTTTTCTTCACCATTTAAGCATGGGGAAACATGTAAACATGAGGACCATATAAAATGTAAACAAAGATTTGACAGTTTCAGCACTCCATAATTTTTATAGCACAGAGTTGACCATGCATGGCCTATAAAGTTAAACATTCGGCTTTCCATAGTTAAACCACATCTTAAGACCGGAGTTCAATTTAAACCCAAGTTTCGAACAAGGGCCATTAAAGGAAACCAAAACTCAAGAAGAGAATCAATCTCATTGGAAAGAGTAAAATGAGAGGAACAATTTCAAACAAGTTTCACCAAAATTGGTTATGAAATAAGCAAGTTATGGACGTTTGAAAGTCTTGATGTACTTTCAACGGGGATCCTCAAATTGGCAAATGTGCTTCAAAATAGCTGATTTTGTGGACAACTCTCCATTTGTTTTGTACACAAATTTTCAGATTTTCCGGTTTATTCTACATATTTCACATTATCTCCTCCTGACCTTGACATTGTGGTGTGGTGGTGGTGATTTTTCACCTGATTTCTAAGAAAGCATGAACGTTTCTAAGCAAGCAACTAGAGGACCGACGGCTTAAGGTTATCTCTGAGGGACCTGGTACTGAGGATTAATGCCTTATCAAAGGGCACTAGCGCACCAAGTGGGAATCGAACTCGGGTCACCGCAATACGAATCCCCACTCTACCGACTGAGCTACCACGCCTCCCTGGTGTGAATTACATTTTCCCATGACATATGTTGAGCTCAGAAGGATGCAAGATGCAATTTGAAAGATAATGAGGAAAATCTGAAAATGTGTGTACAAAACAAATGGAGAGTTGTCCACAAAATCAGCCAATCCACGTTTGCCAATTTAAGGGTCCCCATAGAAAGTACAGAAGTTGACACTTCAAACCACTGCATTTCCTTTCATGATGTCAAGTCTCAATACGCACTTTATATTATCATTTTATCATTTCAGAGAGCGCAGTCGTTACTCACAAGACTATTATGGAAATTTCTACTGATTTGTTATGCAACTAGTACGACATGCTTATTGGAACAAGAAACATATTGTGATGGGCTTGTAAAAAACACCATTCCCTGGGTCGTACATGCACATAACAGTAAAAATTGACAAATAATAATAAAAATAATTGGCATTTATATAGCGCTTTATCAATCTACGACTGTTCAAAGTGCTTCACAATCATTATTACCCGGTCACTGGATTCATTGCATTTCAAGCAGCCAGTTAGGCGCAAACTTGCTAAACCAACCACAATGACGGTTGTTTCCTACCGGTACCCAATTAGCACCTGGGTGAGAGTGGCAAAGTGTGGATTGACGCCTTGCCAAAGGACGCTAGACCATGGTGGGATTTGAATACACGACCCTCTGATTACAAGGCGAGAGTCAGAACCGCTACACCACGGCGCTTCCACAATGATGTGTAACGGAAGTGGAGTCGAATCAGGTAAATCTTCTTTTTTTTGGGGGGGGGGGTGCCAAATTTACACAACTTACTGCCCATAAAAATATCTGTAACACGGATTAGCTTTAACAGTGCTATGAGGAGATTTTCCAGGACTATTTGAATTGAGAATTTTGGGGCAACATCGCCCCGAGCCTTATATTTTTCCCTGCGCCGCATACATGTATCTCAAGCTTGTCGATTATTAGCAGCTGCTAGTCGCATCAAATAATCTTGGGGCTTTGGCAGTGGTTTAAAGCAATGTAGATGTGGTTCATCTTTTTTTGCATAGAGAATATATGCCTGTGTAATAGACATTGAATCACTAAGAAAAAAGAAAAAGGCAATAGAAATTATCTAAAAGTTAAAGAGCAAGAAATCCATTGGCCCGAATCCACAAAGGTATTTTTTTTAACCATCGGTTGAACCCATGGTTTATGCAGATTTCCTGTATGAATTAGGCTTATTTACCGCGTATACATGTATCAAAACATGTCCAATGCTGATGCGCATTTATGTCACAGTGTGCCAAATTGACGCCTGTTGCCATGGTTAAATACGCTAATTTATTCATGAGTCCACTGTTTTGAATTAATGAATCCACTCTTCAAACAGTGGACTCATGAATAAAACAGTGTACCTAACCATGGCAACAGGTGTCAATTTGGCACTGTGACAAAAGCGCGCATCAGCATTGGAATTTTTTTAAGTACGCAGAAAATAAGCATAATTTATACAGGCAAATCTGCATAAACCATTGGTTTAACCGATGGTTTTACAAAGCACCTTTGTGAATTTGGGCCGTTATGTTTCAGTTATGAATGCAGATTTCTACTTTCAACCAAGAAGCTCAATCTAATCTTTAGTTCACCGCATGCACCCTTCCATTTCTTTCTAAACCTAAGGTGTACATAGATGTATGAAGTTAAGAAAACTGATTACTCTGTGTTGATGACTAAAATCAGTGAGCGATGAGCTACTCAAAAAAGAATTTTCGCAGGAATCCCACAGGCAAATTTCAGTCTAGGAGTGACCCCCTCTCCCCCGTCAGTTTACAAAATCCCACAATGCTCCATTCTGTTCAATCTGAGAGGACTACTAAACTAGCTTACCTTTACGTGTGAGAAGTTCTTGGTAGCCTGATGGCGTCATGGCATTGCTTGGCCTCTGACTGCCTCTAGAGGGCGGTCTGTCGGGTGCTACAGAAGGGACGTTGCCACCGTGACGAACTAACGTAGGTGGGGGCTGTTTTGGAGCCTCCATGGACTTATTCCTATGAGAGACACAAAGATGTGATCTCATTCTAATCAAATCTACATACAGGAATTTAAAATTATGGATGCATTTCTGTGAGAAAAAAATGTAATCTTCTAATTCATTTTACATGTAAGAATCAATCAATGGAATTATTTCTATGAAAAACAAAAATATGTTCTTATTCCCCTTCAATCTACATGTACATGTAGGAATCTACATGTATGGACTTTCTTCTATGATAAACAAAAATATAATCTTACATGTATTCCAATGCAATCTGCATGTAGGAATGTACAGACTTATTCTTTTAACAAACACAAAAATGTGATATTATTTTAATTCATCCAAATACTCCTTCCCAAATCCCATGTTATCAAAATAATGCCAGCCTTGGCATCATTTCTTCCAGCAAACAATTTACCCCCATTCTGCTGCACTCAACCCAGGTGAGACTCTGGCGGGAATTCATTCCATGAAATGCCGAAGTATGAAACAGCTGCTCTGCTATTAAAGGCAGGGTATTTATAATGCATTATTGTGGAGCGCTTAGAGACTTCTGATGATGATGTTCGCTTGCTAGGACGGCCACAAATTAAATCATTCCTGTGGGTTCGAAGATGGCTGAATAGACCAATCTTCGCCCAAAAAGTATGTTGGTGTGGGCAAGTAAAAGGCGGCAGTGGGGCAGGCACAGCGATGGTGCTTGCTCTGTCTTTTCGACACTGGCGTTTTGTACTTGCTTGTCCACACGTCTTGACTCGTAGCCCGACACACCAGCCCTAACCATGGTGCGCCAGGCAGAACGGTCCTCAGCTAGTTCCTCCCAGGTGTCAGAGTTTATGCCACAGCACTTCAGGGAAACTATTAGAGAGTCTTTAAAGCGCAGCGCTGTATAAGCAATTATAATTACTATCATCAAGGTTTTTTTGAGTTGTAACTTACGTCTCCTGAACTGAGTAGGTAGTCGATGTTGCGCAACCGTTGGAGCGCAGAGATAATGCTTTGGACGATACTCCTACAATAAGAGATACAAGAAAATGAGAATTGAAACCAGTGATGATATACATGTAGAGTCTGACTCCTAGAGGCTCTTAATTTTTAGGCTAAATAGATTTAAAGGCATTAAACTCATGTCAACGACCTAACAAAAGCGGTCATGAATCGCTACATCTAGCTCAAATGGATTTAGCATTGATAGTGATTTTCAAAAGCAAATAACTTCAATCTTTGATGGCACCCCCCCTCCATTGGAATTCACACTTGCTTCTCTTGAAAAAAATCTTAACGTAGATCCTTAAAGACTCTGATTGCTTCTACTATCCCATCAGCCGGTGATGTCATGCTAAACACAAGATGACGTGGTGTGAATATCAATATTATTTATCAAAATTGATATCAAGATTAGTTAAAATGCTCCTAGAATTCACACTTATCTCTCGTTACAAAATCCAAGCCTGGATTCTTGTAGTCTCCGATAGCCTCCGCTACCCCCTCAGCCGGGGATACAATAGTCTTAGAAGGTGATTTGGCATTAGTACCAGTATTGATTATCAAAAGTAATACTTCGATTTGTGAAACCACCCCCTAGTATTCACACTTACCTCTCTTTACTAAATCTGAGCCTAGTTTCTTCTAGTCTCCAGTAGCCTCCGCTACCCCATCAGCCGAAGACACAACAGACCTTGAAAGTGATCTGGCATGAACATCAATATTTCTTTACATAAAAATTAAAGGGATGGTCCGGGCTGAAAATATTTATATCTTAATACATAGAGGAGAATTCACTGAGCAAAATGCCGAAAATTTCATCAAAATCGGATAACAAATAATAAAGTTATTGAAGTTTAAAGTTTAGCAAAATTTTGTGAAAACAGTCATCATGAATATTCATTAGGTGGGCTGATGTCACATCTCCACTTTCCGTTTTCTTATGTTATTACATAAAATCATATTTTTTTCATAATTTCATACTTGTGTGATAATATGTCTCCCTTATACTGAAATAAGTTGCAGCAATAAATATCTAATGCACTAAATCAGTTGTCAATCCAATTTTTCTAGTTCTTGGAGGAAAAAATTTGAATAAACCTAATTTCATATAATAAGATACAAAAGAACAAGTGGGGATGTGACATCATCAGCCCACCTAATGAATATTCATGACGACTGTTTTCACAAAATATTGCTAAACTTTAAAATTCAATAACTTTGTTATTTGTTATCCGATTTTGATGAAATTTTCGGCATTTTGCTCAGTGAATTCTACTCTATTTATTAAGCTATAAATACTTTCAGCACGGACCATCCCTTTAATATTAAGATTGGGGAAACCACCCCCTAGAATTCACACTCACCTCTCTTTACAAACTCCGAGCCTAGTTTCTTATAGTCTCCAGTGGCCTCTACCACCCCGTCGGCCGGGGATACGATCGTCTTAGAGGGCGACGACACCCTCCTGCTCCCACCGAGCCTGGTCGGTGTCCTACGAGCGCTGCCAGCACGGACGGGATGCCCGTGCGTAGCGGTGGTGGAGATGAGTTGGATCGGGTCTGAGGGCGTGGCTTGGGCGTGGCGCTCCCGGGGCGGGGCAGAGTGGTAGGAGGCAGCCGCCTCGACGGGGCGTCGGGTCTCCACTGCAGTGTGGCTCCAGTTGTATTTATCATCTGCAACAATATTGCAATAAGCGCACATGAAAAGATATTACGTTGACAAGGCAGGGTATGTGAGCTTCATTTCCACTGCATTTTGGTTTTACCCTTTTCTTTTGTCATTATACATGTATTGATTTTTATTGAACAGTGTATTGATTGATTTTATCAATGCTTATGTAATTTTTGTATGTGTTGTACCTTTTAAATGGATGTGAATAAAGTGAATTCGAATTTGACTTTACCATAATACTCCATCCCAAGAAATGTTATATATTGTATCATGTACAAATCTTTAATCCATGCTCTCAACACAATTATAATGATAATGACATTTACTAGAATAAACAAACATTCAAAAAGATGTATTTATCATCTGCAACAATATGAATGAATGAATTTATCTATTATCCAATGCAATGATAATACCAATTTACAAGATTACAGACAATCAGTTATGAATACAAAGAAAAGCAAGGATAATAGGAACCAGAAAATAACATGAATGCTAGTCGAGTCTGGCCCCTTCTAGTCTATATAGATAGAAACATGTTTCTTAACTTGTTAGTTAAGAATGAACAATCATGAGTCTACTAAATATACTCTGTAATATATATAAACAATGACTACATAACAATTTAACAAAAGTTAACAGTATTTACATATGAAAGATATCTAGATGATAACAAAAATAATGTACAGTTGTATATTGCAATAAGCGCAAATGAAAAGCTATTACTTTTACAAAGTAAGGTATGTCAGCTTCTTCATTTCCCATAATACTCCGTCCCGAGAAATGTTATATATTGTATCATGTGCAAATCTTTAATCCATGCTCTCAACACAATTATAATGATGACATTTACTAGAATAAACAAAAATTCAAAAAGATGGCTTAACTTTCAATCAACTAGCATAAAAAAAATTGTATCATCAATTGACTGGTTCATAAACCAAACTCTGTGAAATCATAGAATTCAAGATTTAAACTATGAAAATCACCAACACAGATAAGTACTTGGGCCTTGAAAAAGAAGCGACATCTGATTGGAATATCATGCTTTGCAAATTTCTCAGCAATTAAACATCTTCTAAAACTACTTGGCGCATATATTTTATTCATACATACATGCACAAATACTTGGGTGGTAAGTTTAGGGAATTTCATTTCAACTAATCATCAGACTGTTATCACAACTCTTATTTGTGTTAAAAGACAATTTATGTGACAATTTGAACAAGCAACTGATTCAATAATTTCTGGACATACCTGCAAAGGAAAGACCAGCTAGTTGGTTGGCCACAAACTGTTCGGCGAAAGCTTTCTCATGATGAGGACAGAGCCCTTCAACCTGACCCAACTGTAATCCTTGGGCACCTAGACCATGACTTCCTGTAGAATAGCGCAGCGAGGCCGTCTCTGTAGAAAATAAGAATTTTGAAAACCTTCTCATAATGCATCCCTGCCAACATTTCAAGTCCATAAATAGGGACAAAAGAATAAAAAAAGGACATTACTAACTTGTCTACACACCCCTAAAAAAAAGCCTCACAAAATAAGGAGAAAACAACGTTTGAAGTTTGGGCTCAACCAAGCATGAGACGTGCAATACTTCCAAGCAGTCGTCAAAGAAACTCTTGCGTCTTGTTTTTTTCTAATTCAACTTTACAACTTGAAATTTTGACAGTATAAGGAAGAAGAATTACTCTTTCAGAAAAGCTATTTGTTTCAATTTTGCTTTTTAAAGACCATATTACTCTTTTGCGTATTAACAGAGAACCCTCCCTGAAAAGTTATTGTTGGTTTTGGAGTGGCAAGTCATTATTGTGATGTCTTTAGCACTCACCTTCCGGAGCTGGCTTTAGTATTCCACTCATCAGGTAGGCATTGGTTAAGGCTTCTAGGTACTCAGTCTGAAAAATAAACAAAGAAACAAAGTTTAAACAATCAACTCATCAAGTACATGTAAGATGATGATGATCCATAGCATTTATATTGCACTATATTTCTGTTAAAACAGGTGCAGGCTTATCCAATTATTAAGCTAATTACGACATATATGCTGAAATAAGTGAATTTTGAGGGGATGATTTGAAGAATTCAATGTTGTCAATTTCCCAGGGTGAAGAAGGGAGGGAGGTAAGAAACGACATAAGTCTTGGTTAAGGCTTCTAGGTACTTGGTCTGAAAACAACATAGATGTTTATAGAGTTAATGTCAATACCTTTCTGGTTTGTACCCACAAAATTAGATTGCATATTTGTTTTGAGAAAATAAGCCAAGAGCAATCTTGGTACTAGCAGGATGTGAAGATATCGGAGCGTCGTGGCCCAGAGGATTAGTCTTCTGACTTTGCAACAGAGGGCCGTGGTTTCAAATCCCAGCCATGGCGTAATTTCCTTCAGCAAGGAATTCATCCACGATGTGCTGCACTCAACCCAGATGAGATGAATGGGTACCTGGCAGAAATTCATTCCTTGAAATGACACCGCGCTGTAAAAGGCTGCGGGGCTAAAGCCAGGGTAATAATATCCAAGTCCTTTGGAAGCGCATAGGAACGTTATGACATAATGTGATATGCTCTATACAAAAACAGCGTTATTACTACTATTATTATATCATCTACTGCTTGACCTTTCCTGAGTCAAGGCATGTTTTTTTTCAAAAAAATGCAAACACGTTATTTACATCCCCTATAAAGTCAAAGTATGTCTTAGTTGAACACTTTTGGGGTACCAAGAGTTTGCCTTTAATTGGCAGACTCACCCATCGGAACATAATAAAACATGGCCATTATCCCTCCTCAACACATGCCCATACCAACATACTCCGTTTGCCTTCGCCGTCTGAGCCCCGTCTTACAAAGAGTTACGACTGATCTGATCATCTTAAACTATATGGACATCCAACAATGTCATAATTTTTTTCTGCAGGAAATTAATTTTCAAGAAAACAATGGATGTATAATTATACATCACATCTAGAAAAGATTTTGAACTAACATGCAGTTTAGATGTTGACATTGCTGGCTTTCCATAGTTGTGGTTGATTAGATCAATCGTACGTAACTCTTTGTAAGACGGGGCCCTGATCCATCGTCTCTTCCAAACCCAACGGCTGCATCAAAACCTCAGTCTTCTTCATTTTTAAAAGAATATCCATTCAAAGAGAGAAAAAAAAGAATGAAAAAAAAAGTTGTTACCTTCTTCAAATTCTTGACATCATTCTTATCCTGCGAGTACAGGTTTCCAGCCTCCTGTCTGCAAAGTGTCTGACGCCCTCCTCGACCAGCTGAGTGAAGGGAAGATCTGTCTCCATGGCGATAGCGAAGCTTTTCCTGCAGGAATAAAAAGTGAAGGTCTTCGTGAGCCGTGCATGCAGCTACCCCGAATACAGATTATTGAGAGTCTGATTTAAAGGGATGGTCCGGGCTGAAAGTATGTATAGCTTAATAAATATAGTAGAATTCACTGAGCAAAATGCTGAAAATTTCGTCAAAATCGGATAACAAATAACAAAGTTATTGAATTTTAAAGTTTAGCAATATTTTTTTAAAACAGTCGTCATGAATAATCATTTGGTGGGCTGATGATGTCACATCTCCACTTATTCTTTTGTATTTTATTACATGAAATTAGGTTTATTCAAATGTTTTCCTCCAAGAACTAGACAAATTGGATTGACAACTGATTGAGTGCACTAGATATTTAGTGCTGCAACTTATTTCATTATAAGGGAGACATATTATTCACACAAGTATGAAATAATGAAAAAATGAGAAAACGGAAAGTGGAGATGTGACATCATCAGACCACCTAATGAATATTCATGACGACTGTTTAAAAAAAATATTGCTAAACTTTAAACTTCAATAACTTTATTATTTGTTATCCGATTTTGATGAAAATTTTGGCATTTTGCTCAGTGAATTCTACTCTATGTTTTAAGATATAAATATTTTCAGCCCGGACCATCCCTTTAAAGAAATGATCACCAGTTTTGTGTAGCTAACAAACAGTTTTATGAAATGCCACCCAGAATTAATGAAGAAAATAACCTCCAATAGACTAATACTGGTAAAACCAAAGTGCACCAAAGAAGAACTGCACATTTACATGTAGTTTCCCCTACTGTTTACAAAGATGTAAAAAATTGAAAGAAATTAGTGAAGTTTGATGTTTCTTTTTTTCTGTAAAATAGAGAGAAGATTAACTGATCATAAAAATTGATGTAGTTAGGGGAATAAATCCTTCTTTTCACTTGGTTCAAAAGTTAAGCCCAATGTACACTATGAGATTCAACTAAGACCTGGTTTTTTCAACAAATCATGTTCTTGTGTTGAATATGAAAATTGAACAAAAGTAATATGATCTTTAATATTTTAAATTTGGAACAAAGCTTGGATACCTTTAATCAAAACAAGCAAGCCTTGATGTCAGAGTAAAGACAAAATAGTTGGTTTCAATTTACAGCAAGATTGCTTGGTCCTATACAATTAAATTTTCAAGTTTCTTCTATACAATGTACTTTTTGGGAGGCTCGCAAAAGCTAAAAGTTTTCAATTCAGATTTCACTATTTGAAACTACGATGATCGTTACAAATTTACAGGTCAGAATGTTATATCAAATGCTATCACAACTTTTGTTTTACAACATTGGATGATAAAAACTGATTGTGTAGTGTGAAAACAGTTGTAGAATGCCGATAACCCACACGAAAATAAAACCCACAACCTTCAAAACGACCAATGCAATAAAGTAAACCATGTGCTTGATAATGCTACATGTACCTCATTGTAAGTACATGTAATGTTCATGAAACATTAACTCTTCGATCAGGTGGACCAGTGTTTCAAAATCTGTGCGCAATTATGCATGACTGGAATATGTAATTGTGCTCACCAAAGTTCTTTTTCACTTTGAAGAAAGTGAGAGTGATCTTTTTTTCTTTTACATATATATCCCAAATCAAATTCGGTGCACTTGGATTCCAGTAATTTTAATTCAAAGAGATTCTGGCTTAATAGGAGTCAAACATGATTTGTCACTCTCTTTCCAGGTTTATTTCCCAGTGGAAAGAAATTCCTTGAGCGCTGTGCTAAAGCGAGGGTAATAATGCAACACATGTAATTTGCATTAAGCACTACACAAATGATGAATATTATCATTATCATGATTAATCTGATGTGGCAGTCAAGAGCGAGGGAGGGGAGGGGGTGTTTCACAAGAGTTAAGTTTTATTTAAAGTTGTACTTAAAAGCATGTGCGCAGATGAAATTCTTAATGCAATCTGATTGATTACTACTCAGTAGCACGCATATAGCATGAGAACTCTTTCACGATGCCGCAATGTGTTTCATAACACATTAAACTGAGAATTTAAGTGCAACTCTGCAAGTCTGTGTACCACACATTAGCATTTTAGGGGCATTATTTAGTTAATTAGAGCAAACTTTTGATTTTATGCATAAATTAGCATAATTAATCCGCAATGAGATTTTAAACAGAATTTGACCTTACAGTTTTGGAGATTATGCCATGGGCAAGGCTCGACATTAGCGGTGGCCCGGGGCCACCAGAAATTCACCTCGGGCAACCATTATTGATAAAATGTTAAGTTTTGGTGGCCCGAATCGGGCAACCAATAATTTTCAAAGTAGCGCAATTTTTCTCCCGATTTTGCACGCATTTATCAACTTTCTACAGTTCAACTTGCAACCCAGTTCGTCATGCGCCCTTTTTGTTGATCTACACACAAATACACACACACAAAGTTTGCATATTACGCCTACAGCTATAGCATACAGTAGCTATTATCCAGCCAGCCGCGCCGGCCGGCTGGCGTGAGCTTTGCATGAAGCCACTGCATACAGCTGTGCTCTAGATCTAGCTCAGCCTATTCAGACTCTGGGAGCTGCGATAAAAAATGTTGCTGCTAAGAAATCTTCCACAGAACTTTGAAAATCTGAGTCAAAGTCACATTTTACACCAATGAAATGACATTCTACAGTCTATATTACGAAAATTTGGTGTACCCTGATTATTTGCAAGCATTAAGAAGAGGAATTATGACCTCTCTTTTGACTACAAAAGACCGATTTCCAAATTAATTAATACACATAAAAACACATAGGCAAGTACATCACAGTCCCACGTGTGCATTTGTATGTATGTTGATACTTTGTTTCTTTCAAAGCTGTGTCTTTTCTAGCCAAAAATAAACAGACAGTTTCTTTCTTTCTTGTTTATAAATGACTTCTTAAACCACTCTTGAGAAAGTAAATACTTTGGGAAGGCATTTTATTGATATGAAATGTGAATTTTCCAACATTTTGGCAAATATAGGGAAGGACTTTTCTCACACATTTTTTCCAGATATAACTTTTGCCGTTTTCTTCTTATTTTTTTCTTTCATTTTTTTTACAGTGGTTAAACCATTTATACCCCTTCCCATTGAATATGCCTGATTAAAAAATATGTTTCTACTGAAAATAAAATAATACAAACTAAAGGATATAAAAATAGAAATGTGCCATTCCCAGAAGGTAAGTGAAAATTATTTGCTTGGCTTTTAATTATATTCCAGTCAGAAAAGACTGTTGCCACAGCTGTTAAAAAAATATTCGTAATGGCTTCTTAATTTTCCCCTTTTCCCCATGTTTATATTAATTTTGTTTTATTCCTTTTTTTTTCACTTTCTTTTCTTTTTTTCTCTCTAAATTTTTTCTTTTCTTTTTTTCCCTGTTCTATGCACTATTTATTTACTTTACCATTATGAGTGTGTGTCTATACGGAGGTTTTTAAAAAAAGTCCACACAACCTGCGAAAAATAAAATTCATTTATTCTCTTTCAATCATTTCATTTTTACGATAGAAACAATTTATACATGTATTTTACCACAAGCCAATTAGCAAAGTAAAATAACAGCAAACAAGGTTTACATACAAGATGATAAAGTGAAAGTACTTAGTGGTAGTGGCTGCAGAATTAATATTTCAGAAGTTTGTTTTATTAATTTTTAATGTGTTTCTTTATATTTTTCGGGCCACCAAACTTTAATATTGGGCCACCAAAAAAAATTATTTGATGGTTTTGGTGGCCCGAACGGGCCACCACCAAAAAAAGTTAATGTGGAGCCTTGCCATGGGTAACGTGCATGCCAATTTCTGTCGCGATCGCGCGATCGACAGCCGAGATCATAAGGGGGGGGGGGGCTGAACCCCCCCCCCCCCTCAGTCTTCTAAGGCGTCAAAATAGCCCAGTCTATTTAGGTTTAAATCTTTGTGCAAACACCCCCCTGGTCACCATTTGTACATATTAAAGTCATCGTAACTTAATATCAGAACAGCCTTGTGAAACACAACCCTATAAATCATCACACCCAAATGAAACGAAAAGACCAATGATAAACCACACAGGATCTACCCTACCTGGTTCTGTTTATAGCTCTGTTCAATAGAAAAAACCTGAATACAAATCAGAGGAAAAGCTCTCTAGTGATGACATTTTATAAGTCTTAAAATCCCTGCACTGGCTTCATTTGAAACAAAAGAATGATGTCTACAAAACACTGAATACACAGGCTCCAGAGTATTTCTGTTTGACTCGGTATACACCAACTAGAGCACACAAGTTAGCCTGTGACCCTCTTCAACTCGCATTCATTAACTCGGACATTAGCCAGAAATAGAATTTATACTGTGTCAGCTTGGAAATACTGGAATTTGCCACTTATAATAGACAGTCTCCATCACAAGCAACTTTTTTCCAGTTTGTAGTTTTTAAAGTATACATCCAAAGAATCAAAAGTATTTTATAATGACTTTATGTGGTCATCATTGTAAAGGGGAAGTATTACTAATCAGATATATAACTTCACTTTTCAAAATAGTGATCAGAGATTGCAGAAATCAGCTCTCAAAAATGATTTATTTTCATGCCATATTTCTGCCTTCCACCGGTCCTCTTGCGAGCTCCAGCTGAGTGACGTCACACAATGAGCAGTGAGCAGCTGAGCTGACAGCAGCCCATTGGAGACGATCTTTCCAATCAGCGTTTTTTGCTCTTAGAATTGTTTATTCCTCTTAAGATTGGTCTTGTTATATAGATAAAAGTTTGAATTTACTGAACAGTGAAAAAAAGTGCACATTTAACGTATTTTGGTGACCGATATTTAGCTTAGAATTTTTTTTTTTTTCAAGAAATATAGGTGAATAAACAAAGCATATTTTCACGTAGAAATCACACTTGCGTCACATTAATGTTATAGTCAATATAAAGCATAGACATTCTTCTTTATGACTGAACAAAAATTATGAAATTTCATTAAGTAGCAAAGTCAGGAATCACAAAAAAAACACGGCAATATCCATCGCGAAATGACTGAAATTGCAGTTGAATTGCCGAAGCATTATTAGGAAACAGCGGCGAGCGGACTTTCTTTCATATATCTTAAAAATGCCTTCCTGTTAGAGCGATGGTCTGTGGCCAAATGCGTTGGCCATTGTTTTGTCATGTGCGAGGACCCTGGTTCGAAACTCGGATTTTTTTTTTCTGGGTATTTTTTTTTTATTCCTTCCCCGTCCCTACCCATCTTTTTTTTCTCTTTTTATTTTCTTGTGAAATTCTATTCAGACCTGTATTTATCAAATCTTGCTTCTTAATTGCTGCTTTTGATTTTCAAGTTCTTGATTAGATTATTTCTACTCTTATTTGGGATGGGAGGGGTAGAGTTAAAAGTCAAGTCCACATCAACTAAAAATTATTTGAATAGAGTGATTTCCCTTGTTGTTTTTACTCAAAACAGTCATATACACAAAACAATGATATGCAAATTAGAGTTGTCACTCACATCACATTCGTTTCTATTTTTTGTGGCATTTTGTTTTTTATTCTTTGCAGATTTGACGATAGGAAACTCTTCATCTGATCACAATAGGTTATATTTACGGAACTGTTAAAATAGTAATTATATAAATTTGAATCAAAGTTTTTATGAAATTTCCTGCAATATCTTGTTATTTTTCTTTAAATTCAAATGAATTTTTGATTGCGTGGACTTCTCCTTTACTCTTAATGTAGGGAATGCATAGCAAAATTTATCCAGAAACAAAATTGTCTTAGAATATGCAAATCAGTAATTGGACACATGTTCACTTTTCTTTCATCCAGGCCACTTCCTCACATCCACCAGGCTTTCAGTCTGATGATGAACCATCACACAACATTCACAGTGCTTCACAATAAATATTTCACTTCTGTTCATACATGCAATAAATATTGTGGAAAACAAATAAAAGGCGTACCCATATTCAAATACCGTTTAAAAGGACAAATATATTATACCTTTCGAGAAAAATCAGCACGTTAAATATCTGATAACAAAACATAATTATGGGGCACTGCAAGAAACTTATGTTCAATTGCAAATCAAGCGTAAGTCTTAAATTCAAATTTAAGCGTAATAAGGTCGAGTTGCAATCGCAATTCAACTACATGTTTAATCAAAGGACTTTCCCTTGATTTGGGACGTGTGATTGAGTATAACATTTCTCGCAAAATGCCCTAGTAACATTAAAATTGTTCTTTCGTTTTAAATTGTGTGTTATTATTTTTGACAAGCTGTATTCCTGTCCGAGTAAAATTTCTTAGTTCTCTCCAAAACTGTGCTCAAAATTGTTTCCAAGATTGATAAAGAAATTTTTTCTTTTGTATCATTATCATTCCACAACTTGCAAACCGTAGGTCCTGGAAAGAGTGAAGAAAAAAATGGCTATATCCAAATCATAGTAAAAGGACATGATGGAATCTCCCAGATTGAGGTAGCAAGCAGAGACCAGAAGTCACCAGAGTTAGCAATTGTGCAGATCTGTGTGTAGAAGAGAGAAAAAAAGAAATAGTTTAAATAATCAAATCAAAGTATGAATTTAATTATCGTGATGATTGATGACGTGCGGTGGCATGTAATTCCCGGTCAACAACAAATGATAGTAGGTTTAGACACCTGAAAAGTTCCACTCAGAACACTGGTGCTCTACCTCAAGTGATGTTTGTGTAGGCCCCACTCCACTTCACTACCGCTACACTACCGTACATGTACGCCAAACCTACCCGGGTAAGTGTGTAGCGTAGTGTAGGCTGTAGCAGTACTCCAGTAGTGAAGTGGAGACTACACGAACATCACTTGAGGTACGGTGCTCTCTGAGTCTCTGTGTCATTACAAAGATTGCATTTATCTTCATTGTTGAAGGCATTACGCATACATATATGCAGCAACACTCTAATCAGAAAGAAACACCAGACTCTAATTTTGGCCCACCCAAGGGTTCATTACATGCCGCCGCGCACAGAAAATTCAAGCAATAGAAGTCGTGGACCCAAGAAGTGAGATCCCAGCACGCGCGACCCACTAGTTAGAAATCCACTGCCAAACGCGGTTCGTATACTAATACTAACCTCGCAATACGTACTAGTAGTATACTAATACTAACCTCGCAATACGTGTGAGTGATTTTGGCCAGGAATCAGGGTAATCACTGCTGAAAATTTGTCTGGCTTCATGACATCGGCATCATGGTGATATAATTCTGTGTATAATAAAAACTTAAACATTCCTCTGAAACAGCAGATTTTCTGCCATGGTCCATACCACTCAGTGCTCCTAAATAATTTAATTGCCTGCCTGAGTCCTGACCAGTTTTAGAAATCTGAAGAAAAAATCTGCTGGAATTGTGCCACTCACACGTATTAAGTATACTAACCCCTAGACAGCTGGCAGCCGTCTGTTTCGAGGAGTTTTTTAACATTTTTTTATTTTTTTAATTCCTCCTCGTACACAGACGGCTCGCTACCGTGCAGCCACCATTAGGGGACTTGCAATGCAAAATCCCCCCGTCGGGGCTCTTCAATTTTTGTCTTTAATGAATAAATTTTTTGAAAATTAACGCGACCAAAATGCAAATTAATATTCCCTCTTGCCATTAATTGCCAAAAAACAGAGAAAAATCAAGTTAAAAGGAACAAAAACAGTGACTTACCTCGGCTGTCGCGCAAATTCACTTCCCCGTTTTATCCGCTCTTAAGTACATAAACATATGGCCATTGAGTCCCCTGTACAGATCGCGCTAGAACTTCGGTCTCTGTATTTGGTGAGTGAAGCCAACGGAGTTCAGCTGAACAACCAACATAACAGAGACTGAAGCTTTTGGTCTAACTAACCCCGCACCACGAACCGCGTTTGGCAGTGGATTTCTAACTAGTGGGTCGCGCGTGCTTAGCCTGGAGGCGTCTGGGATCTCACTTCTTGGGTCCACAACACACGACTTCTATGGCTTGATTTTTCTGTGCGTGGCGGCATGTAATGAACCCTTGCCTTGGGTGGAATTGTACAAAAACATTATTTCTAAAATAAAAACTTTTTAATTTCAATAGTAGTTATGCCAAAATGCATGATTCTAAACTTATATCAGATCTGTATCTGTCATCTGACCTGAATGCATCGTCAGAACAAGTACAGTTTCCAAACATGCTTACCTTGACTTTTGACTGGATCAAACAGCGTAGCCTGCAACATGCATCGGGAGCAAGTGAATGGGACCGTGCAGCTTGGAGTTTTTCAATAGTTAGTAGAGCAACACAACGAAGACTGTCGAGTGGACAAAATCGATCTTTCCAGTTCACAATTCAATAAAAAACGGGCAAAATAACACAGTTCTGGTTCCCTTATAGTCTGAAGTTGTCGAAAACAGAATTCGGATGTCACATTACATGAAGAAAACGGTAAATTCGGAAGATATTGAAGAGGTCAGTAAGGTGATTCAGTGTATTATGCACAGAGGGATGATGAGCTCGATTATTGTGTGACGTCATTATTCTCGACTGTTTTCACTGCGTGAACTGTCGGTCTGGGGGGCGGCTGGGGGGCTTAGAATGGTCTCTAATAATTTCATTTCTTGCATTTCCATGACATCGATAAGACTTTTTAGTGACATATTTGTGTATAAAAAGACAAGACCTTTCCATTCATATATAATTTGTCTATAATCATCACTTTCGTGAATTTTCTTTGTGTGTATACTTTAAAGGTCAAGTCCACCCCAGGAAAATGCTGACTGGAATAAATAGAGAAAAATCAAACTAGCATAGTGCTGAAAATTTTATCAAAATCGGATGTAAAATAAGAAAGTAATGACAATTTAAAGTTTCGCTTATTTTTCACAAAACAGTGATAAGTAGAACTAGGTGAGTCAGTCAATGATGTCCATCACTCACTATTTCTTTAGTTTTTTATTGTTTGAATTATACAATATTTCATTTTTCAAAGATTTGACAATAATATGAGGACCAACTTGACTGAACCATATAGTATTAAACAATGCTACTTCCACATGTTCAGGGAGGAATTAATCGTTGTATCACTTGACAATGAGGAGAAAATTAGAATATTTCATATTATAAAATACAAAAGAAATAGTGAGTGGATGACGTCACAGTCTCCTCATTTGCACACCAGCCAGGATGTGCATATAACTGTTTTGTGAAATTAAGTGAAACTTTAAAATGTCATAACTTTCTTAATTTACATCTGATTTAGATGAAATTTTCTGTGTTATGCTTGATGGATTTTTCTCTTTTTATTCAAATAAACTTTTGTTGGGGTGGACTTGTCCTTTAAGATTTCAATGGAATAATGGCCCTGCTCACCTTCTCTTTCTTGTCTTTTGCTGCGGCTGATTTCTTCTCAGCCTCACTCTCCTTGTTAGTGTCTCCTTGATGATTGCTAGAAGCACTTCCCGATTTCTCCTTCTCTTTCTCTTTGTTTTTCTCTGCATTCTGTCTCTTCTTGTCCCGTTCCTTCCTTGTTTTTAATTTCTTCTTCTTGCTCAGCTGATTAGAACAAAACACAAAACTTGATAAGGTACTGTAGCTAGAAATAACCTAACCTACACTGTAACCAGGGAAAACAAAGATTGTTACAAATAACTTTTATAGTGATGATGTATTTTCCTTTTTTTTACCCGATTGCTAAGAAAGCATGCAAGCTTGTAATCACGCAACCAGAGGACCAACAGCTCAAGCTCCTTTCCGTAGGGCCTAGCACTGAGGAAAATTGCCTTTACAAATAGCCCAGAGGAGGGATCCGTCATCCTTGAACTTTCACACAATATTTTTTACAAAGCACAAAGATTTTATTCATAGATCAATAAAATCAAATCATGATTTCAAATTGAAATCAGTAGAGTAGTTGATTTGACAGATGTAGATTACATAAATGGAGAAGAGCATGCCAGTTTTGTTAGAATGCAAGCCATGCTTGGGTCTGACTGTTGTGAGATGGGTCCAACTAACCAGGCTGCATCAATGATAGAAATCATTCAAACGGATGATGAAGAAAAATCTTATCTTTGGAGCTGGGGAGGGCTGGGGTGACTGTGTTGCATGATGGGTCCAAATATCCCGCCTATATTAATGTTAAAAAGCCTTTGATGATATCTTACCTTGGGTGCTAATGCAATGAGATGAACAGGAAGGCCATCATCGGCTGAACTATCGGAACCAGTCGTACTGAGAAAGACAGAGATGGAGATTGATAAATTAACAAATTATTCAATTTGAGCCTATACGTGTCTTCTTAACACATTGCCAACTGGAACCTGACAGTCCCTGTACAAAGCCTATCAGAATTACAAAATTCAGTGTTAACCTTTTGCCTTCTGGAACCGGTTGGGTGTTTCATAAAACTGTTTTTAAGTTAAGAGGGACTTTAAGAAAAACTGGTGAACATTTTTTATGCACTACATAATTACAAATGAACATCTTATGGTGAATACCATTTTATATTTGGCGTGGAGCGTCTTGGCCGAGTGGATTAGTCTCCGGACTTTGAAACAGAGGGTCGTTGGTTCAAATCCCAGCCATGACGTAATTTCCTTCAGCAAGGAATTCATCCACAGTGTGCTGCACTCGACCCAGGTGAGGTAAATGGGTACCGGCAGGAAGTAATTTCTCAAAAAGCTGTGTGCACCTGAATAGGTAGCCTAGCTTAACTTGGGTAATAATAATAGCAGGGCCCGCTGGGAGAACAGTTTTTGGAACTGAAGTGGCTACCCTGGGTAAATATAACGTTATTATTATTAACACATTGCCGACTGGAACAAGTCAGTCCATGTACTAAGCCCATCGAAATAACAAAATTCAGTATTAACCCAATGCCTTCTGGAACAGGGAAGGGGGGTGTTTCATACAGCTGTTCGTAAGTTAAGAGGGACTTTAAGAACAACTGGTGAACATTTCTTATGCACTACATGATCACCAATGAACATCTACTGGTGGATACCACAAAAAACGATCACCGGTCATTCGTAAAGTCACTAACCTACAAACAGCTTTATGAAACGACCCGGGTGGTCCTTACAAAGTATATGGATAAAACAGAATTTGGTAGTCAACAGGTTTATAAACTAAGCTCATTAGCTACTGGAACAGGGTGATCTCTGCACAAATCCTACGGGAATTACAAAATTCAACAAACCACAGGTTAAGAGAGCAGCTGATCTATTTCATTCAGTCACTGTTTTCTAATTAACGGTGATTGTCCGTTGGCTGTTATTCTCACAAAAATTCTGCAATGAGTCACAATTGATAAAAAACAAAAGACCACTGAAGCATAACAAGAGGGTATAGACGGTGAGTGCTTCACACCAACACTTTGTAGTCTGTTTTTAGTCATAAGGATTTGACATGTCAAATCCTTACGATTTTCCTTGTCACTTGTCTCTGACCGGTCTGCGACTCTCAAGCTGACAAGAGCTGTGACGTCACATCTCCCCTCACTCAGTCGTAAGCCAGTCGGAGACCAGTCGGGTCGTAGGGTGTGCGGTGGCCTATAGACATATTAATAGCTCCTGTGAGTACTGAGCTGACTGGGTTAGCTCGGTGAAAGGAGCAGCAAGCAGGAGGGCACCAGGCCCCACTGGGATGTATCTAGGAATTCCAATGGGTGATGCAAAACTGTATTTGTAGTAACTTAAGAACTCATTTTTCATTTACATTTTTATTTGTAGTTGTATTATATGTATTTATGAACATCCAAAGGAACTGTTGCTGTGCTAGCGCCATGAGCGTCTCTGGACGGTGCGTGCGCTCAATAAGATATCGCGATTATCATTATTAACGGTGTAACAGCAAAGTTATACAGGTAGCTGCAGCCTTCACCTATATTACAGGATATTTTTATCAAGATTTTCTGAAGTACCTTACCTTGATTCTAAACCTGACGGATATTCAGCTGAGAGATCGATGAAACCGTTTTGAGGGAGGGGTGTTCCAGTTCTCTCCAGATGAGCCAAGATCTCTTGCCTCAGCTTCTCCTCCAAGTCGGAAAAGATTGTATTGCACTGGGAGGAAGAAATGTGAGTCAACTAGTTAATCGTGCATCGATTATGGAATAACACCAAAGTTCAGTGATAATGCTGTTCACCAACCCTTGGCTCCTAGCTACTCTAACATACCACTGCCTATTCTTGCACTTCTTTCTCTTCTAACAAATTCTACAGAATTCTTCTACTCAATTTTATTTATTACCATTAAATTATTTCTATGCCATGTTTACATAATATGACAATGAACTACAATGTATCTCATTCATCATGAAACAAAACACAAGATTCACATAACACAAAAGCCACTGAAAATGTACAGGTACATAAAAGCACACAAAAAAGAGTATTGTTCTCTGTTGGCTCTTGTAAGAATGTCCTCATTGTAAATTATAGAATGGATGGGAAAATCCCTGCAATCTGATTGGTTGAGAGCTATGCAAGAATTTTTACTGGGCTGCATGAACGATATCCCGATAATCAAAACGATATCCACTGTAAACAAGCTATCGTCCGAAAAGGTCATTGTGATGTCATCGCGCATGTACTGTTACGCTTGTTTACGTCAAAATTTTGAATTTTTTCGATCAAGGCAGAATGAATCAAATAAAGGATGCAAAATGATCTGTAAGTACAAATATGTTACCGTAATCGTCAAAGGGATTAAAACTGCCTGCATACTCGTTAGTTGAGAAGTCCAGACATACGATCTAACATTTAATTATAGATCTACTGCCCTGGGCTGGCTGTGCACAGCCAAATCTCCACTGCGGGCCCAGGCAGCCGTAGGCACTGGCCCCCGGCGCGGCCCGGGCATACACACACAGCTATTGGAGGTCTGAGGCTGCCTCATAGATCTAGTCAATGCAAAGCTGTATCTGGCATTTTGGGTATAATGATGCCTTTGTGCCAACATATTATCAAGTTAGGCATACACATATTTATGTTTTCCAGGGTTATCAAAGGGTCTGCATTACATTTTGGAATTTTCATGCATCCGGTAAAAAAAAATCATGCGTCCGGTAAATATTTTCATGCGTCCAGTAAATTGAATTTACCGGACGCATGAAATTATCATGCATCCGGTAAATCATTAATTTTTGTGGTTTATTCAATAAAATTTTTCCATTCTATAAAACAGATGATGCATGGGTTTCTTTCGTAGGTCAGTGGAACTGTGTGCACGCGGTAACTTTGGCATTATGGTCTAAACCCACTCGGCTGCGCCTCGTGGGTTAAACCATGCCAAAGTTACCTTGTGAACACAGTTCCTACTGACCCACTCTAACCCATGCATCATTTGTATACTGTTTCAACACAGTGGTCAGTGGAAATATTGCTTATCCTACAATAGATGGTTACGATGACAACAGAGATATAGTCTGCAGGCACAGACCTTTTTGCAATTCGCATAGTGCATAATGCAGAGTCTGAAGTAGTGAGACTAGATTCACTGTGTATATGTACTGTGGCTGCCTCTACCACAGACAGAGAGTGTGGAGTCTAGTCTTTACTCTAGACATGGTATAATTAGTTAAAGTGTCAAATTTGAGTCTGTGCTTGCAGAATAACAAAGATCGTACAAATCATAAATCCAATATCCTGGGTATTAACTATTATCAGTATTATGGGAATAAGTTGGTCAGTTTGATTAAGTGTCCTAAAATGTACACATACATCATACATGTATGCAATTCATTACTTTTTCATAATACCTACATACATGTACATGGCTCCAAAATATCTTATTGATTGTTTGTATGTGCCATCTTGTAATCTTTGATCAGCTCAGAAGGATCTTCTAAATTGTCCAAGTGCTCAGACCAAGTTTTATGGAGAACGGTCCTTTGCCCATGCTGCCCCTTCACTTTGGAATACCACCCCATCATATGTAAAGAACTCTTCTCCACCCAAGTTAAAATCCATGTTGTAAACATACTTATTTAAAAAGACTTTTAAATGAGTTAGTGCCACGATTGCCAGCAAATTACTCATTTTTCTTTGCCTTTTCTGTCTCCTTCAAAAGCGCATAGGGACGCATTTGGCAGTGATATGCGCGATGTATTAAAGCATGTTGGTATTTTTATGTACGTGTACATGTATGACAATATTCTTTTTTAATCAACTCTGCCTGCAACAGTTGTCAATTTAACAGTATTGAATACAATATTTAAGCACAAAAAAAATCATACAAGCATTACAATCATGTGCAAACATACTTGCGTACAAACAATAATTAACACAAATAATGATCTCATTGGTACTTTGAAAGCATTGATAACCTCTAAAGAAATCAAACAAATCAGGAACATGGCTGGAACTTCCAGAGAAAGTTATTGATATGACGTTTTCAAGCTAAAATTTGCACAAAATGAAGAAAGAATACAATAAGATATTTCAGAGCTTTATAATAAAAATATGCTAAAAAATAGGAGTACAATAAAACAAAGTATACAGATACAGAAATTGTCAACTTATTATGTTGAGCATTTGAAAGAAAGTTTGAGGAGCAATATTATAAATTATGATTGATATATTTAACAAAACAAAACCAGGAAGACTGACTAGACACTTGCTACTGGAGGTATATGAACGAAAAGCATGCATGGTATACACAATTACTTTCATTATTATTGGTAAAAAGACATCATGTGAATTACCGTTATCATAAGAAAGGCATGATGGAGAAAAAGAATAGATTCGATATAAAAAATTTCTCAACAAAAAACAATTCAAAGCTGATGAATTATCATATTAAATAAAATGATCAACATTCTATTTACTGTACATGTATTTCTGTGGCTGATAATAACAATCACTACCAGTGTGGTAAGCAATGAAGTAAATATAACAAGAAATTACTTTTATGGAGCAGATATGTGTTTGCCCGACATGATATTGATTCTATGTGCCTGATATATTCCTTTGTACTCACAAAACTAATTTGCTTGGGGTAGACAATGCTTGCCTAAAATCAGATTTGATCTTCACATAATTATGTTTCACTATTAAGAAATTGACTGCACAAGACTGATATATCTTTACCTAACATGATATTCAATAAGTGGGAATGATATATGTTTGACTGGTCAAAAACATGAAATTACTTGAGTGTATGGGACTGGAAATATGTTTCATCAACATGATATTCAATAAATGGGACTGATGAACACTTAACTAACAACAGTTTCATTATATGGGACTGATGTATAGATTTTTTTACAAACACAAGATTCCCTGTATGGGGATGTAGCGTGTATGGCCTACCTTAGATTTATCAGGATCACAATAGTCGAGTAGTGAATCGCAGAAATGGTATCCCATAGCTTCAAAGTCTTCCGTTGTGAAATGAGTTAGCCTCTTATCGCCAGACGTAGACCCACAGAATGAGGCCTTCAACATGAAACATGGATATGACATATGATAAGCTCTAAATTGTTATGATTGACATCATCTTCATTTATGATGTAACAATTCATTAAAACATCTGGACCAGCCCACCTCATACGCATGCCTATTTCTTTGACTAACTATAAAGTGCAGATATTTACATCTTCAGTGTTAATTGTTATAATCATCCAGTGCTTACAGATTAACCATTCAGTGTTGATTTTCACCTCCACAGTGGAACTGTCCATGATAACAATCTGCCAGGCAACTACACAAAAGTCATAGATTCCCTTTTCTATGACCTTTTTTTAGTGTTAATATCTACACTTTCAGTGTTAATCCTTATCTTTCATACTGTTTATACATGTAATATTCAGTGTTAATTTTTACCTCCATGGTGTAACTGTTCCTAATACCCATTTGCCAGACAACCACACATCCCATTCCTTCTTTGCTATTCTACTTGAGTGTTTATATTTACACCTTAGGTGCTAAGTGTTATGATTCATAATGTTAATACATGCAACATTCGGTGTTAATTTTTACCTCCATGGTGTAACTGTTCATAATACCCATCTGCTAGATAACCACATTTACACCCAAGGTGCTAAGTGTTATCATCTATACTGTTAATACATGCAACATTCAGTGTTAAGTTTTACCTCCATGGTGTAACTGTTTATAATACCCATCTGCCAGACAACCACACATCCCATTCCTTTGATATTCTACTTGAGTGTTTATATTTACACCTTAGGTGCTAAGTGTTATCATTCATAATGTTAATACATGCAACATTCGGTGTTGATTTTTACCTCCATGGTGTAACTGTTCATAATACCCATCTGCCAGACCACCACGCGTCCCGTTCCTTCCTTGCTCTTCTGGACCTTGAACTTACAGTTGTTGTAGTTGAACTGGAAGAGAGAGAGAAAGAGAAATATCTTTTTATAATTAGCAGTTTACATAAAATTCATGCAATTGGCATTGAGGAGGCGAGATAGCTTAGTCAGTAGATTGGGGGTTTCGGATTCCGGTAACCTGGGTTTGATTCCCACTTGGTGTGCTAGTGCCCTTTGGAATAAGGCACTTAAATCCTCATTACTAGGTCCCTCAGAGAGGACCTTAAGATGCCGGTCCTCTGGTTGCTTGCTTACAAGCATTCATGCTTTCTTAACAATCAGGTTAAAAAAAATCACCATTTGCCATTTACATAGAAAGAAGCTGTAAGAAGTTCAAATGAGTCACAACATGACCTGTTCATTATGAAAGGAGTTCTAAGTGTACATGTAGCAGTAGGCAGGGGCTGCGGAAGCTTTGTACAAAAACGTAAAAATTATTCAATTCAATTCACTTCATTTATTCACCATATAAAAATATTTAAATACAATGTAAAATAACATAATATATAAATGCATAAATGTAACAAGACATACAACAAATAAATATAATTTATACATTCATGTTAAAGAAAATCAACATATGGTAAAAGGCAACCAAAAAGATTACAATCTTGTTGGCAGTTGCCTCTTTACAAGTACTCAAATAATCATTAATAATCATAACGTAATCAAATATACATTCACACATCAAACACAGAATCACCCACACCCAACACACATCCATGACCCATTGCACTCAAACAAAAGAGAGAGAGAGAGAGAGAAAGAGAATAGAGAGAGAGAGGGGTATGTTTAGAAAAGGGAAAGGAAATCAAGATGAATAACCACTAATTAATTGTCTTTTAAGTAAAATTTTAAATGAGGAGGTAGTTGAACAGGAACAAATTTTAGGATCTAAATTGTTATAAATTCTAGGTCCTGCATTTTTAAAAGAATTATAAATTTGATTATTAGAGGTCAGTGGCAGATGAAAATGAGAAGCTGAACGAGTATTACATGTATACTGGTGAAAATCATTATTATAATTTAAAAAATTCATAATGTTTACAGGTGCCATTTCCTGTTTAACATTACCATATGATTGTGATTTTTTGCATGCTCTGCCCCCCCCCCACTTTTGGATCAGCCCCCCCCCCCCCACTTTGAAAAAAGTTCCGCAGCCCCTGGTAGGGATAATGAAAAGCTTTTGGTGCAAGTATTTCATGTTTTGTCAGATCTATGACAAATTTGTGTTGACTACATGTAAATGTATATTAGATTTCATGTAAACGAACTTATTGTATATATATATGAATAAGACACTCCCATCAAAATTTGCATAATTGTAAAGTGCGATTTAATCAACAAAGCTGTAATGTAAATAATAAGATTTCATATTAATAATTAATTATGCTAATGTATGCATCAATCATACATTTGAGTACGTGTTGGATAGCAATGTTCAAAGTAGCATATATCATTATCATAAGGTAGTCAAACTGTATCCGAACCCTTAGCCCTTGACAAGAGATAATGAAGAAAAAACAGGATGTTCTACCTTTTCTCCAGCATTGTTGTAAAGCATGATGGGAAAGATTCTTTCTTTCAGTCGAAGATCTGGATTCTTCTTATTGTCACAGCCGTAGATGAAGACGTTCTGTTTCCTACTGTGACCGTGGAGGTCACAGTAAACTATTACTTCTCTCTCTTCCATTAACCTAGCACATATGAGATATAAGGTATTGAGAGGCATGTGCACACATTTCAGAGGTTGTCGAGAGGTCGCCAAGAGGTGGATAAAAATCATCTTGGTCAAAATCATCATCACCCTCCTCATCATTACCATAATCACAATTATTTTATTAACACCATCATTATCATCATCATCATCACCACCACCACCACCACCAACACCAACACCATCATCATCATCACCATCATCATCATCGTCGTCATCGTCAACATCGTCATCACCACCACCAATCATCACAATAATCACCATTACCATAGTCATCATCAAAAGGATCATCATCAAAATCATGACCACCACCACCATCATCGTCATCATCATCATCATTATCATCATCATCATGATCATCATCATCATCATGATCATCACCAACACCATCACAATCATCATCATCAATATCATCTTTAACATCACCATCATCATGATCATCATCATCACCACCATCATAATCATCATCACCACCACCACCATCATCACCATCATCATCATTACCATCATCACCCTCCTCCACTTCCTCATCATTACCATCATTCCAATCTTCACCATTACCATAGTCATCATGATCATTAAAATTACCATCATCATCCTCATCATCATCACAATCATCATCATCACCATTACCATGAACATCATCGCCATCAACTCACTTTTTGACCATAGCCTTGGTGTGTGTAACCGATGGGAATGAGTCTTTGAGTATCGTCTTGTAGTTCCTGTTAAGATCTCTCCCTGCGAGAGAGCATCGGTAGTTCCCGACGATCACACCGTCGGGATTCAACATGGGTACGATCTTGAAGACAAACAGATCACGCAGCAACTGCAAGCAAAAAAAAGAAGAATGAAGATAAAGGAATGTTGTTCAACAATTATTTCATGGGAAAATCTTTTAAATCAAGTTTGTCACAATATCATCGTAGAGCTTTCATTGGTACACTAACAGAAACACAAATTTGTGGAATCATGAAATCTTAGTTGAATAACGATCGCACTGAAGATCACCAACACAGATAAGCACACATGGGACAGAGTATCATTATTGCTTGGAAAAAGACCCAACATCTGACTGAAATGTCATGCTTATTTTGCCCATTTCTAAGAAATTACACAATTTCTTCCAGAATCACATGGCACATACTTTTAATCTAATCTATACATATAAACATTTAGGTCGTTTACTAGATTGGATTCTATTTGAACTAATTTGGAGATTGTTACAACTAGCTATCTACCAATCTTTCCCTCCATTCATTCAGCCTACAGCACCTAAAACTCAAATCACTGGCATTCCAACTAAAATTAATATCTGGGCCCCGTCTTACAAAGAGTAACAATTGATCCAATCAACCTAAACTCTATGGAAATCCATCAATGTCTTATTTTTATCCTCCAGGAAATTTGCACGATGTCCTTTGTAAAAAAGAGAAGCACCCTGAATTTTCAGGAAAACAATGAATGCATGACTGAACATCATATCTAGAAGATATTTTGACTAAACATGCATTTTAGATAGTGACGTTGCTGGCTTTCCATTGTGGTTGACTGGATTAATCACAAGTCTCTGTGAGACGGGACCCAGGGCCCCATCTTACAAAGAGTTGCGATTGATCCGATCAATTGCAACTATGAACAGCCAGCAACGTCAACATCTATTATGCATGTTTGTTCCAGCTTTGATGTATATTCATGCATTCATTATTTTCTTGAAAATTCACTGTGCTTCTCTTTATTTACAAAGGACATTGTGCAAATTTCCTGTAGAAAAAATTGTGACACTGTTGGATTTCCAGAGTCACGATTGATTGGATCAATCGTAACTCTTTGTAAGACGGGACCCAGATATATTACCTTTGCATCTGGCATCTCACTGGTGAGGTAGTCTAAGAATCCTTTCATCATCCAGCTAGCGTTCGTCTCACCAGGATGAACACGAGATGTCACCACTACTGCTTTCTTCACCTACGAGTCAATCATAAATAAACATGGAATATCATAATTATTGACTGCTTTGTGGGACATGATAGTATGGCAATTCTGACTGTTTTTGAGTGATAGAATACAACGATATTGACTGCTCAGAGGGACATACACTGTAGTACATCAATATTGACTGCTTTAAGGGATACAGCACTAAAATATTGACTGCTTGGAGGGATCTAAAAGTAATGACTGCTATGAGGGATATAGTACTAAAATATTGACTGCTATGAGAGATATTGCACAATAATATTGACTGCCTTGAGGGAAATAGTACAACATTGACTACTTTGAGGTACAGGGTACAATAATATTGACTGCTCAGAGGGACGTACATGTACACTGTAGTACATCAATATTGACTGCTTTGAATGATATAGTACTAAAATATTGACTGCTATGAGAGAGACTGCACAATAATATTGGCTGCTTTGAGGTAAATAGTACAACATTGAATTCTTTGAGGTATAGAATCCAATGTTATTGACTGATCGTGAGGATGGTAAAACAATACTGACTTCTTTGATAGACCAGGGCTCGACACTAGCGCCGGTCCGACGGTCCCAGACTGGTAAAAATCACTGTCGGACCAGTAGATTTTCAGAAATAGCAAGATTTACTGGTCCGACATGACCAGTAAAAAATATCATTGTCGGGCCAGTAATTTTTCCAAAAATAGCAAGATTTATGGGTCCGACATAAACAGTAATAAAAACTATTGTTGGGCCAGTAACTTTTTCAGAAATGGTCAAATTCGCTAGTCCAACATAAACATGAAAAATATTCCATGACTCAAATTGCGAACCATTTTCCTCCCGTTAAATTCTGGCATTCACACACAGAACACACACAGAATGAATCGCATGCAATTTTTGATAGGGTAACATACAGTGTACACGTGGCTAGCCAGCCACACAGCCCACATGGTAAATTTCCTACTGGCTGCACGAACGAAGCTTGGCTAACCTCTGGCAGAAATCTCTCACAGAACTGTCAAAATTCACATTTCACACTAATGAAAAGCTCTTATAATGTCCATATTTCCTAAAAATTTGCCAAAATTGGGGTAACTCTGTCATTTGTAAGCAGTAAAAGGAGAAATTTTCACTTTTGTTTTAGTTCAAATAGATCGGGTTTCGAGTGATATTGTCTGAATACATGATAGCCCCACATATGCATTTGTGTGTGTGTTGATACACTTGGTTTCTTTCGTAGCTAGTACTAGTATATTTTAATTGAGCCAAAAAGAAACTGATAATTTATTTATGATGATAGTTTTAGCTTTCTTTCTTTGTTTTCTTTCAATCTTTCTTTGTTTTCTTTCAATCTTTCTTTCCTTCTTTCTTTTCAATCTTTCTTTGTTTCTTCCCTCTCTTCTTTTACTGTCTTTCTTTTTTAATTTTCCCTTTTTCTTTGTCTTTTGTTCTTTCATTCTTTCTGTCCTGTTAATATTTTTCTCTATTTCTAATGCTCTTTCTTTTTCTTTCTTTTTGATTGCCTTCTTTCTTTAATTCTTGAGTCCATCCATCCTATATTTATCTCTTCTTTCTTTCTTCATTTCCTTCCTTCTTTTCCCCTTTCTTTCCTTCCTTCATTCTTTGTTACTTTCTTTCTTTCCTCATTCCATCCATCCTTTCTTGTTTTTATTCCTTCTTTCAGCCCTTTCTCTCTTTCATTCCTTCCTTTCTTCTTTGTCTTTTGTTCTTTCTTTTTCCCCTTTGTTCCATCTATCCTTTTACCTTTTCTTTCTTCCTTTTATTTACTGCTTGCTTCCTTTCCTTTCTTTCTTTGAAGTTTGGTCTTTCTTTTTTGTTCTTCCTTTCATTTATTCTTTTACATTTTTTTTTTTTCATATTGCTTCCTTCCTTCTTTATTCCTTCCCAACATTCCTTTTTCCTTCTATCATTTTCCCTTTTCTTGATTTCTTCCTTCTTTCAATCCTTTCTTTCTGTTTTCCTTCTTTCCATCTCTCCTTTTACCCTTTCTTTCTTTTTTTATTCCTTCTTTCCTTCTTTCTTTCATTACTTTGTCTTTTGTTCTTTCTTTCTATATTGCTTGCTTCATTTCTTTCCTTCTTTCCTTCATTCTTTTTTTCTTTTGTTCTTTCTTTCCTTCCTTTCCTTCTTTGGTTTTTTTTTTCCTGCCTTCACATTTTTTCTTTACTTTTTTCTTCCTTCGTTTCTTTTATTCTTTCTTTTTTCCTTCTTTCCATCTCTCCTTTTCCCCTTTCTTTCTTGTTTTATTGCTTCTTTCCTTCTTTCTTTTTCTTTTTTCATTACTTTCTGTCTTTTGTTTTTTCTTTCTTTATTGCTTGCAGCATTTCTTTCCTTCTTTTTTTTTTCTTTCTTTCTTTCTTTCTTTCCTTCCTTCCTTTTTTTCTTTCGTTCTTTCTTTCTTATTTTTGTTCTTTCTTTCCTTCCTTTCCTTCTTTCTTTCTTTAGTTCTTTCTTTTTTTCCTTCCTTCACATCTATCCTTTCTTTACCTTTGCTTTTTTCTTCCTTCCTTCCTTTCTTTTATTCTTTCTTCCTTTCTTTCTTTTTGTCTTTCATTCATTCATTCATTCCTTCATTTTTTTTTTTTGGGGGGGGGGGGGTAACAAGAAAGGACAGCAAAATAAACTCACGCCTTTTTTTAATGTTTTCTTTATTTTTTGGGACCAGTAGATTTTAGGTTCGGACCAGTAAAAAATTGAAAAACTGGGTATCTACTGGTCCGACATGAATAGGTTGGACCAGTAGAAAAAAAGGGTTAGTGTGGAGCCCTGGATAGACATACATGTAGTACAACAATATTGACTGCTCTGGGGACCATAGTACAATACTATAGTCCATGACAATCTACAAAGCAATATTTTGCCATAATAATGTCCAGTTTCATGGAGTGGGTAATCTTACTTTATGTAGTGAAACTCATAGGCCCGAATTCACAAAGGTGGTTTAGAAAACCCCCAGTTGAATCCATGGTTTATGCAGATTTCCTGCATAAATTACGCTTAATTTAGTGCGTATCGGGCGTGTGCATAAAATTGTCCAATGCTGATGCGCGCTTTTGTCACAGTTCGCCAAATTGACAACTGTTACCATGGTAAGATGTGCTTTTTTATTCATGAGTCCACTGTTTGAAGAATGGACTCCTTTATTCAAAAGCGTGGACTCATGAATAAAATAGCGTGGATAACCATGGCAACAGGCGTCAATTTGGCGCACTGTGACAAAAGCGACATTGGACATTTTTTTATATACTCGGTAAAATAAGTATAATTTATACAGGAAATCTGCATAAACCATGGACTCAACCATGGGTTTTCAAAACCACCTTTGAGAATTCAGGCCATAGTTGAATTGAGGACCATTAAAGCATTCAACAGAGAATGCAATCAATAATGGATCACACTGATAACCTTACCTTTATAGCATCATCTGATTTAAAGATGGCAAAATGATGGTGAGTAATACTACATAGCCTGCTAGAGATCTCTACCTTCTGCTGATGACCAATAAAGCATTAACCTTTCGATACCCATGATAGCATTCAACAGAGAATGAAATCACTAACACAATGAAAAGCATACCTTGGCATCATCAGGAACAAGAGGTGGTGAGGTGATTGTAAAGACAAATACCACATCGCCTTCTAAAGATCTCTACAAACTACTGATGCCCCTTATGGCATTCATCTATACCCTTTATGGCATTCAAATGCGAATGCAATCATAAATGGAACACATTGACGGCTTACCTTGGCATCATCAGGATTGAGAGACGGTGATGTGATGGTTAGAACATAGACCACATTGCCTGCTAATGATCTACATAGGATCCTCTGCTTACAGTATTTGCTTCGGACTCGATCATTGGTAAGGTTCTGAAGGTAATCCTACAAACATAAAATAACAATACAATGATATTGACTTCTGTGATGGGCATTGTACAATAATAAATACTTCTTTAATGGACAATATAAAAAATATTGATTTAAGGGACTGCTTTGAGGGATAAACTGCAATACTGACTGATTTCAGCGAGATATTCCAACAAAGTATTTATAATAATAATTTGGACATTTATTGTATGATTTCTACAATAATAGCATAAACTCAGAGGCATGCTGTATGCAGCGTGATGTTTGAATAATCCAAGCTTATACTATTTCTTAATTTTACAAATTGCTGTGATGAACATTGCAATTTCAGTCCTACTTTGTTAAAATACCACATAAATTTGGGTTAACTCATTTAGCATAGAAAAATGTTGGAGCCACTTCTAAAGTCAGGTGTAAAGTTTTCAAACAGTTTCATGGAGCGGCTGCCAGATTAAATATGACCATTTCATGTACTATCAACCTACCTATAAGTCTGAGTATATGTATGGATAGCAATGGGCAAAGTAGCATGTATCATTATCATGGGATAATATCATGTACTACTGACTTACAGAACCTGTAAGTCTGAGTATGTGTACGGAGAGCAATGTGCAAAGTAGCAATCACAGCCATGGGGTAATATTATGTATTATCACCCGTATCAGACATCTGAGCTGGTCATTTACAAAACCGTATTTCCCTGTATTTTATTATTATCAGGAAGGGATAGGTATATTGTTTGTATTTTCCTCGGTCTCAATGCGCGTATTGACTTTGCATGCAGAGACGATGCAAAATATACCTTTGTATTTTCCCTGGTCTCACATCCGGGCCTTTGAGGATGCGAATGAAGTGATACGCTTCATAATGTTCCGCGCACCAACGATCTACGTCATAATAAAGACAACGCTGGATCTGGGCGCTTGCAAGTACGTCTACGTCTAAGTACTCTATTCTTATATCACTGTTATCATGATTTTTGCTCTAGATATCTGATTTGGATGATAATAAAAATATCGACTGCCCTTCTTTCGGGGAACATCAAATATATTGCCCTTAAAAGACCCATATGATTCTTTTGCTGGCAATATATTTGATGTTCCCCTCAAGACCAGTCAATATTATATAACTATTGACTTACCTGTATGTCTGAGTATGTGTACTGATAGCAATGTGCATAGTAGCATGTATTATTATCATAGGACAATATAATGTACTATTGAATTACCTGTAAATCTGAGTACGTGTATGGATAGCAATGGGCAAAGTAGCATGTATCATTATCGTGTGGAACAGTGAACGTCCATGTCAGGGAATAGTAGAAGTTCCTATCTCCTTTCACATCTTTCCTCCTGTAAGGTGACCAGAAAGCATAAAAAATAAATGAAAATTTTGCTCCTCAATCAAGCATATGAATAGAACAACCCATGTCCATAAATTTTAATTTTGAGGATATCAAGAAAAAAAAATTGTGCACGACCAATGGGAATTTGGGGAGCTTTTCATTTAATTTGGATTATTAGCACTTCTGGGTGGAATTCCAGGATAATAAAATTGCAGACAGATGAATTTTAATACCTGTATGTAAGCAACAATATTAGATTCAATGTGGCCACAAGATGGAATTGGGTTGTTCATATACAACATGTACTCCTATTAAAATTCAAATATCTTCATGATATTACAGATCTGGGGCCCCGTTTCATAAAGAATTCAACTGTGCCATTATCACCATGGAAACCCTGATTTTTTAATAGCTGCCGAGCTCTAGTCTGCAGGCAGGCACAGACCCTGATTGAAACTTTGATCAACAAGTGGGTCTCCACGCAAAGACTAGCACATTCAAAACTTTCTGTTCCAAATCAGTACACAAGGCATTATGGGCTGCGCATTAAGACCCTTAACTTGAATGAAAATTCTGCACAGAAGACTAGATGAGCTCTGCTACCATGGTAGTTGTCATAATACCAAAGTTACCATATTGATCAAATCACAAAAAAGATCTCAGATCCTTAATCAGAGTTTCTATTCTTGTGAAGCACTAATTAGCATAATTTTATGTTTCAGCTTGCAAAGGACTTTTAACAAGGCATTAGCTTGGCAAGCAATTTTTAACAAACATTTCAAGGAATATACGAATGTTACATAAGCTGTGATTATTCTGCTAATACATTTGCCAAGCTACACATAGATGTAAAACACAATCCTGTATATGGGAGCTCTCCTTTGAAATATCAAAATGAAATCAAAATTTACTATTTTAATGACATTTTGCATAATTATGCTTTTGATTCTCTCTTTTTTTTAATGACTTTACACACAGGTGCATGGGATTAAATAAATGGTATTTATTTGGTTAGTGATCAGTTGCATACCTTCAGGTGGGTGGGTGATTAAGTTAGATTTCCACAGAAATATAATATCAGAGTATAGGCTAACCATGTGTTAGGATAAATGGCATTGTTACAATTCACACTGCACTAATTAGAGCTTCTTTTCGGTGTTGGTAAATAACCCCAAATGGGCCATACCATTTCACTTTTTTTATTACATTTAAATGTGTATGTCCTAATACTAGTAGTATGGAGTACAATGCATATAATATGAAAAAAAATAATAGTGGATGTATTTTACAATTCTTTGGAACATTTATCTTAAATGGTCATATCAGCTCATGGTCAAAATAACAATATCCACATATATTTATTCAAACAGAAAACCGCTTTAGTTTTTTATAATGGATTGGGCTGAAATTACACAGTATAATCTTAGTTTTTAGCTTTCGGAAATCCAATCACTAAACTTGTATTAAGATACATGTAAGTGTGCAAATGTCTGTTTTCAGAGGAAAATAAATATATTAAAGCATTATATCATAGAAGGTAAAAAATGTTATATTTACAAAAAATCACCAGACAAAAAGAGATTGATTATTCACAATCACTTTAATTTATTAGATTGAAATGATAGATGATACTCCAAAATAAAATAATTCATATTATTAAACCTTCACCAGAACTTTAAGAAATGCTTTAATATGTTATTTTCATTCATTCACCATCTCCCACATGTATTTAAAAGCAATGTTAGTAAGACCAACCATTACAAGTGCAATTGCTAATTGGCACTACATATAAGGTGCAGGAATCATATGTGGCTATCACGGCAACTCTCCCATATTTCCCCAAGAGGGCGCTTCAGACTTCTCTTGCCTGATGCGGAATCTTCAGATTATGAGAGAATTCAGCTCTATTGATGAATCTAGCCTTTAGACAAGGTTCTGTGTCTGAAATGAGGCGTATATCGGAAACAAGCAACTAGTTTGAAAAGACTAATCGCTCAAACCCGGGTGAACAAGACAACCACTGGGCCTTTAGGAACCTAATTTGATTTCTTATGTTAACTATGTCCCTAACTTGAATCCGCTACCTGAGAGGTAGCGGCCAATCAGTGCGTGCATCTTTCACATCCATGAACCCCTATGACCCCGTACCACAGCGGCAAAACTATCCGGTCCGATGGTGTCATCAGCACCGACAATGCAGATTGGCGCATCGACATGCTCATGAATAATTCATAGCAAGCAGTGAAAGCTAGGTTCCAATAGGCCTCACTCGATCTCACACTCAAACAGGTTTCGCCAGCTCTCTTCTTCCACCGTTAATATCGCTTCAGCCACAACTTGACAAAGAATACAGCCATGTCACAAGACCTTGTCAAAAGGCTAGCATGACTAAGGATGGGAATGCAGCATAAATGGAGAGAAAAATTTTCCCCCCATACTAGGTTTGTGAAATCTTAAGCTTCCGAGTATGTTTTTTATATTTATATGATGTTTTATGGCAAAAAAACTTAAGCAGTATTCCTGCATGAAATATGTAGCCTTGACCAATGGGAATTGCTTTAGTGTGAGCGATCTTTAAAACAGTTTATTAGATCTGCAGCTGCATTAATAGTGAACGGCATGGGTGCAGAATTAGGGCGTGGTGTGTGAGGAGGGCAGGGGGAGGGGGTGGGTAGGGAGAGGGGCAAGGGGAGGGGGGAGGTTGATGATGGGGTGGTTAGATGATGATGATTATAAATAAATGATGTTTAGACATATATTTTACTTAACTTCTCTTGACATTTTTCAGCCTGGGTGATACAAAACACAGATTAAAATCAGCACACGTAAAAACAACCAACCAATATCAATACATCAAAATATTTCTAATCAAAACAAGACACACTTCATCTAACGAAAATGAAATCAACTGCTCTATCAAAGAAATACAACAATAAACAAATCTTCCAAACATTGAGGTAAAATATGAGCAAAGCAGCATTCTCAGCCTATGGCATACAGGTACGTGCAACATAAAACATTTCAATTATCAGTCTATTAAAACACATGCTTGACATGGGGGGGCTGGGGAGGGATTCTGCCCCTACCCCTTTTTTTTAATGTTGTCATCTCTTTGATGAACAGAGCCCCCCCCCCTTTTTAGGACCAGCTTTCCTTTCAAACCCATCCTGCACCCCCAGCATGAAATTATAAAAAAAAATTAAGAATATTTGAATAAAAAATACAAACTCATCGAGGATGTTTGCTTTTACTGATTATTAACTTATGTCTTATACACTCTGCAGTCTATGTATTCCTTTAAAAGTGTTTGATAAGAGGCTCTCTGACCAATTTGAGTGCTAAGGTTGATGTACATGTACGTAAATTCAGATGAATACATAAATACTCTGGAGCCTAGGGTGCCAATTCATGAAGATGTTTGTAAGTCACACAAGTCTGGTAACCTGTTCTTTTGCTCAATGATATATTCCTAAATGGAGCTAACTTAGCACCTAACAACATGTTTCATTCGTTTTATGAAGTCGTCTGTAAAGTCGCTTGTAAAGTCGTATATAACTTACGAACAGCGTTCTGAAACATTATTCTAGGCCCCGTCTTACAAAGAGTTGCGATTAATCTGATCAATCGTAACTTTATGGAAATCCATCAGTGTCATAATTTTTTCACAGGAAATTTGCAAAATGTCCTCTGTAAACAAAGGAGACGCACCAAATTGTCAAAAAATCAATAAATTTATGGATATACATTTAAATCTAGAATTTTTTGAACAAACATGCATTGTATATGTTGACAATGTTGGCTTTCTATAGTTGTGGTTGTTTGGATCAATCAAAATTCTTTGTAAGACAGGGCCCAGGTTATCAGGCTCCAAAGAGCAAAAGAGCAAAAGACTTACCTGACGTCATTTTTGTAATATTTGATATCATCACCCACTCTCCTCCAGCCTATTTCCTTGGTTTGAGCATTGCATTCTGAATACATCAACGGTCTCATGCCGCTGTTGTATAAACTACCAGACTGTATTCAAGAACAATAATCATAATTAAAATTGATAATGAACGGTCAAAAAACTATTTGAAGCCATAAAGATAAGGGGCCTGTTTCATAAAGGACTTGCAACTGTTGTAACTTTGTCATAATGGCAACTACCATGGAAACCTTGATTATGATTGGCTGCTGAGCCCTCTTACCATGGTGGTTGCCATTAAGGCAAAGTTACAACCGTTGCAAGTCCTTTATAAAACGGGCCCAGGAACACTGTTGAAATATGAAAACTTAAAATTTCCAGACACCTCGCAAATCCCAAAATTAAAAAGAAAATATGTTATGAACACATACTTGTTATATATGGCCTGAAAGAGTATCTTCTCCCAAATAATTTGATACCACATTTATGTGATATGTGTTAATGTTTGAATAATCAGGAGGCATTCTTTTACTGTGATGTAAAGTTTGATTTGCACCAAAGTATGGCATGGCTGCAATGTAGAAATCCAGATCCCAATGATGTCACTATCCTGCATGAAAAATATTTGCAAATCCTTTTTCAATGAAATTAACTTGAGAATTGATACCAAAAAGTGTTCATTAAAAAATTCTGTTAATTTTTGAAAATGTGTTTTGTATTGGAATTTAATGCAACCATTCTAGGATTATGACATCATTGGCATCTGGATTCATTAGCTGCAGTCATGCCTTACTTTGGGGCAAATAAAAATTTACATCACTGCAAAGAATATCCAAGAGTGAAGACATACCATATAAATGTGGTATCAAATTATTTGGGAGAAGATACTCTTTCCAGCCAATACTAATGTAAGAAAAAAAATGTTAAGTGAAAACATGGCTAAGCATCTACTGTATCTCTGAATATCGGGAGTTTCCAAATGAGCATTACCAAATGCGGGAAAATGTCCCCCAAAATTGCGAAATCCCTCATATACTCCTTATTCAATATTCACAAGTCAAGTGCTGAACTTAACAATAATGGCGCTGCAATATCATGTACCCCCCAAAAAAAGACAAAATATAGAATTAGGAGGCGCTGTGCAATAAAATAATCATACCTTCATAAAGTTGGTGATGGTGAACCGATAGCGAACATTACGTCTTGTATTGCCGAATCTGAAGTAGAACCACTGGGTGTGTTTATGAGTGTATAGATCATATCTCAACTCTAATTCATACTCAAACTCAGACCTAAAGATAAAAACACAATAATATAGATTATGTTTATGAGTGTACAGATCAAATCTCAACTCTAATTCATACTCAAACTCAGACCTTAAGATAAAAACACATCTTGTATAAATCTGAAATGAAACCATTGAGTACGTTTATGATTGAGTGTAGAGATTATACCACAACTGTAATTCAAACTCAAACTCAGACCTAAAGATAAAAACAGAATGATATTATTTATTAAATCTTGTATGAATCTGAAATGAAACCATTGAGTAGGTTTATGATTGAGTGTAGAAATTATACCACAACTCTAATTCAAACTCACACTCAGACCTAAAGATAAAACAGAATACTACTTTGAATTACATCTTGTTGTAATCTGAAGTAGAACGGCTGGTTACGTTTATGACTGAGTGTCAAGGCCATATCTCAATACCTAAAGATAAACACAGAATGCTACTTTATTAATGTGATGCAGGACCACAGTATAAATGATCATAAAAACAGAAAACTACTTTTTATATGTTATCACTTTATCATGGTATCAAACCATAAAAGATAGAAAAGTAGAAAATTTCAAAATCCATTGTTTGGTTATTTTTACGATAGACCAGTTCGTAGTTACATCAGGGACAATTTTGGTCAAATGACCTTTCATTTATTTCATTATGATAGGCAGATTTCAAAGCAGGATATAACATATGCATGCCTTACATAGCAGGATGAAGAAATTGAATTATACCAAGTGACTAGAATAGCACACCATTGAAGACTCCATGAAGGTATTTGTTGCATTTCTACTTTGAATGCATATTATAGCATGTTGTACGATGTACTTGGCAAACTGCAGTGAAATACCAGTCGTGGACGCATTTTTGTTCTTTGTGGATGCAAATGAAAAACACAATTGAAAAGAATATATGAATAATCAAGACACCAAAGTTGGTGCTTATCTCAGTAAATTTTAAACCACCATGCCACTTTAGTACAAATGACCTTTCTCTGATCATGCGCAGAATCTTCTGATCATGCGCAGAATGGAACTACGAACTGGCTTATTGTGTATCAATTAGGTTGTAATCAAGTTCACATTTTTCAAAATTTGTAAGATTTGTTTTTTCATTGTTATTTGAATCCATTACTCAATTTCAATAATAACTCTCATACACTTACACTTGGATAGCCTTCATCAGGTTGCCACTTTCAAACCGGGATTCAAAGATCAAAGTAGTGTCTTCGGACGACTTCAGCTTAGCAGCTCTTGGTATAGGACCATTCCTGTTACCCCCGACACGAGATCGTAGGAACTGAAAAGAAGTAAAGACAAAAGTATGGAAAGCTATATATTGGGATGTCCATTCCTATTACTGCCAACATAAGATTGCATGAACTGAATAGAAAAGTATGGAAAGCTATTTATTGGGACAAGATAATTTATGTTTTACCTAAAACACAGGAATCATAGAAATTAAATGAGGTAAAGAATAAAGTATGGATGGCTATCTCTCGGAACAGGGCCAGTCTTGTTTACCCCAAACACAGGATCGTAGAAAATAAAAGAGGTAAAGAAAAAAATATTGAAGGCTACCTATGTTGACATGACTGTTTCTATTTTAAACCCCCAACATGGGATAGTAAGATACAGACAAAATTATGGAATGCTACATATTAAGACATGTCCATTCTTCTCACCCCCAAAACGAGATTGTAGGAACTGAAATGACATAAAGAAAGAGTATGGAAGGCTTTTATGATGACATGCCCATTTCTGTTACCCCAGAGTGGGAATATAGGAACTAAATGACGTAAAAAAGTATGGGACATGACCATTCCAATTACCAGACCTGCCAACCTTCTACAACCAAAAAAAGTAATCTTAGAAGAAAAAAAAGTATTTTTTGACAAAAAAGAAGATTTTTAAAATTTGGCTCAACATAACAATCGCCAGCCTGTTGTAGAGAGATGGGTGAAAAAACGTGTGAGATGACTCTACTTGAAAATTTGATAATTCAACTTTTTAAACATGTGCTCTTAGGCGAGAATTTACTTTTTGTTTTCATGCAAGTTACTGGCCCGACAATGATTTTTACTGGTCTGGGACTGTCGGACCGGCGCTAGTGTCACGCGCTGTGTATAATACATACTCCATGATCAGAAATTTTACAAAAAAGTAACAAATCATACAAAAAAGTATTGGTGTATTCATAGCAATAAAAAGGAACAAATACTCTAAAAAGGGAACGGTTGGCATGTCTGAATTACCCCCAAAACGAGATCGTATCAACTGAATAAGGTAAAGAAAACAGCATGGAAGGCACCTGCTGCTTGCCAGGCTGTGGCTCTACCACCAGGCCATCGCTGGGAAGTGGCAGTCATGATGAAATAAGAACAAACTAGAGAAACTAGATGACAGAACCAAATGCAGCAAGTTCAAAGACTTTCTTAGGGTTTCTTATTTTTTCAGTTTGATCATGCAATCTTATTCACTGGGTGCAAGCTGGAAATTATCTAGGACTGACTCATAACATTTAACATCCGTTCAAATAGTTACAATCATAGATGTTTCCTAGTTTGACAAGACCCCCCCCCCCCTTTCCTCCTCGCTGGTTAACCCTTAATGCCATTCACAAATAGTGTTAAATATATATTTTTTTAATATAAGACACAGACCTATAATCATATCTATATTATTCAAGTTTCACAGTCAACCTAAACATTCCAAGCTCTTGGGACAGTAATCTTTGGGCCTCATATAGGGCAAACGCATTGCCTCCTGGAACTGGGTAATCCTATTTCAAAGCCTATGGGAAATGCAGAACACAGTACTCAAGGAGTTAAATTCCTATGACTTACATATTCTTCATGAGTAAGAGGGTGGTGATAGACAACTCTTCCTTCTCCTTCGGGTAACGGCATCGGTGTCTTCTCAAAACCACCTAAAATCCAAGAATGAGATTGTAGATCATATTTGATATTGTAGAGGTGTTGTGGCTGAATGGATAAATCTCCGGACTTTAAACCCCAAGGTCCAGTGTTCAAATCTCACCACATCACTCGCTTCCTTTGGCAAGACGTTAATCTCAACTTTCCACCCTCCACTAAGGTGTAGTATTGGGTACCCGATAAGAAGGAATTCCTTGAATGCCATCGCCATCATCTTCATCATCATCATTATTATTATCATGATCAGCACCATCATCATCATCATCATTATTATAATCATGATCATCATGACTATCATAATCAACACCATCCTCATCATTATCATCATCATCATCATCATGACTATCATAATCAACATCCTCATCATCGTCACCATCATTATCGTCATCATGACTGTCATAATCAACACCATCCACATCATATTCATTATCATCATCATCATCGTCACAATCATTATCATCATCATCATCATGACTATCATAATCAACACCATCCTCATCATCGTCAACATTGTCATCATCACGATCATCAGCATCAACACCTTCCTCATTATCATCCTCCTCCTCCCTCATCATTGTCATCAATGTAATCATCATAGTCTTCATGATCATTATCTTTATAATGATCATAATAATTGCAATCATCATCACTACCATCATCATCACCGTAATTTAATGACATTGTCTTACTTGGTTGATAGAACGGCTCACTCTCTGCGGGTATATCATCGATGTGTTGAACAGTTTCACGTAGAACCTCTACATCAGCAGGCCTATTAAAAAAGCAAAAATTGAATACAAATTATTACACAGTCATGTAAGTTTGGAAGAAAATGAATAATCCTCATAATTTAGGAGCTTGTTGAGGTCGTTTTTTCATGCTCACTTTCTTTCAAAGTTTATTTTCCCCTTTTCAATAAATTTTGGATATGCCCCTGGCTCTATCATCATCTAGGAGCTTGTTGAGGTTAATGCTGGGAGCCGGGCCGGGCCGGGCTGGAACTCGGAGCCTAGGAAGTTGGGGGGATTTACCTCAGGACAAGCTGGTCCGGAGTTGAGAGCTAAAACAGCATCGGAAGCTGTTAAGTCTTGATTTAAATACTAAATAAACAGCTAGAAAACGTAAACCATTTACCTAAATGCGTGAATTGAACTCATATTCATTCCCAGATAATCTAACTTAACGTGAATTTCCTTAACGTGAATTTCAGCCCCATTTAGCATCGGAAACGACCTTGGCTTCGATCTCGACGTCTTCATTTGAATTCTTTGTCAGATTTTGCCAAACGAACGTAGAGGGCAGCAACAGTTTGTTGATGTCGTGTTTGCTGTATGTAATTGCTAATTTCAGCACATATCAAAAAAGAATATACGGCGGACTGAGACCCTAAATCTGAGAAATCGAACAATAAAATCAAGATGAAAGCCGGGTTTAAGCCGGGTTTTCCTTCCAGGCCCCAATGCTAGTTGAGGTCCTTTCTTCGTTTTTTTTTTTTTGCTTGTAATTTTGTTTTGAAAAGTACCCACCCCCAAACCCATAATTTCTGCATTTTCCCCTGATTTTACGACAGTAAATTTGTAAGATAAGTTTGAACACTTACCATCTAGGAGCCTGTTGAGGTCCTGGATCCTTTGAGAGAGCATACAGATTCCGAGGTTCACGAAGCTTTGGAACCTTACAAAAGGACAAGAAATTCATGGGAAAACATTTCAATACTGAGCAAAAACTGGCTGAAAATAAATATTCAAAATGGACACGAAAAACATGACAGTGTGCTTTAAAACATGCTGGCCCACAATTCAGTGCACTTACTACACTTTCATAATTTGTTTTCTATTCAACTTTTAATTATAATTCAAACCACCTATATATAGTTGGACAAAAAATGTTCAAACGGCTGTTTTCGACTCGCCGTACGGCCGCCGTAGAGCAAATGTGACCAAGGTATTAGAAGAAGGAATATTCTTTCAGATAAGCTTTTTAAAGACAAAATGACTGTTTTGGCTATTTACAGAGAGTCATCTCTAGCGACTTATTGTGGGGTTAGGGGTGGCTGGTCACATTGGTTCAAATCCACTTTTTGTTATTAAAGGGGGACTTGACCCCTTAATATTGAATATCTGAACAAACCTGGGCCCCGTCTTACAAAGAGTTGCGATTGAGCCAATCAAGCTTAACTCTATGGAAATCCATCAGTATTCTAATTTTTTCTACAGGAAATTTGCAAAATGTCCTTTGTAAACAAAGGAAATCACACCAAATTGTCAAGAAATCAATTAATTTATGGATATACATTCATATCTAGATTTTGTTTTTAATAAACATGCATTTTACATGTTGACTTTGCTGGCTTTCCATAGTTGTGATTGATTGGATCAATCGTAACTATTTGTAAGACGGGGCCCTGATCTAAAATCTTGGTTTGAAACATCTTTCACTTACCATCTTGCCAGCACTGTAGTTGAAAATGAGTTGAGTAGTGCGCTTCTGCCTGTCCGCCGAGTTATCTACCATGAAATAATGCAAGATCATAAAAAATAAATAAATCATTCATTCAAAGTTGATAGCTGAGTTATCTACCCTAAATAGTTAGAGAAGATGGAATCAATCATTTCATTCAAAGTTGATAGCTGAATTAATATCACACACAAATGCTGAATCCATCATTCAAAATTGATACATTTTCAATAAAAATGATTTCAAGATTCAAGGGTTTGTAAAAACAGTCAAAATAAATTGTGAGAAATAATCATGATTGGTACAAAATGTAATAATTTAGATATATATACAAAAATTACATACAAAGCTCACATACATGACTGTGTAATTGAGATTAAAAGTTTGAGAGCTAGAGGATCCATTTCCTATATTAAGAGAAGAAAAGATTTCAAAATCTACCAGTTGAATTAATATTAAATTAGATATTTTAAACACGTAAATACAACCACACTTACTTAACAAAGGTTTAAAATCCTCTTACAATCAAGATGAAAAATTACTGTTCAAATAAAATCCATTCGCAATCCAAGGCACAAGATTCCTTCACTCCAAACATGAAGTAACACCCTCATTGGTCTTGACGTACATACATGTAAGCACAAAATAAAGAGTGTTTTCTCCAAAGGTATTGACAAGCATAAAGCGAGAGAAGGCTTCAATTCAATAGAGAGAGATGTTTTTATTGGCTCCAGTGAGAGAAAAAATATTCATTAAAAGTGGGAACAGGTGATATTGCATTGATAATGCATCGGCGAGGGAGACGATAAAGAAAAGCTGGGTCATCTTGACACCACGGAACACATCATTTCGTCTCAATGAACATTCTAACACCAAGCAATAACGGGATGACATTAAATGGATTATACGTCCTGTCGCTATGGACAACCAGGGAAGCCTGTTTTAATTGATGAAAGGTATGGAGTTGATGCCCTTGGGGAGTCCATTGCATTACCATCGGTAATGAGAGTGTTGGTTTTAATTGCTTTGAGCAGCATCAATCTATTATGCAGTGATAATTGGCTCTACATGCAATTATCTAGTTATTCTGCCACTGCTAATATTTATACATACTACATATGTACATTCAAGACACAAGTTGAAGCTTATAGTATAGTGTGTTAAATGCAGTCACTGTGATATTGGCTACATGTATATAATTCGTTATTTATACATGTATGGTTCTCCTCTTGTTACCCAAGCTCCACTGTCTTTTGTCATATTTTGTCTAATAAATTTTAACTTTCTTTTCATATTTTTTTCTTGCTATTTTACTGTCATACATCTTCAATAAACATTGATCCTTAATACCTACAGTATGTAAACTGATGCTAAACATAATTTCAATAAACAAATAAGTACATGTATATGTATTCTTTTCAAAAGTTTTTTTTTTCTTGAATTATTTATTTCACAAAATATCTCCAGAAGTTACTTTTTTTTTTTTTTTTTTTTGGGGGGGGGTTCCTTATTCCCTTTGATTTTACACATTTTTTCCTCCATCCCACCCTTATCCACTCTTCACCATACCCCCCCCCCTCTACATGTACCATTGTATCTGTCCTGTCTCCCTAGTTCCTTTCTGCTTCCAGTCTCTCTCTTTTTTTTCTCTCTCTCTCTCTCTTCTCTCCCTTCCCCTTCTTCCTTTCCCTCTCACTCTCATTCTCTTCCTGTACTCCCAACATGATGTATATATTTTATTCTTAATTTGAATGAGAACATACGTCCACCTTTTCCACTGCCCTAGTCTCTCTATCTCAATTCTCTCCCTTTTATCATAGGTCTACACTTTCAATCCAAGTATTGATCTTCTAATCCCATTGTCAGAACCAAGAAAACAAATTTTACAACCCAATCTCAATGCACAGGTACAAGTAAAAGGTCAACAATGTTGACATAAATGTTGATTAAAAACTTGACCAAGAAAAAAATTATAGTGCAAATTAGGAAAAGAAACTCCAAAGGCATTTTTCATACACTGAATGTGTGTACAGTTAAAAAATCATCAAATGAACAGCAGTATTTTGAGGAACTTGGGGAAAAAGTATTTTAGATAGAAAAAACAACAACAGTATTTTCTATTTTCAATCCTTTGCATTTGCAATAGCCAATGTGTGTACAATTCAATTCTGGGGGGGGGGGGGGTATTTCAGTGAAATCTGAAGTATTTTCATTGAAAAGGCCATTATGAAATGTTGTTAAAAGAGGGTACATGTATCTCTGCAGTTATTCGGTAATTCATTTTCATTTAAATCAAAGCTTAAAATAATGTGTATACAGTCCACTGTAAATTCACTAGTTTTAAGTGTCCAAGCTTCCTCAATTGGAATGAAAGCAGCACAATGCATCAATACTCTCTCCTTCAATAGACCCTCGCTTTATCTATCACCTTGGATTATTGATTAGTAGTCTTTAATGGCAAGCGCAGAATAGGTATAAGTTCACACAATGATGCTTCACTTTAACAAATAAGTTTTATAAACGCAGTTAAGCCTGTGAAGACTACTTGTAGCTTGCAATGTAATTTAGCCTGTAATGACACAATGGAAAGCAGTAGTTGAAGATTAAAACAAGATTTAACTTTAACTTTCGAAATTTCTGCTCGTTCACACTTTACATGTATCCACAATGTCGCAGGGTCCCCATTCATCGTTTTGAGTGTGGACACAGTAACGAACAAGCTCAAAATTAAATGCGACCTCTATTCCACGGGCATATTTTTTCCCCCCATTTTGTGGGGCTACACTGTACTTTTACCTAGTAACTGCCTACAATATGCAAAATCAGATATAAGCTTTGAGTCTGACATTGAACTGGGATTTTCCACTGCCTTTTTTTTGCGTTTTCGGGGTGAAATCCCCGCTGGACTTCCCAAGCACCTTAGATTGCACTGGGGTCATTACAACACTTCGGTTTCATGATCATCGAGTGGGAATTGGTGGGACCAAATCTCACTTGAAAGATAAATCTTTAAAGATTGAGGTGTCGTGTGGAATATCACTGAAGTTTAAGGTGCAAGCTCTCCTAATCAATAATAAGCCACCGTATGAACGTAACTATTGATTGCTCCCTGCCTGAATAGTGAATAGCATTCAGAAATCCATCAGCTGCCCTTGCAAACCTACATACATGTAATTCAAAAGATCCTCCAAACTAAAAAAAAAAGAAGCCACAGTCTTCATTGTTTAGATACTTTGAGGGTGATTAATACAAGTACAATATCAGTATCCAGCCTCTATTGTTAATTGTTGGTAAACTACAAAGTCAATAATCAGTAGTGTGTACCCTAAAGAGTGAGTGTGCAGGAACTTGCATGTTTGGTTTCAGCAACATGTACATGAGAGTCCCCAAGTTTTCAGGATAAGGAGAGCAGGCAAAAATAAAAGGTCAAGTCCACCCCAGAAAAAGTTTTTTCGAATAAATAATGCTGAAAATGCCATCAAAATTGGATGTAGAATATTAAGAAAGTTATGACATTTTAAAGTTTTGCTTTTTCACAAAACAGTCATATATGCACAACTCAGTGACATGCAAATGAGAGAGTCAATGATGTCCATCACTCACTATTTCTTTTTTTTTTATGTTTGAATTATACAATATTTCAATTTTTACAGATTTGACAATAAGGACCAACTTGATTGAAACATATAGAATTAAACAATGCTATTATGTTCAGGGAGGAATTAATCTTTGTTTCACACAACAGGGAGAAAATTTGAATATTTAATATTTCATATAACTTTGTCTTATTTTACATCCGATTTTGATGAAATTGTCAGTGTCATGCTTGTTGGATTTTTCTCTTTTTATTCAAATCAACTTATTGTTGGGGTGGACTTGACCTTTAGGGAATTCAGGGAGTAAAAAATATTTCAAGGAAAACCGGTTTTTTTTTTTAAGACAACAAAATTTGAAAAATACTTATATATGGTGGAATCAAGCAAAGTTCAATAAAACAATACGATGCATTTACCTAAGTTAAATATATTTTAACCCTGTTTGCAGCATTAGCTTTGTATTAAACTTGTGTTTTGCTATTAGAATCATTTTATCACGTGTTTTAATATGTCAATGAAAAACACAGTATTGATGTTTGTTAGAACACTGAAGAACACAGAATTTGCATTTGTATGTAAAAGGGATCACAGTAGATTAAATATGTGTTGTTGTTTTTTTGCTAAAAATATATTTTTTGCAAAATGAACCATTTTTTTATGTTGAAAAATTGAAAGGCTTGAGATAATACAAGTAGCTGCCATATTAATAGCATGCAGACAGGATTTCCTAATACCAGTGAAAAAGCGTTGTTTATCAATAATTAATTGCCATGAAAATCAACAAAATCACTTGTCATTCCACATAAATGCCTATAAGATTCACTTTGACTCTGATGTTGTACAACATACTCTATAAACTAGGCCTATATACTTTTTTTTCTTGAAAATGTGATTTAAATAGCAAATTCAACAATTATTACCAAGTTAATGGGGAAAAGTATTTATTTTATATTTCTATTAATAAGGAAACATCAATTAATATTAAATGTGCCTTCTGTTGAATTTCTGAAATGCAAATAAAAATTACAATTGAATCTACCTACAATGTATAACAAAATTTGCACTCAATTATAGTGAAACACCATCATTCAATCAGCTATAAAACTTGTTGCCTAGCAACTGCATCCCGGATACTTGAATAAGTGAAGTGGTGATGAATACAGAAGACTGCAGTAAATTAATTAGTAGGGTATAGGAGGCATGGTAATGTATTGAAAGATCCGCAGAGTTATCGACGTTGGACTTTTAGCTATCAATAGAGGGGGTACTTACTCTGCTGAAAAATTCAATACAGATATTTCTAGACAACTCTTGTACACAGTAAAAACAAAGATAGGGGTATAATTTAAAGGACAAGTCCACCCCAACAAAAAGTTGATTTGAAAAAAAGGAGAAAAATCCAACAAGCAAAACGCTGAAAATTTCATCAAAATCGGGTGTAAAATAAGAAAGTTATGACATTTTAAAGTTTCGCTTAATTTCACAAAACAGTTATATGCACATCCTGGTCGGTGTGCAAATTGGCAGACTGATGACGTCACCCACTCACTATTTATTTTGTATTTTATTATATGAAATAAGAAATATTCTAATTTTCTCCTCGTCAAGTGAAACAAAATTTATTTTCTCCCTGATTACATGTGCAATTACCATTATTTTAAGTTTATGGTTAAGTTAAGTTGGTCCTTATTGTCAAATCTGTAAAATTTGAGATATTGTATTATTCAAACAATAAAAAACATAAGAAATAGTGAGTGATGGACATCATCGAATCTCTCATTTGCATATCGCTGTGTTGCGCATTGAACTGTTTTGTGAAAAATAAGCAAAACTTTAAAATGTTATAACTTTCTTATTTTACATTCGATTTCGATGAAATTTGCAGCGTTATGTTTGTTTGATTTTTCTCTATCTATTCAAATCAACAATTTTCTGGGGTGGACTTGACCTTTAAAGAGTAAAATCTATAGTGTACAATAGATAGCAAAACAAAAACAATAATGTGATAAAATACTAGATCACAGTTTTGAAAATTTCTAGTATTTTGTGACTAAAATGTGTTGCTTGTTTTCTTGTGTTTTGATCCGAAGGGAAAAGCATTCTACAGACTACAGACTGTTTCCTATCAATCAATCTAAGTCAAATCAATGATTTGTTAAAAACATTTATTCACCTTTTAAAGTTGTTGTTTTATATGAATTATAAATACACACCGAAGTCACCCGAACACAAAAAGGCACAAAGTTAAATTGGTTGCTAGGATACAGCCTTGCCTCTTAGCAACAAATGAATGTACCAGTAAACAGCTTGATAACATCAAAATACAGAAACTCAACGATGAAAATTGCAAAGGATTCTCTCTAAGGGTGTGTTTATGCTATGTTGCGAGGACAGAATCAGCGTTTTCAAACGTCGATTCAAAACGCCGATCGTAAACGTGGTTCTGGGAGTGCTGTTTATGCTTCACTTTTCAGAGGCGAAATCACGAACTCCAGCTGGCTTCGCATCGTAATTTTCGTTGAGTAGGAAAGCGATCGAGGTCAAATTGGGCGCGCCCTTTTTCGAAAGTTTTTTTTTTCGAGAGTAATGGGGAAGGCACAATGACTGTTATTTAAACATTGAACAATTTCCGATATTTTAGTCATTGCATGGAGCTACTTGACATAGCCATATATTTTCCACCATGGTGAGGATAATAGTGAGAAAAAATAAAGAATATTAAAGTATACATAATAAAATAATAAAACATCTATTTGTTTATGGGCATCTGGCGATGTCTCCTCATTATAACTCATGTTCCAGGTTTTTTTTGTAAATCCCTCAACATTCATCGTGATGACAAATTGGAAGAGTAATACTAGTGATAGTACTTAAATCAATTATCACACATGCAAATGTAACACGGGAGATGAGAGGTAATTCCGTGGAGGTAACATGCGACCATGGAGCAATGCGACTGTATTTGCCCGCGGATTTTCATCTCACCGGAAGCATGCACCAAATGACGTCATTTAAACACGTTTACGATCGTGGTTCTGTTTATACTTCCCCAGAAAGCCTGATTCTGGTCAAACGACGTTTACAAACGCACCTTTTTGTGAGTTTACAATCGGCGTTTTGAAACAGCGTTTAAATGAAAGTAAGCATGGATGCAACCGCGTTTTGGACTAATCACGTTTGGAAACGCTGATTCTGGCCTGAAAAGTGGAAGCATAAACACGGCCTAAGTTCAATGGTAGTAATAGAATAGCTGGATTTATATAGCGCTTTTTGCCCAAGGATACAAAGCGCTCGCTATTATTACCCAGGCTTTACATGTAGCTCGAGCTACCATCGGTCGGCCCTCAGTGCATGCAGGAATTGATCCTGTCGGGTAACCATTCACCTGACCTGGGTCAAGTGCAGCAGTGTGGAAAAATTTCTTGCTGAAGGAAAACACGCCGTGGCTAGGATTCGAACCAACGACCCTCTGTTTGAAAGGCAAGAGTCAAAACCACTAAACCACAGCGTGCCAACTACAAGCAACAGACATAGTATTTGTAACAAAGTTTAACAAATAACGTATAAAGTTTGGCATGCAAATCAGACCAAACATTATGAAAACAGTGAGTGACAAGAATTCAAATATGTGTAAAGGGTTTAAAAAGGCGAATAGTGATGTACATGTAAGTCGTGAAAGTGCCCATTAACAAACTATATTTGTTAGTATGAGAAACAAATGTTCTTTGCGAGATTCGTTGGTAAAGTTAATGTAAATGATTTTAAAGGCAAAGTCTATCCTTGCAACAAGCAGACTTGAAAAAATAAGAAAAATCAGACAATCATAACGCTAATAATTTCAACAAAATTAGATGTTAAATACGAATTCTTTCAAAGTTTGGCTTTTATTGAACAAAAACAATAACACAGCCACTATGCAAATGTGGGAGCCGATGACATTACCTCTCATTTCTTTTGACATATTGGAATATTTTTAATTTTTCCCGAAAATGAAAAACATAGTTTGAAAACTTTGATTCCTCTTTGATCATGTGGAAGCACCATTTTTTATGTAACTTGTGAATCAATGAAAAACTTCCTTATTGTCATGGCAACAAATTTTTATTTTCTTCAAGGACAAAACTTTTAGAAAATAAAATTTTATTAAATAAAAAAATAAGTGGGATATGACATCAGCTCCATCATTAATGTATTGTTCATGACGACATGCATGGAACTGTTTGACCAAACTTTGAAATGTCATAACTTTCTTATTTTTCATCCAATACAAACTTTCAATGTATTTTCCGTCTGTCCAAATCATAATAGTTTCAGAATGGAGTACCAGACAAATACAAGTCATAAACAGAAAATGTGAGGAAAAATAAAATAAAACAAAGAACCTGAATAAAAACACAAAAACATTTCAAATGTTAGTAATGTGCTAAAATAGAGGCCTTATCATGATATTTGCCAGTGCCCTCCTAATATGTGTGTGCACCCATTGCGTACAAAGTCAAGGGGAGGGGAAGGGTGTCACCATCAATGACGAATGAGTGGCAGTGAATGGTCTTGCGACTCATTTTATGATAGTGCCAAATTCAACAGAATAGAATAGTGAAACTCACCCGGGTCATTTTTGTCGTCATCTTTCAGAGCTTGGTTCTCGTATTCGGTATCGGACGCCCCATCACTCAGCTCGTAACCGTTGCCACGGTCCCATGCTTTCAAAGCCTTGTTGGGAGTCCGGTAATTCTCATTGCGACCTAACACAGTGTGAGTGTGGGTGGTTAGTTTATAGATCACAATGTGTAAAGAAGTGATTATGAATACAGTCAACCCTTTAAACTATTAAAAAACTGTCGGAGCAGGAAGCAGTTTGATGCAGTTTGAAGCTTGAATGAAATTGTTACTGATATAGGGCACCTTTTGTATTATTAATAATAATATTAGTGACTTTGTAATTATGACAACTAACATGATAACGGGGCTCAGCAGCCAATCACAATCAAGGTTTCCATGGTAATTACAATGATTGCAAATTTAGCTGTAATTATGAGATGGACCCCCTTATTTAATTTTTAAGCAAAATTAATATAATTTTCGTGATTGCCATCATAATCATAAACAAAGCAATACATCTGGAGAACATTCACTTTGATCTGTTGGAAAGCAAGTCTGAATAAAATATACATACTGGACAGTATCTATCTACCACAAGATGGCCATCTTTGGAAGATGTGTCTTGAACGGGTAGCATAAGCCAGCTTTAATACAATGAATGAATAGGTCTACTTGTACATGTACACTGGACTTAATTAGCATGTCACATTTTTCCCCTTAAAACTTTGAGTTGACTGTATTCTCAATTAAACATACCACACGGCATCAGCACAGAGGATTATCTTTCGATTTTGGGGGGAATCTATTGTTGCGCGCCCCCCCCCAAAAAAAAAAAAATATTATAACAAATAATCCTCTGCGCTGACGCCGATGATCGTACCCAAAATCAATTCAAGTTTTGTGCAAAAAGAAAAGTTATTTTACTTTCAAGATTTACAGGCAAAGATTGAATGAATAATCCGTGAGGGCATGCTTCACTGCAAAATTAGGATTCTTAAAAGCAACCTTTACCCAAAACATACCCCCCAAAAATATGATAAAAAAGAATGTTCAAGAGAAAATAATGCAGGTGATACTGTGTAATCGTGCGGTTGAGCTAAGGAAAATAAAGCAAGACTTAAATAGAGCTTCTACCATCATGTGTACAAAAAATACGAGTATAGAAATAAAAAAAAACATTACTGAGGACAAAGGAAACACACAATAGGCAATGTGCCATTGGAACAGTTCCGACTCCCCTATGTTCAAAGTCGATCTTTGTACCCCCTCTATTTTGAAATCCTCGATCCACCGCTGATTAGGGTTGATCAGGTACCGTATCATTATTTCCATGATCTTGGACAGTCGCTCAAGATTTTCGCGGAGATCAGAGTAAGACTCATAAGAGATCATTAAAAGATTCATGAAAGATCAATTAAAGACAAGGAAAAGTGCACTGAAAGATCACTTGTTGCACAAAAGATCCCTGAAAGACCATTAAAAGATATCTATAGGACAGTATTTCAGAGCTCTTTGAGGGGTCTTTCTGAGCCATTCCACAGAGATGACAAATTTCAGTGATCTTGGAGACTGCTGTGAGACCTTGCCAAATTTGGGTCTTTCAAAGGCCCTTCAAAGATCTCCCCTCTGTGGAATGGGGGCCTAGAGGACGCACGCCACTGTGTATTAATAAATAAGATTGCATGTTACATATCATGTGCGCGCCTCAGCACTAAGCAGGACTCTACGTCATCCTTAACCCTTTGTGAAACAGCCCCCCCCCCCCCCGGTCTATTCAGTCAAGATACCAAACTAAACTTACCTGTATAATAGCCATAATGCTTGAGGTGGTTTCTCATAAAGCTCTCATATGGATTCTAAAGGAAATAAAGAAAACAATACAAAATTTCTAATTATTTTGTTAATGTACTGAAGGTGCTCTAATGGAGGTGCTCAAATGGAGAAGCAAGAGAAAGGAATTCAAAGCAAAGATATACAGAAACATGGTCAAACTATTGTTTGGTGATATTACAATGTAAACCCAATCTCACCTGCAAGAACTATTGTGGGAAGTTTTGTTTACCAACTTCGCAATTCCTTTCATGGAAAGTATTATCCATCCATCTTCCAACTATAAAATCTATGACACACTGACATTTTTATGAGTCTCTAATTCACTACATTCCTTTATATTTATTGATGACACCAACAAATATAGTGTTCATGTATATATATACTCACAAGGTCATATTCAAAGTTAATGCGAGATGTTCCTTGCAGAAATGACATGATGAATGTTTTTTGTCACTGCTGTTGAACCTCCCCAAGAACTAATGGAAAAGTCCCCTTTAGTAACAGCCAATCATAATCACTACATCATGGAAGACACGCCCCAGTCAGCTTTGTCATTACAAGTGAGGCCAATAGGGAAGCTGGTGGAAATCATTGAGAAACCAAGGTTTCTATCATGGAAGGCGGAGCTGCACTGTCACTGATTCTACAAGATCTAGGATAGTGACTGCCTAAATCTCCAGGTGACTTTTACTGTGGAAGAAACCTGAGTTGTTGAAGAAATACCTGTATCAAAGAAAAGTAAAAAGTAGAGGAGTAGAAATAGAATTATCAGTTCACAATAGCTTAATTTTGTTCAGGAACACAATTCGCATCACAAAAAACAATGAACAAACAAGATATTTAGTATGATGGGGGGTGGGGTGTTTGGACACTTTAAAAAAAATTGAAGCCTTCTATTTTGTCTTTGGATTACACATAAAATTTGAATTCAATAGTTAAATCTTCTTCACGTTTGTTCTCTATAATATTGCCTAACACTGTGTACTAAGAACTGGTGAAGCTTTGCTTGTTAGCTTTTCCAAATGGCTGTTTAAAATTGATTGTCCAGACAACAGGGCTTAAATTAATCAACGGCCAGGCCGTCGATGCCCTATAACTGGCTGTGATGCCCTTTAAAAAAATGAACAATTCATGGCCAAAAAGGCTGCGCCCTTTTTTTCAAACTGGCCGACGTGCCCTTTTTTCAAAAACCGGTCATGCCCTTTTTTACTGTGAAATCAAAGTTTACAAAGTTCTCCCATACTTCACAAGCAAAAATACAGAAAAGAGAGAGAAAAACAAAGTAAACAACTTCCCTCAATTCAAATTGCAAGCCAGTTTGCGCTTTTTTCTTGGATCTACGAACAAACACACACGCGCAAAGTCAGCATACATGTACTAGCTGCACATGACATGGCCTTCTACCTGTGTGTGGCATGCATGCATACAGGATATCAGAGCAGTGGCACTTTGCAAACTCTGCGAACTTGTAATAATGGGAAGAGAGATGTCTGTGTATATGATGCCGCGATGTTTCACCTAATTTTGAAGTTTGATAATGCTTCACTTTGAAATTTTATTCATTTCTAAAACATTTTTGTTTTCTAACAATTTTAAAAATATCAGTAAGATTGTTAGATTATTACATTTTTCTTTGTTTGCTTGAAGTTTGAACTTTTTTTCCTCTTTCTTTCATATTTTCTTTCTTTTCTATCGTTCTTTCTTCCATCCTTCCTGCTCACCTTTTTCCATCTATCTTTATTTCCAATCTTCCTAGCTTTCTTTCCTGATCCTTTCTCTCTCTGTTCATTTTTTCTTTATTTCCTTCCTTCCTTTTCTTTATTTCCTTTCTTCATTCTTTCCTTAAAATTTTCTTTGCTCCCTTCCTCTTCCTTTTCTTTTCATTCTTTCTTCTTTCCTTCTTCCATTCCTTTTGTTTTCATTCTCTCTTCGCTTCATTCTTTCCTTCCTTTTTCCCCCTTACTTTGTTCTTTCTCACCTTCCTGATTTTTCTTTCTTTTCCATTCCTTCTTTCTTTATCCTATCCTTCCTGAATTCCTTTTTCCATTCCATCTATCTTTATTTCTTATCATTTCCTGGCATTCCTCCCTTTCTGTGTTCATTTACTTTCTTCATTCTTTCCTTCCTCTCTCTTTAATACTTTCCTTCTTTTTTTAATTTCCTTTTTTACTTCCTACATTCTTTCTTTTCTCACAATTTTTTAAGATACATCAAAAATATATATTAGAAAGATTTTTTGTTTGTTTGAAGTTCGAACTTTCTTTCTTTCTTTTCAATCCTTCCTTCATCCTTTCTTCTACCCTTTCTGCTGGCCTTTTTTGTTCCATATATTATTATATATCTTCATTTTCAATATTTCCTCGCTTTCTTTCCTGATCGATCCTCTCTCTCTCTGTTCATTTTTCTTTCTTTCCTTCTTTTTCATACTTACCTTCTTTTTCTTATTTTCTTCCTTCTTTAGCAGGCTTCATTCTTTAATTTTCCTTTTCTTTTCAATTATTCTTTTTTTTCCTTCGTTCCTGATTTTTCTTTCTTTCTTTCCATTCCTTCTTTCTTCATCCTTTCTAGTATTATCCTTCCTGAACATGCTGAATTCCCTTTTTCATTCCATCTATCTTCCATTCCATCTATCCAAACCTCCATGATTTAATCAGTTAAAGTTAGGCCAGGCTAGACGGTCTAGACCTATCAACATGATCAAATTAAATTTTAAAATAAGCAAAGTGATTAGTCTACTGATTATTTTTATTTTTAGCTGCTCCTGCTCATAGACGTTCACGTAGTCGTACTCGTCATACTCATCATACTCAGTCATACATGTAGTCGTAGACGTAGACATGCAGGTCTACATTAACATAGAATAGATTGTCACTTAATCAAAGACACATACTTAGTTAGTATTTTTTTTTAGTAATAGTAATATACATGTCATATTACATGATTGCTAAAGCAATCCCCAAATCACAACTGTCTGATTTGTGCGCGGCTGCTTGATTTGACAATGTTTGAGCCTTGAACTTGATCGTTGAGCCCGAGGCTCGGAACCTATCAAGTCGAGGCAAGCGCGCGGTCCCGCAACTCCGGGGACAGAAAATGTGAGCAAACCTAGCAACAACCCAAGCACCGCTCCAACAAGGGACTTTTTAATACCGCGGGCAGTTTGCAGTTATTCAGGAGTCACACCATTCCTTAGCCGGCTTTTGGGCTTTTAGCGTGAAAAGAATCTATGGGCTACATAATTATGAGAAATTAAAAGTACAATTCAATTAATCTATAAAAAACAAAATTATCAGAATTACTTACTTTGCCAAACTGTCTTTGCGATTACCTCAGTTAATTCATCTCAAGTTCGAGTTTCAGTTTTTCATCTGCGGATGAATCCATTTCGGTAATAGGGGTATGATGAGTACAATCGAAAATTTTCACATTTTATGCTGGAAGTACTTTCTGTGAATGCTTCACTTTTATTTTTATTTATTACTGTTTTAAGCGTCTTTTCACGGCTCGCAAAGTTCGAATACCGAGTGTTAGATATAAACAAATCTATAATTCAAAAGTTTCCCTTTTCCCTCTTGTCTTGTTGTAATGCATACCTCTATTGGATATGGATCGAGTATTCGTATAAAATATAACACTAGCACTGCCATCATGCGGCGAAACAAATCTCTTCGTCTTGGGTCTTGACTGCTGCCATAAGAAGCACCGTCACCATGGTATAAAATCATATTTTTATCATGTATTAAATTGAAAACAAACAATATGATTAAAGTTTGAAATAATTCAGTTGTTCAAATCCTCAAATGATTATCAGATTGCAAGATTTACGCTAAGATGTTAGTGATTGAAAGAGATTTGTGCGATAACTTTAATGAGTTCCAATCTATGATGTGTAGTCCCGAGTGTTTATATTTTTGATGTGGGCTGTGGGCATAGCTTTTTGAGGGAGTCGTAACTGACTAACTGAACTAAGCTCATTAAACTGAACTACTGTAACGTTAGACCTGATCTAAACGCTTTTGTTATTTTTGCGGGATTATTTTTTTGTTGGCTGGGTGGTTTTCTTAACATTCGTGGGTAGGCTACTTGAAACCACTCTAGGCGACACCCCAATACTTACCCGTGCTAATAAACTGGGACTCCACTCACGCGCGTTTGGGCCTCCCTAGCTTAGAACTAAGCACTAATATCACCTTAAAAACTAAATCTACAAGGTATGTATAATCTATTAATAAATTTAATAATGTTTAATCGGTACTCACCGGTTCTTTTGTTGCATTTTCAGACCATTTCTCACAATTCTTCGTAAATATTTGCGGCAAATTTTGTCGCCATAGACAGCTTAGCGTCCATCTTTATTGATAAATGGAGCGCCCTTTACGATAGTTGTTAATGCCGCGGAGAAATCGTTAGGCATTTTGGCCTGTGTTCAAGGCGTTCTTTCTGTTTTATTTTTATATTGAAGATTGTGCATTTGTTGAATAGCGCCGTCTACGTCAGGTATGAGATCGAGTGTATAAATACACTCTTCCAAAATAATTATGATTCCGACCTGGCGCTGTTTAACTTCAATCTCTTTCACCTAAATTAGCGATGAATGCTAGCATTATAAAATATATATTATTAACGTCTGACGAAAAGAATAACCAACCGATCAGCTGACGAGAACGCGAATCACGTGATCTTCATATCAGCTTCGATCGCGAGTCAGAAGAGAGGAGCAGTTGCCCAGAAAATCAGGAAAAAGCGGTGAAAATGTAAGTTCCCCTTCATTTCTTTCAATTTTTTTTATTGCTAACAATGTATTCAATTAGTGAGATCGAAATGTAATGATTAGACAGTACGATAGCTTGTAGTTTTGATAAAATACAAAAATAATCATCTTCACAAAGATTTCTGACACAAAATACTACTGATGTCGCCTATGAGGTCCATACATGTAATGTTGGACCTCATTGGTACTAGGAGTGCTTGAAACCGCGCTGCAGTCCACAATCACAAAGTAAACTTTTCCCATCATCTGGCATGATCTGCATTATTGGTGTTGCATATTGTGTGTGTGTGGCTTGTTTTACTTTTAATTAACATTTTCAGAAATTCAGGCAACAAAATTGTATTGTCTGCTCATAATTCTAGCCTTATACTACACTATAGCGGCGTAAGTTAGCATTGTTTTGATCAAAGCATGAGCTTTTGACTTTTTGTGACATTTAGCACAAGTTTTCTTTGCGGGCCGGGCTGACACAAGGGTTCATTCATTACATGCCGCCGCGCACAGAAAAATCAAGCCAGGCATAGAAGAAGTCGTGTGTTGTGGACCCAAGAACAGAAGAAGTGAGATCCCAGCACGCGCGACCCACTAGACTAGTTAGAAATCCACTGCCAAACGCGGTTCGTGGTGCGAGGTTAGTATACTAGTAATACTAACCTCGCAATACGTGTGAGTTGGGCTGACAATGCAACGGGGAAGGCATTGCAGGCAAAACGGTGGTGCTGCTGCCGCTGGCCTGGATTGTATGGATGACCGGGTAAGGACCGGGGGTATTGCGGCAATTCAAAGTGCATGGGATCAATCGACAAACCTGGGCGATCAACAAAGAGACGTCTTCTTGAAAAACTATATGTACATTGTGTAAATATCATGAACATTCACCAATCAAACAAAACCAGTAGAGGCGCACGGCCAATATGGGAGACTCTCTCCAATAGGGGAGACAATCTCCCACCCACATTGGAGACTTGCTTTGCAAAAGGACAAAAGAAACAACACCAACAAAAGCAGGATTTTTTCCATGTAAAATTTTGTCTCACTGAGGTCAGAAGCCCATTTGTTTTGTGTGTGATTGACAACAAAATTCCTTTTCAAAACAAAAGTAGACGGTGAATTTTTAAAGTAGACGGTGAAAAGGGGTAATTTTTCATGAGGAATCTGCTTATCACATTTTTATTTGCCGCCAAGGTAATCCTTTTGCAGCAAATGTAAACAAAGGAAATTGGTCTTTAAAACTGGAGACTCTCTGAAATTGGATACCCAAATTCTTTACAAAAGTCTCTGATATTGGAGATAATCTCCCACAATGGAGACAGTCTCCAATATTGGCCGTGCGCCTCTACTGAAAACAGCAAAAGCAACTGTCTTAGTCTTAGGTTTTATACTTCAAGCAAAATCATAATTCAAATACTGATCTGCGTCTGTTAAAATAATGATCGCATTGAAAAAATTCTCGTGAATGCATAGATTTTGGAGCGTAAGATTACTTGCTTAAATGTCACCATCTATAAGTTAAGTTATGCAGTCTCTTTGCCAAAACCATGCACGCAATTGAGGTGCGGTTCAAAACATGCATTAAAACAGATACTCCGAAATATGCGTATTTTTAAATTCACGCTCGCCGATCTTGCTGCGAAATCCACGATAATTAATGTACCGCGAGTATTTCAGAATTTACAGTAGTCTACGTTGTCGTTGAAAGAACCACAAGACCATGAAATCTAATTTTGGCTTAAAATAGGCTAGAAATATTTGAAAATCTAAGTAAAATCACCTTTTAACTTTACAAATAATGGTTTAAAAGTACTAATTTAAGACAATCAAATTGCCTGCCCCCAAATCATATGAATAGACATTTATTGTGCCCTTTTTCCCCCCATCAAAAGGGGGGAATCAAGAAGTAATCAAGGAGGGTGCAATCGCGCACCCTAATCTCCATAAACACTGTAAATGCGTCAGCCGAACCTCCACCATCACGAGCCCAATGGCAGACATCCGTCTCTGTAGAAGGACAAAAAAGTCGGAAAATGTTACAAAAAAAACTCTCCGAAACAGCGGAGATATCAGTCTACATGGAGCCTAGATACAGGGTCTGTCGAATGTGGTAAACAATGACGGATTTCCCTAGACAGAGGTAGAGTAACGCGCACGGAATTCGACGTGGTTGGTACCTCCATTCGACATGTCATGGCAAACTAAACAAACTTATTCACAAGCAAGCATGGTCAATCACCATAACACACACCAAACACATTTATACACAGGCATTATCACCCGGGGGGGGGGGGGGGGGGGCACTTACATTGACGAGTGGATACCATGCTTTTTCAAGATAGGGCACGTTACGTACGTAACGTGATAAGGGTGTCAAAAACACAAAAATAATGAAAAAAGGGTATCCAATTCGCTAGGAAAGCTACGTGTTTAGGGTCGAATTTGCGGGGATGATAAAACAAAATTAAAATGTTTATAAAGGATGTCCTTTTTGCCCCAACACTACGTGTTTAGAGTCCGATTTTTCTGCGAGATGTGGAAGGTGGGGCCGTACTGTGTAAAGGTAAAACCGACGACCAACGGACCCGTGACATAACAATAAAATATCGCTGTACTTGTTTAGGGGTTCATTTTAGAGAATACTTGCCAAGAGTATCGTTTAGTTTCCAATACTTGTTAAGGGTAGGGTTTCAGACGCCAATACTTGTTAAGGGGTGCATTTTCAGAATATGGAAAATACGTGTTTAGGGTGCTTTTCGAGACCCCATGGTCGCGCATGGTATCCACTCGTCAAAATTATCTAGAATTTAGATCGAATGTAGCATTCGGGGCAACTGAGTAACATGGGTGAGGGGGGGTGTATAAAACAAACAATACAGGCATTCTTGTGCATAGAGGACCTTAATAATGAACTCTGTGCTCGACTCGCCAAATGGATATACCGCACTCGGTCCTGCGGACCTCGGTGCGGTATATCCATTGGCTCTGCCCTGCATGCTCGCGCTTACATGTACGTGCATTATTTGTATATTCTTTCATTGGTTATATTTTCTGTTTTCTCTACAGCCTTCCCACAAGACATTCAAAATCAAGCAGAAGCTTGCTAAGAAGCAGAAGCAGAACCGTCCCATTCCACAGTGGGTTCGTCTCAGGACTGGTAACAGGATTCGGTAAGTCTTCCCTAAAGTGTGTAAAAATAGTGTAACGATACATTTTTTTTCTTACACTCCTAAAAAAAAACACCAGTGTTGATTTACTACCAGTCCGGTATCTATATCGGAAAACACCAGGGAAGTGTTGAAAACAACACCAATTAAGAATCAAACCGACATTGGTTTAACACAGATAAGTGTTGTTTAAATGCCTATCTGGTGTTAGCCTAAAGTCGAAGTTGTGCTGTTTCAACACCTCTCTGGTGTTGAATTAATACCGGTATTTTCGCAGTGTACAGCAGTTTGCTAATTTCTCAGAAGTAAGGTGAGGCTCAGCATCAGTGGCGTATAGATGGGGGTACTCATGCTCCCCCCAAAAAAAATGAAATAGTGCAAGTGCATCAAAATATAAAGTAATGTGTCAGATAATGAACAGGTAATCTTTTTCAATTTCCAGAAAATGGCATTTCATGGAATTTAGATCACATGACACGTGGAGATGTACTTGATTGCAAGGTCGCAATATTAAGACTTTTCAGTTGAAAAATATTAACTACGGTAACTTTTTTATTTCATGGACTTTCATCAAACCTTCATTGATAAGTTTCTTTCGATTTTCTGCTTCTAGTAAAGCAAATTAGCTAAACAGATCCAATGCCAAGATATGAAATTATAAATATGTGTTTTGTTTGAAAGGGTGGACATCCCCCAAAATAATATTGATAAGGAAATGACACGATTCTTGTTTCTATTCCCGTTTGTTTTGAACTATGCAGCTACAACGCCAAGAGACGTCACTGGAAGCGAACGAAGCTCAACTTCTAGGATGTTCTGGTCGGCATACTGTTCTTCCTCTTCACGTGAACAAACTTAAAGCATCGTCGAAAAGCTCTATGTTACCATGGCAACCATCTCTTTGAATCTCGTATGAAAAGAACAGGACTCGACGATGCAAGGCATAGATTTCTATAACTCAAACTTTGCAGATAATAATGATCGCTGTTGCAAGATGGTATGAAAATACACTCCTGGTTATTTGCTCGTTCTTCTTTCTCTTCATCATCGTCATAAATCATCATCATCACTGGGACCTTCCAGCGCTGGAAACCCGGATTATGATCAGGAATGTTTATTGGAATTCCAGTCCTGCGTGACGTGGTCATGTTTGTCAAATAAATGTTTGTTTGTATGAAGAGGATATCAGATTTCTGACTTCCATTTGTCCACTTTCGTTGTATTTGAGTGGGTATAAGGGAGTGTTCGCAGTTGCAACGCAGACACATTCCACAACGCACCAATTCCTTTGAAAATGCAAGTCATATTACATCACAATGAACAGATAGAGGTCTCTATCGAAAATTGGTGAACCGGGACGGCAGATTGTCCTAAGAGTTGGAGCTGACGAAATATTGCTAATGTTGTTCGTCCAGAGTCCAATACGACACTGCTGTATTGATTCACAAATTTTGGACGAAGACTTCTTGGTTTTTTTTTGTGACAAAACATTTTATGTTCTTGAAGTTGAACCCTCCCTTTTTTGGACAAGTCACTCTCCCACAGGACTCGTACCTAAATTCCAACACAAATAACAAAAATAAGAAAGCACATCTCCAAGGCAGTCTCGATCTTTACTGACCACATAGAAACGTTAGCGCCAACAGTGCGCTCTCAGAGGGCCTGTTACAACCGGTAATGTGGCAGCGATGCCTAATGTTACAACAATGCATTACTTACACATTGAAATTTTTCTGACTTCACAATCTGAAATAATAGACAGGGCTTACTGTTAGCGCTCTGTTAGGCCATGGACCCTAATAAGAACCATGGTTAGGCTAACAACGTTTCCGTGCGGCCGGCACTGGACGTCGGTAGTTATTTATTTGGATTAACCTAAACTCATTCATCCCACACAGTATACACACACGGTCTTTGCACTTCCTTTTACTAAAGAAAGGAAATGAAAAGTGATAAGGAACCGAAAAGACCGTTTGTATAATGTGTGGGATGAATGAGTTAAGGTTTTTCCAAATAAATAATTACTAATGTCCAGATCTAGACTACTCAGAGGCAAGTGAGAGGGATCCTCAGCCACGACCTTCTGTGACCTTGGGGTAAAGGGTAATCCAACCATGGTCATGAAATGTGTGAGAGATTAGAAAAAAGTAAGTTTGAAAGAAATCGGACAACCAATAATGAAGTTAAAGGGATACTACGGGCTGAAATATTCACATCTAAAAAAAAATTGAGTAAAATTCACAGAGCAAAATGCTGAAACTTTCATCGAAATCGGATAACAAAGTTATTGAATTTAAAAAATTTGCATTATTCTGGTGAAACAGTTCTAGGCATGTCTTCATGAATATCTAATAGGTGGGCTGATGATGTCGCATCCCCACTTTCTTTTGCTTATGGTATTACATGAAACCATGATTGTTAAATTTTTTCATAAATTTGTAAATGATGTGTCTCCATTATGAAATATGTTGCAGCAATAAGTAACTATAATGCACTTATTTAGTTATCAATCAAATTTTTGAATAAACCTAATTTCATATAATAAAATACAAAAGAACAAGTGGGGATATGACATCAGCCCACCTAATGAATATTCATGAAGACATGCCTAGAACTGTTTCATCGAAATGCAAATCTTTAAAACTAAATAACTTTATTTGTTATCGGATTTTGATCAAATTTTCAGCATTTGGCTCGGTGAATTTTACTCTTATTTATTGAGATATAAATACCTTTGGACCGGATCATCCCTTTAAGGCCATTTTAACATTGAGGGGGGGGGGGGGGGGGGTTCTGCAGCCTTGGCCTATGTTTGCATGAGAAGAATTAGGACAGCCCAAGTGAGGGTGAGACAAGTGGCAATAAGACCAGGTAGATAAGCCCAATGGTGAACTGGTGGGGGGCACTACCCCCCCCCCAAAAAAAAAATATATATATGACCAAGAAGAAAAAAAGTGAAGGGTTAACTGAAATAAACTATTTTCTGAATACAGTATTATGTCAAAATCTATCACAAAATTGGACTTTTGTATAATAATGTTTTTTTTTTTAATTGCCTGATGCGCAATATCTTGCCCCCTCAAATTTGTTTGGCTCATTAAACCACTGATTTAGCCCTTGATGTATTTGACTAGCTGAGAAGTAGACCAACCAGTTGCATAATTAGGCAAAATTTTGAGGGGGCACACAATGGCATATATTGGGGGGGGGGGGAGATGCGAGCAAACAAACTGTTTTGACTTTTCAGTGAAATTAGCATCTCATTTTGTAAAAGGTTTTTGCATGATATTCAACAAAAAGTGTCATATTTTACCCCTTTTCGCTTTAAATCCTTCTTTTTCTCTTTCTTTTTGTTCTCCTCGTCTTGGACCATTTTTTTTTTGGGGGGATGGAATATATTTTTCTCTATTTTTAATGCTAATTTCTTGCCAACACCCCCTCTCCCTTCTCCCCCCCCCCCCCAGCTCCAAGCCCTCTTTCTTCTTCCTATACCTCGAGCCCACCCCCTCTTTTCTCTCTCTTTCCTTTCTCGCATTTCTTTTCTATCTCTGCTCTCATTTCCCCTTTCACTTCTGCTAAACCCTAATTTTCCAGTACTCTCACGCTGTAATTTTACTTAATAAATGTGACGAGTGTCTTGGAAATGAATATACAAAATTATTTGTTCATTATCTTGATATTAAATGCTAGATATTTACTTTCTTGTCCAGATTTTGTTATGAAAAATGCTGCAAAAAACAAGAAATTAAATGAAATGAAAGACTCGCTAATGCCCCCAACGCAACGCCTCTACTTTTTAAAAATGTCCTGCCTAATTCTCCCGCTCTGCCAATTTCACTCTGACTCGCCTCACCCCCTCTCTCTCTCCTTTTCTCCCTCCCTCCCCCCCCCCCTTTCTCTCTTCTTTTACCGTTCCCTCACTTTCACGTCCATCTAACCGTTTTGTTCCCCTCTCTCTCTCTAATGAAATTCGAAAATTTGTACTTCTTTCAAATTCAAGCAATTTAAAAAAAAACACAAAAAGTAATCAATACAATTATTATTTCACTATATTTGATTGTTTCATTACAAAAAGATGCAATACATGTCACATAGTCATTCCTTGAAATTCTGCAAAACAATCTCGAGGGAGGGAGGGGGTCTTTAACTGTCAGGTTTACACAGAACGGCAAATCCACTCACTAAATGAATTCTTTAAAACAAAAGGGCCAATTGATACATATGCATGTATTTTCCTTGTGCTTAAATCTGTATTGCTGTATCTTTTGCTTGTGACGTGGATATCAACCCCAATGTTGGCCCTAAAATCACATAAATAAATCAAACAGTATTTTTTTTTAGTAACTCATCAAAAGTTAATTCATGAATTACAATATGTGATGATACATTTACAATGATTTTTTTAGGTCTGATATGATATAGTTTTCTTTCAAAATGGCCACGATCAATAAAATATTTGGCTAAATGTTGAGGAACCAACGATAAGAAAACATTTTATTTTAACAATATGAATACTGATATATTTACAAATGTAAAAAAGTATATATACGTCCAATCACGTATATTCCGATAATTAATGTCATGAACAAAAAAAGGGGGAAAGGGGAGTTTGGTCTCATCTCAGGCAGGGGGTTTCTGTGTCTTTTTAAAGGGAAGGGTTAATTCTTTCAAAGATTATTGTTGATCCTTTTGTTAATTTTATCATTTTTGTTCAGAGTTAATAGAGTTAGTACTTCATTTTCCCTGAGAGGATCTGTACAGCTCCGTGATTGGTGGATCCAAGTTTGAAGACACGCCCACTTGCTCATTTATATTCATATTCGTTGATGGCGCTAATTACACAACATGTGATCCACATGGCCAGTATCTGCACAGGGAGGGAATAGAGAACGAGAAAGGAAAGAATATATTCATGAAATAATATTTTCGTTTCAAATAATAAAAAATTATAACATGAGAATGGTTGATTTCAAGTCTGGTGTCGGCGTTGGTGTTAATGTTGTAATTTAGATCGCTTCCCCTAGCTCCAAAACTTATTCTGAGTTTGTAAAACTGATCCAGATCACATTATTGACATCTCAACAACCAGTGAGCGACTTTTCAGGAGCATCTTCCTTCTGTATTTGGTGTTATACTCATGTAAAAACTGACCCAACACCAACACCAAAAGGTCAACACTAAACTTGAAATCACCCAATGAAGTCATGAATACAGGTCATGCAGTGTCATCTTCACAGCAAGTTGAATATGGTATAAACAAAAAAAATTAACATAATCATGATTTTTATTTTCAAACTGAATGTAGTCTAAGAAAAATATGACACATTGTTCTATAAATTTCACAACAGTTCTTGCATACACCGAGTCACTGTAAAAATAACAGATCAGATGGTATCACACACTAACAGTGTATAATGTCGTTTTATTTTATTATATAACACGTGCATTATTTCAAATTTTGAAGAGTAGTTGATCAATGACTTATAACCAAGAGGCCTTTGATTGAATGCAGTGATAAGTGAAAATAATTTAAAATGTGCGTACTAAACTTTGAGTGAACTTCAAAATATGACATATTTCTCATTTTATAAATACAAAATAATCCATTAATTCTCTTATACGCAACTGTTTTGTGAAAATTAGTTAAACGACAATATTTATGAAATTGTCAGCATCATACTCGTTCATTTCTCTTTGTTTACGCAAATCAAATTAGTCTTTAGACGGATCGTCTTGGACTTTAAATGAATAATTATATATAATTTCTCTTTAAACAAACATTTTATACAAAAGGAAAGAGTAGTGATTCACACGATTTTATCTTTCTGAATATATTGTCAAGTTATAAAAACGGTCTACAATTACGGTTCTCTTACATGAGAGCATCTGCGACCGATGAACTAGAGTGCCTGTTCATCAAGCAAAATAAATCACAAATAACTTTTTACCCTGAATATATTCAGAATCGTTATTCTAAATGTGTTTTATGCGCTATTATGGTATTAAAAAATCACAAAGTAGCGTGCTTATGTGGGCTATGACAGTGTTTGAATATACTGCATGGCTGTATTTATGCGATGAGTGAATAGCACAATTGCCCGCGCAATCGTAGATATAACCTCAAAAATAATTTATTAGCCGGTTGCAGTTTATATGCCTGGGTCGTATTTTTGTCATTTTCCTAGAAATGACTGTGTTCTAATCAGATGTGACTAGAAAAGAACACTCTTAAAAAGGGTTGATCAAATTATCCAATGCGTTGATGAATATAGCTAAGTCCAACCAATAAAAATGGTCAAAATCAATCCATGGATAGACTCTACCGATTTGGTTGACACCAGGGGGGGGGGGGCTACTCGAATTATAACATGATACCTATGTTCAACGTCAAAGTCGAAAAAGGGGGCTCTTGAACTAAATCTTGGTCTTAAAAATGGGAGCCTCCGGAAGGGCTCTTGGATCGATGATTGCTAAAAATGCAATGCTCTGCACTGCATGACCACAAAAATTGCACGTTACTCACGCTCTGTGTGGTAAAATCATCAATATTCATGAGCTTTGCGAAAGTTCGTTAACCCCGGCTTTTAAATAGTATGGGGTTAAGAAAGACAGTGTGAAAAAAATAGTGGTTTAAGAATAGTCCGGGGTTAAATCGTATGCGTTAATTTAATCAATTAATTTATTAAGGGTTATTGTAATTTACTCTTTCTTGTACTTCTCTATTAAAGTTCTCTTTACTTTTATGTTTTGCTCCCTTAAGCGCCTTGACCATTTAATCAAAATGGATAACACGCTATATAAATCATATGTATTATTATTATTATTTATCATTACAAAGGAAATGCAGTGTTAAAAGCATATTACGTTTTTGGAGTGAAAAAAACCCATATCGTTTGGTTCACTGCATGCCCAAAACAGATATAAATACTTTTAAAGTATGATTATGAAATGAAACTATGTCTTTAAAAATGAAAAATTAAAAAATGAAAGATTAATACTCAACATGCCTCATTCGCTCAATGTTTATGCATATTCTCCATTATCAATGCCGCTAATGACACAACAGGTAAATACCATGGTCAAGATCTGTGAGAGTGGAGAGAAAATAAAGAAAGGGGAGAGAAAGGAGGGAAAGGGTGACGTGAATATTAATGAAGTATAGTTGCCACAACATATGATTCAGTTTACTAGCTTTGCAAATGATGTAGGGCCGCTATACTCTGGACTGGTAAGTTTCAAGCGATAAAAAAGAAAAAATAAATAAACAGATATATGTAGTGATAGCAAGGCAGTAATGTCACCCCTGAATTATCTTGGATGGGGGATTAAGTCGCATACATTCGTAATTCCGACGCTTCGTTATTCCGAAGGTTCGAATATTCCGAAGGTTCGTAATTTCGAAGGTTCGATCGATCGTCAGCCAGAAAACGAAATAAGGTTCGTAATTCCGAAGGTTCGTCAGTCTGAAACGAAATAAGATTCGTACTTCCGAAGGTTCGTTAGTCCGAAAACGATCCTTCGGAACAATGAACCTTATTTCGTATTCGGACTAACAAGCCTTCGGAATTATACGAACCTCATTAACGATCCTTCGGAACAATGAACCTTAATTCGTTTTTGGATTATCGATCCTTCGAAATAACGAACTATACTATTTCGTTTTCGGACTGACGAACCTTCGGAATAACGCCACAAATGTTCGGATTAACGACCCCTTTTTCGTTTTCGGATTAACGAACATCGAGTTATAGGCAATTTACGTGTTTCGGAATTACGAACCTTCGGAAAAACGAACCTTCGGAATAACGAATCTCCGGAATTACGAAATGTAATCGATTAAGTTTACCCAATTTTGTATCCTATTGCGATTTGATGAAGAGCCTCCTTATTGTCATATATGCAAAAACTGAGATACTATTCTATAAATCATGCAATATAATAGAAAATAAATAGTGACTGAATGCCATCAGTACCTCTCTTATTATTTTGAAAATCAATGTGCTGTGCGTCTTGTGAAAAATATGCGCAATCTTAAAAAATTTCAATCCTTTCTTTAGTTATTTTACAACCGATTTTGATGCAATCTTTAGTGTAGCGTTTGTTTGACTTTTGTCTTTATATTCACATCAACTTTTTTATTGATGGAATTCATTACGACACTTTAATTCAATGAAAATGACATGAAGGAGCACTGCAAACCATGAATGCAAACTGCATGATGAACAAGCCACGATTTTAAATCTTGATATAATATCTTGCCTTGGGAGTTGGGATTCCCTGGGAATTTATATATCCTAAAATGGTTCAACTTGATTGTCTGTTCCACTAATGACACAGCAAGTAAACCATAGAGTTAGAATCTGTTGATATAATTGGATAATTGAAAATACTGGAAATGAAATAACATCAATCAAACATATTGTTAAGTGTTTTGTATGTATTTATGTATATATTTTATACATGTATATATATATATATATATATATATATACTTGGAAGACAGAAATAACGACGAGTGAGACGTAGCTCTCAGGTTTCCTTTTTTATGAGTATCTGCACTACTCGTTGTGCTGAGGGCCCCCTTACAATTATATATGTATATATATATATATATATATATATATATATATATATATATATATATATATATATATATAATTCCCTGCTCTCACGGAGTTGCAGCTTATAATGAACGTATATGTGTGATGGAATTTTAGACTCGGCTATACATCGTGTTATCGGCAAAATTTGGCTGGCGAATAACATCAAATTTTATATATCGACCAGCCCGAGTGTAACTTACTTCAAAAACAAGAAGAGCAAGGCAAACAGCCCCGATGATCAAGTAGTTATCCTGGATTGTATCGACGGAAGCGGCAACGCATCCCTGAAAAAAGAACCAGAAATTATCTTGTAAATAACAGATAATTGAAAAAAAATAGCTTCAGACACAACCTGATAAATTGATAATGTATTGATTCATAGCAACATAGTCTTGGAGCACTTGTTGGACTGCGAGATCTCCAGGTCGTGGATATAGTGCACATAATTGTGTGCGGGCGTGCCAGGATCTCATGACCGGATTAAATAAGTGTAGCAAGAAAGAAAGTATTAAGCGCTATAAATGTAACTATTAGTACCATCATTGCTACCGTTGATATCTTAGTTCAATAATTTAATTTCAGAACATTATCTTACCTGACTGTAGACTAGTTCTGGATTAGTAGGATTTCCCTTCGTACCGGCCTGACATTGGGCAACTGATGCGCCATCGATACAACAGGATTCGGGAACAGCTAGATTATTAGCAAAGTTCTGTGAGTTGGCGTAGTCAGCGTATCCCATGGCTCCACAGCAATCGAACTAGAAGAGAAAAAGCAAAAGGCAAAAAGTTTGGGAAATATATGATAATCTATTTATTTATTCATTTCCGTTCACACGAAACAAAGCGACATAATTATCGTTACAAAATGAACATACCAAAAAATGAAAATAGAAGATAATAAAACCAAATAATGGCTTTAATTGGGAACAAACGGTTATTACAACAAATTCATTGTGGGCCACTGACCACTGAAGTGGATTGAACAATCCGAGACTTAGACAATAATTATGTTGGTAAATACAAAATAAGCATGACCATGTGTATACGCCCCAACCCCACCCATCCCGCCCCCTTCGTCGTCACCATGTAAAGAGGTGATCCATGCTCGTTGACTAAACTTTGATTGTACATTTGCCAATCAATTGTTGATTGCATGGAATCCTTGATTTTGATTGGCTACTGAGCATTTTTGTCATGGTAGTTCCCCATCGATGGTAACAAAATTACCATAATAGTAACTTTTATGCATTGGGAACCATGACCTATTGAGTGTACTAATTCAGAAAATATTGTTTAGTTCTAATGATATGGGTGCTGAATCACCGGTATTTACTGCGTTTAAACATAATGTGCACAGCAAAAACTGAGGTGTTAACTGGTGTACATAAAGGACCACACCAGTTATTTTACACCGGTGTTAAATCGACAGTGTTAGTTTAACACACCTACAGGTGTAATTACAACACATCTGGTAGTTACATTACATTCTTTGGTGTTATGTTCGATCTGTAGGGTGTATAATTTCAACACGTCGTGTGGTCCTCTATTAACACCAACTGGTGTCAGTTTTAACACCATCGTTTTTAGAGTGTGGAATAAACCAGTTCAAAATTGCATAAATTTAAAATTAACCCAGATCGACTGTGGTTATATACCAATTGAATTCTGGATTACATTAGGAACATAAAGATTCGATTCTTATTTTCAAAAACTATCATTGAGATATTTCTTTCCCTCTTTTGTGTCAAGCTTATTATTTGTTATGTCTATTTACAAATTTTTACTCTGCATACCTCAAGCCGCTAATTTGTGCTTTTCACGTCCCCACCACTATTAGTATTAACCTGAAAACTGGATATCTATTTGTAAATTAATTTCGAAGAGGAAATTAAATAAAGTAAATCGAATTAACTGTGACTGCATCAATTTATATGAACTTGAACCGGAACTTAACATTGATCTTGATCTTTTGGAGTTATTATTCTGCATGATTTAATTGTAACCTGGATTATCAAGGGGAAACATATATATTCCATTGACAAAATTAGAATATAGTCATACTTACACCATTTTGGACGCCATCGATGGATTCTTTGGACGCATCAGTTGTTGGGTAGGTGTTGTTAATGGTGTATGTCATTCCTTCAATCATACTTTCTTCAAGCTGTCCAATACAACAAGGACAAACAAAAATCATTGTAGACAAAATAGACAAACGCGATTTTCTTTTACTCAGAACGGTATAAAGGGGCTACTTATGCCTATAATTTCTTGAGTTGAATTAGAGCCAAATATTTGTTACGAAATTAAAAGGGAAAATTAAATTTAAACGAGCTAAACATGAGTTGATATTGAGCATGTCTTTGACATTGAAAATGAGAAACATCTCTGATATGGTCTCACCCTCTCTCACACACAAATCCTTTCACTCCCCTTGTCTCTTTCTATCTATATTTCCTTCTCTCCTCCTTTTCTATCTATCTATCTATCTTTCTTTCTATCTATCTATCTATCTATCTATCTATCTATCTATCTATCTATCTATCTATCTATCTATCTATCTATCTATCTATCTATCTATCTATCTATCTATCTATCTATATATCTATCTATCTATCTTTCTATCTATCTAATCTATCTATCTATATATCTATACTATCTATCTATCTTTCTATCTATCTATACTATCTATCTATCTATCTATATCTATCTATATATCTATCCTATCTTTCTATGTATCTATCTATCTATACTATCTATCTATCTATGTGAGGCCGAAGAAATGTCTCTGTCGCGAATTGTACAGGCGTCCAAAGCTTGGGGCTCGGGTCCGATTCCAGGCAGAAAAACAGTTTTCGGCCTCACCAAAATTTCAAAAAGGGAGGGTAGCTCTGGGGAACTTTGATTGAGCTACGCCTGACATTGTTTTCTCTCTATTTTTATATGTATTATGTTTACATATACCCTTTTTACACAGGATTTTCTTAGCCCCGGACTATCGCTAACCCCGTACTATCCTTAACCCCGTACTATTTTGTTTTCCTTTTCACACATTCCAAATTGTTATTGCTAACCCCGGATAAGGAATGCTTGCTTTTCACACACGAAACTCGCTAACCCCGGACTAGTGGTAGCTCATTCACTCGTACCTTTTTACACACGCTAAAATTGCCATTTAGCCCCACCTATAGTACGGGGTTAAGCTTAGCCCACTTTCGTTTTACACTAGCGATCTTAACCCCGTACTATATGTGAGCCACTGCAGTTTTTTCGCCCTTTTTTCGCCGTTTTGTGTGTTATAACCTATGGGAAATTCAAAGTTGCAGTTTTTTCGCCGTTTTGAAAACGGCTAGAAAAGGGCGAAGAAAGGGAGAATTTTTGGAGAAAAAACGGCCAAAAAACGGCTACATTAGGTATCCTATGTAAACATTGAATTATTATGGAGTGCCATCATTGTTCAATATAAGCGGAGCTATTGATTTCCCCATGAAAATGGCGAGAAAACGGCGAATGTTAAGGACAAGGATCCTGTTAGAGGAGTGAAGATACTGAGAGAAAACGGCTAATAAACGGAGAGAAAAGGGCTAGAAAACGGAGACAAAAGGGCAAATGGGTAGTAAGACGTGTGTTGCATAAAACGGAGAGAAAAGGGCGAGAAAACGGCGAATGCTAGGGACAAGGATCCTGTTAGAGGAGTGAAGATACGGAGAGAAAACGGCTAATAAACGGAGACAAAAGGGCGAGAAAATGGAGACAAAAGGGCGAATGGGTAGTAAGGCGTGTGTTGCATAATGTTTTGAAAGAAAAGTTGACCATGAGGCCGTTGTAAGTTATTTTGCTTCTCTTGGTCAAGCTTTTGATCTGTAAGAAGATCTTTGTCAGGACTGTATGAATTAAAGCAATAAAGTTCATATTATCCTTCTGTAATAATACAATAACATATGAATTAGAATAAGTATGGCACGAGTAGAACAACAATTTCTCAAGTAAAACTTATATTATTAATGATAATGACGATAAGAACAACGATTACAACAAAATCATTAACTTTTATATGTACTGATAAGTAATTGAAAGCCAGTATATATATAGGTTCCTCTCTAGCCATCTTTATGTATTGTGCTTTTAATTGCAGACGCTAATTGCCCCGGTAGTTGCGTGCATGTCTTCTCCAAGAGAGCTTGTGCATATAGCTTACAGGTGACATGCACGCAAGTGAACACTTAAACAAAGTAAGAGCAATTAAACAATACATGTATACCTGTTCCATTACTGAATTTTTAAATTAACAGAATTTTTGAGGAGACAATTTCCTAACTCCTTTATGCAGCATCTAAGTTCCCTTACATTAGTTACCATGTATTCAATTCCTTGATCATGGTCATATGATAAAACTCAAGCATCGCTTAATCTTCAAGGCTTCTGACAAAAAAAAAACATACTTGACGAATCAATGACAATTTACTTGTTACAAACATGTATCAATCGGCGCCTAATTGGCTTCATGAAGAGTGCCGATGTAGCTGATGTGATATTTATTGATAAATAGATTATCTAACGAAAATATCATTACAGCATCTAAGTTTTCAAATGGTATGAAGTGCTACGGGTGCCTTCTCGTTTACATCAAACGTTAAGATAAAAAAGTCTTAATGTTTGCTCGCTCACAACTTAAAAAAAAAAAATTTGCCCGATATGCCATATTTAGCCCCTTCAAAATCTTTGGCTCATTACGCCACTGATATGTTTCGTCACACTTCTATGCAAATGCTAATATACTAAACGTTGTGAGCGAGAAAGCCTTTAAAAAAATCGATATTTTCATTTTAAAAAGATCAAATTTTGTAAAGTAGATTTTGACATAAAGGTATTTAGAAAATGATGAATTTCACCTTTCTCTCCTTTCTTTTCTTTCCTTTTTTTAGTCGTCATTTTAAGGGGAAGCGCCCCAAGTCCCCCCTCCCCCATATTAGTGCACTTCTACCAATAGCATTATGTTGTTGTTATTATTTGATGAATAATTCTCGTAGAAACGACTGGCTCAGAAAACTGTTAAACACAGCCTTTCGTGAAAAGCTCCCCCGGTTGTCCCGAGAAGGTGTGTTTATTTGATTCCCCTCGCTCAACCCACCCTTTCGAGAAAAGCTATCCTGGCTTTCTCGAAAGGGTGCGGCCATCCCCGCTCCGAAAAAGCGAACGATTTTAACAAGCCCAAGAAGATAGAAAAAATACAGTACAGTACAGTACATGTATACTGCAACATCTTTCCAAAAGAAAAAATGATGAAAACAAAATCATATTTATGAAGTATCTATTTTCTAAAAATAACAAACAAATGGTGAAAATTAGTTAATTACAGATTTTGTTAATTCTCTTATGACAGCAGAAACACATGTTTGGTATCAAACCACAAGTGACAAATCATTTCACATGCGAAGAGGGGCGCAATCGGAAGCTGAGAAGTTTTTTTTTTCAGATATGGGCCGATTGATTTCAGTCATTTTAAAATCTTAATATTTAGTATTGTCATTACTTTATGGTGGAAGTTTGATGAAGTTTAAGAAAGGTTTGATATGACTGAAAAAAATGGAAATTGTTCGGTATATTCACCACCATATATTACCGTACATGTTATTCCAAGTTGTCACAATTGTACACTCACCCGCTTGTGTGGTACAACATTATTTGCTGGGGGGGGGGGGTTCTTATTTTTATTTGGCAACCAGTCAAATTTGACTATTTTCGCCATCATTCTTCATTCTTCATTCGCCATCAGTTTTCTTTGAAAAACAAAAATTAAATGAATAAAGTAAAATTCAAATATTTATTTCTTTTTCCTTTCTTTTTTTCTTTTTCTTTTCTATGTCTTTTTTTTAAATAATCTACTAGGATTTAAAGTCGAGTAGGTGTGTCTCACAATTTAAAACTAGGGCTTTTACTGAAAATATATATAGGCCGACTAGTATGCAAGTAAAAACCTAGGATGTAGATGACAGAGAAAGAAATGGGGAAAATCACAGCTCCAATCCTACACCCGTACCGGAGTATGGGGATACGTCTGTCCAGTTGATGTGAACATCAACGTCAGTGAAGTCTCGATCTTTCCCGGAGACAAGACGCCTTTAAATCCTACCTACATTGGGAGACAAGCCCTTGTAGGATGGAATGTGATTTTGGTTGAGTTTGGGAGAAGAAAAAAAAAAATATGCATACGTATTCATCATTTAAATGTAAGTAAACCGTAAGGCAATTTGCCAATTTGACTTGTTTAGTCTTATTTATTATTACTTTTGTGCCTTTCGCCATTTATTAGCAGTTTTGAAGGCTTTTTTCCCGAGGGAGGTATTCACCCTTATAACAGCCGTTTTCCGCAAGGGAGATATTCGCCCTTTATCAGCCATTTTGTAGCCGTTTTCCACAAGAGAGGTATTCGCACTTTATTAGCCGTTTTCCACAAGGAAGGTATTCGCCATTTATTAGCCGTTTTGTAGCCGTTTTCCACGAGGGAAGTACTCGCCCTTTATTCGCCGTTTTGTAGCCGTTTTCCCGAATGGAGGTATTCGCTATTTTATTCTGATGAAAATCATTGTTGCATACAGTTAGCTTTCCATAGTCGGTACACTTTTTTTGTCGCCGTTTTTTAGCCGTTTTCTAGCCCTTTTCTAGCCGTTTCCCGTGGGGAAAAAGGGAGAAAAAAGGGAGAAAAAACGGCAAAAAAACGGCGAATCGCCCAAACCAGTCTGGCTCATATCGCTCTTAGCACCGCAATTGCTGGGATAACCCTGCTTTTTTGCAGGGCCAAATAATCCCGTACTAAAGGTGGGGTTAGCCCACTTTGCAAAAATGCTGTGTAAAAGGAAAGTGGGCTAAGCTTAACCCCGTACTAAAGGTGGGGCTAAATGGCAATTTAGCCCCACCTATAGTACGGGGTTAAGGAAATTTCAGCGTGTGTAAAAAGGGTAATACATATACATATCACATTCCCCCTTCTCTATCTCCCCCTCTTTCTTTCTCTCTCTTTCTCTCTCTCTCTCTCGATCTCTTTGCATCAGTCACCCGTCTTTTCTCATCTGGTATCCTCCTTACCTCATCATCGAAGACAAATGCTAGGACACCGGCGGTAATCTCCAGAATAATGATTAGAACCATGAAGAAGAAATACTATCAAGAGAATCATAATGATAATCATTTATTAATAAGCAGATACTGAATACCTCACAATTGAAAAGTACAAAATATAAAACGATGTAATGTTTTCTAATTTCAAGGCGTAGCGAAGTTGAATGGCATAGTCCATACTTGACTGAATGATATATTTATAGGACTGCAAGAGCATTAGCAGTCAATAACTTGATTAATATCACAGAGGTTTAGAGCGAAAGTATATATATAAAAAAGTGTACGGCTAAACTCACTATAATCATGATAGGATATTTTTAAATCACGAAAATTTCTTTTTCTTTTTCTCTTTCTTTTAATTTCTTTATCATTATCGTCGTCATCATCGTCGTTACCATCAATATTGTCATATTCATCATCATCACCATCTTTATCATCATCATCATCATCAGCATAATCATCATCATCATCATCAACATCATCATCACCATCATCATCATCATCAAATCAAGAAAATGTAATTTCTTTATCATTATCGTCGTCATCATCGTCGTTACCATCAATATATTCTTATGCATCATTACCATAAACATTTAATCATCTTCATTACCATTATCATCATAATCATCATCATCATCATCACCATCTTTATCATCATCAACATCATCATCATCATCAACATCATCATCAACAACATCATCATCATCATCATCACCGTCATCATCATCATCAACACCATCATCACCATCATCAACATCATCATCATCATCAAATCAAGAAAATGTAAATTCTTTATCATTGTCGTCGTCATCATCGTCGTTACCATCAATATTGTCATATTCATCATTACCATCAACATTAAATCATCTTCATTACCATCATCATCATAATCATCATCATCAACATCATCATCATCGTCATCATCATCCTAAACATCATCATCACTATCATCATCATCATCATCATCATCATCACCATCATCATCATCATCACCATCATCATCATCATCATTCATCACCGTCACCATCATCATCATCATCATCATCACCATCATCATCCAGGCGCGGATCCAGCCGGGTAAGAATAATTTTGGGAGGCCGGGTATTGTTCAAAAAACAATATATGGCCCCCGAAATGGCTTAAATCATTGTAATCATGACATAGTATACTCAAATCTCGGAAATAGAATTTCCATATCATTATTGTGGTAACCCTGGGATAACTGACATTCCTGTAGCATGCTGTGTGGTCAAGATGGGTACCACACAGAACTAACACAGGACATATTTTTGAACGAACGAAATGCAGGTTTTGGAAACATTTTTGTATTAGGTGATAATTAAGCATTTTATATCTTTAGTAGTATTCTACTTTTATTGTTATTATTATTATTTTTATTATTATCATTATTATTACCATTATTATTATTAATCATTTTTGTTATTATTGTTATTATTATCATTATTATTATTGTTATTTATATTATTATCATCATTATTAGTAGTAGTATATTATACCGTTGTCATGGTAATATCTTACCAGTTTTAATAAGAACGTTCCTTCTTTTAGAGCCCCACAACATCCACAGAAGCCGACGAGAAAGATGAAGCACCCTACCCCTATCGTTACCCCTGTAACGATCAATATCGTGTCCTCAGAGAAGAGATCCGTGTAGTCTTGTTGCCGGGCGGTTATCCATGATCCGATTCCGATCAGTACAATACCTGCTGCCTGTAATACAATGTTTCATATAAAAAATCTTAGGTGAGACTAACTCAAATCAGAGTGTGTATATTCATATATGAATGATACACAGAAGTGAAATAAACAACAAAATAACGAACACGACGTTGATTATGTTCGCCTGGTAAACAAATGTTCGAGACCTGATCAAGTCGTTCAGATAGTGACGTTAAAGTTTGGTCCCAATCGTTGTAAATAGCACCCAGTCGTATATGATTGCTATATACAACGATCTGCAAAAATACCCCTCAAAGTGGCGGATCCAGGGGGGGGGGGCACATCCGGCCCGTGCCCCCCACCTTGAAAGTCATAGCGCCAATATTTTTAATGTAAATATGTCGTTCATACACAAGTGTACTCCCACCCCCCTCTACCCCTTGAGAGTCACAGGAAATATTTCAATGGGAATATATCGCTCATATACAAGTAAGGACCTTAATTGGTGACTTCTTTTTTTGGCTTGTCAAATTTTACGTGGGACAAAATGACCTTAATTTTTTAGTGAGACCCTTTTCTTTTTTGGTTATTCAATTTTCCTAGGGAAAATGTGCTCCCCTCCCTTTTTGGAAAATCCTGGATACACCCCTCCCCTCGTTCAATAATAGTCCCAGACATAAGTAAGCATATGTTATTGACAAGGTCCCCTAAAACAAATATCATATACACTCTTGCATGTCTGACAAATGACAGTAGAATAAAATCGCAAATTTCAGAGAATTGTGTTATAGTTTTAGGATACTTACCCATACACAGAAGTTCAATATGAAGAGGAATAATTTGGCAATCTTGGGACCGCAACCAGCCACCATGTTGAATTAGATCTGCAAAAGTAAAGGAAAAAGAAATTAATAGAGTGAACATCGTTCCGAAATAGAGGGACGTACACATAATGTCCCAGAATTATTCGAGCATTTAGAACTCTTCTGCCTTACTTTGGCAGAAGGAAGCAAGTTACAAATTAAAGTAGTTTCTCATTGATTGTGTGTCATAAATAGCTAGTATTGAAATTTGCCGTTTTAGGTAAATATTTATAATTCCGAGAATAAATAAGTCTATAACTTTATAATCTAAACTAAGTTATATATATATTTTAAGAAAGTATTTTTTTGTCTCCTTATTATAATTTTTACTGCGGTTTAAATATACTAAGTATTGAATTCGTGTGCTATTGTTCTAGTGTGCATATATTACAAGACTATACTCTCCGAATATTGCATTATGGGTTAGGAACCTGACCATATGTGAGTATTTGAGGACTAGAGGTGGTGCGATTAAAAGGCTCCAGGTTCGTATCCGCTTTAAAAGCTGTGTGCGCTGTGAACGCCTATAGCTTAGCCGGGTAATAGGAGCGCCTTGAGCACCTAACAAGGTGGATATGCGCGCAATATAAATACCCTATATTATTATTATTATTATTAAAAGAGCAAAGTGTACTAATGCCATGTACGAAGTAGGATCAGAGCCTAATTTTGACATGAAATTTAGCCTGGGAGATTAGAAGGAATAGATTTGTAATATATAAGCGCATCAATAACTCGAATTTGGTTAATGCGTCACCCTATTCCTTTTGTCAAAGCAAGGGAGATCTTGTTAACACTATTATAACAATTTATTAACGTTACTGCGGTGTTGTTCTTCATGGTGGTCTAAATGGATCAGGCATGAATAAGAATGACGTCATTATAGGGGCTAGTTAGATGAGCAACTATATAGTTAATCATTAACGTAACTTCAATGTCAAATCAGTCGTTTATGGTTCTACGAAAAAAATGATAAAACATCAGGCTCGTTACCAAATACTAAAGAACGATTAAATTCATTGGGAAATTAACATTATACGTTATAATGCAATTTGCTTATCGTATTTCTATAATATGGGCATAAAAACCAAATACATTTAATGCTTACCAGTTCACTATTCAAATCGTTAGAAGTTCTTTTTTTCAAACTGAATTAATGTGGTAGGACTACACATATTCCTCGTATGTACGCTGCAAAAACTCTGGTGTTGATTTAACACCAGCCCGGAATCTATATATGTCCACACCAGAGAAGTGTTAAACAACACCAGTTTCGTTTGTGGTCTAACACCAGTTTACATGTGTTTATACAACACCAACTAGAATTAATACAGCATCGGTTTGATTCCAAACTGGTGTTGTTTCAATTCTCTGGTGTGGACATATATTATAGATTCCGGGCTGGTGTTAAATCAACAACGGAGTTTTTGCAGTGTATGCATACATTGTTTGCTCATTGTCTATTCACGTTGCTAAGTCTTGAAAACACATAATTTAGATGTCAGTAACCACGTAATACTAACATAATAAGAAAGTTATGACATTTTACATTTTCGCTTATTTTTCAAAAAAAAGTTATATGCACAACTCAGTGACGTGCAAATTAGAGAGACGGTGATGTCCATCACTCACTATTTCTTTTGTTTTTATTGTTTGAATTATACAATATTTAAATTTTACCAATTTAACATTAAGGACCAACTTGCCTGAACCATAAGATGTTATAACAATGGTAATACCACAAGTTCATGGAGGAATAAAACTTTGTCTCACAGGACAATGGGGAGAAAATTAGAATAATTCATAATTCATATAATAAAATACAAAATAAATATTGAGTGAGTGATGTCATCAGTCCCCTCATTTGCATACCGACCAGGATGTGCATATAACTTTTTTGTGAAATTAAGCGAAACTTTAAAATGTCTTAACATTCTTATTTTACATCCGATTTCGATGACATTTTCAGCAATATGCTTGTTGGATTTTTCTCTATTTGTTCAAGTGAACTATTTGTTTGAATTTGAATTAAAGTAAGTAATTCGCAGTATATATGATCAATGGCGCTTAATATTGAAGTTGTGAGTTTTAAAGTCCACATTTATTTAAGAATAGATTTTGGCCTATTTATATATGAATGTTAGAAATTATACATGTACAGCTTTAGCTACTCTTTTTACTAAAAGGACAAGTCCACTCCAACAAATAGTTCACCTGAACAATAGAGAAAAATCCAACAAGCATAATGCTGAAAATATCATCGAAATCGGATGTAAAATAAGAAAGTTATGACATTTGAAAGTTTCACTTAATTTCACAGTTATATGCACATCCTGGTCGGTATGCAAATGAGGAAACTGATGATGTCCTCCACTCACTATTTCTTTAGTATTTAATTATATGAAATATGAAATATTCTAATTTTCACCTAATTGACAAGTGATACAACGATTAATTCCTCTTGAACATGTGAAGTTAGCATCATTTAATAATATATGGTTCAATCAACTTGGTTCTTATAGTCAAATCTGTAAAAAAAATAAATAATGTATATGATTCAAGCAATAAAAAAACAAAAGAAATAGTGAGTGATGGACTTGTTCATTTGCATGACACTGACTTGTGCATATCAATGTTTTGTGAAAAAAGGGGAAACTTTAAAATGCCATAAATTTCTTATTTTACATCCGCTTTTGATGAAGTTTTCAGCATTATGCTAGTTTGATTTTTCTCTATTTATTCAAATGAACATTTTCTGGGGCGGACTTGACCTTTAAATATGTTGTGAAAGAAATGAACGAAGAGTACAATGGTGCTCTTTAGTGTGTGTGTGTGTGTGTGTGTGTATACATATATATATATATATATATATATATATATATACTTTACTCACAAAAGGTTTAGTATATATATATATATATATATATATATATATATATATATATATATATATATATATATATATATATATATATATATGTATGTATACACACACACACACACACACACACACTAAAGAGTGCATATATATGTATATATATATATATATATATGTATATATACACACACACACACAAACACACACACACGCAAATTGGAATCCCTTATCCTGTTACCATGATACCAGCAATGAATAAGAATGTAACGAATAATATAACCATAATTGATAACTGATGCGCGTAGTATGCCGTATCCTAAACAAAAGCTACCTTACTAGGGTTAAACAGAACAGTTTTTAATAATTGAAAATAAACTAGTGTATTATGCTTACGTGTCACAGAGAATATCATGGATATCTTTATATCTATCTGAAGAAAATCCTATGGGCTTTAATGTTCTTAGGAGTAACCTCTCGTGAAATATGATGACGATAAAATATCTGTTTACATCTACTGAAAAAAATCTCATATAAGCCTTTATATTCTCCCGCGTAACCTCTCTTAAATAGGATAGAATCATACACTGTAAAAAAAGATGTGCTAATTTAGCACTTACAGTGCTTGTATAGTGACTGCACTACGAGTGCTCATTTTCCAGTTTAAATTTGAACTAGAAAATCAGCACTCGTAGTGCAGTCACTATACAAGCACTGTAAGTGCTAAATTGGCACTTCATTTTTTAGAGCGTATAATTGCTTAAAAATCAGAGAGTGCTAAAGAATGATTATCAGCAAATAACATAAGCATATTATGAAGATGATTATTGTGAATGACACGATATCAAAGTATTACACTTTGACACACCCTTGTAATATTACGTAATCCCTAAATACCAATCCTCGTCTGTCAACAAGCACTTGTTTTTCTATGGGATTATCGATAGGGCTTCATTAACAAAGCATGTTAATTAGTAACTAAGCTCTCCTATCAATTAATTGCTAAGTTGATTGGTATTCAGTGTATAGCTTATAGGCGTAAAACACACAGATTATTTTGGTTACCGTTGAAATAAACACTTTATTCAAAATAATTTATGTAGTAATTATATTTGGGGCAGTGTTCGAAAACTCCTAATAGATGGTGGACATTTCAATTAGAAACCGAATAATTTTAGATAAATTTGTTAGAACAAAAACAACAATGTAATGAGAATATGTTAACTACACAGGTCTAATATATGCACTCTTAAAAAGGTTGGGCAAAAAAGGCCAAATTTGTTAACCATCAATGGGCAACATACTGCCCACACAATTATTGGTAAAAATCTGCCCAAATTGGGTAATAAATTTGCTCAATTGGATAATAATTGCAAAGAATACACACACACACACACACAAACACACACACACACACACACACACACACACACATATATATATATATATATATATATATATATATATATATATATATATATATATATATATATATATATATATATATATATATATATATATATATTAATCAACAAGGCCCAACACAGTGGATAGTAGATTTTTGCCCAACATTTTAAGTGTGTATATAGGTCTAAATACCAATGATAAAGTAATAACAATTTGGTCGCATGTTATCATAAGCAGCAGTAAGTCATTGATTGAAAACTTGAAAATGGTTGAAGGAAGAGGGGGGGGGGAAAGAGAAAGTAGTATTTTTAAATGTGTATAACTATGTAGAAAAATAATGATAACATATATCAATCAACCTCAGTGTTTTGAAGAGGACTATAATTTGCTTACCATCATGATCATTGTGACTGGTAAACATTATTGTTCATCTCTAGTATGTATTGCAATTAGATTCTCATTATTCGATTGATCGATCTGGATGAAATTGTTATAGACCTTTCGGGGAAAGTTAATATTCATCAATTCAATAAACATTTATCATCATAAGAACGTGTATTGTTATGATAATGAAACTCATGAAGCGCTCGTTTCTAGTTCTGTAGGCGCTAATTCTATCTCGAGCCTATCACTATTCTCATGATGAAATGAGAGATATAATTTATCAAGTGAAAATGATCTGATGATTAAAAAAAAATTCATTACATTAAAAGTGGATTTCACGCTAGCTGTTGGGTGAATCTCACCCTTTTAAAAAATTACATTCGTGTGAAATGTTCGTTTGTTCACTCCAATTCGAGTGATTATTGACCTCACTACCAAGGGGGATTGAAAAGGAGTAAAAATTCATTCATTTTCAGAGAGTAAATAAGCACAACGCTCTAAAATTAAAGTGGTAAGTCAAGGGCTACATTGAGTACACGAGTTTTCAAAAGTGCTTGTTAAAGGTCAAGTCCACCCCAGAAAACTGTTAATTTGAATAAATGGAGAAAAATCAAACTAGCATAATGCTGAAAATTTCAACAAAATCGGATGTAAAACAAGAAAGTTATAACATTTTAAAGTTTTGCTTATTTTTCACAAAGTGATATGCAAAATTTAGTAACATGCAAATGAGACAGTCGATGATGTCCTTTATTTACAATTTATTTTGTTTTTGTTGTTTGAATTATACAATATTTCATTTTTTACATATTTGACAATTAGGACCAACTTGACTGAACCATATAATATTAAACAATGCTAACCTCACATAATCAGGGACGAATTAATAGTTTTTTTCACTTTACAATGATGAGAATATTTCATATAAAAATACAACAGAAATAGTGAGTGGATAATGTCATCAATCTCCTCATTTCCATACCGACCAGGATGTGTTTTGTGAAATGAAGCAAAACTTTAAAATGTCATAGCTTTCTTCTTTTACATCCGATTTTGATGAAATTTTCAGTGTTATGCTTGTTGGATTTTTCTCTTTTTATTTAAATCAAAATTTTGTTCGGGAGGACTTGTGCTTTAAGTGCTGATATTTTTTCAGTTAGGGTGCTTATAATCTGGATTCATCATTCGTTCCTGGCACTATTGTATTTATGCTCTTTTTATGTTTAACAAGACCTTGTATATATGAATATTTCCTGTGCAAACATGTTTTAATGAATAAATGATTAATTTATAGGGGACTGTCAGAACTAATTGCTTTAGACGGCGACAAAGTACTCTTCATAATTGAGGTATATGAAAATGTCTCTGAATTTATCAAAGATGCAAATGATATCTCTGTCTTGATATGCTATAAGAGCATTATTTTAGTTTTTGTTTTATCTTAATTTTTTTAATGAATGCTTCTTTATTAAATTAGAGCAATGTTTTGCTTAAACCAATTACTACATAAGATGTTAGTTAAGGGACTCTGCACTTCAAACATATTTGTTTATGCTTATTAGTTCCTATATGTGTATGATTTTTTTTGTTATGCATGATGACAAATAAAACAAACAAGCAAACACCAAACGTCTCTCATCTAGTGACGTTAAAGGTCGATCCCAGACGTAAATAATCATATCTGCTTTATAAAAGTCTGAAAAAATACTCAATCACACACACGCACACACACACCCACGCTGACTAAAGCGTTCAAGCGTTCCCAATGCATTTAGTAACAAATAACATAAAAAGGAGCAGATCTTACCTTGACTCTCAAATTCACGAAAAAAAAGTAGCACAAAATGACTTTTTGTCCAGCTCCAGCAGTTGGGTCCGATAAAAAGTTTGTCAACCCGCACGTATGCTTCAAAATCATTAAATGATTGTTTCCACTGATGAGGAACCGTTTAGGGTGTAATCGGATTATGCGTTGGTCAGTTGTGTTGACAATGGTCATCTGAGACTAGTCTGCAAGAACAGACCCTTCGTTTTCGTATAGTGCATAATACAGAGTCTCGAAGTGATGATACTAAATCCGCTTATATTATGTTGCTGCGTTTACATACTTCGTGACGCAGACATAGTTTGTAGTCTATTCTTCAGTCTAGACATGGTATAATTTGTTTGAGTGTCAAATTAGAGTCTGTATTTGCAGACTAATCTTGGACGTCGTCAAGTGCAAATACATGATAACAATCGAATTGAAAAAAAGGCGCGGTTCGAATACAAACATTAAACATATCGGTTTTAAAGTAGGCGGATATCACTTATCATTAAGAAACATGGACGGGTCATCCCAGGCGAGATGACGTCATTGCTTGAATCAGGACAAGATTAAATCTCAGTGATCACGTGACTAGATCATTTAAAAGTTTGCACTATCGAATAGGCCTTTCAATCAAGAGAAGTTCACATTGACGTTACATTGGTCGTAATGATATACGAGACAATTGAGAGACATATTGATAAAAAGTGGTTATTATGCCTATCTGATGAAAATTCTTCAATGAATACAGGAGTTATGATGTTGTGAATCTGTCACCCTGTGACGTCACAATTTTTTTTCTGTGGCAATTTTTACCTGAGTTATAAGTAGAAGGGAAGAATTCCATTTTAAATTTGGATGGATTGCATAAAAAGTATTTGAAACTTTAAAGGGATGGTCCGGGCTAAAAAAGATTATATCGAAATAAATAAAGTAAAATTCACAAAACAAATTGCTGAAAATTTCATCAACTTAGAATCGGACTACAAATAATGAAGTCGTTGAATTTTAAAGCAAAAATATTTTGTGAAAACAGTAATATGCACATCGTCATGAATATTCATTAGGTGTGCTGATGATGTCATATCACGACTTTCTATTTTCTTATCTTATTTTCTTATCTTATTTCATGAAATCACAATTGATTCATTTTTACAAACATGTGTAAATGATGTGTCTCCATTATGATGAAATAAGTTGTGGCGATAAATACACTGCAAAAACTTCGGTGTTGATTTAACACCAGCTCGGAATCTATACGTGTCCACACCAGAGAAGTATTGAAACAACACCAGTTTGGAATCAAACCGATGCTGTTTTGATACTAATTGGTGTTGTATAAACACCTATCTGGTGTTAGACTAATACCAAAACCGGTGTTGTTTACCACTTCTGGAGTGGACATATTGTAGCCGAACCGACTTTCTTTCCTGACGAGTTGGTTCGTTTCGGCTGCAATATACAACCAGTTGGTGTAAAGTCCGTTTTCTTCACCTCCGACTCTTTGCTCCTTCTCAGTAACTTAGATTATATCTCATGGATTTCAACATGTCCTTCATTCCGTATCTCCATTATCTCAGTCATTCCAGTATTCAGTATCTCGGTAATTTCAATATTTCGGCATCTCATTACTTTCAGTATACTCAATCATTTCAGTATTCTCAGTATTTTCAGTATCTCGGTAAAGTCAGTATTTTCAGTATCTCGGTAAAGTCAGTATTTTCCGTATTTCGGTTAAGTCAGTATTTTCCGTACTCTCACTTCTTCTAGTCAGTACTTCCAACACTTTCGTACTTCTGCTTTTCGACCATGCATACTGTAGCTCCATACAACAAAATAACAACAAGCAGGAAGCAAGGCACTCTGTTCTTATAACTTTACTGAGAAATCATGCTCATCCTGTCGCAGCAGGTTCCTATGAAAATTGAATAGAGTTTCGTTTAGAATCCTCTTATACTGCCAAACATATTGCATGGCTCATAATCGAGCATAGAGCTCGATTATCATGATTATGCTCAACGATCTACTAGGGAGATTGTCAGTCTGTAAAATGTAATCATCTTTTAAAAACAGCTAGGGTCATGAAATAAATTTTTACAACATCAATGGTAATTATCACTACTATTTATCCCCGCACAGTGAAGAACAATTAAAGATACATATCTAACATAAGCATACAGTTGTAAACATCGTTATTTCTCATCAGCAAATAGTGCTTATATACATTTTAAAGAAAATACTTACATAATTAATTACAAACGATTACTGAATTTCCCTATGCAACTATATACATGGATTGAAAATTATTCTACGCTCTTCACTGTTACGAAACCGTGCTGAACATTAAATAAACCTTTCATTTCGTTACAATATATAGATTCCGGGCCGGTAAAAAATAAACACCGGAGTTTTTGCAGTGTAACTAATGCACTTAATCAGTTTGTCAATCCAATTGTTTTAGTTCTTGGTCGAACAAAATTGAATAAACCATATTTTATGTAATAAAATACAAAATAACAAATGGGGATATGACATCATCAGCCCACCTAATGAATATTCATGAAGACATGCCTAGAACTGTTTCACCGGAATAATGCAAATCTTTAAAATTCAATAAGTTCGTTATTTGTTATCCGATTTTGATCAAATTTTCAGCATTTTGCTCTGTGAAGTATACTCAATTTATTGATATATAAATACCTCCAGCCTGGACTATCCATTTAAAAGTGTGGATGGCTTTCTTTTACAGCTAGCGCGCACATAAACTGCCAATTACATTGCTCTGATATATTATAGCAAGGTAATGGCTACGTCACAATGGTGCCGCTGAATGTGATCAGCAAGGAATTGTGCTCGATATCCAAAATTGTTGGAAAAAAACAAAAAAAAAATTAAAAAACCCCACAAACAAATGTAATAAAAAGAGGAAGAAGAAGGGGTATATGAGGGCATGACTTCCGAGTTGGCATAATATATAGGTTAATCCTCAGACTTGAATAGGTAGAAGCATGCGATCGATCAAAACATTTTTTTTATACAAATATTTGTATAAGTTGTAATTTGTAGTCGTACCGTACCTTGTACAGGATTGATTTATGTTTTCTTTTATATATGTATTTTTTTGTATATTTTATGTTTGTTTTCTTTTAAACGTGTACACTGGACCCCTCAGAAAAACAGCCTGTAGCTGAAGAGAACCATCCAGCCCACGAGTGGAGAATAAATAACTAAAAATAAATAAAGACCATAATGCAACATATTTCGCGCGTATTCTCAATAGTGATCAAGGGCAAAAACAATATTCAAACAACTTATCTTTCTTCTCTTTTCCCTTCTACTTCTCCATGATTTTTTCACCCTCAGTTTCTTCTCATGCTTTATATCCTCCCTTTTTTCGCCATCTTTCCCTTTCTCCTCTTCTTCGGCCGTGTCACTTTAAATGTGTAATTATTAAATAATTACATCTGCAAATCGTCACCACGCGTACATGAATCACTTTGTTCAATTAAATTATATTTATTGATACTGACAATGATTTTCACTACATGCGTAATGACTTAAGATAATTATGTTTTCCATTATGTCGGCGAAGTACAGGGAATAGCGTATTGTCGCATCCACTTCGCGGACGATTTCGTTGAATCTATTGAAAATGCCCGCCAAGTCAAAATGGGCAGATTAGAAGTCATTGTCGAAAAATTTGTTGGACCAGGACAGCACATCGTCTTAAGGTTCGGACCAGCAGATGTGTATAGTAATGAGCTTAATTGGATGAGCCTGTGCCTATGAATGTTCTTGAACAAAAATATGGCGCAATATATGATGTGGATCATCATCATCAGACCATAAAGCTCTTCGAATTAGGAGCGTCTTAAGAACGACTGGTGATCCTTTCTTGTGGTAAATGGTAGACACCAAAATGTTCATTGGCGATGGTTTAGCGCTAAAGAAAGGTTTACCATTCGTTTTAAAAAAGGTCACTCTTAAAGGAAAACTATATTGATTATGAATGTGGTCTTATTATATGTCAATGGAAAGGTAATGATGTGGGGATTATCAGTGGGTCATTCACAAATAACGAAAATAATACACAAGGTGAAAATCGCCGATTAAAAAACGCTCAAAATGCCTCTCCGAAATATGCCTCGCATCGGTCTCTGAATTGACTTGAATTTGATGACGTCACTTTCTGTACGAGATGCGTGATTGGCTCTCCCACGTGAAGCTTCACTACTTGCATGCAAAACCTGTTGCGAGGGTACGTTTTCTCCACACTGTCACTGAATACTTCGATCACGAAATGAAAGAAAACCCAGAATTTTATCTAGATTTGGATTTTCAAATTGATGATTTTGAAGATGAAGAGAATGATGATGAAATGAACAACAAAGTGACGTAGTTGGAGGTAAATTGGGGGAATTACGCCGATGATGATGAGTCGGACAATTCAACTTGCAACACGATCACATGCCGATTCGCTACCAACTCATGCAGCTGCTAAGTGCTAGCTACACCGCGCGGGCCAAATTGAATTCATGAAAATGAATTACCACACTGTCCAGACAGAGTCTCTTACCCGCCTCTGTGACTATGAAGAAGGAAAATAATGATAAAACTGTACTTACAAACAAGTGAATGTAATCCGAACCTGAAGGCAACTCAACGAATAGCAGCAGACGATATGCACCGACGATAAACTTCATGTGGCTGGGATAGATTAATTTGACAAAATTACGAAACTCGGGGAATTATTTATCTATATAAAAATATAGCAACATCTCGTATTATTTTTTAAATTACGATAAAACCTTTTAAAAGCTCGTATATGTGATCGTAATCAAAATCACAAACATGCCGTATTGCTTGCTCGCCTTGGCTGAGAGAGTAGATCTATGCCACTGAACTAGAAATACGTACCGGTATTTCTAGTTCAGTGATCTATGCACGTGTTGCACAGCTCTCAATCAAGCTACGCATGTTGGGGATCTTTTACATCTAATTTTAATTTACCTCAACGTTTTCCTTCAAAAAACGTTTTATCGTAATTTAAAAATTATACGAGATGTTACTATATTTTTATATAGATATATAATTCCCCGAGTTTCGTAATTTTGTCAAATTAATGAGATAAAAAATACATCTAACAGAACGAGTGACAATCTATCCCAGCCACATGAAGTTTATCATCGGTGCATATCGTCTGCTGCTATTCGTTGAGTTGATTTGCCTTCAGGTTCGGATTACATTCACTTATTTGTAAGTACAGTTTTATCATTATTTTCCTTCTTCATAGTCACAGAAGTAAGAGACTCTGTCTGGACAGTGTGGTAAGTCATTTTCGTGAATTCAATTTGGCACGCGCGGTGTAGCTAGCACTTAGCAGCTGCATGAGTTGGTAGCGAATCGGCATGTGATCGTGTTGCAAGTTGAATTGTCCGACTCCTCATCATCGATTCCCCCGATTTACCCCCAACTACGTCACTTTGTTGTTCACTTCATCATCATTCTCTTCATCTTCATCTTCAAAATCATCAATTTGAAAATCCAAATCTAGATAAAATTCTGGGTTTTCTTTCATTTCGTGATCGAAGTATTCAGTGACAATGTGGAGAAAACGTACCCTCGCAACAGGTTTTGCATGCAAGTGGAGCTTCACGTGGGAGAGCCAATCACGCCTCTCGTACAGAAAGTGACGTCATAAAAAATCCCCAATTTCGCGGACGTAATTCTGCGTGTTTGAAGCATTCAGAGAGAGAACTTTAAACTATCAATTAACTGAGTTCCATCGGTCTCCATGATAAATGATGTACACCATCGTGTTCTCCTTATTTTCTCCTTTGATTTGATATATGATTCTCCATTTTTACGATTTTCAATATATTTCTCCTTTAACTTACGATCAGCTTTACGAAACGGCCCCCACAGGGCCATGTCCATATAGGATTATTTTATTGTTACTGGGGGTGCTGAGCATTGTCACAGCACCCCAGTAACAATAGATAATCATCCGTGGCCAGATCCCTGGGCCCCTAGGCAGGCATTTCATTAAGGAAGCACTGACTAGATTGTCAGTCAATGCTGACATTTTGTGAAATCCTTGGTGCTGATTGGTTGAGAAGCACTGGCATCTGACTATCACCATTACTGTCAGAGAAAGACAACTTGTCATTGCTGACAGCTTTCATGAAACGGTCTCTAGGACAACACTGCTGATTTGATTCACTGATTCTCGATAAAGACCGTTTGTTATGTAGGGCTTTTGACAAAAGATTACCTGCGTTATAGAAAACGTCTGCGAAGCGAAAATGCCCTATTTTAATATTTAGAACACTGTCCCAAGAACAATAAGTAATTTGGTGTTTAAACGCAGGAGAACAAGGGATATGATTTTTACCCGGGGGCACTGGCACTTCCATTGACGAGTGGATACCAGGCGCGACCATGGGGTTTCGAAAAGCACCCTCAACAAGTATTTTCCATATTCTGAAAATGCACCCCTTAACAAGTATTGGCGTGTGAAACACTACCCTGAACAAGTATTGGAAACAAAACGGTACCCTTGACAAGTATTCCCTGAATTGACCCCTAAGCAAGTACAGCGATATTTTAATTGTTACGTCACGGACCGCCCTACATCCCACACCTCTCTCAAATCACCCTAAACGAGTAGTGTTTGGGCAACATTAAAGTACATCTTTTATAAAGCATTTACCGGTAAGTCTTTTTTTACCCTCGCAAATTTAACCGTAAACACGTAGCTTTATTAGCAAAATATACACCCTTTCTTCAGTGTTTTAGTGTTTTGACACTCTTAACGTTACGTACGTAACGTGCCCAATCTTGAAAAAGAGATCATTTTTACGCCTTTCTTTGGTCACGCCTGGTATCCACTCCCCATGGGGGGGGGGGGGGTTAGAACATCGAAGAACATTGAATTTGATGTGCCCAATCTTGGAAAACAGATAATTTTACGCCTTTCTTTGGCCACGTCCCTCTGATTAAAAGACGAGAGTCGTAACCACTAGACCACGACACCCCCACTGGCTGCAAGTCACATTGTTTTAAGTTGTTATTTATTATTGAATTCATCCAATACATATAAAATATACAATATCACTTTTTTTTACTTTTCGAGTAACATTAAATATCCATAGCAGTTTCATCGTTCATTTGATTTGATCCAAAAACAAGTATCTGTAAGAATATTTACATAAGTAAATATCGCTCATTACAATATTTTACATCGAACTGATTTGATTTGATTATGTCGTTAATCGATTACAGGGTGAAATCGATCTTGCAGAAATAACTTCTGTCATAGCCACTGCACTCAACAGTGTGCCATTCGCCGTCATTCATGTGCATGCAGGCACATGGTTTGTCAGTATCAGGTTGGCCTGGAGTCCAATTGGTGAAGTCCACTGGTGAGCCATCCGTCCACGATACGAAAGGTCCTCCGCCCGGTTGATGGCGTCCTAACCACAAGTAAGCGTTTATCTGAAAAAAATATATACATGTATAAAGAATCGTCGTTATGATTGTATTTTGGAGGGGACCTAGATAACCTAACTGTAAGATTACCATCCACTCGTACTGGTTGTTTCAACTTTCGTCCACCTACCCACCCGAGATGGACAGCGCTATATAGAGTACCGAAGCGATGACGTCATTTGCCGTGGTGTCATGGCAGCCGGGTTCTATATACACAAATGAACCCGCCGAATAAGTGTGTGTTTCTCATAGGAGAAAACGGCTGCTATCGGAATTTGATCGCTTGCAATTTTTTTTTTTCAGATGAGCCAACGTGAACAGACGATCGTCAGTTGCGACTCTGTTTAAAACCAGCCCGCCACGAAATCATGACAACTGACGTCACACTTCGGTACTCTTTATCAATCGACAACGATGGTCAGTAAAATGTCGCTCATAATCATGCTGATAGATAATTGTGGCATACGTCACGTCATAAAGCGCATTATAATTGTGCGCAAATACAAGATCTAAGCCCCGCCGCGCCGGCCACCTATAACTAGTTGTGATCAGGGACCCGTTTCATAAATGCATACAGTTATAACAACTTTGCCATAAATGGTAACTATGTATATGATAACAGTGCTCAGCAGCCATTCACAATCAAGGTTTCCATTGTAATTACAATAGGCCCCTAATGGTAAAGTTACCACAATTGTAATTCTTTATGAAATGGGCACTAGAGTCCCGTTTCATAAAGGACTTACAACTGTTGTAACTTTGCAATTTCGGCAACTAACATGGAAACCTTGATTATGATTGGATGCTAGCTGAGCCCTGTTATACCATGGTAGTTGCCATTATAGCAAAGTTACAACAGTTGCAAGTCCTTTATGAAACGGGCCACAGGAGGAAGTTTCATGACAGTCATCAGTACTAACAATACCAATGAAATTCCAGGTTTTTATTGGCTCAGAAGCTTTTTGCCTCTTACTGTTACAATGTAATTGTCGGAGAAAGACATGATATCATCTTTACGTAATATTGCCGTAACTTGATAGCAAAAAATTTTGTAAGGGCATAGGCCCTGACAAAAAACTTTCATTATATATATATATATATATATATATATATATATATATATATATATATATATATATATAAAACACATACCCACACACACACACACCCGCACCCTCCCTCTCTCACACACACACACACACACGCACACACACATATATATATATATATATATATGTATAATTGTCGTTTTGTGCTTTGAAAACGGGGTTTTGAACAAGAGAGTGCTTCAATAAACAAGTCTCAGGAACGTCATTAGGCTTCAAAGTCAAACTTTTCATTCAAAAATACATACCCCATCCATGTTCCAGATAAACTCAAATTCTTCCCGGCTGTGAAAGGACAGTATGTTTGCTTGTCTTCCCGATATGATGACGTCACTACAATTCGATTGGGCCGTCTCGAATGTAGCCCTCTCAGAGAAGTATCCGTAACAGCTCCCTCGAAAATAGATCCAAGAATCTGGACAAGTCCAGGCTAATTAAGTTTGAAAGAAACGGTGAAGGCTGGTCAGTCAGAGTCCTTGAGATATCAACTAATCACATGCATGCAAGGCACCAGGCAAAAATCTTGGTTGCTGCTTCAGAAAACGGACGAAATACTATGGAAAGGTGCTTGAAATAACGCCATGGCTGGACCCGAACATACCTCCTTCAGTCTTAAAGGAGAGAATCAGAACAGGTGATTACTAGGAAATGATAAATATTGTGCATCGCCTTGCCTGCCCCACCCCCCAAAATATCAAATAAATAAATGAATAAAAAAAACCCCACAAAAACCACTGGTATATTCATTTTATACTGATTTCCGAAATTCTCCTCTAAACATTCCCGAAACAACGAGTTTTCAACCTCAAAATTGGTCGAATCGACCAATTATTTCATTCCCAAAAATCTGACTTTAAAAAAGTCGTTATGCCTCCAGGAACGGGAATTCACCGACTTCTTCCGTAGGCTTACACTATTCTTTTTTGCGGAACTCCCAGGAATGGGGTGCTTCGATCCCTCCCTTCCCCCATCTCCGAATAAGCTTCGGCCATAGACCTACCACAAACCGGTCCATAATATCCTGACTGGCAGCTGCACTCGAAACCATCAAGTGTCTCCATACAGCTACCTCCATTCAGACAAGGTGATGACAGGCAATCTACGGGTGAGTTAAAAAGAAAAAACACATTTTTATTACAATCTTCAATTGTTAGATTTTCAGGGGATTTTATTTGAAAGGGATATTTTTGGCGCCAATCTCGAAATGCAATCCATTGTCCTGAATTGGTTACGATTATCATTGGGGGTTCATGTGGGATCATGGCCTGGGGAGTGTTTCATCAACATTTTCATCCGACAAGTTGTCAGATCTGACATCTTTCTCTGATGTTGATTGGCTGAGAGGTACTGTTACTATGGTAACTGTCGGATAAAATGGGACTTGTCGGATAAAACGTCCGATAAGTCTTTTCATGAAACGCCCCCCTGTTCCTCAAACTTCCCTAACAATTGGAATATGCAGTTTGGGCCGATCTTCGAAGCCTTGCTCCCCATCTGTTCCTAAGGAAATAGGAATATAATAATGATGGGTATCATCAAAATATGATGATGATAATGATAGTGACGGTGATGACGATGAGGATGAGGATGAAGGTAATAATGGTGATGATGATGATAATGATGATTGTTATTATTATTATTGCTATTATTATTATTATCATTAATATTATTATTATTATTATTACTATCATCATCATTATAATTATTATTATTTTTACTCGAAAACTGAAATTACCTGGCTGTTTACAAATCAGTTTGTGAGTGAGAACCCGATCGAACTCAGGTGGCAACCAAATGTTTTCATCGGATACTCTCTTCGGAACCAATTGGATGGTGTCACCATTGCCCAAGACAGAGAAACCACAGGATAGTGACGTAAAGGGGCATTCCTCCGGAATCCCATCAGCTACGGAGGCGACAATAAAAGCTGGACATCAAAATGAAACGGTAAAAAAATTGTTTCTAATGGTTTATACGCTTATGGAATATTGTTGATGGATAATATGTCATTGATTTATTTGGATATTTTTCCATATTTGCTGCGCTCGACCCAGGAGGGATGAATGTGTGCCCGGCTAGGATTTAATCCTTAAGTTTGATGCACCAAGTGCTGGAAAGAATCTAGGGCTAAAGGGACTAAAGCCGAGGTAATAATAGTGCGTCATCGAATAGCCAACTATACAGTGCGTCCCACAAAAAACGAAACCGAGATTTACCGATGATTTATCATAAATTAATCACAAATACAATAGACAAATGACCTACCATTGTAAAGCTTAGGATCTCCTCTTTCATCTGAAATTACTCAGATTATTTCTCATTCACGCATGAGTGAGCAAAAACAATTTGAAGAGGAGATACCAAAAAGTCATTTGGCGGGCTGTATCTGGGTTTCAAAAAGAAAACCACATTTCTAAAAAGTTCAATACCTGCTCTTTAATTTGATACCTCAATTACAGAAAATGATCAAGAAATAACAAAGTTCTGGTTATTTGAAATAAGGCTTCAATTTCAATAATTTCATAAAATTAAGATGTTCTACAGGCTAGCGTTCAAACTCACTTGACACTTCGTTTTGTTGACGATCAGCCATGCATTAAGTATATTGTTAACCATGCGATAGCTTCTGTGGGAAACCGGTGAAAACACGTTTATTTAATGAAATTATGGAAATGCAAGCATTGTTTCGAGGGAACATAACTTTTTTAATTCTTGACCATTTTTTGTGATTAAGGTATCAAATAAAAGAGCAGATATTGAACTTCTTAGGCATGTGATTTTATTTTTGAAATTCAGATACCCCCGCCAAATGAGTTTTTGGTATCCTTTCTTCAAATTGTTTTTGCTCACTCATGCGTAAATGGGGAATAATCTAAGTAATATCAGATGAAAGAGGAGATTCTAAGCTTTACATTGGTAGGTCATTTGTCTATTGTATTTGTGATTAATTTATGATAAATCATCGCTTTATGTCGGTTTCGTTTTTTCTGGGACGCACTGTATATAGATAAACAGCTTTACTAAAAGCTGTATAAAAATAAGTCATTATTACATTACTATGGACTTTCTCGACCTAAAGATCAGTCATATTTTTTTCTGCGTCGCCCGCTGTCATGTAATCTTTGGAAGAAGTAGAACAAATAATGACTGGATTCTTCTAGAACGGTCCTTATCCTGGGGTCAGTCTTACAAAGGGTTACGACAGTTTCAAATCAAACTCAGAATGCAATTGATCTAAATGCCCATTTTCTAAGGCTTATACTACAAGGATTTAGATCTGTCGATCTTGCATGATCGCAATTTGGATTTAATTCGAATCCATCGTAAGTCTTTTTTTTTTTAGACGGGGGCCAGAAAATTGCTTTCACAATAATGAAAAATGAAACTGCAGGACTTACCACAAAATATCAGGAATATGGCAAAAAAATAACCCTTTCCAGTCCCAAGCGTCATGTTTAAAGCCGCTGCGATATTGCGGGAGAATAACCAGTCGGACGGTCGGTGATCGAGCCACACTGAAAGAGATCCTGATTAAGTACCCCAACCAACTTATTCAAAAAAATTGTTCATTAGGTTGAAAGGGGAATAAATATTTTAAACGGTGAATAGCAATGGAATACCATTGATAGTATGATACATTATTGCGTTCCGTAAAACCAAGGTGACATTTACGCTTTCTTTTTCTTTCGTTGCTTGTAATCAACTGGAGTGCGCATCAGAAAAAAAAGTTCATGTTTTTTTATAAGGGTAGGGGCATCATGGATGGAATGAGGGCAGTGGCGTACCCAGGATTTTCCAAAGGGGGGGGGGGAGCAAATTCGTCCGCCAAAAAATTTGACAAGCAAAAAAAAAGGTCTTCAAGTTCAAAAGAGGGGGCCACTTGTGGCTCGTCAGGGATCAGTTGTGACTCGTCGGGGGGGGGGGGGGGGGCAGGGGTACGTCCCTTGCATGAGTTGTGACTCGTCAGGGGGACAGTCTGCCCCCCCTTAGGTACGCTAGTGAATGAAGGTCTACTTTTCAAAAGAGATCGAAACATTCTATGACGTTATATTCTTATAAATCTATCCTAAGTTTTGAATTCGTTTTGTAGCTTATGGTTTGGTTAGAAGTATAATATCAATATGCATAATGTGTATTTCTGAGTTGCTAAGCCCCGATGATTTATTATTTATGCAATCATTTTTCAAAGTATTGAACGTTTTTGCATTTTATTTTTGTTTAATCACGGTCATATCCAAATTCACAATCAATGAAAAAAAAAGTATTTCGTTTTCTTCTTCAACCACCATTTCCATGATCACTACCCCTTAACTCTATTTCCAAATTGAAAAGGGTATAGTGACGATAGATAAAAGCATGCCCGTCAGTAGCTGATTGACAATATCTAATCATCATTATTATACGAAGCCCTCATATATCAATTATTGTAATGTGAATTTGCCTTCTGAATATGCCAAATGGAGCGAAGTAATCATACAGATAATGCAGCTACATATAGGCCTACCATTTCTACAAATCTGGATTGTACAATTATTTAAATTGCGATTAACGCCTACTCGTGCCAAGGCTGTGTATGTGGGATAAAGCTAATATTCATCTTTATTGAATTGATAATTCATATCCCCGTTCGGAAAATTTGCCACTTACCAGTTCAGCAAACGTTTACAAAAAAATATACTTAATACTAACACAAGGCTGATGTTTTGGAACAGTTATGATTGAGAAAGAAGTGCATGGTATTTAGAATCTATTTTTATCATGCAACAAATATATTTGTGCAAAATTTGAAATTTTTAAAGATTAAGTCTCCGTATAAGCACACACCTGGACATTAAAATGGAAGCTCTTAATTAAAAAAGGAAAAGTGAGTTTATTTCCATGCATATAATATTAAAAGGAAAAATGTAGACATTACGGGACTTAGGGATTTAGAATGAGAAAAAAAATATATAAAAAATACATTAAAAGAAATTACTGCGTATGTAGTCCAATCATTTGAAAATTATACATTTTCAATATCATTTTAGATTGCTGATCATAGATGCATTAATAGACCAGTTCGTATTTACTTCATGGACAATTGTGGTCAAATGACCTTTCATTTCTTTCATTATGATAGGCAGATTTCAAAACATGCCTTACATATAGCAGGATGAAGAAATTGATTAGACAATTAAGGGGAGCGTTTCATCAACATTTTCGTCCGACAAGTTGTCAGATCGGACACTTTTACCTGATTTTTATTGGCTAAGAAGTACTGTTTCTATAGTAGGCCTAACTGTCGGATAAGACATGAAAAAGGTCCTTTCATGAAACGCTCCCCTGGGCCCTGTCTTAATTAAGCTCCTTTTACAATTGACGTACGACCATTTGCGACCTTTTGGTCGTGCGACAGGCTGCAACAGGCATCAATCGCTAGTCATCTCATAAGATCGCACAGAAGCTTTCACAAATGCAACAGCTGTCGTACAACAAAAACAACAAGTAAACCTCGTTGCACGAGTAAGTCGCATATGCTCTTATTGTGCTCGTGCGATCACATGCGAGTGTTGCACGATGGATTGCGAGTGGAACGGTTGCATACATGCGAATGCAACGGTAGTGCAATGTTGTAAGCCTTGGAGATCGGTCTTGCAACAGTCTTATGGCCTATATATTATCGCACCCAGTCGCAAGTAGGTCGCTAGCACATGTGCAAGTGTCGTACGACCTCCAGTCGAGTAAATGCGACTACTTAGTTGTGCCAACTCTCGCATCAAGTCGTACAACGTTGAACAACACTCACACGATGATCGCCCGACCGATGTACGACCTGATGCGAGTGAATCGATCGCATTTTATCGCGTTTGGATTTTGAACATGTTCAAAGTTCAGATGCGACCAGTCACGACCACCTCGAGTTCGTTCGACCGTCTACAGCAACTGCGAGTGCTCGCAAGACACCAAGAGATTGATCGTGCAACAACAAGAAAAAACTGTTGCAGGCGGTCGTAAACTGGTCGTACATCAATTGTGAAAGGGGCTTTACAAAGAGTTACGATTGATCCAATCAATCTCAATTGCACAGAAACCCATCCATTTTTTCTACAGGAAATTTCCCTAGTAAACAAAAAGAATCACACTGAATCTTCAAGAGAATGACGAATGTGTGAATATATATACATCATATCTAGAAAACATTTTGAACAAAATTTGCATTTTAGATGTTGGCGTTGCTGGCCGTCCATAGTTGTGGTTGATCGGATCAATCCTAACTCTTTGTAAGACGGGGCCCAGGTGCATGACTCAGAATAGCACATCAATGAACACTCTATGAAGGTATTCGTTGCATTTCCACTTAAAATGCATGTTATAGCATGTTGTACAATGTACTTGACAAACTTTGAAATACCAGTCGTTCGTGGACGCATTGGTTTTTTGTGGATGTAAATGAAAAACACAATTCAAAAGAATATATGAATAATCAAGACATCAGAGTTTTGAGGGCCTTTTCAGATCTTACCCACATTATTGTTGATGACGTTGCATGTCAAGCCCTTTGGAATAATCCAAAAATGAAAATGAATAATAATGTAATATTTTTCAGGTCTTGGTGTGTTAATGGGGTGCGTTTTGTTAATAATATTTTGAGAACAGATGGAAAATTTCTCTCATATTTTGATTTTAAACGCAAATACAAAGTACACGTCAATTTTCTTCGATATTATGGCCTGTGCAAAGCCATTCCATATGGTTTCAATAAACATGTAATACCAAAAGCTATGGAACCTATTATTCCAGAAGCACTGCTTTTGATAATTAAATAAAAAAAAAGTTGTGCTCACATTTACAATATTTTTGAACAGGCGCGCCGGAACACTTTGGGGGGCAAAATCCCGAAGGGGGCACAATATTTTTGACAGCGTGAGATACCGAAGCGATCGAGCGGGAGAGGGTGTGGGACCCCCAACGGTAAGGACTTTGTATAAAAATGGAGTATAAAAGTTGCGTTTCTAAGAGCATTCAAAAAAAAAATTCTTCAGAATTAAACATAAAATTCACTACGAAAGCCTATACTCATAATTTATGAGAACCTTTGAAATCTACGCGAAAAACGATCGCTTTGGAATGTTGTTTTCATGTCTGATCAATTAAATTACGTATTACGCTTATATTGACTCAAAATACCAGAAATTACATTTTTCATGCAATATCCTTTCAGAAACATTTATTTATGTACTATTACATACACGGACGACGCGAGAGAGCACAATCATAAGTTTCAAGTAATTCCTGATGTCAGAACAAGGAGTGTATTAAGCAGAAGAAGCGTAACAACAGAAACAGAAGAAATTCTAATGAATGTCTTTTCAAATTCAAAATGTCATGCTGTTCTGACGTGGCAGACGTCGATAAGCACTTAAATCCCCATTCTATGCAAATCATTTCTGACATCAGCATTGGAGATAGTCCCTGATTATCCGTGCATGGGCAATACGTTTCATATTTTGTAACTGGAGGAAAAAGAAATATGACAAGCTTTTCTGAAAATCATTAAAGCTTAAAACATTACTCGATTTATGTGTTTCCTTTTGCATGTTTTGTATGACTGGGAAGCACTTTTGGATGACTCCTTCAAAATCTTCTTTTTTCTTTACATATTTTCTGGGGAAATTGTGACCATAACTAGGAAATTGCATTCCAGGAAATATTCATTTGTAAATAATCATGAACTGATTAACAAACTACCGCAGTTCATAATGTACATTATGTAACATTATTTAGAAAAAAACAAATACATTCCAATAGCGGATGTGGTTGACGGTACACCATGTGGAGTTTTCGAAAAAGTGGATAGAAGAATAAGTGAAATTGATAGGGGAGGAAGTGGACAGCTGAAAGTCGAGTAATTTTTTGTTTAAATGAGCGTAGTCCTGAAAAAGACAGTAAACCAGAAAAGGTTGAAGAGTTGAAGTCTATACTGAGTTGAAATGACCTTTGTATTTTCTTTAGGGCACTGACTTGTTATCATTGTATTAACTCAATTTATATTTAGTTGAACATGAAATAATTGAAATAAGTTTTCATAATTTAGATCTATATCTTTATTAATCTATACTTACTATTTCAGGGATGACTTACACAGGCAACAAGTATATATGAGATATTGACGACCTCGAGATGATTATGGTTTCTGGGCTTGACAGCTACATATATGACATAGATTCCATATGTTGCTCGAGTAACTAGCGTTCACGCGCGTTAGTGATATCGGGTCTGGGGGCGTTTCATCAACATTTTCGTCCGACAAGCTGTCAGATCTGACAACTTTCCTTGATAATGATTGGCTGAGAGTCACTGTTACCATAGTAGCTGTCGGATAAAGCATTACTTGTTGGATAAAACGTCCGACAAGTCCTTTCATGAAACGCTCCCCAGGTCTGAGCGTATCTGGGCGACCGCGCGTTTGTTAGCCGACACAGCCAGCATGCATTTGTGAACCACTTTCAATTTGCCATTCGGTTTTAGTCTGAAATGTATTCATTAAAAGGTTAAACGTTATCACACTGTAATAAGATGGAAAAGGGGCTTATCAAAAGTATGTTTCACAGAGGGACATGTTCGTCAAAAGACGCGAGGCTTACTCTAATATGTAATTGCCCCGTCAGGGGCGAAATTTTTTCATTTTTGACAATGGAAATTACAATTTTTAGGCAGAAAAGTGCCTTCATCGTTTACTTTTGTCCTTAAATAATTTATCATTTTTCTACTTTTAGGGGGGCACATTGGGGGGAGGCAAAATCTCGTTTTGCCCTCCCAAATTTATTTATTATTATTTTTTTTTTGGGGGGGGGGCATGTGCCCCCCTGACCCCCCCCCCCCCGCTTCCGGCGCCCTTGTTTTTTAAGTATAAGTTGAAAGATTGCAAAAGTCTCAACACATGAAAACAAACGTTTGACTTTGACAACACTATATGGAGGTTCTACTATCAAATACCTTTTTATTCAACTGCAGATGTCATCATGAGGTGGTTTCAGTTCAAAATAGTGAATAGAATTATTCATATGAAAGATGCTTTGTTACGATTTAAATTAGTTACAGATAACTTATGTACTTTTTTTTATAATAATAAAGAATCTATTATGCATATTTTTTGTTCTTGTGCCCACACAAACAAAATATGGTCTCAACTCGAAATTTGGTTTTCTCGTAACAATTTGCATATCAAAATTTCAAACCAGAATAAGCTATTCGGTTTTTACGGAAGCAATAATGGTGCTCTTAATTGTATTTTAATAATCGTTAGAAAAGAATTTTTTGCAGTAAAATGCAAACACTGTCTTTCAGTTTTCGACCATATTTTGTCTGAAATAAAATCTTATTATGGCATGGAAAAGTATAATATATAACACAAATCTGAAAGAGAAGAAATTCATAAAAGGTGGTCATCTTTTACTTTATTACATTAAGTCTCTCAGATATCATTCTAAAATACATATATATAAACCCCTCAAAAAGTTTGGAAATCTGAGTTTGGCCATTATTTCTCCTAACTCCCAATTTTACACAATGAATATTTGACATTATTCAAAAGATCATTTAATTCTCTTTAAAATGGTACCATGCTTGTTATGATCATGCCATCATGAAAAGAGCAGGATTCAAAAGTGTTGGATGAGGTCTGAATTGAAAAGCTGCAAAACGAGCAGAAATAGGCATGAAGTGTCAATACATAACATGATTCTTTTGTCTGTGTCAATACAGATGAAAATCCTTTCAAATCAAGCCCCTGCTTCTTCATTTTTTATGTTTGCTGTGGTTTATGTAGTGATGGTTCTGTGACACTGGCGTAAATCCCGGGGGGATGGGGGGGATATATCCCCCCCCCCCCACTTTTCGAGGAGGGGGGGATGGCCTGTACAAACACCCCCCACACTTTTTACGAAAGAAATGAAAAAAAAATCACAATAGATAATTGTTTTATCGGTGAAAATTCTTCCTAAAATACCGCTTAACAAATAAAACAATATTATTGAATCATAAATGCAAATAAAGAGCCATTTCACCATTTCCAAACGAAATACTTATGTCCTTATTATAACATTGAATAGAAACCCCTGTTTCTTCCAATTCATAAATGTTGGGGTCTTTGGGAAGGGATTAAGATGGAATGTCAATTTTTTTTTAATGTAATCTCTAATAAAACCATTAAACCATCATGGGGTAAAAAAGATAATAATATTGGAGGGGTATTTGCCATATGGACATACAGTGGCGTAACTACGGGGGGCATGGGGGGCACATTCCCCCCATCGGCTGACAAAAAAAAACGGGGAAAGGGGGAAAGGAGAAAAAAGGGAGAAAGGAAGAGAAACGTAGTGGGAAAGAAGAAAATATTCATTATAATGTTATATTATATTATAATTATGTAATGTTACATTACAACTTTATGAAACATAATTTGCCCAGGGCCTACGTCTTTTTTTATTGTTCCTGGTGCTCGCATTGTCTGTTTAACGAGATATATAATCCTGTTGTACTAAAACATCCCGTTTTCAAGTCAATATAAACCAAATATATTTCCTAGCACTTGAGTTATCATTGTTTTATGTAGTGACATATGCTTCTTTTTCATGACTCAAAAGTGATTGCCCCATGTTAAGGTCTTCTTATATATGAAACATTTCCTGTCCATGAATACGTTCGCACTAGTGGATTGGTGAGATATGTCTGATCTTCATGAATTCCTAAAATCAGTCCTTAAAATGTCCCTTCTGATCTGAATATCAAAAATTTTCAGCTCGCGCTTCGCGCTCGCATCATTTGGTTAATGAAATACGTATGGTCCTAGTTAATTCCTACAAAGAAACCTTAGAATGCCCCACTTCAGGTCTGAATTATCTAAGTTTTCAGCTCGCGCTTCGCGCGCGCATTGTTTAGCGAGACAGGTACCTATCATGATTACACACATTTGATTATATTGTCCCTTTTTAGGTGTGAATATAAAAAATTTCAGCTCGCGCTTCGCGCTCGCATTATTTGATCAGTGAGATACACATCCGTTTAATGACATTGTCCTTAAAATGTCTCTATTAGGTCAGTATAACTGGCAACTTAGCGCGCTTCGCGCACTCACTTAGTGATTCAAAAATTTTACTGGTGCCCCCCTCCCCAATGCCGTGACCGACGGTACGCCACTGTGGACATATCAATGACAATTCCTTGCATATCTAAAAACATGATTGCAAAAAAATTCCAAAATATTTCGGTCATCCCCCCCACTCATCAACACGGATTTACGCCAGTGTTCTGTGAGATAACATGGTTTTGGTCGTGGTTTGAAATACCCATGCGTGTTTTTTTGTTTGTTTTGTGTTTGCTTGTGCAGAGGTGTGTTTGATTCCATGTTAATGTTGATGTTAAGGTGCATGAAAACAATTGAAAGAAACCGCTGAGAAACTCACTCATCAACACGGAAAAAAACACAGTGACTTTCAATATTGTGTCATTTTGCAACTTTTGAATTTTGACCTTGCTCCACATTTCAAGGCACTGCACCTCCATGTAAACCATAATCAGATCAAGTAAGGTATTGTTTTAAAGAGGATTAAATGATATATCCATTGATATTATTTACACATTGATATTTACTAAAACCGAGGAGGGATTATCGATCAAAGTCAGATTTCCATACTTTTTTTGAGGAGTTTATATATCTTGTATGGATTTTTTTTTTCTTTGCACTTTTGAACTTTTTTTTAATACAAATGTTACAATTTCATGGAAAATTGTATTATACATTATACTGTCTTAATTATTCAATTATGTATTGTCGAAAAATATGAATTATAGTGATTCCAATAAAGGAATCCTGTGGAAGGGTTAAAAAGAAAAAAAGACATCAAAGTTGGTGCTTATCTCATTAAATTTTAAACCACCATGTCACTTTAATACCAATGACCTTCCTCTGATCATGCGCAGAGTGCAACTACGAACTGAAAATATGCCATTGAAGGGAACTATCTGACCAATCAGAGCACACTTCCGGTTTCGTCACTCTGTTTTATTTACTACTCTGGTATAACTGCGTATATGTTACCACCATCTATGACTTTTGGCAATGAGTTATAAAGGTCTATCACCATAATTATAACTATAATCATTGCCATCACCATGATCATCACCACCACCATCATGTTCACCATGATCACCATTACTACGATCATTACAACTACTACCACTGCCATCATCATGATCATCATAATCACTACCACCACCATCGCCTTCCCCAGCACCACCAACATCGTCGTGATCATCACAACCATCATCATCATCGTCCTCACTATCATCATCATCATCATCACCATCATCATCGTCATCATAGTCACCATCGTCATCATCACCATCATCGTCGTCGTCATCATCATCACCATTGTCATCATCATCATCACCATCATCATCACCATCACCACCATCATTATCACCATCATCTCCATCAAAATAATCACCATCAATATTATCAAATTTATTTTGATGAAATTTTCAGATGGACAATTACTCTATTCATTCAAATATCATGTTCACTCAAAGCATGGAGTACTCCTTTCACACAATGCAGAAACTGAAACATCACCAACTCACAAACAGGTTGTTGAGATAACGTACAAATGACTTTAAATACCATCTATACAGTAATGCTACTTTACAAAGATATCTTGCCGTAGTGCTGCTACATACTTAATTACACCATAAGAAGCCAATAGAGGGCAGCAAACAGCGAGTTACAGTTTCGCAGATTGTCAACTGCTTCACATAATACTAGTATACAAAAGCTCTTTCCCCCCTACATATGAGGGGAGTATTTCATGAAACAAATAGTCATTATTTCCAATAAAAACTGTTATAAGCTACTGAAATGCTTGCACCTGATTGGCTAAGAGCAAATTAGTCAAAGAAAATCACAGACAGTTTGCTTTATGAAATACTCCACATTTGATAACAGCCCTGGCAAGCTTCTACTACATTGAATTCGAATCACAACCCTAATGCTTGCCAGAGGTTCGCCCAACATATCACCCAAGTGAATGGTTCTTATTGTATCAGAGATAGTCGCATGTTAAGATTTATGGTAGAGGCATTCATGTATAAAGTGGTCCATTAAAATGCATGTTAATATATCACACTGCAGACATGTAAAATATAGGCGGGTAAGAGGGGGGGGGGGGGGTTAAAGGAACAAATTCACACTTAATTATGACAAGCCACCTGTGTGGCATGAACATCGTACATCGTCCACTTTCAGGGTGTATCAACCGTAGACAGAGATAGATATTAATGAAAAAAAATTGACAAAAATATTTACTCATAATAGGATGCCATAGGCATCTTGAGTCATGTGACCATGAAAAAAAATATCTGAGAAATTGATGTTTAGAACAAACCGTTAGGAAAAATGCTTGCCATAGTGAAGTATGACTCTAATCAATATTAGTACTTGCACTACAATTTAAGCTTTCATCAAATGGGGCTGAATCAAAAGAGCTTCTTTTTTGTAATTTAACAAATACATAAAATATGAATGGCGTCAATCAATAAGGTGTGATGAGACCTAAAATAACTGTTTGATATTTACCCCCTTCTCTCGAAACCTGCCATTAGACTGATCACGAGATACAGACATTGCCCATGTATCCTCTAATTTTAGCAATAAAAAATATGTTTACGAAAGAGGATTTAGGTTATTTGTCAAGTAGAGCTAAAAAAAGAGTTATTGTTGAAGAATACAGAAAATGGTGGGCACACCTGCTTATCTTAATATACATACATAACATATTGTTGGAAAATATGAATTAATTTTCTGCCTGGTGCATACATAAATTACATTCTGTGTATTTCGATGTCTTCATACGATCCTGTATTTAAATACGGACAATTTTATATTTACCCTGAAAAGATACACAAAACGTACCATAATAGTCAGTATTCCACCAATTTCTTCAATAAAACATAATAAAAAGTACAAAATCAGTAAAAAGACATTTTTCAGCTCACCGTGTTAAAAAAAAGATGACAGATTTACAAACATGTTCATAAGAGGGCAGGCCGTAAAAGTCAAATGTATGCCCCCCAAAAATTGAATTTCTCATGCAAGCCTCACAAACATCACAAACGTTATTTTGTGAAATGAGTAAAGACCTCCTTGGGCCCATAACAAAAAGCTTAGCAATCATTGTTAAAGAATATCTCTACAATTGATTGCATTGTCTACAATGTACAATCAATCATGAAAATCAAGCATACGATTAATCACCAACCTTCGTGTTACCATGGTTACGGGACCCAGGTTACAGTGAAGTTTACTCTGATTTTTTTAATTGAATATATGCTGCGGAGCATTGAGTGGAACTGAAAAATGAAGTTAGCAAAATATTTGATGTCAGCCCAGAATTTATAAACTGTATATCTAGAGATATATATGACAAAATGGTAACCATTCTTTGGCCTAAAAATAGTTCTTTTTTTTTTTTTTTTTAAGAACGGACAGGTATTTATTTGCATATTCCTGAAATATTGAGTTTCAATAAATTATTAAGTTGTTTGAAAATAATTGATGCATGTTAAAACTCTAAATAGCGCTAAAGGGCAGAAACAACCTTCAAACAACTCATCTTTCTTGAAGTCTCTTTTCTCTTCTTCTTTTCACTCTCTTTCTCCCTAGTCTTTATTCTTTCTCTCTCTCTTCGCCATCTTTCCCTTTTTTCTATCCTCCGTTCATTGCGTGTCACTTTAAATGTGTAATTACCACTGCAAATCTTCATCATGCGTACCTGAATCTGTTTGTTCAATTAAGTTATATTAAATTTTATTGATAATGACAATGATTTTCACTACATATATATATTTGCAACTTTATTTAATTGTAATAATTGCTTACAAAAATTATGTTTGCATTATTTCGGCGGATTACAAGTAATAGCGTATTCTCGCATCCACTTCGCGGACGCTTTCTGGAACGTTAAATCTATTGAAAAAGCCCCTCAAGTCACAATGGACAGATTAGAAGTCATTGTCGAAGAATTGATGAACCGCAACAGCACATCGTCTTAGATTCGGACCGGACGAAAACAATTCAAATAGGCCCTTGTCGTTTTTCCAGGAGATCGTTTCATAAAGCTGTTCGTAAGTTTAGAGTGACTTTAAGAACTACCTGTGATCCTTTCTTGTGGTAAGTGGTATAGACCAAAATGTTCATTGGCGATGGTTGCACGCGTACGAAAGGTTCACCATGCAGGCGTTCTCAAAATCACTCTTAACTTAGGAACAGCCTTTTGAAACGGCCCCCAGGTAGGCATTTAATGACAGCTGTAAGCACTGACTAAATTGTCAGTGCTGACAATTTCAATAAAATATTTGGTTTTGATTGGCTGAGTGGCACTGGCCTAAGACTGTTACTATGGTAACTGTCGGAGAAAGACAACTTGTCATTGCTGACAACTTTCATGAAACGGTCTCTAGGACAACACTGCTGTTTTGATTCACCGATTTTCGACAAAGACTGCTTTGTTATGAAGGGCTTTTGACAAAAGATACCCTGTGTTATAGAAAGCGTCTGCCGCGATTGCGAAAAAAATGTCTCATTAATGCTGCCCATAAGAACAATACTAGCGTTGGAACGCAGGAGAACACGGGATATGATTGTTAGAAATCGAAGAACATGGAATATTTGATGTCAAGAAAGCCGAAGGACACTGAATTTGCATTTTAGAAAGCGGAAAACTAGGGACTATGCGCTAAAGCTACTACTACTTGTTCTATGTGACCAGTCACCCTAAAACCAACGATAATTAAGTCGCCAAAGAAAGTTCTCGGTAATAACTTCGTCTTCAAACGTAAATAAATGCAAATTTAGTTTATCTGAAAGAGCAATTCTTCTTCTTCATACTGTCAAAATGCGAGGTTGGAATGTTAAATAAAAGATAAGATCCAGAGTTTTCTTTGCGCAATTTTTTACTGCTTGTAAGTTTGACTGAAAGTTATGTTTCAGTGTGCCCAAACTTCAAACCTTGTTTTTTCCTTATTCTTTGAAGCTCTCAGAGAATTTCTTCTACATCAACTTGTTTTGGTTAATATATAACACGGTTTTTTTTTCGAGTAACATAAAATATAGATAGTTGTTTAATCATTCATTTGACTTGATAAAAAAGAAGTATTCGTAAGAATACATATTAAGTAAATATCGCTCATTATAACATTTTACGTCGAACTGATTTGATTTGACTATGTCAAAATATGTCATTAATCGATTACAGGGTGATATCGATCTTGCAGAAATAACTTCTCGCATAGGCACGGCACATCCTAGTAAGCCATTTGCCGTCATCCATGTCCATGCCGACACATTGTTTGTCAGTATCGGGTTGGCCTGGAGCCCAATTGGTGAAGTCCACTGGTGAGCCATCCGTCCACGTTACGAATGATCCTCCGCCCGGTTGACGGCGTCCTAACCACACGGAAGGGTTTATCTGAAAAAATATATGTATATAAAGAATAGTCGTTATGATCACATTTTGGAATTGGGGTTAACTAAGAGAGAGGGGACCTAGAGAGCTAGGAACCTAACTGTAAGATTACCATCCACTCGTACTGGTTGTTTCAACTTTCGTCCACGTACCCGCCCGAGATGGACAGCGCTATATAGAGTACCGAAGCGATGACGTCAGTTGCCGTGGTGTCATGGCAGCCGGGTTCTACATAAATGAACCCGCCGAATAAAAGTGTGTGTTTCTCATAGGAGAAAATGGCTGCTAACGGAATTTGATCGCTTGCAAACTATTTTTCAGATGAGCCAACGTGTACAGACGATCGTCAGTTGCGACTCTATTTAAAACCAGCCCGCCATGAAACCATGGCAACAGACGTCACACTTCGGTACTCTTTATCAATCGACAACGATGGTCAGTAAAATGTCGCTCATAATTATGCTGATAGATAATTGTGGCGTACGTCACGTCATAAAGTGCATTAGATGTGCGCAAATACAAGCTCTAAGCCCCGCCGCGGCGGGGCTTAGAGCTTGTATTTGCGCAATAATCAAAGCGCGCTTTGATTATTAGTTGCCCATTTCATTCAATATTACCGGAAAATGACTCTTTACGGCCAGTACCGCATGTGTAAATGACACGTTTTAGATATTTCACTGTTTTAACAAATTGGATTGCTTAATGTATTTCCGATTCACGGTGCTCTTTGATGAATGATTGTTTTAAGTGATCGAAGATTATCAAGATAAAATGATAATCCCTTCAGACGTAATTTTGGACGAAACCATTTGACAATGGGGGTTTTAGCAATATTTTTTTTCATGAGCATTTCTTTTACAAATTGCTGCCGATTGCTGCGCTATAAATACCATGGCGGTCTTTGTTATAGTTCATGCTTTACATTGATACCAAATTTAGCTGCATATACGTGCATTTTCTGGAGATATAACCAATTTTCCAACAACATGCTCGCCGTATTTATCACAACAAGTGGAATGCCTCTGGCCGTCTCACCTGCATCACGCGATTCAATATAGCAGCAGTGCTGATTTTGAAAACTACTATAACTCGCACAAGATGTTCAGTGATACATGTACTTGGTTACTCTTATTTCCACGTTTTATGAACTAGACCAATACACTTATAGAGATATGATGGCAATTCAACAAATACCCCCAACGTGGCCAAAGTTCTTTGACCTTACATGACCTTTGACCTTGATCATGTGACCTGAAACTCGCACAGGATGTTCAGTGATACTTGATTACTATTATGTCCAAGTTTTATGAACTAGACCAACACACTTTCAAATTTATGGCTGTAATTCAACAAATACCCCAATTTGGCCAAAGTTCATTGACCCTAAATGACCTTTGACCTTGATCATGTGACCTGAAACTTGCACAGGATGTTCAGTAATACTTGATTACTATTATGTCCAAGTTTCATGAATCAGATCTATAAACTTTCAAAGTTATGATGGTAATTCAACAGATACCCCCAATTCGGCCAAAGTTCATTGACCCTAAATGACCTTTGACCTTGTTCATGTGACGTGAAACTCATGCAGGATGTTCAGTGATACTTGATTAACCTTATGTATAAGTTTCATGAACTAGGTCCATATATTTTCTAAGTTATGATGACATTTCAAAAACTTAACCTTAGGTTAAGATTTTGATGTTGATTCCCCCAACATGGTCTAAGTTCATTGACCCTAAATGACCTTTGACCTTGGTCATGTGACATGAAACTCAGGCAGGATGTTCAGTAATACTTGATTAACCTTATGGCCAAGTTTCATGAACTAGTTCCATATACTTTCTAAGTTATGCTGTCATTTCAAAAACTTAACCTCAGGTTAAGATTTGGTGTTGACGCCGCCGTCGCCGTCGGAAAAGCGGCGCCTATAGTCTCACTCTGCTATGCAGGTGAGACAAAAATCGTTCAAAGTTAGTGTCCCATTATGCACGTGCCGAACGTTGCGGGTGACATTAAACAAAAGCTTCTGAGCCTGTCATTTCGGCAACTACCATGGAAACCTTGATTATGATTGGCTGCTATATAGCTGAGCCCTGTTATACCATGGTAGTTGCCATTATGGCAAAGTTACAACAGTTGCAGGTCCTTTATGAAACGGGCCGCAGGAGGATGTTTAATGACGGTTATCAGTAATAACAATACCAATGAAATCCCAGGTTTTGATTGGCTCAGAAGCTTTGGCAAGACATCTTTCATATCATTCCTACGTAATATTGCCGTAACTTGAAAGCACAAACGTGGTAAGAGCACAGGCCCTAATAAAACAATTTTAATATATATATATATATTTAAAAAAAATATATATATATATTATTTATATATATATATATATATACATGTATATATATATATATATATATATATATATATATATATATATACATATATATATGTATATATATATATATATGTATATATATATATATATATATATATATATATATATATATATATATATATATATATATATATATATATATATATTAATGAGGCAAAGTGGTAATGCATTGTACTTTGTTCCAACAGTTTATTTTGAATTCCAAATTTTTGACGTTAAACATACGTCTTCCTCAGGGATACAATATATATATATATATAAACTCCTCAAAAAAAGTTTGGAAATCTGACTTTGATCGATAATCCCTCTTCGGTTTTAGTAAAAATCAATATGTAATTAATATCAATGAATAGAGCATTTAATTTTCTTTAAGATGATACCCTACATGATATGATTACGGTTCACATGGAGGTGCAGTGCCTTAAAATGTGGGGCAAGGTCAAAATTAAAAAGTTGCAAAATGACGCAATATTGAAAGTCACTGTTCTTTTTTCCGTGGTGATGATCATGAGTGAGTTTTTCAGTAATTTCTTTCAATTGTTTTCATGCACCTTAACATCAACATTAACATGGAATCAAACACACCTCTGCACAAGCAAAAACATAACAAACAAACATGCATGGGTATTTCAAACAACGACACAAACCATGTTATCTCACAGAACCATCACTACAGAAGCAGGGGCTTGGTTTGAATGGATTTTCATCTCTACTGACACAGACAAAAGAACCATGTTCTGTATTGACCCTTCATGACTATTTTTGCTCGTTTTGCAGCTTTTCAATTCAGACCTCATCCAACACTTTTGAATCCTGCTCTTTTCGGGATGGCATGATCATAACAAGCATGGTATCATCTTAAAGAAAATTAAATGATTTTTTGAATGATATCAAATATGCATTGTGCAATATTGGGAGTTGGGAGAAAGGAATGGTCAAACTCAGATTTCCAAACCATTTTTGCTCGTTTTGCAGCTTTTCAATTCAGACCTCATCCAACACATTTGAATCCTGCTCTTTTCGTGATGACATGATCATAACACGCATGGTATCATTTTAAAGAGAATTAAATTATCTTTCGATTGATGTAAAATATGCATTGTTTAAAATTGGGAGTAGGGAGAAATAATGGCCAAACACTGATTTCCAAACTTTTTTGAGAGGTTTTTATATATATATATATATATATATATATTTATATATATATTGTGTGAAAGAAAATGGATGAAGAGAACAATGGTAGGCGTAGCTTAAATGAAGGTTCCCCAGAGCTATCTACCCTTTTTGGAAAAATTGGTGATGCCGAAAAAATGTCCCTGCCGGGAATCGAACCCGGGCCCCCAGCTTTGAACGCCGGTGCCTTAACCACTAGACCACAGAGACGGGTTAGTGGCTAGGGCGACCCCGATCCAATTGACCGTCAGATAGACAGATTTTCGACACCATACCAATTATAATTTCCTTTGTCGGGTGAAGGTGGGTTTTGAACAATGACAAGCCGCCATGCCTCAGCTGGATCAAAGCTATTGCTTTGATACAGTACACGTATATATATATATATATATATATATATATATATATATATATATATATATATATATATATATATATATTTATTGCGCGTTGGTATCATCACCAAATGATGCAACCTGTTTTGGATTTAATAAATTCATCCCTGAAGAAGGTCTATGACCGAAAATTTGGAAGATTATGTCTCCTCACGGCGTTTCTATTAAGTCTTCGTTTGTTTCTATATATATATATATATTGTCATTTTGCGCTTTGAAATTGGGGTTTTTAACAAGATAGGGCTTTAATACAGAAGTCTCGGGAACGCCATTAGGCTGCAAAGTCAAACCTCTTTCCCGATCAAAACAATTTGCGGGGCAACCAGTCCTTGCCAGCAAATGTATTCCAATTGATTTATCAGTCAAAAATACATACCCCTTCCATGTTCCAAATAAAATTCAATTCTTCCCGGCTGTGAATGGACAGTATGTTTGCTCGTCTTCCGGATATTTTGACGCCACGACAATTCGATAGGGCCGTCTCGAATATAGCCTCCTCAGAGAAGTAGCCGTAACAGCTCCCTCGAAAATAGATCCAAGAATCTGGACAAGTCCAGGCTAATTAAGTTTGAAAGAAACGGTGGAGGCTGGTCAGTAAGAGTCCTTGAGATATCAACTAATCACATGCATGCATGGCACCAGGCAAAAGTCTTCAGAAAACGGATGAAATACTATGGAAAGGTGCTTGAAATAACGCCATGGCTGGGACCCGAACATACCTCCTTCAGTCTTAAAGGAGAGAGTCAGAACTGGTGATTACTAGGGATTGATAAATATAGGGTGCATCGCCTTGCCTGCCCCATTGGCGGCGGAAGTCTAAAAATTTCGGGGGGACCACCAAAAAATTTTGACAAGCCAAAAAAAGGTTACATATTATCAAATTTTAGGGGGAGGCCGACAAAAAAATTTGACAAGCAAAAAAAAAAAAAAAAAAGGTCATCAACGAAAAATTTAGGGGTGGACACGTCCTCCCCCCGTCCCCCCGGTTCCGCCGCCTATGGCCTGCCCCACCCCAAAAAATATTAAATAAATAAATTAATTTTAAAAAACCCACAAAAACCACTGGCGTATTCATTTTATACCGATTTCCGAAATTCTCCTCCCAATCTTCCCAAAACCAGAAGTTTTCAACCTCAATATTGGTCGAATCGACAAATCATTTCCTTCCCAAGAATCTGACTTTAAAAAGGTCGTTATGCCTAGTCTCCAGAACAGAATTTCAGTTACTTCTTTCTTTGGCCTATACAAAAAAAATTGGCGGATCTCCCACGAATGGGGTGCTTCCCGCCCTTCCCCTGATCTCCGGATCAGCTACAACTATAGACCTACCACAAACCGGTCCATAATATCCCGACCGGCAGCTGCACTCAAATCCATCAAGTGTCTCCACACAGCTACCTCCATTCAGACAAGGTGATGACAGGCAATCTGCGGGTGAGTTAAAAAAAAAATTACATTTCGCAATCTTTAATTGTTGGATTTTTAGGGGTCTTTATCAAAAAGGTATATTTTGGGGTGCCAAGTTCGAAATGTAATCAATTGTCCTCAATTCGTTACGATTATTACTCTGGGTTTTCTAAATATGTGGGCTCATGACCAGGGATCTGGGAACCGGGGGTGCTGGGGGTGCTGAATCACCCCCAGAAATTTTCCTGGGGGTGCTGCGTGTATTATTTTCCATAGACAGCACCCCCACGAAATCAGGTTCCCCCTGTATTTTTTTAAATATGTTATAATGTACATAATTATCACATCCGACAATCACAGATCATTTACTACTGTCTTTCACATATTCCAATAACATGTATCCCTCCTAACGCGACTTAAACAACAGATCAAGCTCCTCGATAGCAGGGAGGGACCATAGAGATACTAGCAAACTAGTAATAAATTTATATCTCTATTGGAGGGACATGGGTGCGGTTGGACTTGAAACTTCCAGGTTTATGTCGAATCAAGTGTGCGCGCGCCCGAACAACCGTGTTTTGTATAAACAATAACAAGTCAGACAATCGAAATCAAATTTTACAGTCTTTTTCGCTCTGTTCCATTGCCATGGGGAGCGGGGGTGCTGCGTGTGTTTCCTTAGGCACCACCTCCTGGAAATCTGGTACAGGTGTAGTTATGATAAATGACAGAATTGTAATGAAAATGAACGACCTTTTGTAGAAACCTCCCCCTTCAGAATTGTCCGACACAGTACTTGAGATAGCGTTTAAATTCACCCTTTTTCAGATCGGAATATCAATTATTTTCTGCTCGCGCTTCGCGCTCGCATTATTGATTTTTATAACAAAAAGAAATGTACTTAGAATGTCCAGATACTAGGTCTAAATCTAAACACGCGCACGCATGTTTATTCAGATACGCAGCTTGTTTTGGGGGGTACTCCGGGCTGAAAATATTTATTTCAAATACATTTTATCAAAATAAACAAATTTTATCAAAATCTGATAACAAGTGGCTAAGTTATTTAATTTCAAAGTTAAACAATATTTTGTGAAAACGGTAATATGCATGTCGTCATGAATATTTAAAAGGTGGGTTGATGATGTCACATTCCCACTATCCTTTTTCTTATGTTATTACATGGAATTAAAATTGTTTCATTTTTTTCATACCAGTGTGAATGATATGTCTCCCTTATAATGAAAAAAAGTTGCAGCAAAGAATATCTAATGGACTAAATCAGTTTTCAATTCAATTGTTTCGGTTCTTGAAGGGAAAATATTGAATAAATCTAATTTTATATTATAAAATACAAAAGAAGAAGTGGGGAATATGACATCATAAGTTTGCTTATCGAATATTAATGAAGACATGCCTGAAACTGTTTCATCGGCAATGCAATAACTTCGATATTCCTTGTCTGATTTTGATCAAATCTTTATTCTTTTGTTTATCTGATTTTTCTTTATCTGTTCAAACCATATTACATTCCGTCTGGAGTACCCCTTTAAACGTGCTTAATTCATAAAGTTTCAAATTAGAATATCAAAGATTTTCTGCTCGCGCTCGAATTATTAATATAAGAATATATCCAATTACCCATTATTTTCTTGATTTACAAAACATGAATAATGTCCCATTTTTAGGTCTGAAATCTCAATTTTGTTTCGGCTACCGCTTTGCGCTCGCATCAATTGTATAGTTATATACCTATCCTGTTCATGATTAGAAAAGTGCTTAAAATATCCAGTATTTAGGTCGGAATGTCATTTTTTTTTAGCTCGCGCTTCGCTCTCGCATTATTTGATTGTTGATATATGAATCGTCTTCATGGGTAACTGCAAACAGTCCTTGTGACAGGTCCCTTTCGATCAGGCCAGAGCGTATATTAAAAATATCTGCTCGCGCCGATCGCGCTCGCAGTTATTATTTGTTACATACGCATCTTGTTCAGGACCACAAACATTGCTCAAAATGTTAAATTTTCAGGACAAAATACATGAAATCCCCCCCCCCAAAAAAAAATAAATAGCTCGCGCTTCGCGCTCGATTTATCTGATTATATATTTAGGTTCTTTTATAAGAATAAAGCTAAGAAGTGACTGTCATATATATGAATATGTGTATATATATATGTGTGAGGGTGTGTTTGTGTGAGGGTGGGTGGGTGTGTGTGTGTATAAACGAACAATGGAAAATTCAATTGTGGCCCCCCCCCCCCACCTTTGAGGAGAGAGATTTCAGCACCCCCACTGAAAAAATCGTTCCCAGGTCCCTGCTCATGACCTGGTCCTCAACTTTCCCTAAAATTGGAATATGCAGTTTAGGCCGATTTTCGAAATCTTGCTCCCCATCTGCCTCTAAAGAACAAGAAACATTAGTGCAAGTTGTGGTAGAGATTTAAAATTGATTTTAATAATAGTCTGTCTCTGTATAGATAAAAAATATATATTGCCAAAGGATTTTGAACGAATCTGTTTCATATCTTTCATGCATGTTGGTAAAAAAATATATATCTATGCTGGGCAATTATTGTCCAATTGAGCAAATTTATTTCCCAATTATTAGTTTTATTACCCAATTTGGACCCTTTTTGCCCTACCTTTTTAAAAGTGTATTCTTTTCTATCGCGATCGCGATATTTCTTAATTATCATTGGGTAATTAAGTTTCATGAGGAATCAAAAAATATCTCACTGATTTTTAAAATTATCACATTTGTGAATAAGAACCAACTGATTGCCATTCTGGTAAATTGCCACTTGGTCTACGTCAGTATCGATTACTTTTGCAATTTAATCTTATTAATTGGAGCCCATACACCATTGTCTGATCTCCAGTTAGGTTGTCATCATCACCATCACCATCATCATTACCACCACATGATGTTGGTGATTTTGATGATGATGCTGATCATCATCATCATAATCACCAACATCATCATAATCACCATAATCATCATCATAATCATCAGCATCGTCATCATCACCATCATCATCATCTTCATCATCATCACCATCATCAATATCATCATCATCAATGTAATCATCATCACCATCTCCATGCACCAGCATCTCCACCACCAACACCAGCAACAACTTTTACGACCCCAGTCATCATCATCATCAAAATATGATATTATTATTATTATTATTATTGCTATTATATTATTATGATTGTTGTTGGTAATATTATTATTATTATTCGATAAAAAAATACCTGGCTGTTTACAAATCAGTTTGTGAGTGAGAACCCGATCGAACTCAGGTGGCAACCGAATGTCTTCATCGGATACTCTCTTCTGAACCAGTTGGATGGTGTCACCATTGTCCAAGACAGAGAAACCACAGGATAGTGACGTAAAGGGGCATTCCTCCGGAATCCCATCAGCTACGGAGGCGACAATAAAAGCTGGACATCAAAATAAATCGGTAAAAAATTGTTTAAAATTGTTAAAAATGTTTATACGCATATGGAATATTGTTGATAAATAATATGTCATTGAGTTATTAGGATATTTTTCCATATTAGCTGCGCTAGACCCATGGGGGGATGAATGTATACCCGCTTGGAATTTAATTCTTAAGTTAGATACACCCCCGGGCGGTCAAAAAGATTGCTGTACATATGCGGGACCCCCCCCCCCCCAAAAAAAAAAAAAAAAAAAAAAAAAAAAAAAAAACGCGTTTAAACTGGTGGGTTTTTTCACTTTTGGACGGGGGCGCGCGTGCACTCGTTAAGAGTGTCAAAGACACCGATATTCAAGAAAAGGGTGGTTTTGAAAGACTGGTCAGTGGTCAATCGCGGGGTCAAACGTATTTAGGGTATGTGTTATGGGTATAATTTGGTCACGCATGTGTACAGCAACACATTTGACTGCCCCATCCCCCAAGTGCCGGAAAGAATCTTGGGCTATAAAGGGACTAAAGCAAAGGTGATTGCGTCTTCGAATAGCCAACTAGATAAACGGCTTTTTTAAAAGCTTTATAAAAATTATGTCATTATTACATTACTATGGACTTTCCCGAGCTAAATATCAGTCATAGGTTTTTTTTCTGCGGTTCCCGCTGTCATGTAATGAAGATTGATAATGACTGGGTTCTACTGGAACGATCCCAATACTTGGGCTAGTCTTACAAGGGTTACAACAGTTTCAAATCAAACTATAAATGCAATCGATCTAAATGTCCCTTATCTATAATACTAGTAGCTAGTAGATCTGTCGATCTTGCATGATATCGCAATTTGGATTTAATTCGAATCCATCGTATTTCTTTCTGAGACGGTGGTCAAGAAGTTCTTGAACAAAAGTGAGAAATAAAACTGCAGGACTTACCATAAAATACCAGGAAAATGGCAAGAAAATAACGCTTTTCAGTCCCAAGCGTCATTTTTAAAGGACAAGTCCACCCCAACAAAAAGTTGTTTTGAATAAAGAGAAAAATCCAACAAGCACAACGCTAGCTGAAAATTTCATCAAAATCGGATGTAAACTAAAAAAGTTATGACATTTTTTAATTTCGCTTAATTTTATAAAACAGTGTTATATATGCACATCCTGGTCTGTATGCAAATGAGGGAATTGATGATGTCATCCACTCACTATTTCGTCTGTATTTTATTATATGAAATATGAATTATTATAATTTTCCCCTTTTTGTCATGTGAAAGAAAGTTTTGTTTCTCTCTGAACATGTGGAATTACCATAGTTTTAACATTTTATGGTTCAATCAAGTTGGTCCCTATTGTCAAATTTGTTAAAATTGAAATATTGTGTAATTCAAACAATTAAAAAAAAAAAATACATAGTAAGTGAGGGACATCATCGACTCTCTCATTTGCATGTTGCTAACTTGTGCATATAACTATTTTGTGAAAAATAAGCGAAACTTTAAAATTCGATAAGATTCTTGTTTTACATCCGATTTTGATGAAATTTTCAGCGGGATTTTTCTCAATTGATTCAAATCAACATTTTCAGGGGTGGACTTGACCTTTAAAGCCGCTGCGATATAGCGGGAGAATAACAAGTCGGATGCTTAATGAGCTACACTCAAAGAGATCCCGATTAAGTACCCAAACCTACTTATTAAAAATGTTGTTCATTAGGTTTGAAGAGGAATAAATATGTTAAACTTTGAACAGTAATGGATTATTATCAATACTGTAGTATGATACATGATTATGGTATTGTGTTTCGTAAAACCAAGGTGATGTTTGCGCTTTCTTTTTCATTTGTTGCTTGTAAATGGCAATTAATCAACTGAAGTGCGCTGAAGTGCGCATCAAAAAGAATTGGGGCATCATGGATGGAATGAGGGCAGTGGCGTACCCAGGATTTTTCAAAGGGGGGGGGGGCAAATTCGTCCGCCAAAAAGTTTGACAAGCAAAAAAAAAGGTCTTCAACCACAAACAAGGATTTCTTTCCAGAAAAAGAATTGATAAGCAAAAAAAAAGTCTTGAAGTTCAAAAGAGGGGGCCACTTGTGGCTCGTCAGGGATCAGTTGTGACTCGTCGGGGGGGGGGGGGCAGGGGTACGTCCCTTGCATGAGTTGTGACTCGTCAGGGGGGCAGTCTGCCCCCCCCCCTTAGGTACGCTAGTGAATGAGGGTTTACTTTTCAAGAGATCAAATTATTCTATGACGTTATATTCTTAGAAATCTATCCTAAGTTTTGAGTTCGTTTTGTAGCTTATGGTTTGGTTAGAATTATAATATCAATATGCATAAAGTGTATTTTTGAGTTGCTAAGCCCCGATGATTTATTATTTATGCAATCATTTTTCAAAGAATTAAACGTATTTGCATTTTATTTATAAAATCACGGTTAAAAAACCTGCTTTCAGCTGAAAGCTGCTAGCCAGCAAGGTCGTTAACAATGCAAAAATGAAAATGAGTTTACAAAAATAATAACAACGAAAACTAATATAACAATAAATGAAAATAATGCAACAATTAGAAAAATTAAAACTCAAGTTTTAAAAGCTGGACATCAAAATAAATCGGTATAAAAAATGTTTAAAATTGTTTGAAATGGTTTATACGCTTATGGAATATTGTTTATAAAAAAAATTTCATTGAGTTATTCGGATATTTTTCCATATCTGCTGCGCTCGACCCATCAGGGGGAATGAATGTGTACCCTCTTGGAATTTAATCCTTAAGTTAGATACACCCCCCGATGGGGGTCAAATATATTGATGTACATATGTGGGACCCCCCCCCAAAAAAAAAAAAAAAAAGTTTAAACTGGTGTTTTTTCAGTTTTTGGACGGGGGCGCGCGTGCACTCGTTAAGAGTGTCAAAGACACCGATATTCAAGAAAAGGGGTGGTTTTGAAAGACTGGTCAGAGGTCAATCGCGGGATCAAACATATTTAGGGTATGTTCTTTTCTCCAAAACTTATTCTTTTCAAGACTATCCAAGCGTGTTTAGGGTAAGTTTTATGGAAATAATTTGGTCACGCATGTGTAGAGCAATACTTATGACTGCCCCCCCCCCCCAAGTGCCAAAAAGCATCTTGGGCTAACGGGACTAAAGCAAAGGTGATTGCGTCTTCGAATAGCCAACTAAAAGCTTTATAAAAAAAACATGTCATTATTACATGGACTTTGTCGAGCTAAATATCAGTCATAGTTTTTTTTTCTGCGGTGCTCGCTGTCATGTAATGTTTGGAACAAGTAGAACAAATATTGGTGAAGATTGATAATGACAGAGTTCTTCTGGAACGATCCCAATCCTGGGGCTAGTCTTACAAGGGTTACGACAATTTCAAATCAAACTCAAAATGCAATAGATCTAAATGTCCCTTTTCTATAATACTAGTAGCTAGTAGATCTGTCGATCTTGCATGATATTGCAATTTGGATTCAATTCGAATCCATCGTATTTCTTTCTGAGACGGTGGTCAAGAAGTTCTTGAACAAAAGTGAGAAATAGAACTGCAGGACTTACCACAAAATACCAGGAAAATGGCAAGAAAATAACCCTTTCCAGTCCCAAGCGTCATGTTTAAAGCCGCAGCGATATAGCGGGAGAATTGGCACCTTTCGCAATCCTCACGGACGCTAGTATTAGGGTCCCCTAACACAAAAGTAACGCTTAATCATACACTTGATTTTTAAAGATTGATTGTACATTATAGTCAATAGAATCAAGCGTAGAAAACTGCTCTACAATCAATGCTAAGCTTTGTGTTACAGGGGGGTTACAGGCCCTACAGATCTGCTTTTCGTGTGCAAAATTCTTTCCCGCGACACCCGCGCCATACATGCATGTACATTACGACTGATGGCTGGAGATATTCGAAATGCAGGACCTACAATAGATTATGACATGGATAAGAAAGTGGTTTTTCAAACAAATCGAGTACATATTGAGTGAGGAAAAAGGTTAATGAATTAAGGCTTAGATATGGATCATTACAGTCCATCGAATCGATATTGCATTTAATGTGGATTATTGGTGGATCTCTGGCAATTGATTCCATGTGTCAAATCATCTCTCCAGCCGAAACCATTTCGCATGTGTTGATAACAAAGCATGTATACGTCGATCTGAACACGTACCAGCCGTTTTTCCGGTTTTTTTCTTTTGTTTACTCCTACACAAACGATATGCTTCTAGCACACAATGTAATGGGCATTATGTTTTACTTTCCCCAGAAATGGGGGATTAGATTCAAATTCCCGGGGGACCACTTCCATTGATGAGTGGATACCAGGCACGACCATGCGGTTTCGAAAAGCACCCTAAACAAGGGAAGCAAGGCTTTTCCAGATTATGAAAATGCATCTCTTAACAAGTATTTAGCTTGTGAAACGTACCTTACAAGTATTGAAAACATATCCTCCTTTTCAGTATTTTAAACATCGTTTTTGACACCCTTATAACGTAACATAGGCCTATACGTAACGTACTTGCCCACTCTTTCCCTTTTTACGCGTGGTCGCGCCTGGTATCCACTCTTTAATGGAAGTGGACCCCCCGGGCGGCCTCTCGAGCTCTGGGAGGAACCAAATGTGGCTTTGGAAAGTCGTCCTAAATCGGATATATCGCTGTTACCATAGTAGCAACCAGAAGTTTGTACACGAAACGCAGATTGAATGTTTCCGTTCCATATGCGAAACGAAAAAAATCTTATGTCACACAATTTAAATTGCAGGACAGAGTTTTACGACCATGACGACGGGCCCAAAAGTCTCTTCCAATATCAACTACCGTCGCAAATAAGCGTTCGCGTTCTCCAACGAAAGGTCGGGAATAACAAGTCGAACGGTTGGTGAGCCACGCTGAAATAATTCCTGATTAAAGGGAAATGAAACCTTTGGAACAAGTAGGCTTGTGTCGAAACAGAAAAATCAAAGAATAAGAACAAAGAAAGTTTGAGAAAAGTCGGACAAATAATGAGAAAGTTCTGAGCATTTGAATATTGCAATCACTAATGCTATGGTGATCCTCCCATTGGCAATGCGACAAGGATGTGTGATGTCACATGTGAACAACTTTCCCTTTGATGGAGTATAATATACCCTCAAAATTTCTCTTTTTGCTTTTTCTTATGGTGATACAAACTCTTTATCCATGATGTATTCTTTAAATATCTGTATTACATGCCCTCCTTTAGAAAGAACACATAATCTACTGATAGATGTGATAAAAGAGGCAATTTAAGTGAAATATATACTAAGGTAATGGGGAGAGTTGTTCAAAAGTGACATCACACATCTTTGTCGCATTGCCAATTTGAGGATCTCCATAGCATTAGTGATCGCAATATTCAAATGCTCATAACTTTTTCATTATTTGTCCGATTTTTCTCAAACTTTCGTTGATCTGTTTCTTTGATTTTTCTGTTTTCACACAAGCTATCTTCTACCCCAAGTGCCCCAACCAACTTATTAAACATTTTGTTCATTAGGTTGAAATGGAAATAAATATGTTAAACGGTGAACAGCAATGGAATACCATTAATAGTATGATACATGATTATGGTATTGTGTTTCGTAATGAAACCAAGGTGATACTTACTTTTTTTCCTACGTTGCTTGTAAATAGTAATCAACTGGACTGCGCATCAGAAAGTGCATGTTTTTTGGTTATAAGGGTAGAGGCTTCGTGGAATGAGGGTCTACTTTTCAAAAGAGATCGAATTATTCTATGACGTTATATTCTTAGAAATCTACCTATATTCTTAGAAATCAATCGCGGGGTCAAACGTATTTAGGGTATGTTGTATTTTCCAAAACTTATTCTTTTCAAGACTATCCAAGCGTGTTTAGGGTAAGTTTTATGGAAATAATTTGGTCACGCATGTGTAGAGCAATACTTATGACTGCCCCCCCCCCCCCAAGTGCCAAAAAGCATCTTGGGCTAACGGGACTAAAGCAAAGGTGATTGCGTCTTCGAATTAATAGCCAACTAAAAGCTTTATAAAAAAAACATGTCATTATTACATGGACTTTGTCGAGCTAAATATCAGTCATAGTTTTTTTTTCTGCGGTGCTCGCTGTCATGTAATGTTTGGAACAAGTAGAACAAATATTGGTGAAGATTGATAATGACAGAGTTCTTCTGGAACGATCCCAATCCTGGGGCTAGTCTTACAAGGGTTACGACAGTTTCAAATCAAACTCAAAATGCAATCGATCTAAATGTCCCTTTTCTATAATACTAGTAGCTAGTAGATCTGTCGATCTTGCATGATATCGCAATTTGGATTCAATTCGAATCCATCGTATTTCTTTCTGAGACGGTGGTCAAGAAGTTCTTGAACAAAAGTGAGAAATAGAACTGCAGGACTTACCACAAAATACCAGGAAAATGGCAAGAAAATAACCCTTTCCAGTCCCAAGCGTCATGTTTAAAGCCGCAGCGATATAGCGGGAGAATTGGCACCTTTCGCAATCCTCACGGACGCTAGTATTAGGGTCCCCTAACACAAAAGTAACGCTTAATCATACACTTGATTTTTAAAGATTGATTGTACATTATAGTCAATAGAATCAAGCGTAGAAAACTGCTCTACAATCAATGCTAAGCTTTGTGTTACAGGGGGGTTACAGGCCCTACAGATCTGCTTTTCGTGTGCAAAATTCTTTCCCGCGACACCCGCGCCATACATGCATGTACATTACGACTGATGGCTGGAGATATTCGAAATGCAGGACCTACAATAGATTATGACATGGATAAGAAAGTGGTTTTTCAAACAAATCGAGTACATATTGAGGGAGGAAAAAGGTTAATGAATTAAGGCTTAGATATGGATCATTACAGTCCATCGAATCGATATTGCATTTAATGTGGATTATTGGTGGATCTCTGGCAATTGATTCCATGTGTCAAATCATCTCTCCAGCCGAAACCATTTCGCATGTGTTGATAACAAAGCATGTATACGTCGATCTGAACACGTACCAGCCGTTTTTCCGGTTTTTTTCTTTTGTTTACTCCTACACAAACGATATGCTTCTAGCACACAATGTAATGGGCATTATGTTTTACTTTCCCCAGAAATGGGGGATTAGATTCAAATTCCCGGGGGACCACTTCCATTGATGAGTGGATACCAGGCACGACCATGCGGTTTCGAAAAGCACCCTAAACAAGGGAAGCAAGGCTTTTCCAGATTATGAAAATGCATCTCTTAACAAGTATTTAGCTTGTGAAACGTACCTTACAAGTATTGAAAACATATCCTCCTTTTCAGTATTTTAAACATCGTTTTTGACACCCTTATAACGTAACATAGGCCTATACGTAACGTACTTGCCCACTCTTTCCCTTTTTACGCGTGGTCGCGCCTGGTATCCACTCTTTAATGGAAGTGGACCCCCCGGGCGGCCTCTCGAGCTCTGGGAGGAACCAAATGTGGCTTTGGAAAGTCGTCCTAAATCGGATATATCGCTGTTACCATAGTAGCAACCAGAAGTTTGTACACGAAACGCAGATTGAATGTTTCCGTTCCATATGCGAAACGAAAAAAATCTTATGTCACACAATTTAAATTGCAGGACAGAGTTTTACGACCATGACGACGGGCCCAAAAGTCTCTTCCAATATCAACTACCGTCGCAAATAAGCGTTCGCGTTCTCCAACGAAAGGTCGGGAATAACAAGTCGAACGGTTGGTGAGCCACGCTGAAATAATTCCTGATTAAAGGGAAATGAAACCTTTGGAACAAGTAGGCTTGTGTCGAAACAGAAAAATCAAAGAATAAGAACAAAGAAAGTTTGAGAAAAGTCGGACAAATAATGAGAAAGTTCTGAGCATTTGAATATTGCAATCACTAATGCTATGGTGATCCTCCCATTGGCAATGCGACAAGGATGTGTGATGTCACATGTGAACAACTTTCCCTTTGATGGAGTATAATATACCCTCAAAATTTCTCTTTTTGCTTTTTCTTATGGTGATACAAACTCTTTATCCATGATGTATTCTTTAAATATCTGTATTACATGCCCTCCTTTAGAAAGAACACATAATCTACTGATAGATGTGATAAAAGAGGCAATTTAAGTGAAATATATACTAAGGTAATGGGGAGAGTTGTTCAAAAGTGACATCACACATCTTTGTCGCATTGCCAATTTGAGGATCTCCATAGCATTAGTGATCGCAATATTCAAATGCTCATAACTTTTTCATTATTTGTCCGATTTTTCTCAAACTTTCGTTGATCTGTTTCTTTGATTTTTCTGTTTTCACACAAGCTATCTTCTACCCCAAGTGCCCCAACCAACTTATTAAACATTTTGTTCATTAGGTTGAAATGGAAATAAATATGTTAAACGGTGAACAGCAATGGAATACCATTAATAGTATGATACATGATTATGGTATTGTGTTTCGTAATGAAACCAAGGTGATACTTACTTTTTTTCCTACGTTGCTTGTAAATAGTAATCAACTGGACTGCGCATCAGAAAGTGCATGTTTTTTGGTTATAAGGGTAGAGGCTTCGTGGAATGAGGGTCTACTTTTCAAAAGAGATCGAATTATTCTATGACGTTATATTCTTAGAAATCTACCTATATTCTTAGAAATCAATCGCGGGGTCAAACGTATTTAGGGTATGTTGTATTTTCCAAAGCTTATTCTTTTTAAGACTATCCAAGCGTGTTTAGGGTATGTTTTATGGAAATAATTTGGTCACGCATGTGTACAGCAATACATTTGCCTGCCCCCCCCCCTCCCCAAGTGCCGGAAAGAATTCTGGGCTAAAGCAGCGCTTCTCAACCCTTTTTTTACTCGAGGACCACTTTGACTTTCAAATTTTTTTCGAGGCCCACCTACCAAAATTTTAAGAAAGCGATATGACTATACTTGTCTCGACTCAAAGATAGACAATGATTATAATGAACATATTTGTGCGTATAACTTTAGTAGCCCGGCCTTTGAGCCCCTCTTCTAAACATATACAACCATGACAACATAACAACTTAATAACAAGAATACTGAATACCTTCAACATTCGACACACATTGCTTATGGTTTTGCATCACTGCCAGCCATGAAGAATCAAAATTTAATGTATTCAGAGTCATATTTTCTTACAGTTACATTCAGGGACTTTTCAATTTGTTTCCTCCCTCGCTCTTTTAAATCGCTTTAAAAAAGGTCCATTTTGATGACAGTAATTTTTCGTGAAATTTGAACACAAAGCCCTGAAGCACGTTCGAAAGAGCTTACGATAGCTGGCCTCTGCATTAATATTTATTTGTTATTGTTTACATGAATTACGTCTATATCTACTTGACTACTTTACAATTGTCACCTTTGTAACTTGGTCATTATGTATGTTTGATGTTATATCATTGTTATAAATTTGTAATTTTTGATTTATTAATAAATGCAGAAATACCTGCTTTAAAAAAAAAAAAACAGTTCAAGTACTAACTGCATTCGCAAAGGTCCGATAAATGGGCGACAATTAACTAAATTAAATTCTACACAATATGCAAAAATGATGAGGTTCACATCAAAGTTAGATCGAAACCATCATACTGTGTATGCATATTGCAACATGCATAAAGCAATATGCTTTAGCTTTGTTTGACCCACGTAGACCGATCAAACATAACATATTCGGGCTGTCGGACAGGTCCAGGTCTGTGAAACATGCAATAGTCATGATAGTTTTTCCTCCATTTTTTTTTCTTCCTCTGGAGCTTCTCGCGGCCAACCGTTTGAGAAGCGCTGGGCTAAATGGACTAAAGTAAAGGTGATTGCGTCTTCGAATAGCCTACTAGATAAACGGCTTTTTCAAAATCTGTATAAAAATCACATTACTATGGACTTTCTCAAGCTAAAGATCAGTCATAGTTTTTTTTTTCTGCAGTGCCCGCTGTCATGTAATCTTTGGAAGAAGTAGATCAAATAATGACTGGATTCTTCTAGAACGGTCCTTATCCTGGGACCAGTCTTACAAAGGGTTACGACAGTTTCAAATCAAACTCAAAATGCAATCGATCTAAATGTCCCTTTTCTATAATAGCTTAACTACAAGGAGTTAGATCTGCCAATCTTGCATGATTGCATTTTGGATTTAATTCGAATCCATCGTATTTCTTTCTGAGACGGTGGTCAAGAAGTTCTTGAACAAAAGTGAGAAATACAACTGCAGGACTTACCACAAAATACCAGGAAAATGGCAAGAAAATAACCCTTTTCAGTACCAAGCGTCATTTTTAAAGCCGCTGCGATATAGCGGGAGAATAACAAGTCGGACGCTTAATGAGCTACACACAAAAAGATCCCGATTAAGTACCCCAACCTATTTATTAAAAATTTTGTTCATTAGGTTTGAAGAGGAATAAATATGTTAAACATTGAACAGTAATGGATTATTATTAATACTGTAGTATGATACATGATTATGGTATTGTGTTTCGTAAAACCAAGGTGATGTTTCCGCTTTCTTTTTCATTTGTTGCTTGTAAATGGCAATTAATCAACTGAAGTGCGCTGAAGTGCGTATCAAAAAGAATTGGGGCATCATGGATGGAATGAGGGCAGTGGCGTACCCAGGATTTTTCAAAGGGGGGGGGGGCAAATTCGTCCGCCAAAAAATTTGACAAGCAAAAAAAAAAAGGTCTTCAACCACAAAAAAAGGATTTCGTACCAGAAAAAGAATTGACAAGCAAAAAAAAAGTCTTCAAGTTCAAAAGAGGGGGCCACTTGTGGCTCGTCGGGGGGGGGGGGGGTAGGGGTACGTCCCTTGCATGAGTTGTGACTCGTCAGGGGGGCAATCTGCCCCCCCCCCCCTAGGTACGCTAGTGAATGAGGGTTTACTTTTCAAGAGATCAAATTATTCTATGACGTTATATTCTTAGAAATCTATCCTAAGTTTTGAGTTCGTTTTGTAGCTTATGGTTTGGTTAAAATTATAATATCAATATGCATAATATGTATTTTTGAGTTGCTAAGCCCCGATGATTTATTATTTATGCAATCATTTTTCAAAGAATTAAACGTATTTGCATTTTATTTTTTTCAGCTGAAAGCTGCTAGCCAGCAAGGTCGTGAACAATGCAAAATGATACAAAAATGAAAATGAGTTTACAAAAATAATAACAACGAAAACTAATATAACAATGCATGAAAATAATGCAACAATTATAAGGAGTGTATATAATGATTAATGAAATGATAAATGATTAATACAGC